>NC_083228.1:135011759-135611759 GCF_032191835.1 Heteronotia binoei | reverse complement strand
GAGGTTGAAACTGGGGAGGGGGGAGGGATGGGCATCCCCTCTCTCGAGCCAGGGGTTCTCTGCAGACCAACACAAGCCAAAGCGGACAGAAAACTCCAGGAGAGGAGACCATGGCTGGTTTTCAGAGCTTTATCAGAGAGAGGGGGGAGAAGGGAGAAAGAGGGCAGGAGAGTTAGAGAGTCTCTGCTTTGCATGCAGAAACTCCCAGCTTCGATGTGCTCCTGTGAGCTCCTGCTGAATTCAAGGCCTGTCTACACTCATCACACTGTGTACTCGAGCCCTTAAACTACCTGACCAGAGGGGCTTCAGGACTCCAGACTCCAAAAGCCCACAACGGCGGACTCCAAAAGCCCACAACGGCAGACTCCAAAAGCCCACAGCAGAAGACACCAAAAGCCCGCAAACAAAGGGACAAATCAGACGTGGCAATCTCACGTAGCTAGCTGAACGTGCCTCCCCTGAAGGAAGATCTTCCCACCCCCAGATGTCCTTCTCCCACCCCTCCTCCACCCCAACCAGAAGCTCACCTTTTTGGTTCCGTACAGAGTCTCCAACAGCTTCTCCTGGGCCGTCTCAAAGCGCTGGTCCAAACTGGAGGCTGTTTTCTGAACCAGGTTCCAAATTAAATAATTGTTTAAGATGCTACAAGGGAAAAGGACAGAACCACGTCAAGGCAGAGATCCTGGAGGACATGGCGTTTCCTGCTTTTCATGGGGCAAACTTACCTTTAGCTGGCCGTTCAGGGTTGTTGGCTTTTTTTTTTTTGGTAGCAGGAACTCCTTTGCATATTAGGCCCAGCGTTCCATCTAAGCCGAGTTCGCGTGAGCTAGCTCACAGATATTTAGCCTCCAGCTCACACGTTTTTGTCGCAGCTCAGGAACGATGACCCCAGAGCACAATAATTTGTGCAGGAGCTCACAACTGTAAAGCCAGTCGCTCACAAAGCAGAACTTTTGCTCACAAGACTCTGCAGCTTAGAGGGAACATTGATTAGGCTGCACCCCTCTTATGTAGTCAATCCTCCAAGAGCTGACAGGGCTCTTCGTACAGGGCCTACTGTAAGCTCCAGGGGGATTGGCTACATCAGGAGGGTGTGGCCTAATATGCAAAGGAGGTCCTGCTAGAATTCCTGACAGGGCTCTTCGTACAGGGCCTACTGGAAGCTCCAGGAGGATTGGCTACATCAGGGGTGTGTGGCCTAATATGCAAAGGAGGTCCTGCTAGAATTCCTTACAGGGCTCTTCGTACAGGGCCTACTGTAAGCTCCAGGAGGATTGGCTACATCAGGGGTGTGTGGCCTAATATGCAAAGGAGGTCCTGCTAGAATTCCTTACAGGGCTCTTCGTACAGGGCCTACTGTAAGCTCCAGGAGGATTGGCTACATCAGGGGTATGTGGCCTAATATGCAAAGGAGGTCCTGCTAGAATTCCTTACAGGGCTCTTCGTACAGGGCCTACTGTAAGCTCCAGGAAGATTGGCTACATCAGGGGTGTGTGGCCTAATATGCAAAGGCGTTCCAGCCACAAAAAAAGCCCTGATTATACCCCACTGGGGTCTCTCTCCTCCCCAAATCCACTCTCCCCGGCTCTGGTTGGACCCAGCTCTATGGATGGAGAAACAGGTTCAACCTGTTGGTGTAAAATGGCTGGGTTCTGTCTTGTCCAATCGCATGTGTGCCTCAAACCAATGTGGCCTGCCCCATGCTGAAGGGTGATAGGGTTGGAGCCTGCTAGCAGAGGGAAACATTTCCAGTAGTGGAATGGATCTGCAAGATCTAGTTTGCTGTCTGTCGAAAGTTCTTTATAGCATTAAAACCTTCACCGCAAAGCAACAAGTGTGTTCCAGACTGCCATGGACAGGGCAGGAGGGAACACAGAGGACTGAAAAAGCATAAGAACGTAAGAAGAACATAAGAGGAGCCATGTTGGATCAGGCCAATAGCCCATCCAGTCCAACACTCTGTGTCACACAGTGGCCAAAAAAAACAGGTGCCATCAGGAGGTCCATCAGTGGGGCAATATAATGGTGCTTTCTTTCTTATTCTTTGGAATAATAATTGGAAAGGAACTTTGGGTTCAGGGCATGAATTAGCGTAAGGTCCACAATCTATCTGTATGTGGTGGTGGAAGACGCTGTCAAGTTGTAGCTGACCTGTGGGCAATGTGGTCATCAGTTAAGCTAGATCAGGGGATGCCAAACTTGCTTAATGTAAGAGCCACACAGAAGAAACGTCAGATGTTTGAGAGGAAGGAAGACAGGCAAATAGATGAGAAGGGAGAGGGAGAGTTGGAAAAAAGCAGCTTTAAATCCATTCTCCAAGCTGCCAGCTGGTTTGGCTTAGAGAAGTGATTTAAAGAGACAAAACCTTCTTCAAGCCGGCTGATGGGGGTGGGGAGGGGAGTTTTGAGAGCCACACGATATGTGTGAAAGAGCCTCAGTTTGGCCACCCTTGAGCTATACAAAGGGCAACCCACTGGAAATCTTCTCCAGACCACCTTTGGTTTCTGAACCTTTGGGAGAAATTGCTCAGTTTTCTCCAGATGATGAAGATGATGATATTGGATTTATATCCCACTCTCCACTCCGAAGAGTCTCAGAGCGGCTCACAATCTCCTTTACCTTCCTCCCCCACAACAGACACCCTGTGAGGTGGGTGGGGCTGGAGAGGGCTCTCACAGCAGCTGCCCTTTCAAGGACAACCTCTGCCAGGGCTATGGCTGACCCAAGGCCATGTTAGCAGGTGCAAGTGGAGGAGTGGGAAATCAAACCCGGTTCTCCCAGATAAGAGTCCGCACACTTAACCACTACACCAAACTGGCTCTCCCACTACACCAAACTGGATTCCCTCCTTCCCCCAGCAATGCAAACATCAAGACTAGACATTTCCCCAATTTCAATGGTATCTTCGGGGAACAGAAACCAGGATCTAAGATCACCTCAGATCCCAGGAAGCTCAAAGAGACTCCAGGATTCACTCACTGCATGGAACAACCGAAGAAACACACACACACACAAACACACACACAGCAACAAGGCCCTCCTTGGTGTTTGTCCGATACCTTTTGTCAGTGGTGTTGATGAGCTGAGAGACTTGCTGCAAGTACTCGGGGCTGTAAACCACCACGGGCTCAGCCTCTGTCAGTTCTAGCGGCGAGAGGAAGTAGGACATGAAGTCCAGCCAGTCGATGGCAGGAGCCAGGGCCTGCAGGAGAAAAGGGCAGGCTCAGATCTCAATTTCTTCATAGGAGAAAGGCAAGATGCTCAGGAGGCGAGCTCCTTCCCTCGCTCTCTGCAAAAAACCCATCGGGGGCTGGACAACTCTAGCAGAGACCAGATCCCTCGGAGAACATGGCTGCTTTAGAGCAGGTGCGTTGAACTCGTTTGCTATGGGGGCCGAATCTGACATAAATGAGACCTCGTTGGGCAGGCCATGTAGGACTGGGCTACGTGTGTACCTGTTTAAGATTAGGGAGCACCAGGGCTTTTTTTGTAGCAGGAACTCCTTTGCATATTAGGCTACACCCCCTGATGTAGTCAATCCCCCAAGAGCTTACAGTAGGCCCTGTAAGAAGAGCTCTGTAAGCTCTTGGAGGATTGGCTCCATCAAAGGGGTGTGGCCTAATATGCAAAGGAGTTCCTGCTACAAAAAAAAAGCCCTGGTTAGCTAATCTTGAGCCGGAAACTCTTTTGATTTAATTTCAACCCATTGGTTCTGGTCCTACCTTCTGGGGCCACAGAAAACAATTCCACATCATTCTCTAGATGACAGCCCTTCAAGTACTTGTAAAGGCACTTTATAAAGGACGCAGACAAACACAAAGATTTTTTAAAAAATACTTAAAATGAAACATGCTTAAAACATTAGCACTCATTGATCTTAAAGGTGCTCTCTTTGTATTTCTCCCATGGGTTCCAGGGAACTGGGCAAAGGAAGCTCTGGCTCTTTCCTTCCTTCCCCAGGGGATTTGGAGAGAGAGGAGCCTCAGCCGATAGGCGAAAGAGAGGCTTGGCTCAGAAGCTCTGCTGTGGGATTGAGAGAGCCTGGCAAAGCAACCTATCCCTCCTTCCCAAGGGAGGAACCTCAACTAAAGAAGAAAATAGAGGTTTTGCTCTGTAGCTCTTGTGCAATTGAGCAAGCCTGGCAAAGCAAGCTGTTATGCAGAAGGAAGCAAGAGAGAGGGAGAAGGAAGCAGATGACAGCCAGTTGCTCACAGGCCTGATAAAAGCCCTCTGGGGGCCTGATTCTGCCCCCGGGCTGCCTGTTTAACACCCCTGCAAAGTTTAGAGGGAGGACTCTCTGGCATTAGGTCTCACTGAGCTCTTTCCCTGCCTCAGACCCCAGGGCCTATCACAGGTGGGCCAGTAGGGTTGCCAGCCTCCAGGTGGGGCCTGGAGATCACCCATTTTTACAATTGATCTCCAGTTGGCGGAGATCAGCTCCCCTGGAGAAAATGGCTGTTTGGAAGGGGGGACTAGGGCATTGGACCACGCTGAGGCCCCTCCCCTCCCCAAACCCCGCCCTCTCCTGGCTCCACCCCCCAAAGTCTCTGGGTATTTTCCAACACTGACCTGGCAACCCTAGCCAGGAGGGCCATTTGGCCCAGCCCCCACAAGGGTTGCCAACCTTCAGGTGAGGGCTGGAGATTTCTTGGAATTTAACACTGATATCCAGAGAATGTAAATTACTGATTTATTATTTCTTTATTTGTTTAAGACATTTATTCCGCCTCTCCCGGAGAAAGTGGCTGCTTTGGAAGGTGGACTCCTACCAAAGTCTCCCCCCAACTCCCCCCACTTTCCCAGGCTCCACCCTCAAATCTCCAGGTATTTCATAACCCAGAGTTGGCAACCCAGTCCTCGTATTCATAGAGGACCTCAAATTGAGACTTTTGACATTATCTCCGAATAAGGTTATAAATGCAGTCACAGAGATACACTGCTGGGGTTGAAAAAAATACGTTTGTCATACAGCTTTAAACTCAGCAGGAGTCCGGTAGCGCCTTTAAGACCAACCAAGTTTTATTCGGAATGTAAGTTTTTGGGTGCATACGCGCTTCAGATGAGGAATGAGGTACAGTGAGCAGAGCTACATGTAGCTGGTGGGCAGTGGTTAAGAATGCAAAGTGGTACAAAGTTAAAATCCAGTGGAGAAAGAGTACAATTAACACAATGAGAAAACCTTTGATCTGGGTAGCATCAGCGTGGGAAACCAATAAAACAGTAACATGTCAGAATGTGAGACTGTCTCTTAATTATTCTGTTGCTAGTAAGCAACAGAATAATTTTGCTGGGCCAAAATGTGGGCATTTCTTTCTCAGAAGTTTTTTCCCATCCAACTAATTTACCTTTTAACGTGTAACATACATATCAACATCATTCTAGTTTGCCATTAGGAAAAAAAAAATACGTTAAAATATAGTGGACGCAGTGTTTCCTCTAAGCTGAGTTAGTGTGAACTAGCTCACAATTTTGTAGCCTGCAGCTCACACATTTCTGTCTCAGCTTAGGAAAAATGGCCCTAGAGGAAACTAATTTATGCAGTAGCTCACAATTTTAATGCTAGCAGCTCACAACTTTAAAGCCGGTAGCTCACAAAGTAGATTTTTTGCTCACAAGACTCCACAGCTTAGAGGGAACATTGAGTGGAAGATGGGTTTAGTATGTGTAATGAGATAAAACAGCCAATAAACTCAGGCAAACGTTTAAAATACGCCATAATTTTTGCAACCCTGTTTTGGCATTTTTGTAAAATACACTGGGAAGCCTCTCTCCACCAAACCTCCAGGAATTTCCCAACATGTTGGCAACCCGATGGAACCTCATTTTGCGTCCTCAAAGACTGAACCCAGCTCGGCTGCCTGGACTGAGAGCCGAAACCCGCCATTCTGAAAAGGCATTCTGTGGATGGGGTGGGAGGGGGGGTTTGCCTCCTTGTTGCCGTGGTGATGAGTCACCTGGCAACCAAGCGATGAAGGAAGCCATATTGCTGGGAGGCTGAGATCAGGGGTGAGAGCCATCGGGAGGGAGGAAGAACAAGGGAGACACAGAGAAGCAGAAAGCAAAACGGGGGGGGGGGGGGGAGACGGTGGGTAAAGAGGCCTGGAGTGGGGGAAAGGCGCATGCAGAACAGCTACGCTGGTGGGGGGGAGGAACATGCAACAGAAGCAACAAACAGAATTGACTTCTGGGAGTGGGTTTTAGGGGACCTTTCCTTTCCTTGAAGCGGCCCTGTGGCGCAGAGTGGTAAAGCAGAAGTACTGCAGTACTGTGATCTGAACTCTCTGCTCACGATCTGAGTTCGATTCCGGCGGAAGTTGGATTCAGGTAGCTGGTTCGAGGTTGACTCAGCCTTCCGTCCTTCCGAGGTGGGTCAAAGGAGTACCCAGCTTGCTGGGGGGAAAGTGTAGAGGACTGGGGAAGGCGATGGCAAAACCACCCCGACAAAAGTCTGCTGTGAAAACGTTGTGAAAGCAACGTTACCCCAGAGTCAGAAATGACTGGTGCTTGCACAGGGGACCTTTCCTTTCCTTTGACCTGCTGAACCGGGCCAGTTCGATATGCATTTGGAATACATTACAAAAAAACCATTCAAGCGCACTTCGTAGATTAAGGTGGGAGCCGTGTTGGTGTGAAGCAGGCTGGGCTGAACTGTGGCTCCGCTCGGGAGCCACACGTGGCTCTTTCGCACATATTTGCAGCTCTTGAAGTCCCCATTGGCCAGCTTGGGGAAGGCATCTGTTTTTGTAAATCATTTCTCCAAGCCAAGCTAGCTGGTGACTTGGAGGATGCATTTAAAGTCGCTTTCTTTCTACCTCTCCTTCCTCCCCACGTGTGGCTCTTTCGCACATACTGTGTGGCTCTTGAAGCTCCCACTACCCCATTGGCTGGCTTGGAGAAGGCATCTGTTTGTTTAAATCACTTCTCCAAGCCAAGCCAGCTGGTGGCCTGGACAGTGCATTTAAGGTTAAAGTTGCTTTCTATCTCCCTCTCTCTCCCTCTCCATTATTTTCCTTCCCTCCTTCCCTCCCTCGTGGCTCTCAAACATCTGACGTTTATTCTACTTGGCCTTGGGTTAGCCCTAGCTATCGCAGGAGTTGTCCTTGAAAGGGCAGCTGCTGTGGGAGCCCTCTCAGCCCCACCCACCTCACAGGGCGTCTGTTGTTGGGAGAGAAGATATAGGAGATTGTAAGCGGCTCTGAGACTCTGATTCAGAGAGAAGGGCAGGGTATAAATCTGCAGTCTTCTTCTTCTACATGGCTCTTACGTTAAGCAGGATTGGCCCCCCCCCCCCGGGTTAGTGTCAGACTAGGATCTGGGAGACCCAGGTTCGAATCCCTCCTCTGCCGTGGAAGCTTGCTGGATGATCTGAGGCCAGTCACACACTCCCTGCCTCACTTACCTCTCAGGGTTGTTGTGAGGATGAAATGGAGGAGAGGAGAAGGCGTTAAGCTCCTCTGAGTCCCCCCTGGGGTGAAAGGCAAGGTATAAATAAAATAAATAATAAGTTTTTTAAAAGATTGTTCTCGTGAGACTTCTCATGCACAGAAAGGATGGCGCGTAAAACAACATATAGATGCCTTTTCCAAGCCAACCAATGGGGTGGTAGGAGCTTTGAGAGCCACACAGTAAGAACATAAGAACATAAAAGAAGCCATGTTGGATCAGGCCAATGGCCCATCCAGTCCAACACTCTGTGTCACATAAGAACATAAGAGTAGCCATGTTGGATCAGGCCAGTGGCCCATCCAGTCCAACACTCTGTGTCACACAGTGGCCAATATATATACACTGTGGCTAATAGCCACTGATGGACCTCTGCTCCATTTTTTTATCCAATCCCCTCTTGAAGTTGGCTATGCCTGTAGCTGCCACCACCTCCTGTGGCAGTGAACTCCACATGTTAATCACCCTTTGGGTGAAGAAGGACTTCCTTTTATCCCTTTTAACCCGACTGCTCAGCAGTTTCATTGCTCAGCAATTTCACAGTATGTGTGAAAGAGCCACATGTGGCTCCCGAGCTGCAGTTTGGCCACCCCTGCTCTAACCACTGCACCACGCTGGCTCAGAGTCTGTGGCCAAGGAGGGTGGCCAGATTGACCTCTTAGCTACCATTTATACCCCCCCAACTTAAAAGATCCTCTGTGGGGTGCATGGCACGGCGAAACCTGCAAGCCATTGACAAGGCTTATCCTGTTCATGCCTCCAATTGGGGAAAGGAAGTTTCCCTGAGCTGGGTAACATCCCCTTCCCATTCTCAGTCATGCCTGGCTGTCACTGCAATGGCTTTTTGAAGGGCAGAAGCCCCAAGACGAAGGGCAGCGCCGGATTAAACCCTGCGGAGGCCCCGAGGCAGTCAAAATCTTGTGGACACCCTTGCAAATTATTTCAGAGTCAGAGCACCTGGCCCGCTGCTTGTGGCCCCTGCTGCAGCCTGCAGGCCCCTTCTCAAAAGCCCCTTGGACAAAGCTGCGGGGGGCAGGCAGAGAGAGGCAAACTGGGCGATGCCGCCAGCAGCAGCCACACCAGGCAAGTCAGGCAAAGAGCGGCTCAGTTGCTGGTTGCATGTGCAGGAAGGGAGGGCTGCAAGAAGGGGGGGGGGAGGAAGCTGGCCTACTTGGCCTAATTGTTAATCCGGCCCTGGTGAAGGGGAGCAGATTACAGTCGCAGTTCTGCCTTTGTAAAGGGATCTCTGTCTGAGGACTGAAGGGCTGGGCTTGGCATCACCGCTGCCGCTCTAGCTCTGATTGGGATGCCAGTCTGCCAGGCTCCTGCAGCGCTGGCATTCATCACAGCTGAGAGGCGATGCCGATGGCATCCTAATGAAGGGCGGGCGAGCTCTGCATCTCAAGGGGATGCCAGGAAAGCAAAAAAGAGTTCCAGAGACTGAATGAGGGGAAACCGAGAAGTGCAAGGTGAGTGATCATGGATAATGCAGAATGAGGAAAGGGAACTGGAAAGGGGTGGGAGAAGAAATTGCCTGGCGCTGAGCCTTCTGCTCCCAGGACACCTCTGTTTGTCTGTTATGCTGTCTAAAGGACATAAGAAAACACCTGCCGGATCACAGCAGTGGTCCATCTACTCCAGCATCTTTATCACACAGTAGTCAACAAATTCCTCTGGAGGGCCAACAACAGGGCATGGTGGCTGAGGCCTTCATAACAGCCCTGTGGGTCAGACCAGCGGCCCATCTAATCCAGCATCCTGCCTCACACAGTGGCCAGCCAGTTCCTCTGAAGGGCCAAAAACAGAGCATAGAGGCCAAGGCCTTCAAAAGATCATCAGAAGAGCCCTGCTAGATCAGATTAGTGGTCCATCTAGTCCAGCCTCCTGTCTCACACAGTGGCCAGCCAGTTCCACTGAAGGGCCAAAAACAGAGCATAGAGGCCAAGGCCTTCAAAAGATCATCAGAACAGCCTTGCTGGATCAGAGCAGTGGTCCATCTAGTGCAGCACCCTGTCTCTCACTGTGGCCAACCAGTTCCTCTGCAGGGCCAACAACAGGGCATGGAGGCTGAGGCCTTCATAAGAGCCCTGCTGGGTCAGACCAGTGGTCCATCCAGTCTAGCCTCCTGTCTCACACAGTGGCCAGCCAGTTCCTCTGAAGGGCCAAAAACAGAGCATAGAGGCCAAGGCCTTTAAAAGATCATCAGAAGAGCCCTGCTGGATCAGACCAGTGGTCCACCTAGTCCAGCATCCTGTCTGACACAGTGGCCAGCCACTACACCAAACTGGCAAACTGCGTTTCTTTGCGTCCTTTATATCTCTGCTACCTAATCTTAAATAGGTACACACATGGTCTGGCCTGACAAGGTCTCCTTTATGTCAAATCCAGCCCTCATAACGAAGGAGTTCGACACCCCTGTTCCAGATCATCTCCATGTCCCCCCCCCCCTCCAAGTCCTTTGCCCCGTGGCCTCCTGCCGGACCCAGGCAGAACCCACCTTCAGCTCCGCGATGGTCAGCTTGTGGTAGATCTTCTCGTCATCCCGCCGCTCGTCTTGGGGGACGGTGAGGTTGGCCAGCTGGATCTCCAGGTCCAGCACCTGCTGCATCTGTTCTTCCGTCGAGGCTTTGGGCCCGCCCAGCAGGGTCCCCAGCTCTACCATGTACTCCAAGTAGGCAGCCAGCACCTGCCGTGGGAAAGCGAAGAAGAAGAGGAGAAGAATTGCAGATTTATACCCCGCCCTTCTCTCTGAATCAGAGACTCAGAGCGGCTCACAATCTCCTATACCTTCTCCCCCCACAACAGACACCCTGTGAGGCGGGTGGGGCTGACAGGGCTCTCACAGCAGCTGCCCTTTCAAGGACAACCTCTGCCTATGGCTGACCCAAGGCCATTCCAGCAGCTGCAAGTGGAGGAGCGGGGAATCAAACTCGGTTCTCCCAGATAAGAGTCCTCACACTTAACCACTACACCAGGGGTGGCCGACGGTAGCTCTCCAGATGTTTTTTGCCTACAACTCCCGTCAGCCCCAGTCATTGGCCATGCTGGCTGGGGCTGATGGGAGTTGTAGGCAAAAAACATCTGGAGAGCTATCGTTGGCCACCCCTGCACTACACCAAACTGGCAGGGGGAACTCTGGGGCGTTCGAGCCGCCACAGAGGGTTTTCCAAGAATAGCATCCCTTTCCCTGCCCCTCGCTGGCAATTCTGCTGTGCTGCAAAGGGCAAGACTCTCAGCTATCCCTTTTCTGCTTCCCCCACTTCTCCTTCTCCCCAAATAATAGAACTCAAAGGCATCTGGTGAGGTTGATGGGCAGCAGGTTCTCGATGGACAAAAGGAAAGACTGCTTTACACAGAAGGTGAATAACGGGAGGAATTCACTACCAAAGGATGTAGCGACGGCCTCAGGTGGGGTGGAATTCTAGCAGGAGCTCCTTTGCATATCAGGCCGCACCCCCTGATGTAGCCAATACTCCAAGAGTTTACAAGGCTCTTTTTTGTAAGCTCTTGGAGTATTGGCTACATCAAGGGTGTGTGGCCTGATGCTAGAATTCCACCCCTGGCTACAGGAATACACACCTTTAAAAGGGGGTTAGAGAGATTCATGAGGGATCAGTGTAGTAGTGGCTACTAGCCATGGGGACTGAGAGGAACCTCCACATTCAGAGGCACGAAGCCTCTGAATTCCAGAGCCAGGAGGCAACATCCTGAGGAATGGGATGGTCACTGTGTGACGCAGGATGATGGACTAGATGGACCATTGATCTGATCCAGCAGGGCTCTTCTGATGTTCTAATGAAGGCCTTGGCCTCTCTGCCCTGTTGCTGGCCCTCCAGAGGAACTGGTTGGTCATCCAGAGGAACTGGTTGGCCACTGTGTGAGACAGGAAGCTGGACCAGATGGACCACTGGTCTGATCCAGCAGGGCTCTTCTGATGTTCTAATGAAGGCCTTGGCCTCTCTGCCCTGTTGCTGGTCCTCCAGAGGAACTGGTTGGTCATCCAGAGGAACTGGTTAGCCACTGTGTGAAATAGGGTGCTGGACTGGATGGACCACTGGTCTGATCCAGCAGGGCTCTTCTGATGTTCTTATGAAGGCCTTGGCCTCTATGCCCTGTTGTTGGCCCTCCAGAGGAACTGGTTGGCCACTGTGTGAGACAGGATGCTGAACTAGATGGACCACCGGTCTGATCCAGCAGGGCTCTTCTGATGTTCTTATGAAGGCCTTGGCGCCTTTAAAGCCAACACTGTGGTTTTAATCTGCCCAGCCAATTGGACATCCAACAGCCAACCAGAAGCTCTGCTGGGCAAGAGCCCCACCCACTTTATAAAAACATCTGGTGAGTGCCAGGACAAGTGTTGGCAGGCACCGTGGCTGCCAATCCATCTATGCACTGACTCACCATACAAGAAGGGTGAGTGGGCATGGATGCACTGGTCATCCCCCAGTACCCATGCATACACCCCTTTCCTGTGATCAGCAACTTCTGGAGAGCAGCATCACTGATTACAGGCAGGGAGCACAGATGTGTGCACTTCCACTGTCCACTCACATTGGGCACACAGCTCAGAGATCATGCAGAAGCGGTAAGGCAGGGCCAGCACTCTCTCCCTCCCTGCATGGTGAGTCAACAGGTTGCCACACAGCCCTACTGAGTCAGACTCTATCATGTTCAGTACTGACCACTCAGACTGGCAGCTGCTCTCCCAGGTCTCCGCTGGAGCTCTTTCACATCATTGGCTGCCAGAGCCTTTAGCTGGAGACGCTGGGGATTGAACCTGGGACCTTCTGCATGCCAAGCAGATGCTAATAGCACGGGGAGGGAGATTAATTAGCAGCCCCACATCCAAAGCAGGATGCTGGATAGCTATTGTCAGGGCTTTGCTTGAGCAGGAATGCACAGGAACGCAGTTCTAGCTGCCTTGGTGTCAGGGGTGTGTGGCCTAATATGCAAATGAATCCCTGCTGTGCTTTCGCTACAAAAAAGCCCTGTGTGAAACAATAGTGCCATCAGAGGGTGTGGCCTAATATGCAAATGAGTTCCTGCTGGGCTTTCTCCACAAAAAAGTCCCACATGAAACAATGGTTCCATCAGAGGGTGTGGCCTAATATGCAAATGAGTTCCTGCTGGGAATCTCTCCACAAAAAAGTCCCGCGTGAGACAATGGTGCCATCGGAGGGTGTGGCCTAATATGCAAATGAGTCCCTGCTGGGCTTTCTCCACAAAAAAGTCCCACGTGAAACAATGGCGCCATCAGAGGGTGTGGCCTAATATGCAAATGAGTTCCTGCTGGGCTCTCTCCACAAAAAGTCCCACGTGAAACAATGGTGCCATCAGAGGGTGTGGCCTAATATGCAAATGAGTTCTTGCTGGGCTGTTTTTCCTACAATCGTGTGAGACAATGCTGATATCAGAGGGTGTGGCCTAATATGCAAAGGAGTTTCTGCTGGGCTTTTTCTACAAAAAAAGAGCGCCCTGACTATAGTTCAGCTTAAAATAATGCACCTAGTTTGACACATAGATCGGGGAGGGGAAGAGGTGGTACCTCACACTGGTTGCTTCTCTTGTCCCTCCTTACCTTCTCATTGGCAGTCCTGTTCAAGTAGTAGTCACGTGAGGGCAAGAAAAGGCCTGACTGATCCACCTGCATGCATATTAAAACACACACACACCATAAAACCCAGTGAATCCAGTTGCCACCAGGGCTGGCCATAGACTGTCTGGCACCCTAGGCAAGGCTAACTTCTGGTCCCCCCCCCACCCCCGCAAAGATAACATCACCAAGTCACATGGGGAGGATGCCCAACAAGGTCGGCGCCCTGGGTAATTATCTAGTTTGCCTAGTGGCAGGGATGGACCTGACTTCCACAGTGTCCAGCTCTGATCCTCTCCTACAGCTCCTTCTAGAAGCCTACACTGCAGGACGAGGGAAATACCATGGCCTTTCAATTCCATTTTGCTGTCTGAAACAGGTTCCCCATTAAAGAAGCCCATTGAAACACATGCTTTCCCCTCTTTCAGGTACTAACAACGAAGCCGGGACCTCTGTTTCCAATGGCAAAAAGGAGTGGAGGCTGAAGGGTTAAACCGCCCTGTTCGCCCACCCCTTCCTGCATGGCTTTAAGGCAAACTGAGGCTGCATGAGCCTGAAAATGTGCATTTTATGGACCAAACTAGACACCTGATCTCATCTGTTTCAGTCCTTACTGAAGCGATGAGCATGTGAATGGGCTGTATTGCTTCCAACTGCAAACAGAAGCTCACATCGCTGGATCTAACAAAAAAAAACCACACCCACCTTGCATATAGAAAGCTAGCACGTCAGGGACAAGGGTTCTACTTCAGCCTTCTCCCCAAAGTGCTATTTCTATGTGCAAGAATATTGCTCATGAACTTGCAGTGAAGTTCACTTTGATCCAGCAAGTCTTTGGTGGTCTTCCTTCCAAATACTGACCAGGGGTGACCCTGCTTAGCTTTCAAGAGCTGGCTAGCTTGGGTCATCCAGGTTAGAGCTGCCTCAAAGCAGGTAGTGAGATTATCTTCCTTCCCCTGATGGGACACAGCCTGTCCAAGGAGAAGGAATTTGTGCTGAGAGCACGAACTGCCCTCCTTCAGATCCACCTACAGAAATGATGCCGAGGGGATTTACCTGGATGACGTTGCTGTTAGAGCTTTTGGAATCAGCTCCCACGAATACAGTAAAGAATGGAGAAGCCCGGTAGGTCCCAGACACCAGTTTCAGGACGTCCATGAAGTTGGTCTGATTCCAGGGGCCAGCAATGCTCCAGCCTCCAATCTGGGGGAAGCATGGAAGTAAAGATTAGGAATAAGAACCTAAGAAGAGCTCTGCTGGATCTGACCGGTGGTCCATCTAGTCCAGCATCCTGTCTCACAAAGTGGCCAGCCAGGTCCTCTGGAGGGCCAACAACAGGGCATAGAGACTAAGGCCATAAGGGCATAGAGACTAAGGCCATAAGAATATCAGAAGAGCCCTGCTGGATCAGACCAGTGAGGGTCCACCCAGTTCAGCATCCTGTCTCACAAAGTGGCCAGCCAGGTCCTCTGGAGGGCCAACAACAGGGCATAGAGACTAAGGCCATAAGGGCATAGAGACTAAGGCCATAAGAATATCAGAAGAGCCCTGCTGGATCAGACCAGTGAGGGTCCATCCAGTTCAGCATCCTGTCTCACAAAGTGGCCACCCAGGTCCTCTGGAGGGCCAACAACAGGGCATAGCGACTAAGGCCATAAGGGCATAGAGACTAAGGCCATAAGAATATCAGAAGAGCCCTGCTGGATCAGACCAGTGAGGGTCCATCCAGTTCAGCATCCTGTCTCACACAGGGGCCAACCAGTTCCTCTGGAGGACCTACAACAGGGCAGAGAGACTGAGGCCTTCATAAGAACATCAGAAGGGCTCTGATAGATCAGACCAGGGGTCCATCTAGTCCAGCATCCTGTCCCACACGCTGGCCACCAAGTTCCTCTGGTGGGCCAACAACATGACATACAGGCTGAGGTCTTCATAAGACATCAGAAGAACCTTGCTGAATCACACTAGGAGTCCATCCAGTCCAGCATCCTGTCTCACCAGAGCCGTATTAACAATTAGGCCAAATAGGCGCTGGCCTATGAGCCCCCACCCCTGTAGGGGCCCCTGGCTGGCTTCACCCCCTAGTTTCCCCCCTGCTTGTAGCCCTCCCAGCCTGCATGCACAGCCAGCAACTGAGCCACTCTTTGCCCAACTTGCTTGGTGCAGCTGCTGCTGGGGTTGCTCCCACGTTTGCCTCTCTCTGCCGCTCCCCTGCAGCTTAGTAAAAGGGGCTTTTAAGAAGGTGGCTGCAGGGTGGCTGTGGGAGGTGGGGCGGGTGCTCAGACTCTGAGATAATTTGGGAGGGGCCCCCTAAGATTTCGACTGCCTAGGGGCCTCCACAGTTTTTATTCCAGCACTGTGTCTCACACAGGGGCAACCGGTTCCTCTGGAGGGCCAACAGCAGGGCAGAGAGGCTGAGGCCTTCAGAAGAACATCAGAAGAGCCCTGCTGGATCAGACCAGTGGTCCCTCTAGTCCAGCATCCTGTCTCACACAGTGGCCAACCAGTTCCTCTGGAGGGCCAACAGCAGGGCACAGAGGCTGAGGCCTTCAGAAGAACATCAGAAGAGCCCTGCTGGATCAGACCAGTGGTCCCTCTAGTCCAGCATCCTGTCTCACACAGTGGCCAACCAGTTCCTCTGGAGGGCCAACAGCAGGGCACAGAGGCTGAGGCCTTCAGAAGAACATCAGAAGAGCCCTGCTGGATCAGACCAGTGGTCCATCTAGTGCAGCATCCTTTCTCACACAGTGGCCAACCAGTTCCTCTGGAGGGCCAACAACAGGGCAGAGAGGCTGAGGCCTTCAGAAGAACATCAGAAGAGCCCTGCTGGATCAGACCAGTGGTCCATCTAGTGCAGCATCCTTTCTCACACAGTGGCCAACCAGTTCCTCTGGAGGGCCAACAGCAGGGCACAGAGGCTGAGGCCTTCAGAAGAACATCAGAAGAGCCCTGCTGGATCAGACCAGTGGTCCATCTAGTGCAGCATCCTTTCTCACACAGTGGCCAACCAGTTCCTCTGGACATCCAACAACAGGGCACAGAGGCCGAGGCCTTCCCCTGATGTTGCCTCCTGACTCTGGGATTCAGAGGTTGACTGTCTCCTCTCCGCACTTGGAGGTTTCCTTCAGTAACCATGGCTAGTAGCTGCTGATAAATCGGTCCTTCATGAATCCATCTAATCCCCTTTTTAAAGCTGTCTATGTCTGCGGCCATCGTTACTTCCTCAGGCAGCAAATTCTGCATTTTAATCACTCTCTTTGTAAAGAAGCATTCCCTCGTGTCTGTCCTGAATCTACTGCCCATCAGCTTCACTGGATGCCCTCAGGTTCTAGTATTTGGGAGAGGAAGAAAAAAAATCTCCAAACAGGAGAGACATTTCCTCAAACACTACAGTAAGGAGTCAGTTTGGTGTAGTGGTTAAGTGTGCGGACTCTTATCTGGGAGAACTGGGTTTGATTCCCCACTCCTCCACTTGCAGCTTCTAGCATGGCCTTGGGTCAGCCATAGCTCTGGCAGAGGTTGTCCTTGAAAGGGCAGCTGCTGTGAGAGCCCTCTCCAGCCCCACCCACCTCACAGCGTGTCTGTTGTGGGGGAGGAAGGTAAAGGAGATTGTGAGCCACTCTGAGACTCTGAGATTCGGAGTGGAGGGCGGGATATAAATCCAATCATCATCAAATACCAGGCATGATATCTAGGACCTCCCTGCCCATCCTCCCTGTCAGCTTTTCAAATTTCACTAGGCCTTTTTTGGATTCTTTTTTGGAGGATTAAGGACTAGAAACTTATTTTTTTCAAATGGAAACAGATTCTCATGGCAATGAATTCTGCAACTATCAAACTCTGTAATGGCAGGGTACATGCTACACTACATATAGACAGGGTTGGGTTTTTTTAGCAGAAATGCAGAGGAACGCAGTTTTGGCTGGCTTGGTGCCAGGGATGTGGCCTAACATGCAAATGAGTTCCTGCTGGGCTTTTTTGTAGAAAAAGCCCTGTGTGAAACAAAGGTGACATCAGTCTGTGTGTCCTAATACGCAAATGAGTTCCTGCTGGGCTTTTTCTACAAAAAAAGCCTTGATTATTTAGATTTGTTAATCACCCAATCCCAGTCAAGGCCAGACTCTGGGCGATGTACATCAAACAAGGTAATATAAACAAAGTATTACCTTTTTGGGGAGGAGGGAAATGGGGGGAAAGGATGGTGCCAGATGTCACTATCAGCCAAAAGCCTGGCGGAACATCTCTGCCTTACAGGCCCTGTGGAATTGCATAAGGTCCCACAGGGCCTGGATGTCATCTGGCAGAGAGTTCCACCAGGTTGGAGCCAGGGCCAAAAAGGCCCCGGCCCTTGTTGAGAACAGCCGGACCTCTTTAGGGCCGGGGATCACCAGTAGGTAACTGCCAGCGAAGCGCAATGCTCTACCAGGGACATAATGGAAGAGACGGTCCCACAGATAAAGTTAGCTCAATGAAAAGGTAACAGCAGTATGGTTTGGCTACGATGTATTATGAGCAGTGCTCCCTCTAAGCTGAGTTAGCATGAGCTAGCTCACAGATTTTTAGCCTCCAGCTCACACATTTTTGTCTTAGCTCAGGAAGGAGGACCCCAGAGCATGCTAATTGATGCCGGAGCTCACCACTTTAATGCCAGTAGCTCACCAAGTAGAATTTTTGCTCACAAGACTCTGCAGCTTAGAGGGAACATTGATTATGAGTCACTCGCTTCTTTGTGCTCCTAATGGAAAAAATACGCACATTCACAGAGGACTCATCTCTGCTTGGCTAACAGCCCCAAGAGGTAAGTAAAAACCCCATGTTCAGAGGCAGAATACCCCTATAATGCCAATAAACAATATGGGATGATCACGGTGAGCCTGAGAGCTCCCAAAGGAATCTGGTTGGCTCCTGAGGGAAACAGAACAGTTGAATCGTGGTCTGATCCAGCAAAGCAAATTGCTACATTAAAGAGAATTGTGTTTCTCCTGAAACTGAGGAATAAGAAGCCTACTGGATTCACAGACAACACTGCCGGGAGTCTCTATGTCGAAGGTGCTGCGGATGTCGATATTGGAGCAGAGACGCTTGAGAGAGGATCGCCACCTTCCAATATCTAAAGGCAGGGGTCATTTTGTAGAAAAAGAGGTGCCGGAGCTCACTAGCACAACTCATTTGCATAACTCACTGGCATATGCCTCACACCCCTGACATCACCGGAAGGTGGACTAAATTATATCAGCTCAGAATCTACCTGAAAATGCTTCTTGAATTATAATGGTCATAAGAACATAAGAGAAGCCATGTTGGATCAGGACAATGGCCCATCCGGTCCAACACTCTGTGTCACACAGTGGCCAAAAAAATTATATACACACACACACACACACACACACACACACACACACACACACAAATATACATATTTTTATCTAACCCCCTCTTGAAGCTGGCTATGCCTGTAGCCGCCACCATAATAACACCTTACTTCCATCATACTTTTTAAATTACTTTCTCCTATGCGGCCACAGTGGCATGATGAAGATTTCCATCTGTCTGCTTTTATATTGTTTTGGTTATTTTCCTAATTTTTGTGAGTGGGGGGGAAATATTAGAAAGTTTGTCAAATCTTAAGAGTTCCACAAAATTCTCACGGGGGGTTTGAACAATGGAACCCAGAAGCAAGTATTGGGGGGGGGAGGGGTAAGAAAGAAAGAGCTCAATAAAATTTAAGAGGTTCCAGAGCTCCCAAAATGAGGCCTGCCTAAAGGGATGCAATGTGGACAATGAGGCAGATATGTTTTCAACTGTGCTGGGTGACAGGACTCAGGTGAACGGATATAACCTACAGCAAAGGAGGCTTCGTCTAAATCTGAGGAAGAACACCCTGAGGCGTGTCTGACACTGGAACAGACAGTCTCCCTTCCCCATGAGGTAGTGGATTCTTCTTCACTGAAGGTTTCAAAGGGCCCCTCACCTTTTTGAGCCCACGGGCACCTCTGGAATTTTGACACAGCGTGGTGGACACGGCCACAAGATGGCTGCCACAAACTGAGTGCTGCAGGAGGTGGAGCCAGTTACAAAATGGCTGCTGCAGCTCACCTTCAATTATATAGTGAAGACTAGTGGCAGCTGCTGCCAAAACAACGTTTTTAAAAATCTCTTTTTGGGATATCACCTCCAAGTTGATAACACTTTCAGTCATTATAGAGTTAACCAATATTGCATGTAACCAGGATGTTCCCTAACTTGGGTGTAACCAATTAGAAGCATAGAAAGTTTAGCCCAAGGGTAAGTGTGGGTGTTGTTTAGTCTAATAAAGTGATCTGTAACCTCTTTATTGGATAATCAATCTACTGGTTGAAGAAATGTAGCTGCTTGCACTTTTTATTGTAGCTCTTCCACTCTTGGTTTTTAGAGGAAGAAAAAAGAAGTCATAGTTTTAGCCATGTAATTGCTAGGGGGTAACTCTTGAAGCTAGAATAGACTAGCATGGAATTTATTTGTTTTTACCACCAAAGTTTATCTCCCTGATTAGTTACTTTTACTTTTTAAGCAAACACATCTTGTGTCGGGTCTTGTTTCTTTACTCTGCAATTTACAAAAAGAAAAAAACCCTTCAAATCTGCACTGCAAATCAAATCTCTAATGGCCAATCAGAAGCTCCACCTACTTTCTAAAAACACCAGGAAAGGCACCAGGAAAGGTATTGGCCAGCACCATGGTTTCCAAAGGCACCCAGTTGGGAACCTCTATTTTAAAGTACTGATTGGATACCTACTTCTCAGGCATATTATATTCATAGTTCCTGTTAGAATAGAATCTTACTCAGTCCTCTCAAGGCTACAAAAACCATAGAGCTGGTCAGATAGATAGGTTCATATCAGTCTCCTTCCTGTCTGGTTCTGCTTTCACTCACCTTCTCTAATCAACAGAATGTAACTCAGGGAACTTCCTTCTTCCTGTTTTCCTCCTCTCCCCACCACCCCTTCTTTCCTGTATGCATCAGGAAGAACAGCATGGTGTCTCTCCTGATCTGAATGAAGCAGACGGCCTACTACAATCCGAAGCCCGGTGCCCGGTGGTCCAAATGCCCTGACTCTCTGGACAGAAACCCCCACCCCACCCCTTGGTCTTCTCTCCACAGCCAAGCCCACCTTCTCAATGAGATCCATCAGCGGCTGGGAGCCCAGCTCTTCGATCTTCTGTTCCTTCAGGCAAGACAGGTAATAACGTTGGGTCTTTCTTTCTGCCTCGCTGGTGGAGTTGAAGCTGCCATTTTCTGGCAAAAGAAACAGCCAGCCTGTGAGCCAATATAAGATAACCACCGGAAGCAATAAAACTTTCACGCCAAGCGGGTAAATATGCGTCTTTAGTGAAGTTAAACAAAAACAGAACTAAGGAACACTGAACATTCTTGAAATTTTCCCCCACAAAGTCTCTCAACAGTCACAAAGAACGATAGCCTCTTAAAATAGGACTTAATGAAGATGTGGGTGAAGTCCTTAATTTCTTAGTGTTCCACTCGTGTTAGTGCGGAGAGAATAAGGCACCGCTTCAAAAAGGAGTCCTCACGGTTTCAATAGTTAGTTCTTCCTCAGCCTCTTTCTCCCGACGTTATACGGAGCCACGGCTCTACTCTTTTACAACATGGATCCACGTATGGTCTAATTTGCTGCTACTGGCTGAATAGCCCTGAGGATCCCAGCCTGGCAATTTTACAGCCTGTCTCCCCGAGGCAATTAAGCACCCCTCTCCTATTTCCAGTTGAAGTGGAAGCCAAATCTGCCCTGGAAAAGAAGCAGAGCCTTACCCAGCAGGTGTTTCATGATGGCCTGGTTTTGGTCCCAGATGCTGTTGAAAGTGCTCCATTTGGAGCGCCCGTCGGGCAGCGGGTTCCGTTTGATCCACCCCCCACAGGCGTACTGGTAAAAATCGTCACAGGGATGGGTCTCTCGGTCCAGGGCTTCGAGAATTTTGCTGGCGACGATGATGCAGGCTTCAGTCAGGCAAGTGGTGTGGGATGGGTCTGACAGAGAGAGCACACGAACACACACATACGATCAGGGGCCATTGCGTAGGAAAAGAGGTGCCGGAGCTCATTAGCATAACTCATCAGCATATGCCAAAATACCCCTGACCTCACACAGCAACTATCTAAAAATGCTTCCTAAATTTTTAGGAACTGTCATAATAAAACCTTACTCATGCTTTTTAAATTTCCATCTGTCTGCTTTATATGTTTTGGTTATTTCCCCATTTTTTGTGGGGGAAAATATTAGAAAGTTTGTCAAATCTTAGAGTTCAGCAAAATTCTCATAGGAGGTTTGAACAATGGAGCCCAGAATCAAGGGGGTTTTTTTTGGAGGGGGGGGAGGTGTTAAGAAAGAAAGAGCACAATAAAATTTAGAAGTTCTGGAGCTCTGCTCCTGTTAGCTTCTGCCCAAAATGAGGCCTGCATATGATCAGGAGAGACAGCGTGATATGATGGTAGGAGTCCCCAACCTTTTTGAGGGGTGGTGGTGAGCGCCACCCCAAAATGGCTGCCACAGGAGAGGAGCCAAACCCAAAACGGCTGCCGCGAAGGCTGAACTGAATGGGATAATTTCCCTTCTCACGCCTCCTGAGAAGAAGGAAAGTCTGAAGAGGAAATGGGATGGCATGCTGAGGAAGGAAAGCCCAGATGCGGGTTGCCAACCTCCAGGAGTTCAGGACGCCTAGAGTATCACAATAGAAGACTGAAACCAAACAAAGAAAAAAAATGCTGGTGCTCCAATAATTCAACAGGAAAAGTTTATATTTTCAGCATGCCTTTCAGTCGTGCCAAATTACTGGCTTCCAATATTCATGCAAGAACTTTCCAAACGTAGGGTTGCCAATCCCCAGGTGGGGGCAGGGGATCCCCCGGTTTGGAGGCCCTCCCCCCGCTTCAGGGTCGTCAGAAAGCGGGGGGAAGGGAGGTAAGTGTCTGCTGGGAACTCTGTTATTCTCTATGGAGATTTATTCCCATAGAAAATCATGGAGAATTGATCCGCGGGTATCTGGGGCTCTGGGGGGGGGCTGTTTTCTGGGGTAGAGGCACCAAATTTTCAGTATAGCATCTAGCGTCTCTTCCCAAAATACCCCCCAAGTTTCAAAAGGATTGGACCAAGGGGTCTAATTCTATGGGCCCCAGAAGAAGGTGCCCCTATACTTCATTATTGCCTATGGAAGGAAAGAATTGAAAAGGTGTGCCGTCCCTTTAAATGTGATGGCCAGAACTCCCTTTGGAGTTCAATTATGCTTGTCACAGCCTTGATCTTTGCCCCACCCCTAATGTTTCCTGGCTTCACCCTCAAAGTCTCCTGGCTCCACCCCCAAAGCCCCCAGATATTTCTAGAATTGGACTTGGCAACCCTATCCAAACGTGAAGTTGAAGTGGGTATGTCACAAGCCTCTAACAGGAACGCAAATTTACTTCTGTTTCTGGGAAAAACGCTTCCTCAGAGAAGCATATCCCACTGTATAAGTTTAATCATCTAACACTTGCGCACAGCACTCGAGCACGGAGAAAATCGAGAGATTTATACAGTGGGATGTGCCTCTCTGAGGAAGGGTTTTTCCCAGAAACAAAAGTAAAGGCGCGTTCCTGTTAGAGGCTTGTGACATACCCACTTCAACTTCACATTTGGAAAGTTGTTGCTTGAATATTGGAAGCCAGTAATTTGGCACGACTGAAAGGCATGCTGAAAATATAGAAACTTTTCCTGTTGAATTATCGGAGCGCCAGCACTTTAATTCAGCCCGTTGGAACAGGTGAATCGTCATGAGTTTTTATAAGTCGGAAATCGATGCTACTAAAAGGCCTGAAATAATGAAATTTGTATATGGTTGATAACTGTTATGTGCATGTAATTAGGATGAATTTTTGATATTGTGAATTTTCGTGTTGTATTTCTTTAAGCACTTGTAATTTAGTTATTAAGTTTTTGCCTTTAAACATTTGTAATAAAAGTTTTGTAGTGAGTCTTTTTCGTTAACTTTTTCACAGTCTTTGTTTGGTTTCAACCTCCAGGAGTTGGCTGGAGTTCACCCGCTATTATAGCTGAGCTCCAGGCAACAGAGAGCCGTTTGCATAAGGAAAATGGCTGTACTGAAGGTGGACTTTATGGCACTGCACCCCATTAAAGCCCCTCCCCTCCCCCAAACCCCACCCTCCTCAGGCCCCGCCCTCAAAATCTCCAGGCATTTCCCACCAGAGCTGGCAACCCTAGCCAGATGCTTACTAGTCCTCTTGATCAGGCTTTTTTTTTTTTTGTAGAAAAAGCCCAGCAGGAACTCACTTGCAGTCTTACAGTCATTCCCCTACCCTTTTTCCTTATAGGCAAGGCTGGCGTGTGTTTCAGAGCCAAGGAGGTCTCGCTGTTAGGGAGCAGAAGGGACGAGGATGGGGTGTGGTGTGCGGGTGAGCGACCACACGTTAACGCGGCAGCAACCTGCAGCCGGGCAGGGTCTTGCCCTGCCCGTTGCCCATTTTAAGAGAACAGTCCTGCCGACACGAATGCCGGGGCGACCTTGAGTTGCGTTCGGTCCTTCGAGCAGCGGTTCCAAATAGACAGAGGTGACCGGATGAAGATGTGCTATTGAAACATGCAACATTGATACCGGGGATGCGTGTCATCACGCCGCTTTCTGCTTCAGTCCGGAACTGAACAAGCAGCCATTGGTTCAGAGGCATCTACATCAGGTGGACTTTTGTTCAGAGACTGAGTTATTGACACTGTTGTATTCACAGGATCTTTGCAAAGTAACCAAGTTTTGGAATGGTATATTGATACAACCTGTTCTATAAAGGTACACCAAATGTGGAGTTACACGGTGTTTTTCCTTGTATCCTACCAGCTTACACACCATTTCCCCTGTTGTTGTATCTGACTGCATTTTAAGATTACAGCAGTTATCTTCCGCTCGGGGGGGGGGGGGGGGTGGAATTAGAGAAAACATTGGGGGGGAGGCCTGTGCGGGAATCCTCTTCTCCCCGCCCTACTTACTTACCTCTGCTGTACTGAATGCCCAAGGCAATGACCAACCCCAACAGCATCAGGAGCACAAAGAGGGAGACAGCACACAGTGCCAGCTTGAGCTGGGTTCGGGAGCCCAAGCGACTCAGCAGGGGTCCGTTGCCCTTCCTGAAGCCCACCTTGAAAGCAAAAGCGGGGACAAAAAAAGGAAGAGAAGAGAAGAGGTGAAGGGATGGATTTGAACCTGGGCCTGCTGAGACATGGGTGACTTGGGCTAGCCAGATCTCATGAGATTACAGAAGCTAAGCGAGGTCAGCCCAGGTGAGTATCTGGACAGGGGACCACCAAGGTTTTCTCTTGCTTTGAAAACCCTACAGAGTCAACCTTTGTTAGTGGTTGGATGGGAGACCACCAAGGAAGTCCAAGGCTGCTATGCAGAGGAAGGCAATGGCAACCCACCTCTGGTTTTCTCTTGCTTTGAAAACCCTATAAGTCAACCTTTGTTAGTGCTTGGATGGGAGACCACCAAGGAAGTTCCAGGTTGCTATGCAGAAGCAGGCAATGACTAACCACCTCTGGAAGTCTCTTGCCTTGAAAATCCTACAGGATCAGCCTTTGTTAATGTCTGAATGGGAGATCACCAAGGAAGTCCCAGGTTGCTACGCAGAGGCAGGCAATGCCTAACCACCTCTGGTTTTCTCTTGTTTTGAAAACCCTACAGAGTCAACCTTTGTTAGTGGTTGGATGGGAGACCACCAAGGAAGTCCAAGGTTGCTATGCAGAGGCAGGCAACAGCAACCCACCACTGGTTTTCTCTTGCTTTGAAAACCCTATAGGTCAGGGGTGGCCAACGGTAGCTCTCCAGATGTTTTTTTGCCTACAACTCCCATCAGCCCCAGCCAGCATGGCCAATGACGGGCTGATGGGAGTCGTAGGCAAAAAAACATCTGGAGAGCTATTGTTGGCCACCCTTGCCATAGGTCAACCTTTGTTAGTGCTTGGATGGGAGACCACCAAGGAAGTTCCAGGTTGCTATGCAGAAGCAGGCAATGGCTAACCACCTCTGGAAATCTCTTGCCTTGAAAATCCTACAGGATCAGCCTTTGTTAATGTCTGAATGGGAGATCACCAAGGAAGTCCCAGGTTGCTATGCAGAGGCAGGCAATGCCTAACCACCTCTGGTTTTCTCTTGCTTTGAAAACCCTACAGGGTCAACCTTTGTTAGTGGTTGGATGGGAGACCACCAAGGAAGTCCAAGGTTGCTATGCAGAGGCAGGCAACAGCAACCCACCTCTGGTTTTCTCTTGCTTTGAAAACCCTATAGGTCAACCTTTGTTAGTGCTTGGATGGGAGACCACCAAGGAAGTTCCAGGTTGCTATGCAGAAGCAGGCAATGACTAACCACCTCTGGAAGTCTCTTGCCTTGAAAATCCTACAGGATCAGCCTTTGTTAATGTCTGAATGGGAGATCACCAAGGAAGTCCCAGGTTGCTATGCAGAGGCAGGCAACAGCAACCCACCTCTGGTTTTCTCTTGCTTTGAAAACCCTATAGGTAGCTCTCCAGATGTTTTTTGCCTACAACTCCCATCAGCCCCAGCCAGCATGGCCAACGGCTGGGGCTGATGGGAGTCGTAGGCAAAAACATCTGGAGAGCTACTGTTGGCCACCCTTGCCATAGGTCAACCTTTGTTAGTGCTTGGATGGGAGACCACCAAGGAAGTTCCAGGTTGCTATGCAGAAGCAGGCAATGGCTAACCACTTCTGGAAATATCTTGCCTTGAAAATCCTACAGGATCAGGCTTTGTTAATGCCTGAATGGAAGATCACCGAGGAAGTCCCAGGTTGCTATGCAGAGGAAGGCAATGGCAAACCACCTCTGGAAGTCTCTTGCATGAAAACCCTACAGGGTCACCATAAGTTGACTGCAACTCCATCGCATTTTCCACCCTAGAGTTGCCCGATCTCATCAGATCTCAGAAACAAAACAAGATTGGCCCTGGCACGTACTTGGATGGGAGACCGCCAAGGAAGACCTAGATTGCTATGCAGAGGCGAGCAATGGCAAACCATCTCGGGTTGTCTCTTGCTTTGAGAACCCTGCAGGGGCACTATGAGTTGGTTGCCACTTGACGGCACACAATTCTTTAATTATTGCTCTGACCTGACCTGGCCAGCCTGATCGCCTCAGATCCCAGTTGCTAAGCAGGGTCGGCCCTGGTTAGTGCCTGGATGGAAGACCAGCAAGGAAGTCCAGAGTTGCTACACAGAGGCAGGCAATGGCAAACCACCTCTGTTTGCCTTGAAAACCCCATGGGGTCACCATAATTTGACTACAGCTTCACGGCATTTTCTGCCACCTGCTAAAAATGTCAACAGATGGGCAGATCTACTTCCCAAGCTACGACTGTAAACCAGGCTGTTGTGCTTCCCAGATCCTACCGGGAGTGTCCAAGGTTACCAACAGGTAGTGACATATGGGACATCACCACTTTCTCGTGCAGACTTCTCCAGCCTCCTTCTCAACCCCCAGCACCTCTGCTGGGCACAGAGACCCCTCTTCTTTCCTTGAGAACCCAGCTTTCCCTGCAGAAGGTCCAGGTCCCATCCTTGGCTTCTTCAGCTGTAGAATTAACTCTCAGCTGGAGGGTCATGGATAGATCTCCGAGGGACCCCAGTGACATCATCTTTTGTGGTGAGAAAAAGAAGACGGGTGAAGAAAAAACACTAATGAGAGGGGGTGGAAAGGCGGTGGTGGTCAGTCGTTTAGGATGCTGGCCTAGGCCGGGGGTGGCCAAACTGTGGTTCAGGAACCACACGTGGCCCTTTCACACATATTGTGTGGCTCCCGAAGTCCCCACCATTGTAATGCACATTGGGGCCAAGAATCCCAGCTACAAATACAAGTTGATGGGGTGTGAACTAGCAGAGACTGGCCAAGAGAGAGATCTTGGGGTCGTGGTAGATAACTCACTGAAAATGTCAAGACAGTGTGCGATTGCAATAAAAAAGGCCAACGCCATGCTGGGAATTATTAGGAAGGGAACTTAAAACAAATCAGCCAGTATCATAATGCCCCTGTATAAATCGATGGTGCGGTGTCATTTGGAATACTGTGTGCAGTTCTGGTCACCGCACCTCAAAAAGGATATTATAGCATTGGAGAAAGTCCAGAAAAGGGCAACTAGAATGATTAAACGGTTGGAACACTTTCCCTATGAAGAAAGGTTAAAACGCTTGGGGCTCTTTAGCTTGGAGAAACGTTGACTGCGGGGTGACATGATAGAGGTTTACAAGATAATGCATGGGATGGAGAAAGTAGAGAAAGAAGTACTTTTCTCCTTTTCTCACAATACAAGAACTCGTGGGCATTTGATGAAATTGCTGAGCAGTCAAGTTAAAACAGATAAAAGGAAGTACTTCTTCACCCAAAGGGTGATTAACATGTGGAATTCATTGCCACAGGAGGTGGCGACGGCTACAAGCATAGACAGCTTTAAGAGGGGGTTAGATAAAAATATGGAGTAGAGGTCCATCAGTGGCTATTAGCCACAGTGTGTATATATATATATAAAAAATTGGCCACTGTGTGACACAGAGTGTTGGACTGGATGGGCCATTGGCCTGATCCAACGTGGCTTCTCTTCTGTTCTTATGTGGCACAGAGCGTTGGACTGGAGGGGCCATTGGCCTGATCCAACGTGGCTTCTCTTCTGTTCTTATGTGGCACAGAGCGTTGGACTGGAGGGGCCATTGGCCTGATCCAACATGGCTTCTCTTATGTGACACAGAGTTTTGGACTGGATGGGCCATTGGCCTGATCCAACGTGGCTTCTCTTCTGTTCTTATGTGGCGCAGAGTGTTGGACTAGAGGGGCCATTGGCCTGATCCAACATGGCTTCTCTTATGTTCACCTGGAGAAAATGGCTACTTTGGAGGGCGGGATCTGGCATCATGCGGTCCCTTCCCTCCCCAGACCCCACCCTCCCCTGACTCGGCCCCGAAATCACCAGGAATTTCCCAACCAGGAGCTGGCAACCCTATATCAGCCTCCTTAGAGAGTTCTCAGAAAGGGAAGTGCCGGGAAGGGGGGGATGATAAACAAGATTTTTAAGGAATCTAAAGTAAATCACATGAGATTAATGATGGGCAGGCACAGAATTAAAGTGGGGAGGGAGGCAAAGCTCGCCTCCCGCCCCGGAGGGCCACTGCCAGCCAGAGCAGACGATGCTGAATCAAGAGGGTCAGGTTGTCCCTCTTATAAATCCCTCTCCTGGGCAGTGTTTGCTCATCCATCTTGTCTCCCCTGGCAATGTGCTCCCTCCCCCATGCTGTTCAGCAGATTTATCAGCTGGCAACATCTGCCGGGAGGGAGGGATGGAGAGAGACTCTCAGAACAGCTTTGCTTGCCCTTGAGGGGGAAAGCACCGTCCCTGGGCCACGGTGACTTCCCGGCAGCCTCCAGTTGCAGTCCTTGGAGATGGAGATACACAGAGCGGAGGCATCTTCCTGCATTCCTAGTTCAGAGTTTTAGCACCCAATTAGAAAGGAGGGAAGGAGGGCTAAACATTAAAGCACTGGCCCAGTTTGTATAAAGGACAGATCAATGGGTCAATCTTTTCCTGGACTGTACCACTTCGTATTGCACAGGGTGTGTGTGTGTGTGTCTACATGCTTCACTGGTAAATTTAAGACAACAATCCTAAAAATAGCATGTCAGGGATCCTTAGCTAGGCACCCTTGGCCTTCAAGTTCAAGTTTTCTATGCATAGGTGGGTTTTTTTTAAAAAAATGATAAGAATAACATTCATACTTCCTGCACATAAAAAGAATATATTGGATTTATATCCTGCCCTATACTCTGAATCTCAGAGTCTCAGAGCAGTCACAATCTCCTTCATCTCCCCACCCCCCCACAACAGATACCCTGTAACATAGGTGGGGCTGAAAGAGCTCTCTCAGAAGCTGCCTTTTCAAGGACAACTCCTGCGAGAGCTATGGCTAACCCAAGGCCATTCCAGCAGCTGCAAGTGGAGGAGCAGGGAATCAAACCCAGTTCTCCCAGAGAAGAGTCCTCGTACTTAACCACTACACCAGACTGGCTCTCTAGATCCCAAACCAGATCCCAAAACAAGCAAACCCACTGCTTGTTCCAGAGCTTCCAAACGTAAAAGGTTGCCAGTTTCCAGGTGGGGCCTGGAGATCTCCCGCTTTTACAACTGATCTCCAGCTAGGGTTGCCAGGTCCAACTCAAGAAATATCTGGGGATTTTTGGGGTGGAGCCAGGGTGTAATAAGAAGGATTGAGCCCCAAAGGGATTTCTGGCCATCACACTTAAAGGGACCATGCTTCTTTTAAATGCCTTCCCTCCATTTGGAAATAATGAAGGATGCAGCACCTTCTTTGGGGGCTCACAGAATTCGACCTCCTGGCTCAATTTTTTTTGAAACTTGGGGGGTGTTTTGAAGAGAGGCACCAGATGCTAAACTGAAAATTCGGTGCCCCTATTTCAAAAAACACCCCTGCAGAGCGCCAGATACCCAGAGATCAGTTCTCTATTATATCCTATAGAAATCGGTCTCCGTAGGGCATAATGGAGTGCCCAGCAGACATTTCCCTCCCCCCTCCTGCTTTCTGATAACCCTGAAGTGGGAGGAGGGCCTCCAAACTGAGGGATCCCCTGCCCCCAACTGGGGATTGGCAACCCTATATCCAGCTGACTGAGATCAGCACTTCTGGATAAAATGGCTGCTTTGAAGGGTGGATTCTATGGCAGGGGTGTCAAATGGGAGGCCGGGGGGCCTAATCAGGCCCCTGGAGGGCTCCTATCAGGCCCACGAGTAAGTCTGCTTCCTTTCCCTCTCTCTTGCTTCCTTCAGTTATCAGAGGCTGTTAAATAAAATATTACAAGAGCACTAATCTTTTCAGCATGTTTTATTTAAAGATTTTTTTTTAAAAAAAATCTTTCATATGAACATATGAAGCTGCCTTATACTGAATCAGACCCTTGGTCCATCAAAGTCAGTATTGTCTTCTCAGACTGGCAGAGGCTCTCCAGGGTCTCAAGCTGAGGTTTTTCACACCTATTTGCCTGGACCCTTTTTTGGAGATGCCAGGGATTGAACCTGGGACCTTCTGCTTCCCAAGCAGATGCTCTACCACTGAGCCACTGTCCCTCCCCTTTTAATCTGTTTGTCTGTTTCCTTTATAAAGTTTATGTCTCCGCTACCTGCCATTTCATTTTTGACACACATGGCCCAGCCCAACAAGATCTCATTTATGTCAGATCCAGCCCTCATAACAAATGAGTTTGACACCCCTGAGGCATTGTACCATGCGGAGGCCCCTCCCTTTCCCAAACCCCGCAATCTCCCGGACCCACCCCCAAAGTCTCCAGATATTTTCCAACATAGATTTGGTAATCCTATTCCAAAGCAAGGGTAACCAAGAAAGTGCCCATGGGCATGATAGGGCCCAACATCATTCCAGGAGCAAGCCAATTGAGAACGACCAGCAAGGCTTCTCATTGGCCAACAAGGCTTCTCATTGGCCATGGGGAGCTGATTGGCTGTGCAGCTTTTTGAAAAGATGGCTTTGGCAGCGGCTGCCACTACAGCAAAAGGATCTTCACTGTGTGACTGAAGGGAAGCCGCGGCAACCATTTTGTGACGGGCTCCGCCTCCTGCAGCAGCTATTCAGCAGCTATTCATTTGGAGGCTGCGCCCAACATTCTATAGGTGTCCACAGAGCCAAAAAGGCTGGGGAGCCCTGCCCCAAAGCATGGTTGAAGGATTGGGCCATTGTCAGGTCACCTTCTTCTGGGAAGACCACGTCACCTAGGCCAGGGTGGCCAAACTTGCTTAACGTAAGAGCCATACAGAACAAATATCAGATATTTGAGAGCCGCAAGACATGATCGTCAGCTGTTTGAGAGCTGGGAGGGAGGAAAATAGACGGGATGGAAGTGGAAAGAAAGCAACTTTAATTTTGAATGCATTCTCCAAGTTGCTGGCTGGTTTGCATTGAAGAATTGATGTAAAGAGACAAATACCGTCTCCAAATCAGCTGACGGAGCAGTGGGGGCTTTGAGAGCCACACACTATGTGTGAAAGAGCCAAATGCGGTCCTGAGCCTCAGTTTGGCCACCTCTGACCTAGGCATACAGAAAACGATGAGCTTGGTGAGGAGGTAGACAGGGGCCATTTATACTTTAGGTTCTTATTAAAAGGGGATTAGACAGATCATAAGAACATAAGAGAAGCCATGTTGGATCAGGCCAACGGCCCATCAAGTCCAACACTCTGTGTCACACAGTGGCAAAAAATTTTATATACACACATACACTGTGGCTAATAGCCACTGATTAGATCGTTGAAGGATAGGTCTATCTGTGGCTACTAGCCATGGTAACTAAAGGGGGACCTCCACGTTCAGAGACAGTCAATCCCAGAGCCAGGAGGCAACATCTGGGGGAAGGCCTCTGTGCTCCGTTGCTGGACCTCCACAGGAACTGGCTGGTCACAGTGTAATGAGGGATGCTGGACTAGATAGACCACTGGCCTGATCCAGCAGGGCTTTTCTGATATTCTCATGTGCCATTTTGACAATCCAGCGCGTTTAAATGGATGCACGCAAAGCCTGCAGGAAAAACTCCATTCCAGGAGTATGCCTCCGTTCCAGGTTTAAATCTAAAACGCGTGAAGAAGGGAAGGCAGAGAGGTATTGATTCTCTTGCTGGATTGTTCCAAAGACCTGCCTCATCCAGATGCTCCCAAATGAAGCCTGATAGAAGAACATAAGAGAAGCCATGTTGGATCAGGCCAATGCCCCCTCTAGTCCAACACTCTGGGTCACACAGTGGCCAAAAAACCCAGGAGCCATCAGGAAGTCCACCAGTGGGGCCAGAACTCCAAGAGCCCTCCCACTTTTGCTCCCCAAGCACCAAGAACACAGAGCATCATTGCGCCAAATGTAGTGCTCCATCTGTACTTTGTGGTTAACAGCCACTGATGGACCTCTGCTTCATATGTTGATCCAATCCCTTCCCGAAGCTGTCTACGCTTGTAGCTGCCACCACTTCCTGTGGCAGTGAATTCCATGCGTTAATCACCCTTTGGGTGAAGAAGGACTTCCTTTTATCCGTTCTAACCAAACTGCTCAGCAAATTCATTGAGTGTCCACAAGTTCTTGTATTGTGAGAAAGGGAGAAAAGTACTTTATCTTCTCCATCCCATGCATAATCTTGTAAACCTCTATCATATCACCCCTCAGCTGTCGTTTCTCCAAGCTAAAGATTCCTAACCTCTGTAACCTTTCTTCACGGGGAAGGTGTTCTATCCCCTTAATCATTTTAATTGCCCTCTTCTCTGCCTTTTCCATCATAGAGGCATTCTACCTCAAGATTCAGAATACAGAGGTTCTCCTCAGTTACCCAGGCTGGTAGCTTTTCCCGCAGATGTATTCTCAGTGCCTTTGCCTAATCTTTAACTTTTCAATTGCGGAACAAATTGCCCTTGTTCCCAAGTGCTCTGACATTTCAAGAGGGGTAATTTGGCCCACATCATTTCTCTATGAATGACTTTTAAACACCTAAGCTGGGTTGGTAGATTGTCTAGAGAGATCTTCTGTAATCACAGAATAGAATCACAGAGTTGGAAGGAGCCACCCAGGGCACCTAGTTCAACCCCCTGTTCAGGCTAGAGTGGAGTGGCCAAACTTGCTTAACATAACAGGCACGCAGAATAAACACCAAATGTTTGAGAGCCACAAGGGGAAGGAAGGAAGGAAGGAAGGAAGGAAGGAAGGAAGGAAGGAAGGAAGGAAGGAAGGAAGGAAGGAAGGAAGGAAGGAAGGAAGGAAGGAAGGAAGGAAGGAAGGAAGGAAGGAAGGAAGGAAGGAGGAAGGAGGAAGGAAGAAAGGAAGGAAGAAAGGAGGGAAGGAAGGAAGGAGGGAAGGAAGGAGGGAGGGAGGGAAGAAAGGAGGAAAGGAAGGAAGAAAGGGAGGGAGGGAAGGAAGGAAGGAAGGAGAGAAGGAGGGAAGGAGAGAAGGAAGGAAGAAAGGAGGAAAGGCAGGAAGGAGGGAAGGAAGGAGGGAAGGAAGGAAGGAAGGAAGGAAGGAAGGAAGGAAGGAAGGAAGGAAGGAAGGAAGGAAGGAAGGAAGGAAGGAAGGAAGGAAGGAAGGAAAATAGATGGGGAAGGGGGAGAGAAGTAGAGGTAGAGGTAGAAAGATAGCAACCTTAACTTTAAATGCATTCTCCAAGTTGCTGGCTGGCTTGGAGAAGTGGTTTCAAGAGAGAAATGTCTCCTCCATGCCAGTCAATGGGGCGGTGGGGGCTTTGACAGCCACACAATATGTGTAAAGGAGCCACAGTTTGGCCACCCCGGCCTATAGCATCCCTGACAAGTGTTTGTCCAGCTGCTGCTTAAAGACTACCAGAGAGGGGGAGCTCACCACCTCCCTAAGTAACCGATTCCACTGTTGAACAACTCTCCCTGTAAAATATTTTTCCCTAATATCCAGCTGGTACCTTCCTACGTTAATTTAAACCCATGATTGTGTGTCCTCGCCTCTGCTGCCAACAGGAACAGCTCCCCGCCCTCCTCCAAGTGACAGCCCTTCCAATACTTCAAGAGAGCCATCCTGTCCCCCCTCAACCGCCTCTATGCTTGTAGCTGCCACCACCTCCTGTAGCAGTGAATTCCACATGTTCATCACCCTTTGGGTGAAGAAGGACTTCCTTTTATTAGTTCGACTGCTCAGCAATTTCATTGAACGTCAATGACAGCCAGTTTGGTGAAGCGGTTAAGTGTGCAGACTTATCTGGGAGAACCGGGTTTGATTCCCCACTCCTCCACTTGCACCTGCTGGAATGGCCTTGGGTCAGCCAGAGCTTTTGTAGGAGTTGTCCTTGAAAGGGCAGCTGCTGTGAGAGCCCTCTCATTCCCACCCACCTCACAGAGTGTCTGCTTAGGGGAGAAATAGGAAATTGTAAGTCGCTCTGAGTCTCTGATTCAGAGAGAAGGGCGGGGTATAAATCTGCAGTCTTCTTCTTCTTCTCCAGACTGAACCTTCCCAAGTCCCTCAGGCCTTTCCTCAGTGGGCTTGGTCTTCAGACAGGCCCTGATCATCCTCCTTGCTCTCTTCCACACCCAGTCATCTTCCCTGGGTGTCTTTTTAAAAAATGACCTTTTTAGGATGTTTCCTGTTCGGCTGTAACACACCTAAAGAAATGTCTACCAGGACGGCTTCCTGTTTTCAACAATTTCACAGAGAAGCGCTGCATCCATCCTCAATAAGACATTTGTGTATCTGAGACTTAGAAGAAGAAGATACTGGATTTATATCCCGCCTTCCATTCTGAAGAGTCTCAGAGAGGCTCACCATCTCCTTTACCTTCCTCCCCCACAACAGACACTCTGTGAGGTGGGTGGGGCTGGAGAGGGCTCTCACAGCAGCTGCTCTTTCAAGGACAACCTCTGTCAGAGCTATGGCTGACCCAAGGCCATGCCAGCAGGTGCAAGTGGAGAAGTGGGGAACCAAACCTGGTTCTCCCAGGTAAGAGTCCACACGCTTAACCACGACACCAAACTAGCTGATTTAAGCTAGACATGATGGCTAGGCTACAGCCGTGCTGGAGAACGAAGAGAGAGAGAGCTATAGATCTCCAGAAGAAGAAGAAGATGATATTGGATTTATATCCCGCCCTCCACTCCGAAGAGTCTCAGAGCGGCTCACAATCTCCTTTACCTTCCTCCCCCACAACAGACACCCTGTGAGGTGGGTGGAGCTGGAGAGGGCTCTCACAGCAGCTGCCCTTTCAAGGACAACCTCTGCCAGAGCTATAGCTGACGCAAGGCCATTCCAGCAGGTGCAAGTGGAGGAGTGGGGATTTGTCCCTGCAAAATCTCCCCAGCTTCCCCTGAGGATTAAAGTCCTAATAATCATCAATTTGCGGGTGCCAGCGGGGCCTTCGGAGGTCAGGGAGGGGTTCTGGAAAGAGCAATTTTTTTGTGTTCCTTTATACCAGCTCTTTAGATCTCACTTCCAGCTGGCCAGAATCAGCCTGTTTGTTCATCTCTCTCTCTCTCATTCTCGTTCTCTCTCCATTCAGCCTCTGCAACCAACATCGGCCAAGTAATTATGCAAGCACCAGAGCCAGCGCCTTTATTATTAATTAAATATCATAATCTGGTTGCCTGGCAGCCACCAGGACAACTCCTCTGGGAAGCCACAGGGATGCTCAGAGAATCGCATCCGTGCACAGTCTGCACAGTGCGCTTGCACAGTACCGCATGCTGGCCCTGGAAGGCCCGATCCTTCCTACCTCCACGCCGTCCGGAGAGGTGCTCCCATCCGCAGCAGCCTCTGGAGCTTCTTCATCCTGAAACATCGCTCGCTTATACTCCGCCATCTGAAAGGGGAGGGGGGGGGAAGAGGCAGAGAAAAGACTGGTCAAGGGTCTCAGTCTTAAGTCACATCTCCTTTGTCCCCCTATTAAACAGCTGCCAAAATCAGTGGGATCGCCAAGAGTCTTTCTCCAAAGGCACCCTGGGAATTGTAGTTTTGGTAAAGGGACTCTCGAGGAAAGGAGCCCTGAGGGGCATGTCACAGAGAGATTTCAGTCTTGCTATCTTTATGATCTGGTGCTTAGGACACTGAAAATCATCTCTTTTTGCCTGCCTGGCACGTGAGCAGGCCCTATTTCAGACCACGACTTAATTACTCGTGATGAAAAGCTGGGCGCTGCCCAAAAGCGCACAGGCTGTACAGTGTCATTGGCTAAAACACAGCTGGGTTTGTGTTCTGTCGTTCTCTGTTTGAGGGGTTTGGCCAGTTGGCAGAAATGGAGAAACTCCTCCGATGTGAAATAACTCCAGCAACTGAAACTGTGGGTACGTGGAGGGAAAAATTAGGATCGCAAAAGGAAAGGGCTCTCTGTGCTAAAAAAACGCAGGGTTGGTGGGCTTTAGAGTTGCCGGTCTCCAGGTGGTAGCTGGAGATCTCCCAGAATTACAGCCGGTCTCCAGCTTGCAGAGATCAGTTCCCCTGGAGAAAATGGCTGCTCTGGAAGGTGGAGTCTATGGTATGTAGCAGAAACTCATTTGCATATTAGGACACACACCACAGAGGGAGCCAATCCTCCAAGAGCTTACAGGGCTCTCTGTACAGGCCTACTGTAAGCTCCAGGAGGATTGGCTACATCAGGGGGCGTGGCCTAATATGCAAAGAAGCTCCTGCTACAAAAAAAGCCCTGGACCTCTCTGAGGTATAATACAGTATTATTACCTCACAGAGGTCTTTGTCCAAACTCTGCCTTCCCTAGGCTCCACTCTCAAAATCTCCAGGGAGTTCCCAACCCAGAGCTGGCAACCTGAGTTTTCACCTGACAGAGGTTTTGTGCTTTAACAAACAAAATACCTAAATTGTTACATTGGGGGGGGGGGGAGTGTGTGGGCAGCATGTGCCATTTATACCACTGTAAAGGTGAAGCAGAAAGACGATACAGCAAAGCATTTCAATACCACATTAACCTTGTTCTTAACTTTTTAAAAATTGAACATCATCTTTCTTATAATAAAGATGTTCCCTTTTTAAAGAACAGGCTTGAATTCTAGAAGGCCTCTCGTCATAAGCTTTGGCTGAAGCTACAAATAGTAAAGATGGCACCCATTTTTCTACAAAAAACACAAATCTTTATTTACCTCCATAGGAGATGACCCAGAATGTAAGAACAAAGTTATACACACACACACACAAATTATATGGGTAATAACCAGTGTTCCCTCTAAGCTGTGTTCCCTCACAGATTTTTAGCCTCCAGCTCCCAGATTTCTGTCTGAGCCAGTTTGGTGCAGTGGTTAAGCGCATGGACTCTTATCTGGGAGAACCCGGTTTGATTCCCCACTCCTCCACTTGCACCTGCTGGAATAGCCTTGGGTTAGCCATAGCTATTGCAGGAGTTGTCCTTGAAAGGGCAGCTGCTGTGAGAGCCCTCTCAGCCCCACCCACCTCACAGGGTGTCTGTTGTGGGGGGGGAAGTTATAAGAGATTGTAAGCCGCTCTGAGTCTCTGATTCAGAGAGAAGGGCAGGGTATACATCTGCAGTCTTCTTCTTCTTCTTCTTAGCTCAGGAAGGATGACCCCAGAGCACAATAATTTGTGCCGTAGCTCACAACTTTAATGCCAGTAGCTCATAAAGTGGAATTTTCGCTCACGAGACTCTGCAGCTTAGATGGAACATTGGTCATATCTTATGCGGAAATGTAAGATGACCCCCTGTTTTTGTGTAGCAGATGTCTTGAGTGAATACAGGATTATGCATTCCTATTAATCGCGGAGAGCTTATTAGTTGTCATGACTTCCCGTATTTTACCGTAACAGATTGAGATCATTGGCAAACTCCCCCCCCCCTCCTCCTAATTTTTACGTTATTTGAAACACAGCTGCTGCCAGCCGCAAGATAAGGAGCTCCCTTCTGAGCAGGGGAAGCCTTTTATGATTCGTCCTCCGAACGCACTGTTTTTACTTGAAAAGGCAAAGACTCGCCCATAACTTTCCTCTTACAGATACGGTCAGTTAATGTTATATTCTGATCCACAATCCCTCCTATGGGACCGTGTGCTTCCCACAGCCGCATGGCAGGCAGAAATTCAACTGGTCATGCCTTTCCTAACATGGAGAGGCGGGACAGGAGGAAGAAGAAAATGATATTGGATTAATATTCCGCCCTATACTCTGAATCTCAGAGTGGTCACAATCTCCTTTACCTTCCCCCCCTCCCCCACAACAGACACCCTGTGAGGTAGGTGGGGCTGAGAGAGCTCTCACAGCAGCCGGCCTTTCAAGGACAACCTCTCTGCCAGGGCCATGGCTGACCCAAGGCCATTCCAGCGGATGCAAGTGGAGGAGGGGGGGAATCAAACCCAGTTCTTCCAGATAAGAGTTTGCAGCACTTAACCACAATACCAAACTGGCGCAGCTCTGAATTTTGGCTTGTGTCACTCGACTCTTCTTAGGGGCACCAGATTTTCTGCATTGGATCTGGTGTCTCTTCTCAAAACACTCCCACACCAAGTTTCAAAAAGATTGGACCACGGGATCCAGTTCTATGAGTTCCAAAAGAAGGTGCCCCCATCCTTCATTATTTCCAAATGGAGGAAGGCATTTAAGAAGAAGAAGAAGACTGTAGATTTATACTCCACTCTTCTCTCTGAATCAGAGACTCAGAGCGGCTTACAATCTCCTACATCTTCTTCCCCCCACAACAGATACCCCGTGTGGTGGGTGGGGCTGAGAGAGCTCTCACAGCGGCTGCTCTTTCAAGGAAAACTCCTATGAGAGCTATGGCTGACCCAAGATCATTCCAGCAGCTGTAAGTGGAGGCCTGGGGAATCAAACCCGGTTCTTCCAGATAAGAGTCCGCACGCTTAACCACTACACCAAACTGGCTCTCCAGTTGTGTACAGCCCATTAAATGTGATGGCCAGAACTCCCTTTGGAGTTCAATGGTGCTTATCACACCCTTGCTCCTGGCTCCACCCTCAAAGTCCCCAGATGTTTATTGAGTTGGACCTGGCAACCCTAACAGGGAACCAAAATGGTTCACTTCATTCTCTACAACAGGGGTGGCCAACGGTAGCTCTCCGGATATTTTTTGCCTACAGCTCCCATCATCCCCATGCTGGCTGGGGCTGATGGGAGTTGCAGGCAAAAAAAATCTGGAGAGCTACCGTTGGCCACCCCTGCTCTACAAAAACCCTGGGAGGTAGGTCTTCCCAGAGTCCAGTTTCCTCCCCCCCTCACTCTAACCACTACACCATGCTCTCCTATACAGCACAGGGACGGAGAGGCAAAAACGCTTCCCACATTCTGCGCTGTACTACTCATGCTCCAGGCTAGATGATCACCCACCTACTGCTGAGTCTTACCTGCCAAAGGAATCATGCTGTGCCACTTGGCAGCTGTGATTCAGGACTAGGTGGGCAGGAATCTGTTATTCTAGCCGTAGCACTCAACAGTGCTGCACTCTCGCACTAATGGGGGAGGGAGTTTCCGAATCGTGTCTTCCTTATTGCAATTCCGTGCAAGCCCCTGGCTTTTAGGCCCTCAAATAGCAACCTGAACGGCTCCACGCCAATCAGAACGGTGGCAAAATGAACACAAGAAGAAGATATTGGATTTATATCCCGCCCTCCACTCCAAAGAGTCTCAGAGCGGCTCACAATCTCCTTTCCCTTCCTCCCCCACAACAGACACCCTGTGAGGTGGGTGGGGCTGGAGAGGGCTCTCACAGCAGCTGACCTTTCAAGGACAACCTCTGCCAGAGCTGTGGCTGACCCAAGGCCATCCTAGCAGGTGCAAGCGGAGGAGTGGGGAATCAAACCCGGTTCTCCCAGATAAGAGTCCGCACACTTAACCACTACACCAAACTGGCTCTCCACACCAAACTGGTTCTCCCAGCAGAAGAGCCTTGCTGGATCAGATCAGTGGCCCATCTAGTCCAGCATCCTATCTCAAGCAATAGCCAACCCGTTGCCCTGAAGGGATAAATAACCAGGGCACAGAGGCCAAGGCCTTCCCCTGATGCTGCCTCCACAGCAGTGTTCCCTCAAAGCTGAGTTGGTGTGAGCAAGCTTACAGATTTTTGGCCTCCGGCTCACACATTTTTTTGTCTTATCTCAGGAAAAATGGCCCTAGAGCAAACTAACTGATGCAGTAGCTCACAACTTTAATGCCAGCAGCTCACAAAGTAGTAGTAGTAGTAGACGGCAGATTTATACCCTGTCCTTCTCTTCGAATCAGAGCCTCAAGCGGCTTCCAATCGCCCTTATCTCCTTCCCCCACAACAGACACCCTGTGAGGTGGGTGGGGCTGAGAGAGCTCCCCCAGAAGCTGCCCTTTCAAGGACAACTCCTACAAGAGCGATGGCTAACCCAAAGCCATTCCAGCAGGTGCAAGTGGAGGAGCGGGGAATCCAACCCGGTTCTACATCAAAATGGCTCTTTTTTGCTCACAAGGCTCCATGACTTAAGAGGGAACATTGCTCCAGGCACTCGGATTCAGAGATTGGCAGCCTCTGAAGATGCTGGAGAAATGCCAGCCTCCAGGCGGGTCCTGGAGATCTCCCAGAATTACAACTGATCCCCAGATTTGAGCTCTTTGTCCTGGCAGCGTGATCAGAAATCATCTTCCATGAGCTAGCAGACATGTGAAGCTGCCGTCTACTGAATCAGGTTCATGGTCCATCACAGTCAGTACTGTCCACTCAGACTGGCAGCTGCTCAAGGGGAAGTCTCTCACATCATCTGCCACCTGATCCTTTTTACAGAAGATACTGGGGATTGGATCTGGGACCTTCCGCATGCCAAGCCGATGCTCTACCGCTGAGAACCACGTCCTCTCCCCGGATGACAGATCAGTTCCCCTGGAGAAACTGGCTGCTTTGGAGAGCAGATTCTAAGCTATTATACTCTGCTGAAGTCTCCACCCTCCCTCCCCCTTCTGCCTTCTCCAGGTTCCACCCGGAGCCAGCCCTGCCACTAGGCAAGCTAGGTGACTGTCTAGGGCGCTGGCCTTCTGGGGCACCCCCATGTGACTCAGTGATGTTATCAGTGTGGGGAAGGTGGATCAGAAGTTAGACTCGCCTAGGGTGCCAGACAGTCTAGGGCGAGTCCTGGTTCCAGTCCCAAATCTCCTGGGATTTCCCAAGTCTGGAGTCAGCAGTCCTAGCAAATGGGCTCTCTTCAGTCCCCATGGCTAGCAGCCCTTGAACCACCCTTCTTGAATCTATCCAACCTCCTTTTAAAGTCATCTACGCATGTGGCCATCACTGTGTCCACTGGTAGCGAGCCACACAACTTAATTAAGCCTCGAGTAAGGAAATATTTCCTTTTGCCTGTCCTGTACCTACGTGCCCATCAATTTCATTAGGGTGCCCCTGAGTTGTAGTATTAAAGGGGCTCCTTCGGTGTAGTGGTGAAGTGTGCGGACTCTTATCTGGGAGAACCGGGTTTGATTCCCCACTCCTCCGCTTGCAGCTGCTTGGAATGGCCTTGCGTCAGTCACAGCTCTTGCAGAGGTTGTCCTTGAAAGGGCAGCTTCTGGGAGAGCTCTCTCAGCCCCACCCACCTCACACGGTGTCTGTTGTGGGGGGAGAAGATATAGGAGATTGTAAGCCGCTCTGAGACTTTGATTCAGAGAGAAGGGTGGGGTATAAATCTGTGGAAATCTGTGGAAATCTTCTTCCTCCTCACAAAAAAAGAGGGACATTTCTATAAAGCCAGGTGAACGCACGAGCATGCAGAAAAATATGGATCCCCTCCATTAGTTTCCTGAAAACACTCGGGGGGGGGGGCAACCTGGGTAAGGTCTGTGGCACTGGGGAAGAGGGGTTTTCTCTCCCACCCTGCTGTTTCCTCAATTGGAAATAACCCTGCCACTTTTTAAGTCCAGGATAGACTGTGCCTGCCTTTTGCCCCTCCTGGGACATAGGGTTACTTCTGGAATTGCAACAGATCTCCAGTAGACATGTGCACCTTTAAGACCAACTAAGTTCTATTCAGAATGTAAGCTTTCGTATGCTCTTAAGCAGACTTCATCAGACAAAAGGGAATGGCAAGCTATCTTTAAATATAGAGAAAGTGGGCAGTGAGTTGGTATGAAGAGTCATGGGAATGTTTTTGGGCAGATCAAAGGAATCCCAAATTGAGGTCTGTGTTTGTTTGTTTAGTATAGTTAACTGGGCTGTAACAGCGGTGGAGGGTGATAAAAAGCAGACATGTCCTAGGTCTGAAGTGCCATAAATCTGGGTGTCGTTCTGGCTTCTTAGTTGTGGGTTTAAACGGAGGGCATTAGTATCTCAAGAAGTTATAGCAACATTATAGTTATATATATAATATAGAGCATATATCTGTCTATAAAAGATCTCCAAGTTACAGAGATCACTTCTTCTGGAGAAAATGGCTACTTTGGAGGGCAAACTACATGGCATTAAGAAGAAGGTGATATTGGATTTATATCTCACCCTCCACTCCGAATCTCAGAGCAGCCTACAATCTAGGGTTGCCAAGTCCAATTCAAGAAATATCTGGGGACTTTGGGGGTGGAGCCAGGAGACTTTGGGGGTGGAGCCAGGAGACATTGGGGGTGGAGCCAAGATCAAGGCTGTGACAAGCATAATTGAACTCCAAAGGGAATTCTGGCCATCACATTTAAAGGGACAGCACACCTTTTCAATTCTTTCCTTCCATAGGAAATAATGAAGGATAGGGACACCTTCTTTTGGGGCTCATAGAATTGGACCCCCTGGTCCAATCCTTTTGAAACTTGGGGGGTATTTTGGGGAGAGGCACTAGATGCTATACTGAAAATTTGGTGTTTCTACCCCCCCAAAACAGTCCCCCCCCAGAGCCCCAGATACCTGCGGATCAATTCTCCATGATTTTCTATGGAAATAAATCTCCATAGGGAATAATAGAGTTCCCAGCAGACATTTCCCTCCCACCCCCACCCCCACCCCGCTTTCTAATGACCTTGAAGTGGGGGGAGGGCCTCCAAACCGGGGGATCCCCTGCCCCCACCTGGGGATTGGCAACCCTACTACAATCTCTTTTACCTTCCAGATAACAGTCCGTGTACTTAACCACTACACCAAACTCCACACACCACCTGGAGGTTGGCAACGCTGATGAGGCAGCTGGAGACATTTCACTTCCCTCCCCAGCCCCCCCTCCCCTCCCCACACCTCCCCATCATCTTTTGCCCCTCTGCCCAGGCAGGCAATTATCTTCCTGGCGGTTCAGACTGAGGGTAAGTGGGAAGATTGGATGCTGTGATGTCCAGGCCTCGCTTTGAAGCTGTTTGGATGTAATTTGATCTCCTGAGACTCTATTGGTGCGTGCTGTTTTTTGCTTCCAGTTCTCCGGCCCGCATGTTTATGGAGAAAGGACGGGAAATCTGGGGGTAGATCAGATTAAGGCCCAGCTGCTTATGGCGTTAGACTTCCATGACCCCGGTCTGATCATTTGAGCCGAAGAAGCTATCAAAATGAAGGCGGGGGGGGGGGGGGTGAGAATTGAATTGGGGTTGCTGCTTTGAAGGGGGGGAGGGTTGAATTCTTTGCACTTCGACCATTTCCCCAATCAAAAGTGTGCCCAAGCTGCTTTAAGAAGGGTTGCCAACTCTGGGAAATTCCTGGAGATCTGGGGGGTGGAGCCTGAGGAGGGGGGGTGGGAAATGGAGGGACTTCCATGGGGTATAATGCCATAGAGTCCACCTTCTGAAGAACAAAGCAGTAGACAAGTGCGCCTTTAAGACCAACTAAGTTTTATTCAGGATGTAAGCTTTCGTATGCTCTTAAGCAGACTTCATCAGACAAAATGGGAAGGGCAAGCAGGAATTCTTAATATAAATGGGCAGTGAGTTGGTACACAGAATCATGGGAATGTTTTTAGCATATTAAAAGAATCACAAATAGGGATCCGTGTTTGTTGGTTTATGAAGAGGCCGTTTTCTCCAGGTGCATCGCTCTTTGTCTGCTGGGGAGCAGTTGTAATCAATGTTCCCTCTAAGCTGCAGAGTCTTCTGAGTAAAGATTCTACTTTGTGAGCTCGTGGCATTAAAGTTGTGAACTCCTGCATCAATTAGTGTGCTCTGGGGTCCTCCTTCCTGAGCTAAGACAAAAAGGCGTGCGCTTTAAGTTATTTTAATAACTTAAAATAAAACATGCTTAAAACCTTATTACTCGTTGGTCTTAAAGGTGCTCTTTGTATTTCTCCCATGGGATCCTGGGAACTGGGCAAAGGAAGCTCTGGCTCTTTCCTTCCTTCCCCAGGGACCAGGAGGGGGAGGAGCCTCAGCCAATAGAAGAAAGAGAGTCTTGGCTCAGTAGCTCTGCTGTGTGATCGAGAGAGCCTGGCAAAGCAAGCTCTGCCCCCCCACCTTCCCCTCCAAGGGAAGAGCCTCAGCCAATGGAGAAAATGGAGGTTTTGCTCTGTAGCTCCTGTGCAATTCAGCAAGCCTTACAAAGTAAGCTGTGATGCAGAAGGAAGCAAGAGAGAGGGAGAACAAAGCAGATGACAGCCAGTTGCTCCGAGCCTGATAGGAGCCCTCCAGGGGCCTGATTCGGCCCCTGAGCCACATGTTTGACACCCCTGGTGTAGTGGGTGCAAAGTGTGTGGGGGAGAGAGTTAAACCTCCACCAAGATCCATGCCTCCCCTGGCAGCTGCGTTTTATGATTCACAAAAATTAGAACCGCTCTGGCTTAGGGGCCAGACTGCCTGGACAGAAACCAGGAGACCAGGATTCCAATCCTCACCCTGCAGCAAATCTTGCTTGGGTAGCTGGAGGTCAGCCACCCTGCCTCAGGGTAAGCTACCGTCCAGGGGTGTTACAAGCATCAGAGGGAGGGAGGACTTTGGAAGCCGGACAGGGCAAAAATATGCCAACCAGCCAGAAAACGGTAGGAGATTCAGTCCCCTATCTACCGCTTAACAGGCTATTTGGCCCTGAGGATTAATAAGGAGACACTGTAAGGACTGGTGCATTCTGAAGAGTGAGCATGATCTTACCTACAGGAGGGGAACTAAACCTTTTTTTTGGGGGGGGGGGGGTGTGGTTAGCACAAAAGATTGGAAACCTTTTTTTTTTTTAGGGTTTTGCTAAGTCTGGGCGGCTCACACTAGCTGGATTCACAGGATCTTCTTTGCTGTCAGATGGCCATCCAGCCTCTCTTTAAAAACTTCCAAGGAAGGAGAGCCCCCCACCTCCCGAGGAAGCCTGTTCCACTGAGGAACCGCTCTCACGGTCAGGAAGTTCTTCCTAATGTTGAGCTGGAAACTCTTTTGATTCAATTTCAACCCACTGGTTCTGGTCCTGCCTTCCGGGGCCACAGAAAACAATTCCACACCATCCTCTATATGACAGCCCTTCAAGTACTTGAAGATGGTTCTCATATCACCTCTCAGCTGCCTCCTCTCCAGGCTAAACATGCCCAGCTCCTTCAACCTTTCTAGGAAGGAAGGAAGGAAGGAAGGAAGGAAGGAAGGAAGGAAGGAAGGAAGGAAGGAAGGAAGGAAGGAAGGAAGGAAGGAAGGAAGGAAGGAAGGAAGGAAGGAAGGAAGGAAGGAAGGAAGGAAGGAAGGAAGGAAGGAGGGAGGGAGGGAGGGAGGAGTAGAGAGAAAGCAACCTCCCTACACCCCCAGTGACCCTGCTCCATGCCCAGAAAATGTCAAAACCCCTCCAGGATCCCTGGCCTGGAGAAAAATTGCTGCCTGACCTTAAAGTGGCAATCAGCATTTCCCTGGGCATGTAAGAAAGTGCCGCGAGAACTGATGCATCCCTTCCTGCCCTCCTTCTCGTGATCTGCCTAAGTTCACAGGATCAGCATTGCTGTCAGATGGCCATCTAGCCTCTGTTTCAAAACCTCCAAGGAAGGAGAGCCCCCCACCTCCAGAGGGAGCCTGTTCCACTGAGGAGCTGCTCTAACTGTCAGGATGTTGGCCCTGGTTAGTACTTGAATGGGAGATCAACAAGGAATCCCATGGTTGCCTGGTGATGTAAAACCAGCTCTGTCTGTCTCGTGCCTGAAGAACCCTATGGCAGGGGTGGCCAACGGTAGCTCTCCAGATGTTTTTTTTCTTACAACTCCCATCAGCCCCAGCCATCAGCCATGCTGGCTGGGGCTGATGGGAGTTGTAGGCAAGAAACATCTGGAGAGCTACCGTTGGCCACCCCACCCCTGCCCTATGGGTTACTGTGAGCCGACTGTGACTCAATAGCGCCTTCCATTCCTGAACAGCCCATCAGAACTTGGAAGCTAAGCTGGGTTGGTTCTGGTTAGTACCTGGATGGGAGAGCACTATGGAATTCCCGGGCTGTCAGGTGAAGAACCCTGTTCGTCTCTTGCACTGGAAAGTTTCAATGAAAACCCTATGGCAAGGTTATCGAGCTCATTTGTTATGAGGGCTGGATCTGACACAAATGAGACTTTGTTGAGCCGGGCCATGTGTGTTATAAAACGTAATGCCAGGTAGCAGAGATATAAACTTTATAAAACACACAAACACAATTAAAGATTAAAAAAACTTAAAACATTAGCACTCGTTGGTCTTAAAGGTGCTTTCTTTGCATCTCTCCTGCAATCCAGGGAACTGAGCGAAGGAAGCTCGGGCTCTTTCCTTACTACCCTAGAGGACCAGGAGGGGAAGGAGCCTCAGGCAATAGAAGGAAGAGAGGCATTGCTCAGTAGCTCTGCTGCGTGATTGAGAGAGCCTGGCAAAGCAAGCTCTCCCTCTCCCACCCTTCCTCCCCAAGGGAGGAGCCTCAGCCAATGGAGAAAATAAGAGGCTTTGCTCTGTAGCTCCTGCGCAATCGAGCAAGTCTGGAAAAGCAAGCTACGCAGAAAGAAGCAAGAGAGAGGGAGAAGGAAGCAGACGGCAGCCAGTTGCTTGGGGGCTGGTGGGAGCCTTCCAGGGGCCTGATTCGACCCCCCAGCTGCATGTTTGGCACCCCTGCCCTATGGGGTCGCTGTAAATTGATCGCTACTTGACAGGCATGTTCCATTTCCATCATTTTTCAGGATCTGCCCTAAGGTCAGGCATACGGGGCAACGGCAGTATGCTTCCTTGCGTACCAGAAACGTCAAGGCTGTGGCCAAGAGCATCGAGCATCTTGACACAGTGTCTGCTGGGGCTCAGAAAAGGCACTGGCATGCAGAGTTTGGACTTAACCGCTGCGATAATCTGCCAAGTGCTGTTTCCGACACAAATACCGTAGTTCCATTAGCCCGGGCAATTATCCCAAACCTTCTTTATGGTCAAGTCTATCCAATTTACTTTGGGAGGCAAGGTGGGTGAACGCACAAGCCCTTGCTTAAACAAACAAGGCAGGCGGAGAGGAAATAAAGGCTGAATGTGCATCAGAAGTCCACAACGAGCACATCAAATCAACATGCACATGCTATTATAATGTGCATCAGGCGGAACCGCTGCTTTTTCAAGGGGCGACAAGAATCCGGGGTTTGATGAAGCTGTATGAAAAAAAGCAATGGCTTTCCAGACTTTCTGTGGATACCAGAGACTGAAAATTCTGGAAGCCGACGGGCCTGGGATATTCCTGACTGTGTGCTGCAAGGAAACTACTAGGGCTGTCAAGTCCAACTCAAGAAATCTGGGGGTGGAGCCAGCAGCAAGGGTGTGACGAGCGCAACTGAACTCTGAAAGGAGTTTTGGCCATCACATTTAAAGGGACCACACTTCTTTGAAATGCCTTCCCTCCATTTGGAATAACGAAGGATAGGGGCACCTTCTTGGGGGGCTTATAAAATTGGACCCCCTGGTCCGATCGTTTTAAAACTTGGGGAATTTTTTGAGGAGATGCACCAAATGCCGTGCTAAACATTTGGTGCCTCTACCTCAGAAAACAGCCCCTCCGGAGCCCTGGATACCCACAGATCAATTTTCCATTATACCCTATGGGAATTGGTCTCCATAGGGAATAATGGAGTGCCCAGCAGACATTTCCCTCCCCCTCCACTTTCTGATGACCCTGAAGCAGGGGGAGGGCCTCCAAACTGGGGGATCCCCTGCCCCCACCTGGGGACTGTAAGCCCTAAACGTGAGGCCCCTGTGACTCCCTCAGTTACCCTCTCATATGTTGTTCAGCAACAGCAAGTGGGTCATTCTGCCCGATTTCTCCAGCATAATAATAATAATAATTTTTATTTATATCCCACCCCTCCCCGCCAAGGCAGGCTCAGGGCAGCTTACAAGACATGGAATGAACCATGATTATAACAATACATTATATAATAAAATACAATAAAAACATTAATAAATTAATTAAAAAACCACTACAGTTAAAGGTGCTACGATACAGCGCAGTGTATATGTATGTATCAGATGCCTAGGTGTTACTTCAGGATTCCATCTTATAGGCCATTTGAAAAAGGACAGTTTTGCAGGCCCCGCGGAACTGATTGTAGTCCCGCAGGGCCCGTACCTCTTCTGGTAGTTGATTCCACCAATGGGGGGCCGTTACTGAGAAGGCCTGCTCTTGAGTTGTTTTCAGTTTGGCCTCCCTTGGTCCAGGGATTTTTAAGAGATTTTGAGAACTAGATCTCAGTGCTCTCTGGGGAATATATGGAGAGAGGCGGTCCCCAAGGCAGGCAGGTCCTCGGCCAGCATGGGTGGCGAGAGCCAGTTGTGCATGATACAGAGAAGCAGTGGAAATACTCTGCCCTCCAAGGAGGCTGCCCTTGGTCTCTCTGTATGAGCCACTGCTCTGAGACGGCTTCTTCCATTTAAGAAACATGCTGAGAACAGCAAGGCTAACCAGAGGATACCGTTTCACCCGATGCAGAGACGCAGTGTACATATTTGCCCTCCAAGGAGGCCGTCCATTGTCTCTCTGCACGAGCCCACCGCTCTTGAGGCTGCTTCTTCCATTCAGGAAGCACACCCACAACTGCAGGGTGTGACCAGAAGATTCAATTTTGCCTGATGCAGATGGTGGAAATACTCGCCCTCCAAGGAGGCTACCTGTTGTTTCTGTGCATGAGTCCCTGCTCTGAGACTACTTCTGTCACTCAGGAAGCATGCCTGAGATAGTAACTCATGCAGAAAAACAAGAAGGGAGCTCCTCTGAAAGCAGATTATTCTTGTCCATGTGAACTGTATTCTTGTCCCATGTGAACTGCAAATGAAAGTTTTTCATGTGCAGCATGCTAACACCGGGGGGGGGGGCGGGGGGTAGAAGACATCTGGCACCTTCCTGGGCATCCTAAAACCCAGGGAAGAAGAGAGGGAGCTGGGTTGCAGCCCCAAGGAAGGCAAAAGCAGAGTTACAGAGCAGAGGGGCAGAGCTACAAGGGACTGCAGACAGAAAGAAGAGTAATTAGTACTGGCTACCTAGGGAGTAAAGGAGTCCTCTTTTGTAAAGGTCATTGTGGGAGAAAGGGAATCCTCTGGAGTAAGCACAGAGAGGCAAGAATGGCCAGGGAGAGGAAGCAGATAATTGGAGCAGGCAAGAAGCAGGAGAGAAGGGTAGACAGCCAGGCTTGGCGTTTTTACAACCTGGGGAGAACCGAGTTTTCCCAGAAACCTACAAGGAAGCATTCCAAGCCAAGAGTAAAGCAACATTTGGTGTAGTGGTTCAGTGCACGGACTCTTATCTGGGAGAACCGGGTTTGATTCCCCACTCCTCCACCTGCAGCTGCTGGAATGGCCTTGGGTCAGCCATAGCTCTCGCGGGAGTTGTCCTTGAAAGGGCAGCTTCTGGCAGAGCTCTCTCAGCCCCACCCCCCTCACAGGGTGTCTGTTGTGGGGGGGAGAAGATATAGGAGATTGCAAGCCACTCTGAGTCTCTGATATTTGTACAGGGTGGGATATAAATCCAATCTCTTCTTCTTCTCCCAAGCCCTGGCAGTCGAGCTGCAGGAAGGGTACAGTGGCCAGTGGCAGGACCTGAAAGAGTCCATGAAGGAGTCTAGCTAGAAAGCAGACTGGGAGTCTGGCCTGGGGGAGGCAACTGACTGGAGAAACGGAGGAAAGAACTGGCCTGCCTGAAATGCATCTGCTGAGCCAGTTGTTGCAAGCATCTTGTTTATTTTATTTACGCCCAGCCTTTCTGCCCAATGGGGACCCAAAGAGGCTTACATCGTACTCTTCTGCTCCCCCATTCTCTCCTCATAACAACCCTGCGAGGTAGGTTAGGCTGAGAGGGCAAGACTGGCCCAAGATCACTCCAGCAAGCTTCCATGGCAGAGTGGGGATTCGAACCCGGGTCTTCCAGTTCCTGGCCTGACAATTTAAGAAGAAGAAGAAGAATTGCAGATTTATACCCTGCCCTTCTCTCTGAATCAGAGACTCAGAGCGGCTCACAATCTTCTCTATCTTCTCCCCCAACCACAGACACTCTGTGAGGTGGGGGGGCTGAGAGGGTTCTCACAGCAGCAGCTGCCCTTTCAAGGACAACTCCTGCAAGAGCTATGGCTAACCCAAGGCCATTCCAGCAGGTGCAAGTGGAGGAGTGGGGAATCAAACCCAGTTCTCCCAAATGGATGGATGGAGGGAGGGAGGGAGGGAAGGAAGGAAGGAGATATTGGATTTATACCCCGCCCTTCACTCAGAATCTCAGCGCAGTTCACAGTCTTCTTTATCTTCCTCCCCCACAACAGACACCCTGTGAGGTGGGTGGGGCTGAGAGGGCTCTCCCAGCAGCTGCCCTTTCAAGGACAACCTCTGCCAGAGCTATGGCTGACCCAAGGCCATTCCAGCAGCTGCAAGTGGAGGAATGGGGAATCAAACCCAGTTCTCCCAGATAAGAGTCCGCACACTTAACCACTACACCAAACAGGCTCTCACTTAACCACTGTAGAGAGTTGGCTGAAGGGGTGGGATATCCCAGTACAAATGACAAGAAAGTGCCCCCATTTTATCCTCGCAACAACCTGGTAAGGTACGTTAGGCTGAGAGTGCAACTGGAGATTTGAATCTGGCTCTCCCAGATCCCAGACTGCCACCAAAGCCACTACAACACAATGGCTGCCATCTGCAGTAGTCAGAATATCAGACTAGAGTCTGGGAGATCCAGGTTTGAATCCTTGCGCAACTAAGTAGCTCTCTGGGTCAATACTCCCCTCTAAGCTGCGGAGTCTTGTGAGCAAAAATTCTACTTTGTGAGCAGCTGGCATTAAAGCGGTGAGCTCCTGCATACCTAAGTTTGCTCTGAGCCCATTCTTCCTAAGCTAAGACAAAAACGTGAGAGCCGAGGGCTAAAATACTGTGAGCTAGCTCACACTCGCTCTGCTTCGAGGCAACACTGCTCTGGGTGATCTTGGGCCAGTTGCACTGTCTCAGCCAAACCTACCGGTTAGGGTCGTTGTGAATACAAAATGAGGGGAAGGCAGAGTCACGCATGCCACCCCCAGCGCCTCGGAGAAAGGACAGGGTTTTTTTCTTTTAAAAGTGGCAGCTAGATGGTCCAGGTGCCCTGCCCTGGATTCCCCAGGCCAGACTGATCTTATCAGATCTTGGACATTAAGCAGAGTTGGTCCCGGTTAGTGCTGGGACCAGAGACCACCAGGGAATTCCAGGGTTGCTACGCAGAGGCAGGCAACGGCAAAGCACCTTGGAACATCCGGAGTCTTGAAAGCCCTACAGCAGCGGTAGCCAAACTGTGGCTCAGGAGCCACGTGTGACTCTTTCACACATACTGTGCGGCTCTCGAAGTCCCCACTGCCCCGTTGGCTGGCTTGAAGAAGAAGAAGACTGCAGATTTATACCCGCCCCTTCTCCCTGAATCAGAGACTCAGAGCGGCTCACAATCTCCTATATCTTCCTCCCCCCACCACAGACACCCTGAGAGGTGGGGCAAGATTTATACCCCGCCCTTCTCCCTGAATCAGAGACTCAGAGTGGCTCACAATCTCCTCTATCTTCTCTCCCCACCACAGACACCCTGTGAGATGGGGGCAGATTTATACCCCGCCCTTCTCCCTGAATCAGAGACTCAGAGCGGCTCACAATCTCCTCTATCTTCTCCCCCCACCACAGACACCCTGTGAGATGGGGGCAGATTTATACTCCGCCCTTCTCCCTGAATCAGAGACTCAGAGCGGCTTACAATCTCGTCTATCTTCTCCCCCCACAACAGACACCCTGTGAGATGGGGGCAGATTTATACCCCGCCCTTCTCCCTGAATCAGAGACTCAGAGCGGCTCACAATCTCCTCTATCTTCTCCCCCCACCACAGACACCCTGTGAGGTGGGGGCAGATTTATACCCCGCCCTTCTCCCTGAATCAGAGACTCAGAGCGGCTTACAATCTCCTTTGTCTTCTCCCCCCACAACAGACACCCTGTGAGGTGGGGGCAGATTTATACCCCGCCCTTCTCCCTGAATCAGAGACTCAGAGCGGCTCACAATCTCCTCTGTCTTTTCCCCCCACAACAGACACCCTGTGAGGTGGGGGCAGATTTATACCCCGCCCTTTTCCCTGAATCAGAGACTCAAAGCGGCTCACAATCTCATCTATCTTCTCCCCCCACAACAGACACCCTGTGAGATGGGGGCAGATTTATACCCCGCCCTTCTCCCTGAATCAGAGACTCAGAACGGCTTACAATATCCTTTATCTTCTCCCTGCACAACAGACACCCTGTGAGGTGGGGGCAGATTTATACCCCGCCCTTCTCCCTGAATCAGAGACTCAGAGCGGCTCATAATTTCCTCTATCTTCTCCCCCCACCACAGACACCCTGTGAGGTGGGGGCAGATTTATACCCCGCCCTTCTCCCTGAATCAGAGACTCAGAGCGGCTTACAATCTCCTTTATCTTCTCCCTCCACAACAGACACCCTGTGAGATGGGGGCAGATTTATACCCCGCCGTTCTCCCTGAATCAGAGACTCAGAGTGGCTCACAATCTCCTATATCTTCCTCCCCCACAACAGACACCCTGTGAGGTGGGTGGGGCTGAGAGAGCTCTCCCAGAAGCTGCCCTTTCAAGGACAACCTCTGCAGAGCTCTGGCTGACCCAAGGCCATTCCAGCAGGTGCAAGTGGAGGAGTGGGGAATCAAACCCGGTTCTCCCAGATAAGTCTGCACACTTAACCGCTTCACCAAACTGGCTGTCATTGACGTTCAATGAAATTGCTGAGCAGTCGGACTAATAAAAGGAAGTCCTTCTTCACCCAAAGGGTGATGAACATGTGGCATTCACTGCCACAGGAGGTGGTGGCAGCTACAAGCATAGAGGCAGTTGAGGGGGGACAGGATGGCTCTCTTGAAGTATTGGAAGGGCTGTCACTTGGAGGAGGGCGGGGAGCTGTTCCTGTTGGCGGCGGAGGCGAGGACACACAATCATGGGCTTAAATTAACGCAGGAAGGTACCAGCTGGACATTAGGGAAAACTTTTTTACAGGGAGAGTTGTTCAACAGTGCTCGGATGGGACTCCACCAAGGAAGGGCAGGGTTGCTCCGCAGCAGCAATGTACTTCCAAACGTCTCTTGGCTTGAAAACCCTACGGGGGTGGCCGTCAGTCGGCTGCGACTGAACAGCACTTCCCTCTGCCGCTAATGACCTGGGCAGCATAGGAGTCCCTTCAGCTGTTTTACTAAATATTGCAGTTTCGCTGTTCCTCTTTGGCCGCATCTAGTTAGGGCGTGCCGCTGGCACCTTGACCCAACGACGACTCTGTGCCTCCAAAGAGCTGCTTGGGGTGAACGGCAGCCCTCTCCCAGCGTTGCAGAGCTGCCCGGCGGTCGCTGTTTAAGCGATGCCAATGAGCAGGGTGAACAAAACCAGAAAGCTTTCGGGTTAACGTCCCACCGATACGAATGCAGTCGTCCAGTCTGTGCAGGGCGCTGGTATTCAAGCTGGCCGCAGAGTCAGAGAAACCAGATCTGTTCTCTTCCCCTAACGCTAGACCGGAGGTGTCAAACATGTGGCCCGGGGCCAAATCAGGCCCCTGAGGGCTCCTATCAGGACCCCAAGCAATTGGTTCTTGTTTGCTTCCTTCTCCCTCTCTCTTGCTTCCTTCTGCATCTCAACATGCTTTGAGAGCCAGTTTCGTGTAGTGGTGAAGTGTGCGGACTCTTATCTGGGAGAACCGGGTATGATTCCCCGCTCCTCCACTTGCACCTGCTGGAATGGCCTTGGGTCAGCCATAGCTCTCTCAGGAGTTGTCCTTGAAAGGGCAGCTGCTGTGAGAGCCCTCTCAGCGCCACCCACCTCACAGGGTGTCTGTTGCGGGGGAAGAAGATATAGGAGATTGTAAGCCGCTCTGAGTCTCTGATTCAGAGAGAAGGGCGGGGTATAAATCTGCCCCCACCTCACAGGATGTCTGTTGTGGGGGGAGAAGACATAGGAGATTGTGAGCCGCTCTGAGTCTCTGATTCTGAGAGAAGAGTGGGGTATAAATCTGCCCCCAGCTCACAGGGTGTCTGTTGTGGGGGGAGAAGACATAGGAGATTGTGAGCCGCTCTGAGTCTCTGATTCTGAGAGAAGAGTGGGGTATAAATCTGCCCCCACCTCACAGGGTGTCTGTTGTGGGGGGACAAGATACAGGAGATTGTAAGCCACTTTGAGTCTCTGATTCAGAGAGAAGAGCAGGGTATAAATCTGTCCCCACCTCACAGGATGTTTGTTGTGGGGGGAGAAGACATAGGAGATTGTGAGCCGCTCTGAGTCTCTGATTCTGAGAGAAGAGTGGGTATAAAACTGCCCCCACCTCACAGGGTGTCTGTTGTGGGGGGAGAAGACATAGGAGATTGTGAGCCGCTCTGAGTCTCTGATTCTGAGAGAAGAGTGGGGTATAAATCTGCCCCCACCTCACAGGGTGTCTGTTGTGGGGGGAGAAGACATAGGAGATTGTGAGCCGCTCTGAGTCTCTGATTCTGAGAGAAGAGTGGGGTATAAATCTGCCCCCACCTCACAGGGTGTCTGTTGTGGGGGGAGAAGACATAGGAGATTGTGAGCCGCTCTGAGTCTGATTCAGGGAGAAGGGCGGGGTATAAATCTGCCCCCACCTCACAGGGTGTCTGTTGTGGGGGAAGAACATATAGGAGATTGTAAGCCGCTCTGAGTCTCTGATTCAGGGAGAAGGGTGGGGTATAAATCTGCAGTCTTCTTCTTTACAAGGCTTGCTCAATTGCACAGGAGCTACAGAGGAAAACCTCGATTTTCTCTATTGGTTGAGGCTCCTCCCTCTCCTGTTTCCCTGGGGTGGGGGCAGGGAAAGAGCCAGAGCTTCCTTTGCCCAGTTCCCTGAATCCCATGGGAAAGATACAAAGAAAGCACCTTTCAAACCAAGAAGTGCTAATGTTTTAAGCATGTTTTATTTTAAGTTTAAAAAAAATATTCAGTCGTGTTTGTCTGTGTCCTTTAAAAAGTTTATATCTCTGCTACCTAATCTTAAATAGGAACACGCGTGGCCTGGCCCAACACAGCCCAGCCTGGCCCGACAAGGTCTCATTTATGTCAGATCCAGCCCTGGTAACAAATGAGTTTGACACCCCTGCGCTAGACTCTTTAAAGTCAAGATTTTCTAAAAAAAAGAGCAAGCGATCCAACTTCTCCCTCTGGCTTCCGCAGCGAGAAGGAAGTCAAAACAGCTTTGCTGAGCTTCCCAACCTGGCCCTGCAAATCGACAAAACGTGTTTGCTGAATCAGGGGACACGCTGGGTTTTGTGACGAACAAACGCTTGGCGGGGGAAAGGGAAGCCAAGTTGCGGAAGAAGGATCCCGGGAACAGAACCCACATCGACATCTGGGAATGTGCCTCGCCAATCTGCTTGGGGGGGGGGGACGGGGATACCCCTGCCGCCCACCAACCCACTCAACCAGCTTGAGGGATGCCAGTCTTCCAGTAATCCCCGCTCCAGAACGCATAGCATATTCTCTCTTGCCGCCCACGCCTTCTTCTCTCTCTCTTTTATGACTCCTTCCAGCCCAGGCAATAAAGGGTCAATAAAACTGAAACTATCATAGTGGTTCGAGCACTGTGCTAGGGAGACCTGAGTTCGAATTTCCCCTCTGCCACAACCTCGGGCCAGTCAACCTCTCTCAGCCTAATCTACCTTCTAGGGTTGTCATGGTGGTGGTGGGGAGGGGAACAACCATGCCTACGATCCTGAGCTCCAGGAAAGAAGGACGGGATCCAAAATACGCTAAAACAGGGGTGGTCAAATTTGCTTAACTTAACAGCCACAGAGAATAAATGTCAGTAGTGGACGTCGGGGTGGGGGGGGGGGAACTGCTTGGCCTGCCGGAGTTCAGATCCAGAAAGAAAAAGACCAGGATGTGCTATGGATTGGAGAACAGCTGCAGAGCAGCTGGAAAGACAATTGAGAGTCTCTCTTCGAGTTCCCCACTAGCAATTTCCTTTGCCCAGTTCCCCACTAGAGAGTAGTCCTCCCACCTGCGACTCTCTCAGGGGCACAGGGATGACCAAACTGTGGCTCGGGAGCCACATTTGGCTCTAACTCATATTGTGGGGCTTTCAAAGCTCCCACTGCCCCATCAGCCAACTTGGAGAAGGCATTTCTCTCTTTCAATCACTTCTTGAAGACAAGCCAGCCAGCCAGCAGCTTGGAGAATATATTTAAAGTTGCATCCTCTCCTTCCCACTTCTCACCTCCTTCCCCCCTTTCCTTCTCTCCTTCCTATTTTGGTGTAGTGGTTAAGTGTGCAGACTCTTATCTGGGAGAACCGGGTTTGATTCCCCACTCCTCCACTTGCAGCTGCTGGAATGGCCTTGGGTCAGCTATAGCTCTCATAGACCTTCTTCCCCTGTAGTGGTGAAGTGTGCAGACTCTTATCTGGGAGAACCGGGTTTGAGTCCCCACTCCTCCACTTGCAGCTGCTGGAATGGCCTTGGGTCAGCCATAGCTCTCATGGACCTTCTTCCCCTGTAGTGGTTAAGTGTGCAGACTCTTATCTGGGAGAACTGGGTTTGATTCCCCACTCCTCCACTTGCAGCTGCTGGAACGGCCTTGGGTCAGCCATAGTTCTCGTAGGAATTGTCCTTGAAAAGGCAGCTGCTGGGAGAGCCCTCTTCGTCCCACCCTCTTCACAGAGTGTCTGTTGTAGGGGGGGAAGGTAAAGGAGACTGTGATTGCTCCAAGACTCTGAGATTCAGAGTATAGGGTGGGATATAAATCCGGTATCATCATCATCTTCTTCTTTTCCTCCCCCCTCCCTCCCTCCTTCCCTTTCTTCCAGCTCTCAAACATCTGATGTTCATGTCTTGTGGCTCTCAGACATCTGAAGTTTAGTCTATGCGGCTCTTATGCTAAGCAAGTTTGGCCACCCCTGGGCTAGAATGACATGGCTAGTAGTAGGACTTTCTGAGGGAATACTAGCTGGGAAACTCCTCTGAAGAGCAACTCCTTTCTGTTCTCTCCAATGACGGCTTGTCCCTTCAGCCCAGTTCCTTCTGTGATAGCGTTCCAAAAATCAGTGCGGAATCAAACCCGGTTCTTCCAGGTAAGAGTCTGCACATTTAACCACTACACCAAACTGGGGAGCCAGTTTGGTGTAGTGGTTAAGTGTCCAGACTCTTATCTGGGAAAACCGGGTTCGATTCCCCACTCCTCCACTTGCACCTGCTAGCATGGCCTTGGGTCAGCCATAGCTCTGGCAGAGGTTGTCCTTGAAAGGGCAGCAGCTGTGAGAGCCCTCTCCAGCCCCACCCACCTCACAGGGTGTTTGTTGTGGGGGAGGAAGGGAAAGGAGATTTTGAGCCGCTCTGAGACTCTTCGGAGTGGAGGGTGGGATATAAATCCAATATCTTCATCTACCTCACAGGGTGTCTGTTGTGGGGGAGGAAGGGAAAGGAGATTTTGAGCCGCTCTGAGACTCTTCGGAGTGGAGGGTGGGATATAAATCCAATATCTTCATCTACCTCACAGGGTGTCTGTTGTGGGGGAGGAAGGGAAAGGAGATTTTGAGCCGCTCTGAGACTCTTCGGAGTGGAGGGTGGGATATAAATCCAATATCTTCATCTACTTCACAGGGTGTCTGTTGTGGGGGAGGAAGGGAAAGGAGATTGTGAGCCGCTCTGAGACTCTTCGGAGTGGAGGGCGGGATATAAATCCAAAATCTTCTCTTAAGGATCTTGGCCCATCTGGGGCCGGACGCAGGAGATCCCACCGCTGGGTTAATGAGTCTGAAATATCTACCGCTTCCCACTTCTGTATTCACCACTGCCACCACCCATGGAAGACTGCGCTGGACCCATAACCAAGAAACCCGCTCTTGGGGTTTGTGACAAAGAGTGGACCAGGCTGGCCATGAATCTCACTGGGGCGATTCATGGAGGGCCAGTAGCAACCTCCCCCTAGCCCTTAGCCCCCAGACAGACGCAGTGTGGTGCAGTGGATAAGTGCACGGACTCTTTTCTGGGCGAACAGGGTTTGATTCCCCGCTCCTCCACATACCCCTGCTGATGTGACCCTGGGTCAGCCACGAGTTCTCTCGAAGGAAGTCAAAACAACGGTATACTCACAAATAAAGAAATCACAAAGGAAAATTATATTATTTTTGTTTTGACAAAAAAGCCCTACGCACAACAATGATGGTGTTGGGGGTGTGTGGCCTAATATACAAATGAGTTCCTGCTTTTCTCCCCCCCCTGCAAAAAAGCCCTATGTGAAACAGTGATGATGTCAGGGGGTGTGGCCTAACGTGCAAATGAGCTCCTTCTGGGCTTTTTCAACCAAAGAACGCCCTTGTTATGATCCTGGAGCACTGGCCACCTTGACCTGCCTTCAAGCAATTGAAAGTTCTTAATAACAGTCCCCAAAACCCTTTTTCACCTCCCTGGTACCCCCCCCCCAAAAGTCTTGCCAAGCAAAATGAGAATGATAGATTCTAGTTGTCCTTGAAAGAGCAGCTGCTGTGAGAGTCCTCTCAGCCCCACCACAGGGTGTCTGTTGTGGGGGGAGAAGATATAGGGGGAGGGACGGTGGCTCAGTGGTAGAGCATCTGCTTGGGAAGCAGAAGGTCCCAGGTTCAATCCCTGGCATCTCCACTAAAAAAGGGTCCAGGCAAATAGGCGTGAAAAACCTCAGCTTGAGACCCTGGAGAGCTGCTGCCAGTCTGAGTGGACAAGACTGATTTTGATGGACAGAGGGTCTGATTCAGTAGAAGGCAGCTTCATAGGTTCATATGGATTTAGGGGAGGGATGGTGGCTCAGTGGTAGAGCATCTGCTTGGGAAGCAGAAGGTCCCAGGTTCAATCCCTGGCATCTCCACTAAAAAAGGGTCCAGGCAAATAGGTGTGAAAAAACCTCAGCTTGAGACCCTGGAGAGCCGCTGCCAGTCTGAGAAGACAATACTGACTTTGATGGACCAAGGGTCTGATTCAGTATAAAGCAGCTTCATATGTTCATATGTTGATAGATGATAGATAGATAGATAGATAGATAGATAGATAGATAGATAGATAGATAGATAGATAGATAGATAGATAGATAGAGGAGGGACGGTGGCTCAGTGGTAGAGCATCTGCTTGGGAAGCAGAAGGTCTCAGGTTCAATCCCTGGCATCTCCAAAAAAGGGTCCAGGCAAATAGGTGTGAAAAAACCTCAGCTTGAGACCCTGGAGAGCCGCTGCCAGTCTGAGAAGACAAGACTGACTTTGATGGACCAAGTGTCTGATTCAGTATAAGGCAGCTTCATATGTTCATATGAGACCGTAAGCCGCTCTGAGTCTCTCATTCAGAGAGAAGGGCGGGGTGTAAATCTGCAGTCTTCTTTTGTCCCTCCACTCATGGCGACCCCTGGTGGGGTTTTCAAAGCAAGAGGAGTTCAGAGGTGGTCTGTCCGCTGCCTGCCTCTGCAAAGCAGCCCTGGACTTCCTCAATGGTCTCCCAACCTACAGTCAACTCTGCTTAGCTTCTGAGATCCCGAGATGGTGTTTTGCCATTGCCTGCCTCTGCACAGCAACCCTGATCCTTTTATTTTTTGGTTGTTTCCCATCCAAAAATGGTCCAGGGCCAGCCTTATTAAGCTTCCAGGATCTATCAAGCTTGGTTTAGCCTGGGCCATCCGGAATTTGTGCACTGTTATGCTTTGGGAACGGCGGCAATTATATATGCCTTGCAAGCCATTTAACCCCAGCAGAAACGTGAGGCCTGCTCCAGAAATGGAGAGCGGTCCTGTATAGCAGCATGCAGATACACTTCCGCCCCCCCAAAGTTAGGGTTTCGAGCCACCATCTCCAGTGACCTGGGCATAAACCCCATGGGTACATATGAACATATGAAGCTGCCTTATAAGGAATCAGACCCTCGGTGGTCCATCAAAGTCAGTCTTGTCTGCTCAGGCTGGCAGCGGCTCTCCAGGGTCCCCAGTTGAGGTTTTTCACGCCTACTTGCCTGGGCCCTTTTGAGTTGGAGATGCCGGGGATTGAACCTGGGCCCTTCTGCTTACCGAGCAGATGCTCTACCACTGAGCCACTTCACTTTCCAATAAAGACGTGTAGATGGGAGCGACGCTTTAAAAAGTAACCTTACTGGGTTGCCAAGTCCCTTCTGGCCATCAGTAGCGGATGGGGGGATATGGTTGCCCGCTCCAGATTGGGAAATTCCTAGGGATTTAGGGATGCAGCCTGGGGAGAACAGGGACCTCGGTGGGGGACAACGCCATATAGAGCCTCCATTTTCTCCAGGGATGCAGATCTCTGTAGTCCAGAGACCAGGAGCAATTCCGGGAGATCCTAGGATCCAGTGGCCGATTAAACCCTGTGGAGGCCCCTAGGCAGTCAAAATCTCAGGGGGCCCCCTTGCAAATTATCTCAGAGTCAGAGTGCCTGCCCCGTCGTGGCCTGTGGCCCCCGCTGCAGCCTGCAGGCCCCTTCTCAAAAGCCCCTTGGACAAAGCTGCGGGGGAGAGGCAGAGAGAGGCAAACTTGGCGAGGACGCCAGCAGCAGCCTCTCCAGGCAAATTGGGCAAAGAGCGGCTCAGTTGCTGGCTGCATGTGCAGGTTGGGAGGGCTGCAAGCAAGGGGGAAACTAGGGGGGGGGGTCAGTTCGGGGGCCCTAAAGGTGCGTGGGCCCATAGGCCAGTGCCTCCTTGGCCTAACTGTTAATCTGGCTCTGGTAATCTTACTGGGTTGCCAAATCCCTACTAACCACCAGTAGCAAATGGGGGGGGGGGGAGGATATGGTTGCCCGTTCCAGAAATTCCTAGGGATTTAAGGACAACTCCCTGTAGAGCCCACCCTCCAAAGCCTCCATTTTCTCCAGGGACGCAGACCTCTGTAGTCCGAGAGACCAGGTGCAATTCTGGGAGATCCTAGGGCCTCCCCTGGAGGTTGGCATCCCTCGCCTGCCCCTGGAAAGGGGTGTGGGAATGCCTGGATATTAAAGGGAACCTTTTTTCCTTTCTCTCTGGGGAGGGGGCAAGAGTCAACAGGGCCCTCCCCAAGAAGGGGGAGGTGATTTACCTCCATTCACCTCCACCCTAAGGTTGCCAAATCCAATTCAAGAAATATCTGGGGACTTTGGGGGTGGAGCCAGGAGACACTGGGGGTGGATCCAGGAGCAAGGGTGTGACAAGCATCACTGAACTCCAAAGAGAGTTCTGGCTATCCCATTGAAAGGGACCCCCCACCACCACCTTTTAAATGTCTTCCTTCCCTGAGAAATAATGGAGGACAGGGGCACCTTCTCTTGGGGTTCACAGAATCAGACTCCTTGGTCCAATCTTTCTGAATCTTGGCGGGTATTTTGGGGAGAGGCACTGGATGCTATACTGAAAATGTGGTGTGTCTAGCTCAAACAACAGCCCCGCCCCCTCAGAGCCCCAGATACCCGCGGTACAATCCTCCATTATTTTCTATGGGAATCGGTCTCCATAGGGAATAAAGGAGTGCCTAGCAGACATTTCCCTCCCCTCCCTGTGCTTTCTGATGACCCTGAAGCGAGGGGAGGGAGGGCCTCCAAACCGGGGGATCCCCTGCCCCCACCTGGGGATTGGCAACTCTACCTCCCCAAGAAGCGGAAGATGCTTTCCCTTCCATATACCTCCCCCCCCCCCCACGCTTACTTGCATCTCCGGATCGGGGCGCAGGTAGAGGAGGAGCGTCCCCCCCCCCCCCCGCATCCCTCCCGCGTGGGGCTCGGGGCTGGAAAAGAAATCCTCCCCCCCCCCAGCCCCGAGGGGCCATCCGCGCCTTTCCCCGAAAGCTGCCGCCCCCAGAAGCCGGCTGCCTGGCGTCCCAGCCCCCGCCGCCACTCACGTTGCTACCGAGATCCTGGAGCGCCACGTTCATGCTGGCGATCTTAGGCGAGGAGAGGAGATGGGCGCCGCCGCCGCCTAGCGCCGGAGGCAACCGGGGCCGAGGCAGGCGGCTGCCGGGGCCATGCTGCGCCGCTCCAACAGGGGGGCTCTCTCCGCCCGCCTGCGAGCCCAAGGGCCTCCCTGCCCTGCCCTGCGCGCCACGAGGAGGCGCCGCCAGTTACTAGGGCGAGCTGGTCCTTGCCTCCCGCGAGGCAGCCCGGGGAGCGCGCTGCTGCGCTCCACGCGGCGCGCAAGGGGCCTGCGCTGCTGCCGGCCGCCGAGGTCATAGAGCGGGAGCCGGGGCGGGGGTGGCGGTGGCGCCGGTGCCTCCCGACCGCGGAGCCGGTCTCTCTGGCCCCGCCGGCGCAGCCAGCCGGTAGATCTGCCATTGCGCAAGTCCGCCGGGATTTTGGTCTGGAACCTTCATCGTTGCAGGTGTTTAAAACATATACCTATATGATATTTTGGCTCTTTCACACACATTGCGTGGCTCTTAAAGCCCCCCCCCCCATCGGCCAGCTCGGAGAACACATTTAAAGTTGAAGTTGCTTTCTTTCCACCTCCACCCCCTTCCCCATCTATTTGCCTTCCTTCCTTCATCTGATGTTCATGTCTGGAGGCTCTCAAACATCTGATGTTTATTCTTTTTTTTCTACCAAAAAAGCCCAGAAGGAACTCATTTGCATGTTAGACCACGCTCCCTGATGTCACCGTTGTTTCACAAGCCTTTTTGTGTAGAAAAAGCCCAGCAGGAATTTATTTGCATATTAGGCCACCCCCCCTGGCACAAAGCCAGCCGGAACTGCGTTCCTGTTTTTAAAAAAGCCCTATATGTGGCTCTTGCATTAAGCAAGTTTGCCCACCCCGATATATAATATATTTTAAATCCCAAATTTCTAGGCTTCAAGAGAGAGCTACTGTGGTGTAGTGGTTAAGAGTGTCATCGGGCTAGCATCTGGAGGACCCAGGTTCGAATTGGCCAATGCCCCAGGGAAGTGGTTGGGCCCTTACAAACTCTTAGCCTAGACTAGGGTTGCCAGGTCTGGGTTGGAAAATACTTGGAGACTTTGGGGGGATCCAGGAGAGGGTGAGATTTGGGGAGGGGAGGAGCCTCCGTAAGGTTGCCAGCCTCCAGGTGGGGCCTGGAGATCTCCCGCTTTTACAACTGATCTCCAGCTGGCGGAGAAAATGGCCCTGGAGAAAATGGCTGTTTTGAAGGGTGGACTTTATGGTATTTGGATTTAAAGAGACGAATGCCTTCTCCGAGCCAGCCAATGGGGCGGTGGGGACTTTGAGAGCTGCGCAATGTGTGAAAGAGCCACATTTGGCTCCCGAGCCACAGTTTAGCCACCTCTGCCCTAATATCTCAATTACAAGAACATATATGGGGGGGGGATGACTTTTGTACTCCTCTTCCAGTTTGGTGTAGTGGTTAAGTGTGCGGACTCTTATCTGGGAGAACCGGGTTTGATTCCACACTCCTCCACTTGCACCTGCTAGCATGGCCTTGGGTCAGCCATAGCTCTGGCAGAGGTTGTCCTTGAAAGGGCAGCTGCTGTGAGAGTCCTCTCAGCCCCACCCACCTCACAGGGTGTCTGCTGAGGGGGGGAAGGTAAAGGAGATTGTGAGCCGCTCTGAGACTCTTTGGAGTGGAGGGCGGGATATAAATCCAATATCTTCATCTACCTCACAGGGTGTCTGTTGTGGGGGAGGAAGGGAAAGGAGATTGTGAGCCGCTCTGAGACTCTTTGGAGTGGAGGGCGGGATATAAATCCAATATCTTCATCTACCTCACAGGGTGTCTGTTGTGGGGGAGGAAGGGAAAGGAGATTGTGAGCCGCTCTGAGACTCTTTGGAGTGGAGGGCGGGATATAAATCCAATATCTTCATCTACCTCATAGGGTGTCTGTTGTGGGGGAGGAAGGTAAAGGAGGTTGTGAGCCGCTCTGAGACTCTTTGGAGTGGAGGGCGGGATATAAATCCAATATCTTCATCTACCTCACAGGGTGTCTGTTGTGGGGGAGGAAGGGAAAGGAGATTGTGAGCTGCTCTGAGACTCTTTGGAGTGGAGGGCGGGATATAAATCCAATATCTTCTTCTTCTTCTTCCTCAGTTGGAGGAAGCTAAATTGCAATGTTGAAGGGATTTCCAGGTTACCCAGAAGAATGCAGTCTGCGAGCCCCAGCCATCCTAGACCAATTTGAAAAGGAGACGTAACCTTTCTCTCATGAACTGTGGGCAGCACTCCAGCCCAGAGCGAGTGGAGCCCGTGGCGGGGTGGAGTGCTCTTCTGTGGGCGTTCTTGTGCGTCTTGAAGTTCTTGAACACCCAAAGCTGAGAACCCTTCCCTGGTTGTTTTTCTTCCTCTGGAAAAAGGGTTGTCGAGATTGGCATGTTTTCTCCTTCGGGAGAAAAAACAACTGCGGAGGCACGAACGTCCTAGCCACGATTGAACAGCCTTCAGGTTCTTATTGGACCGCATACATTTTCAGGGCTGGGTTCTCTTGAACACAACTCACATTCCCTGTGAGGAATGGCATCGCCAAGGGGCTTTAGGGTTGCCAATCCCCAGGTGGGGGCAGGGGATCCCCCAGTTTGGAGGCCCTCCCCCCGCTTCAGGCTCATCAGAAAGCAGGTGGGGGAGGGAAATGTCTGCTGGGCGCTCCATTTTCCCCTATGGAGACCAATTCCCATGGGATAATTGATCCGCGGGTATCTGAGGCTCATGGGGGGGGGGCTGTTTTTTGAGGTAGAGGCACCAAATTTGCAGCACAGCATCCAATGACTCTCCTCAAAACACCATTCAAGTTTCAAAAAGATTGGACCGGGGGGGGCCAATTCTATGAGCCTCAGAAGAAGCTGCTCCTATCCATTATTTCCAATGGAGGGGACATTGAAAAGGTGTGCGGTCCCTTTAAACGTGATGGCCAGAACTCCCTTTCGGGTTCAATTATGCTCATCCCAACCTTGCTCCTGGCTCCATCCCCCCAAAGTTCCCTAGCTCCACCCCCAAAGTCCCCAGATATTTCTTGAATTGGACTTGGCAACCCTTGCTGGCTTTGGCTCAGGGCCGAGGTCTGGGGGAGAAGGAACTCCTGCCTTCCCCCCATACCATGAAACTGATGGACAGTAGGTTCAAAAGGAAATACTACTCAACGAAAGGAAATATGACTGTACACAGAGAGTGATTAACATGTGGGTTTCGCTGCCAGAGGATGTTGTGATGGCCACAGGTTTTTTAAAGGAATAGATATATTCATGGGGGATAAATCTGTCTGGCTATTGCCCGTGGGGACTGAGGGGAACTTCCACATTCAGACGCATGAAACCTTGAATCTCAGAGCCAGGAGGCAACATCAGGGGCTCTCAGACTGGATGCCCTGTTGTTGGCCGTCCAGGGGAACTGGTTGGCCACTGTGTGAGGCAGGATGCTGGACTGGATGGACTAGTGGTATGATTCAGCAGGGCTCTTCTGACGTTCATATGAAGGTCTTAGTCTCACTGCCCCATTGTTGGCCCTCCAGAGGTACTGGTTGGCCACTGTGTGAGACAGGATGCTAGACTAGATGGACCACTGCTCTGATCCAGCAGGGCTCTTCTTCTGTTCTTATGAAGGCCTTGGCCTCCATGCCCTGTTGTTGGCCCTCCAGAGGAACTGGTTGGCCACTGTGTGAGACAGGAGGCTGGACTAGATGGACCACTGCTCTGATCCAGCAGGGCTCTTCTTCTGTTCTTATGAAGGCCTTGGCCTCCATGCTCTGTTGTTGGCCCTCCAGATGAACTGGTTGGCCACTGTGTGAGACAGGATGCTGGACTAGGTGGACCATTGATCTGTTCCAGCAGGACTCTTCTGATGGGCTTATGAAGGCCTCAGCCTCTGTGCCCTGTTGTTGGCCCTCCAGATGAACTGGTTGGCCACTGTGTGAGACAGGATGCTGGACTAGGTGGACCATTGATCTGTTCCAGCAGGACTCTTCTGATGGGCTTATGAAGGCCTCAGCCTCTGTGCCCTGTTGTTGGCCCTCTAGAGGAACTGGTTGGCCACTGTGTGAGAGAGGAGGCTGGACTAGATGGACCACTGCTCTGATCCAACGGGGCTCTTCTGATGTTTATAAAGGCCTTGGCCTCTCTGCCCTGTTGTTGGCCCTCCAGAGAAACTGGTTGGGCACTGTGTGAGACAGGAGGCTGGACTAGATGGAAGACTGCTCTGATCCCAGCAGGGCTCTTCTGATGTTCTTATGGCCTCAGCCTCTCTGCCCTGTTGTTGACCCTCCAGAGGAACTGGTTGGCCACTGTGTGAGACAGGAGGCTAGAGTAGATGGACCACTGCTCTGATACCAGCAGGGATCTTCTGATGTTCTCAGCATGCTGTTTGCCCAAGCCAGCTGCTTCCTGAGGTCCCCACTGGGGAGAAAGAAAGGTGGGGTAGAAATGAAGTTAATAATTGTACAATATTCCGTGAACCTGGACTTGACTCAATAAGAAAACAAGGAGCGGCCTCACGAGCGCCGCCTGTCATCTGTGCTGTCACCTGGGTTATAAATTAATAAATAACCAATTGCGATTCATTGTTGCATGTAACTGTTCCCCGGTGTCTCTTTGTTTTTAAGTGATAAGCAGTGGCAAGAGGCTCTGTTTTTGAACGGAAGACTGGCAGGTGTCGCTTAGCCCTTGGACTGTTTTGCAGCCCGAAATTGCCTCCCCGGTAGTTTTTCTCCCGCAAGGGGACCTTTGTGGATCTCTGCTTTTCTTCTCCGAAGGAGGGGATGGGATTGGGGAAAGGGGGTTGATTTTCAGTGGGAAAATGCCCTGCGGATTAAGCAATCCCCTTTTACAAATGTAGCCGCCTTATACTGAATCGGCTCCTTAGTCCATCAAGGTCAGTATCATAGAATCATAGAGATGTGGCCTGATAGGCAAATAAGTTCCTGCTGGGCTTTCTCTGCCAAAAAAGCCCTGGTTCTGTGAAACAAGCAAAGAAGGTGTGTGTGTGTGTGTGTGTTGTTTGGTTGCTGTAAATTCTTGCGCGGAAGCTTGACGGGTGCCATCTACTGGGGCTGCGGGTAAACAAAAAGCTCTTTCCAAAGGATGAAGGGCATTAAGAATTGTTTGTGCAGCATCTTCCAAGGCTCTTTTTTTGGACAAATGCATAGAACAGCTTACCCAAGGACACGGAAAGTTCTGCTGCGTGGACAAGCTCCAAGAACGAAGTTGAAGAGCTCGCAGTTTAGCTGGGGATTTTAGAGGAAGTCTACAAATCTCACGAACATTCTGGCGGCATTGGGGATTTTAGGAAGCTCCGTCTCCCCAATGGCTTCTGAAAGCCAGAGTTGAGTTTTTTAATCTTTCTTCCTAGGGTTGCCAACCTCCAGGTGGGGCCTGGAGATCTCCTGCTTTGACAACTGATCTCAAGCTGGAAGAGGTCAGCTCCCCTGGAGAAAATGGCTGCTTTGGAGGGTGGACTCTGTGGCCTTGGACCAGGCCGAGGCCCCTCCCCTCTCCAAACCCCACCCTCTCCCAGATCCACCCCCAAAGTCTCCAGGTATTTTCCAACCCAGACCTGGCAACCCTACCCCACAACAGACACCCTGTGAGGCAGGTGGGGCTGAGAGAGCTCTCAGAGAACTGCTCTTGGGAGAAGAGCTCTGTGAGAACTGTGACTGAGCCAGGTCACTCCAGCAGGTGCATGTGGAGAAGGGGGGAATCAAACCCAGTTCTCCCAGATTAGAGTCCTCACACTTAACCACTACACCAAACTAGCTCTCCTAGACTAGAGACATGGTCACTATGACCCACTCCAGTCAACCTTCTGGCTGGAGCATTCTGGACCAACGGTAGTGTCTGGACAGTCTTCAAGAGCAGCCCCATGAGGAACGCATTGCAGTAATCTAACCTAGATGTTACCAGGGCATGCACCGCAGTGGCAAGTTCTTTTCTGCCCAGGAATGGCTGCACTGGCTGACTAGCTAAAGCTAGTGAAAGGCACCCCTGGCCACAACTCCCACCTATCCAGGGCTCTTTTTTTGTAGCAGGAACTCCTTTGCATATTAGGCCACACTCGGGGCCTTTTTTTAGCAGGAACACAGTTCTAGCTGACTTGGTGTCAGGGGTGTGGCCTACTTTGCAAATGAGTTCTTGTAGCCAATCCTCCAAGAGCTTACAGGGCTATTCTTACAAGGTCTTCTGTAAGCTCCAAGAGGATTGGCTACATCAGGGGAGTGTGGCTGAATATGTGAAGGAGTTCCTGCTACAAAAAACAAAAAAGCCCTGCACCTGTTTATTTAACAGGAGTATGCCTGAGATCTGTGTGTCATGTGCAAAGATCATAAAAATATAACTGAAGTTTACTTTCCTGGGAAGCTGCTGGTATATCCTAATTTTCTTTTTACTTGTGACTTTGGGGACGTTCGATGATGACACTTGGTGGATTGTTTGCAGTCTGTTAATCTTCTGCAGACTATAAAAGAGCCAGTTTGGTGTAGTGGTTAAGTGTGCGGACTCTTATCTGGGAGAACAGGGTTTGATTCCCCACTCCTCCACTTGCAGCTGCTGGAATGGCCTTGGGTCAGCCATAGCTCTGGCAGAGGTCGTCCTTGAAAGGGCAGCTGCTGTAAGAGCCCTCTCAGCCCCACCCACCTCACAGGGTGTCTGTTGTGGGGGAGGAAGGGAAAGGAGATTGTAAGCCTCTCTGAGACTCTGAAATTCGGAGTGGAGGGTGGGATATAAATCCAATATCTTCTTCTTCTAAAAGATTAGTTAGCCTTTCGGCATGATTATTTGCTGGGGTTTTTTTGGTTGGTTTTTTTTTGCTGCAACATGTAAATGCGGCTGTCCCTCTAGAACAGATCGCGTGCTCTTTGAAATGCCATGTTCTTTTGGAGAAGCGCATAAACAACTGCAAATGCCAGGACGGAATCGAACCCATCGAGCCTTCTAATGCAGGGGTGGCCAATGGTAGCTCTCCAGATGTTATTTTGCCTACAACTCCCATCAGCCCCAGCCATTGGCCATGCTGGCTGGGGCTGATGGGAGTTGTAGGCAAAAAACATCTGGAGAGCTACTGTTGGCCACCCCTGTTCTAATGTGTTCTGCGCCTGCCTCTGGAATAGAAACAAGGGTGCTATGGATGGAGCTCTTGTGTTGAGGCCACTTGCATGTGTATTACCTGTAGTTATTGCTATTTTAAGAGATTCCAGATTGATTTTGGGATGTCGAACTCATTTGTTAAGAGGGCCGGATCTGACGTAAATGAGACCTTGAGGAGCCGGGCCATGTTGGGTTGGGCTGAGCCATGTCGGGCTGGGCCGTGTGTGTACTTATTTAAGATTAGGTAGCAGAGATATAAATTTTATAAAGGACACAGACAAACACAAATATATATTTTTAAAAAACTTAAAGCGTTAGCACTCATTGGTCTTAAAGATACTTCCTTTGTATTTCTCCCATGGGATTCAGGGAACTGGGCAAAGGAAGCTCTGACTCTTTCCTTCCTTCCCCAGGGACTGATGGGGGGGGGGCAAGGAGCCTCAGCCAATAGAAGGCAGAGAGGCTTGGCTCAGTAGCTCTGCTGTACAACTGAGAGAGTCTGGCAAAGCAAGCTATTCCTCCCCCCTTCCTCCCCAAGGGAGGAGCCTCAGTCAATGGAAAAAAATAGAGGCTTTGCTATGTAGCTCCTGTGCGATTGAGCAAGCCTGGAAAAGCAAGCTGTTACGCAGAAGGAAGCAAGAGAGAGGGAGATGGAAGCAGATGATAGCCAGTTGCTCGGGGGCCTGATTCGGCCCCCGAACTGCATGTTTGACACCCCTGCACTACAGGCTAGTGATTAGAATACTGAACTAGGCTCTGCGAGTCCTGTGTTCAAATCCTCCTCTCATAATGCCCTCTGGATGCCCTTAGGCTTCATGTAGGGTTGCCAGCCTCTTGTGGGGGGGGGGGAGTCCTGAAGGCCTCAGGATCTCCAGATTATCAAAGAAGAAGACCGTAGATTTATTCCCCACCCTTCTCTCTGAATCAGAATCTCAGAGCAGTCACAATCTTCTTTACCTCCCCCCACCACAACAGACACCCTGTGAGGTGGGTGGGGCTGAGAGAGCTCTCACAGAAGCTGCCCTTTCAAGGACAACTCCTACGAGAACTATGGCTGGCCCAAGGTCATTCCAGCAGCTGCAAATCCAGTTCTCCCAGATAAGAGTCTGCGCACTTAGCCACTACACCAAACTGTGTTTAAGATTGCCAGTTCGGTTTAAGAAGGTCCTGGAGATTTTGGGATGTGTGCGTGGTGCCTGGGTAGGGTGGAATTTGAAGTGGGGAAGGACTTCAGCAGGGTATAAGACCACCGAGGCCTCCTTTGGGGGCTGATGTCCCCAGGCTCTTTCCTTGCTGTTCCCTGTCCCTTTTGCCCTCCCTTTGCCCATCTTGTGGCCTGCACCAGGGCTCTCATCCCACTGCCCTTTGGCTTGGATGCTCCTGCCAGCTGGCCTGCCCCAGCCTTGGCCGTCTGACCACCCGATTGATTTGTGAATTAGATCATCTGGCCAAGACTTTCTTTCCTGGCCCTGATTCTAGAGAGACCATTCTTGTCAGTCACTGTGACACGGCCATCGTTCATCCGAGTTCTGCAGTGGTTGAGAGCTTCTTTGGATTCTTGGAACTAGACCTGTCGACCAGAGATGGTGCCTTTCCATATTCCCAGGAATATCTATCTATCTATCATCTGTCTGTCTGTCTGTCTGTCTGTCTGTCTGTCTGTCTGTCTATCTATCTATCTATCTATCTATCTATCTATCTATCTATCTATCTATCTATCTATCTATCTATCTATCATCTATCTATCTATCTATCTATCTATCTATCTATCTATCTATCTATCTATCATCATCATCATCATCATCTATCTATCTATCTATCTATCTATCTATCTATCTATCTATCTATCTATCTATCTTCTTCTTCGTTATCGTCATCATCATCATTATCTATCATCTATCTTCATCATCACCATCATCATCAGCTATCTTTCTATCTTTCTGTCTACCTATCATAATCTGCTATGGCTTTTTTGAGCAGGAATGCACAGAAATGCAATTCTGACTTAGTGTCAGGGGTTGTGTGTCCTAATATGCAAATGAGTTCTTGCTGGGCTTTTCTCACAAAAGCCCTGTATGAAACAATGGTGATGTCAGAGTGTGTCTCCTAATATGCAAATGAGTTCCTGCTGGGCTTTTTTTCCCACTAAAAAGCCATCCGTCCATCCATCCATCCATCCATCCATCCATCCATCCATCCATCCATCCATCTATCTATCTATCTATCTATCTATCTATCTATCTATCTATCTATCTATCTATCTATCTATCTATCTATCTATCATCTATCTATCATCCGTCCGTGTGTGTGTGTCTGTCTGCCCATGATACAGATGTTTGATGATGCTGTTTCATATTTGACAAGTCCTATGAGAAAGGCTTAAGGAGCTGGGTACGTTTAGTCTGGAGAGCAGACGACTGAGAGGTGATTATGCTCACCATCTTCAAGTACTTGAAGGGCTGTCATAAAGAGGAAGGTGTGGAATTATTTTCTGTGGCCCCAGAAGGTTGGACCAGAAGCAGTGGGTTGAAATTAAATCAAAAGAGTTTCCAGCTAGACATTGGGAAGAACTTCCTGACAGTTAGAGCGGTTCCTCAGTGGAACAGGTTTTCTCGGGAGGTTTTCAGATGGAGGCTAGATGGCCATCTGACAGCAATGCTAATTCTGTGGACTTAAGCAGATCATGAGAAGGAGGGCAGGAGGGGTTGCATCAGTGCTTAGTTCTCATGGTCCTTTTTTACATGCCCAGGAAAATGCTGATTGCCACCTTGAGGCCAGGCCAGTTTGGCAAGGGAACCTGGAGGGTTTTTTTTCTTTATTTTTTGATCATCTTCTGGGCATAGAGCATAGTGTCACTGGGTGTGTATGCAGGGGGAGGTTTTTGTGAATTTTGAGCATTGGGCAGGGAGTTGGACTAGATGACCATGGAGGTCAACTTCCAACTCTATGATTCTGTACATTGCAGAGCACGCGGACTGGGTTGGGGATTCCAACTCTGTGTCTGACGTGTAAGTTACATGTGTGTTGCAGTTTCTCTTCAGTTCCTGCATGTGTGGGGGGCAACTGTGGTAAACATGGAGGAGTGGTTTCAGCCTCCCCCCCATTCCTGACTTGAAACAACCATCTCGGGTGGCACTGTTTGGCCTGTTGAGGAAACCCATCAATGTACCATTATTTGGCAAGTATGTTTTCTTGGTCATTTCATGTTCCCAGGGCTTTTTTTGTAGGAAAAGCCCAGCAGGGACTCATTTACATATTAGGTCACACCCCCTGACATCAGCATTGTTTCGCACAGGGCCCAGCAGGGACTCATTTGCATATAGGCCACACTCCCCGACACCAAGCCATCCGGAACTGCGTTCCTGTGTGTTCCTGCTCAAAAAAAAAGCCCTGCATGTTCCACTTAGGGTTGCCAAGTCTGACTTAAGAAATATCTGGGGACTTTGGAGGTGGAGCCAGGAGACTTTGGGGGTGGAGCCAGGAGACATTAGGGGCGGAGCCAGGAGCAAGGTTGTGACAAACCCGATTGAACTCCAAAAGGAATTCTGACCATCACATTTAAAGGGACCACACACCTTTTAAATGCCTTCCCTCTGTTGGGAAATTTCCCTTTGTATTTTCTTTTATTTCATAGAAATTTTTTCTTACCCCGTTTCCCAAAACAAAACTTTCTCCCAGCATCTAATACAAGAAACGCAGCATCGCTGTTCCCTAAACAACTGACAAACAACTGATTTTTTTAAAAGTATAGCGCGTAAGTTTGTTATCTATAACTGGAAATTGTTCTGCCTTTTCTATAAGTAGCTTGGATACGGAGAAAAATAAAGCATTATCAGTTGTCCCCAACACCCTCCATTTGGAAATAATGGAGAATAGGGGCACCTTCCTTGGGCGTTCATAGAATTGGACCCCCTGGTCCAATCTTTTTGAAACTTGGGGAGTGTTTTGAGGAGAAGCACTGCATGCTATGCTGAAAGTTTGGTACCCCTACCACAAAAAACAGCCCCTCTGGAGCCCCAGACACCCACAGATAAATTTTCCATTATACCCTAAGGGAATCGATCTCCATAGGATATAATGCCCAGCAGATATTTCCCTCCCCTCCCCCGTTTTCTAATAATCCTGAAGAGGGGGAAGGTCCTCCAAACCGGCGGGGGGGGGGGGGGAGGGTGCGGTCCCCTGTCCCCAACTGCGGATCGGCAACCCTAGTTCTGCTATCGCAAGTGCAATACAATCTGCCTTGGGAACTCTGAATTGGGTGGAAAGGCAGAAGAGAAATGTTTTAAACTAAAAACACGTTCACGAATATACTTCTGGTTCTCCGGGCGTGGGCTCAGACGCCGGGGACTCATTTCGTGTTGACTTGTCAAATACGTTTGCAAATCTGCGGATTGGATCGATCTTGAGAGTTCTCACAATGTTTTTTATCGATTATCAGATTTCTATTCCACCCTTTCCCAAAGGCTCAGGGCGGATTACACCAATAAAACAACTGCATGTAAAAATTCATAAGGTAATAAAATCAAACGCTGGCCATTCCTTTTGTTTTTTTTTTGGTGTCTGCGTGGGGAGGTCTTGGTTGACCTCTGGCGACCCCTAGTGGATATTTTCAGAAAAGTAAATAGTTAAATCGAAGGGACCACAGTGAACCATGAAAGTAGACAGAAGCACCATGCTGTAACTCAATATACCGGATGAATTTCATTCAATATAAGTAATTTAGTTTTTAGATTCAATGCACCAGTTTCCACATGGGTAACACACTTCTTTTATCTATCCCATATATTACTTTCTACCCCCCCTCCCCCCCCCCCGTTACTTGACCCCCACCGGTGTTATTTACTTAAAGTACTAATGTTTAAAGGTACCCTTAACTAATAAAAACAAAAATTAATATTCTTCTTTTTTTCTAAGACTTAATCATTATCAAAAATTGTCCAATGTCCTTTTATTTTCCACTCTTTTTCTACATATCTTCTGAACTTTTCCCACTCCATCTTAAAAACTTCTAAATCATAGTCTCTTAAAATTCTTGTTAATTTGTCCATCTCACTCCATGTTTTAACTTTTACAATCCAATCCCATTTCTCTGGTATTTTTTCTTGCTTCCACAACTGCGCATATAATGTCCTAGCAGCTGAAAGCAAGTACCAAATTATAGTTCTATTTTCTTTTGGAAATTTTTCCATTTGTAATCCCAACAGAAAAGTCTCTGCAACTTTCTTAAATTCATATCCCAAGATCCTAGAAATTTCTTGTTGAATCATCTGCCAATACTTTTTTGCTCTTTCACAAGTCCACCACATAAGGTAGAAAGAACCTTCATGTGAAAGCAACTTTAACTTTATATACATTCTCCAAGCCACAAGGAGACTTGGAAAAGTGATTTAAAGAGACACATTGCTTCTCTAAGCTGGCCAGTGGGGTGGTGGGGGCTTCGAGAGCCACACAAGAAGGAAGGAAGGAAAATGTGAGGGAAGTAGAAAAAAAGCAATTTTAACTTTAACCGGTTCTCCAAGCCGCCAGCAGGCTTGGCAAAGTGATTTAAAGAGACAAATGCCTTCTCTACGGTGGCCGATGGGGGCTTTGAAAGCCACACAGGAAGGAAGGAAGGAAGGAAGGAAGGAAGGAAGGAAGGAAGGAAGGAAGGAAGGAAGGAAGGAAGGAAGGAAGGAAGGAAGGAAGGAAGGAAGGAAGGAAGATAAATGTGGGGGAAGTAAAAAGAAAGCAACTTTAACTTTAAATACATTCTCCAAGCCGCCAATAGGCTTGGCGAAGTGATTTAAAGAGTCATATGCTTTCTCTACGGTGGTCAGTGGGGCCTTCGAGAGCTACACAATATGTATGAAAGAGCCACATGTGGCTCCTGAACCCCAATGTGGCCACCCCTGATTTAGGGTAACTGTAAACTGGATTTTAGCATTTTATGTTTGCTATGCAAAAGCCGCGGCACTTCCTGTAACTCCGGCCCAGATGGTGCTAAATCCAACCCGCCACTAAGGAGGGAACAGGATTGTGACTGCAAGGTTAGCTGTGTGCAAAAACAGTAATGTTCATTTCTTTAATGTCGTGCCATCTTCCACGCATCATCTTTGGTAAGAACCAGATCGCGTGTTTTTTAAAAAAAGGATTTCTTAAACAATGCAAACTGCCCCCCTTCAGCCCCGGAGAGGAGAGGCGAGCAGCGCAGCGCTCCAACAGACCAACTGGGCACGCCACCCCACGCGCAGCCTCTCCATCGCCCCGCCCCCTCCTCTTGGCTCCTCCTTAATCTTTTGAGCGGCACCGCCCCCTCCCGGCGTATTACGTCACGCGACGCTCGCGTTCGGCCTCGCCTCCTTCCCGTGGGCCGATTGGTCCGCCGAGGCCCCGCCCCGTGGCCGCGAGTGCGCCTGCGCGGTGTGTCAGCGAGTCTCTGCCTGAGAGGAAGCGGGTCGCCATGGAGGAAGGCGGCGGTCAACGGCGGTCGCAGTCCGCGGCGGCGGCGGGCCCGGGCTCCGGGGAGGAAAAGGGGTCGGGGCCTTGGAGCAAGGACAAGAAGGATCCCAACGCCTCCACGGCGGACAAGGAGCAGGAGCTGGTGAGAGGAGGAGCCGCGCTGAGTCACGGCCAGGCCTCCAGGCCGGCATCGGGGCGCCTCTGCCCGGGACCTCCCTCTGGGACGGGCCTTGAATGGGTGTCCGCGGGAGGGAGGGAGGGACCGTTCAAGGCTTCTTCCCCTCTGCCTCTCGGGAGTGACAGGCGGCTGGGGGACGCGAGTGCCTCTGGGCATGTGCAGAGGGCGTCGAAGAACATAAGAGAAGCCATGTTGGATCAGGCCAGTGGCCCATCCAGTCCAGCACTCTGTGTCACAGAAGAACATAAGAGAAGCCATGTTGGATCAGGCCAGTGGCCCATCCAGTCCAGCACTCTGTGTCACGCAGTGGCCAAAGAAACCAGGCGCCATCAGTGGGGCTAGAAGCCCTCCCCCTCTGCCCCCCCCCCAAGCACCAAGGATACAGAGCATCCCTGCCCCAGACAGAGAGTTCCAACAATACGCTGTGGCTAATAGCCACTGATGGACCTCTGCTCCATGTGTTGATCCAATCCCCTCTTGAAGCCCTCTGTGCTTGTGGCTGCCACCACCTCCTGTGGCAGTGAATTCCACGTGTGAATCACCCTTTGGGTGAAGAAGGACTTCATAGAGGGAGAGTCACAGCCAGGACTGCAGGCTGTCATCAGGGCGCCTCTGCCCAGGACCTCCCTCAGGGACGGGCCTTGAATGGGTGTCCGAGGGAAGGAGGGATCATCCAAAGCTTCTTCCTTCTGCCTCTCGAGTGACCGGCAGCTCCCCTCTGGGCATGTGCAGAGGGTGGCGAAGGGAGGAGGGTCGCTGTGCATGGCTAGAGAGGATTTATTTTCATACTGTCATGTTTGGGTTGGAGAATGTGAATTCCAGCCAGGCTACTGCTCTGACATACAGTGTATGTGTGGTGTAGTGGTTGCTGACTGTAAGGTTAGGACTTCCATTCAGTTTAATGCGGTGCCTTCCATGAAGATTAGATTCAGGTGGGCAACCGTGTTGGTCTGAAGCAGCAGGACAAAGTTTGAGTCCAGTGGCACCTTTAAGACCAACCAAGTTTAATTCTGGATGTGTGTATGTGAGGGGCAGCGTGGTGTAATGGTTGCGGACTGTCAGGTTAGAACCAATGTTCCCTCTAAGCCAGGGGTGTCAAACATGCAGCCCCGGGACCAGATCCTATCAGGCCCCCCAAGCAACTGGCTGACATCTGCTTCCTTCTCCCTCTCTTTTGCTTCCTTCCGCATTACAGGTTGTTTTGCAAGGCTTGCTCAATCGCACAGGAGCTGCAGAGCTAGTTTACCGGGCTCTCTCAATCACACAGCAGAGCTACTGAGCCAAGCCTCTCTTTCTTCTATTGGCTAAGGCTCCCCCCCATCCTCTGGGGAAGGAAGGAAAGAGCCACAGCTTCCTTTGCCTAGTTCCCTGGATCCCATGGGAGAAATACGAAAAAAGCGCCTTTAAGACCAACGTTTTAAGTTTAAGCTAACATTTTAAACATATTTTAAGTTTTTAAAAAATATATTTAATTGTGTTTGCATCCTTTATAGAGTTTATACCTTTGCTACCTAATCTTAAATCGGTACACGCATGGCCTGGCTCAACGAGGTCTCATTTATGTCAGATCTGGCCCTCATAACAGATGAGTTCAACACCCCTGCTTTATCCCTTCTGCCTCTGGGGAGTGACAGGCGGCTCCACTGGGGGACGCGAGTCCCTCTGGGCATGTGCAGAGGGTGGCAAAGAACATAAGAGAAGTCACGTTGGATCAGGCCAGTGGCCCACCCAGCCCAACACTCTGTGTCACACTGTGGCCAAAAATACTCTAGGTGCCATCAGGAGGTCCATCAGTGGGGCCAGGACACTAGAAGCCCTCCCACTGTGCCTCCCCAAGCACCAAGGATACAGAGCATCACTGCCCTAGACAGAGAGCTCCAACGATAAGCTGTGGCTAATAGCCACAGATGAACCTCTGCTCCAGATCTTGATCCTTTCCCCTCTTGTAGCTGTCTATGCTTGTAGCCGCCACCACCTCCTGTGGCAGTGAATTCCACGTGTTAATCACCCCTGGGGCAAAGAAGGTACTACAAGTCTTTACAAGGCTTGCTCTTTTCCACGGAGGAACTGTAGATTGTCTGGGATTTGGAGCTTTCCTGGAGGCATGATTTTTCACACCTTTTCCTTTTTACAGTCTGAAGAAGACAAACAGTTGCAGGATGAGCTGGAGATGCTTGTGGAGCGCTTGGGGGTGAGTTCCCTGCTCTTGGCCATTAGCCTGTGGTGATCAAATACTGAAGCACAGTGCTCACAAACTATCCACTGCTGAGTATCCCTATAGCAGTGAGAACACTGGAGCAGGGGTGGCCAAGCTTCCTTAATCTAAAAACCACATAGAATAAATGTCAGATGTTTGAGAACCAGAGGGAAAGAAAGTAAATAGAGGGGGGGAAGAGGGAGGGAGAGATGGAAAGAAAGCAGCTTTAACTTTAAAAGCTGCTGGCTGGCTTGGAGAAGTGGTTTAAAGAGTCAAATGCCTTCTCCAAGTTGGGCAGTGGGGGCTTTGAGAGCCACACAATATGCTCAGAAGAGCCACATGTGGCTCCTGAACCACAATTTGGCCACCCCTGCACTGGAGTAATGAATTGCTGTGCACAGATGACTCGGTTGCTTCTTTGGAGGCTGGTTTGGTTCTTACGGGCGTGATTGGATCCCAGTTTGCAGTTTTTAGTGCTGACAGCAGAACACATTTTTAGTTGATTGGTCTATGAATAGAGTCATAGGCAGACAATTAGTTTTGTGCTATTAAATAAATGTGTGTTGTCAGAACAACAATGAAATGTCCTTTTTGTGAAGAAGATGATGATACTGGATTTATATCCCTCCCTCCACTCCGAAGAGTCTCAGAGTGGCGCACAATCCCCTTTACCTTCCTCCCACACGACAGACACCCTGTGAGGTGGGTGGGGCTGGAGAGGGCTCTCACAGCAGCTGCCCTTTCAAGGACAACCTCTGCCAGAGCTATGGCTGACCCAAGGCCATTCCAGCAGGTGCGAGTGGAGGAGTGGGGAATCAAACCCGGTTCTCCCAGATAAGAGTCCGCACACTTAACCACTACACCAAACTGGCTCTCCTTTAAGTGGTGCTGGAGGCAACACGAAGGCTTGGAATTTAACAAAGTATCATTGTTTTGACGGGGGGCTGCTGTTAATATTTTCTTTTTTGCTTCTTATTTGGTGTAGTGGTTAAGTGTGCAGGCTCTTATCTGGGAGAACCGGGTTTGATTCCCCACTCCTCCGCTTGCAGCTGCTGGAATGGCCTTGGGTCAGCCATAGCTCTGGCAGGAGTTGTCCTTGAAAGGGCAGCTGCTGTGAAAGCTCTCTCAGACCCACCCACCTCACAGGGTGTCTGTTGTGGGGGGGGGAAGGTAAAGGAGATTGTGAGCCTCTCTGAGACTCTTCGGAGTGGAGGGCGGGATAGAAACCAATGTCTTCATCTACCTCACAGGGTGTCTGTTGTGGGGGAGGAAGATAAAGGAGATTATGAGGGCAGCTGCTGTGAGAGCCCTCTCAGCCCCACCCACCTCACAGAGTGTCTGTTGTGGGGGGAGAAGATACAGGAGATCGTAAACTGCTCTGAGTCTCTGATTCAGAGAGAAGGTTGGGGTATAAATCTGCAGTCTTCTTCTGTTGTGGGGGGAGAAGATACAGGAGATTGTAAGCCTCTCTGAGTCTCTGATTCAGAGAGAAGGGTGGGGTATAAATCTGCAGTCGTCTTCTGTTGTGGGGGGAGAAGATACAGGAAATTGTAAGCTGCTCTGATTCAGAGAGAAGGGTGGGGTATAAATCTGCAGTCGTCTTCTGTTGTGGGGGGAGAAGATACAGGAGATTGTAAGCTGCTCTGAGTCTCTGATTCAGAGAGAAGGGTGGGGTATAAATCTGCAGTCTTCTTCTTCTTATTGGAAGATCGCCCTGACCTGGTAGCCTCGGCTAGCTTGATCTTGGCAAACCTCAGAAGCTTAGCAGTGTCGGCCCTGGCTAGTATTTGGATGAGCGACCACCAAGGAATACCAGGATAGTGACACAGGCAGGCGATGGCAAACCACCTCTGAATGTCTCTCTTTACCTTGAAAACTCTGCAGTGTTGTTGTAAGTCGACTGTGACTTGATGGCAAAGCAAAGCAAAAAAAATTGCAAGAGCACAGCAAAGCTAGGCATTTGCCCCGCCCAAATAAATGTTACTTTAAAATTTAGTTGTGTCCAGTAAAAGTGGCGCTCACAGATCTGACGCTTAAGCTTTGCCGTTTGAGTTTTAAATCCGAAGCCACCTGAGAGTTGAGGGAGATGCTGTATTGTAGGACAGAAGAGAATGATCATACCGTATAAATAGGGGTGGGAGGGAGGCAGCTTTGTGTCTGATACCCGCTGATTGGCTTGTGCAGGAGCCTGACACGTCCCTCTACCGACCCGCTCTCGAGGAGCTGCGGAGGCAAATCCGCTCGTCCACGACTTCCATGACTTCCGTGCCCAAGCCCTTGAAGTTCCTCCGACCGCATTACGGCAAGCTGAAGGAGATCTACGAGAATATGGCTGCAGGGGAGAACAAGGTATGCAAACAGATCTTTCGGGGTGGGTTTTGCCTGCGTGTACTGCAGTTGCTCTCATAGTCTTGCCTTCATCTGTCTTGTTAGCGTGGATTCCAGATGGGTTGAAGGGGAGGGAGCGGAATCCTCTTGGCACATATCTTTATAATATGAGAGCTTAAACTTAAGTGGGCTTGGTGGTGTGGCTTGAAAGAGGGTAAGAATCCGAACCAGGAGAGCCAGTTTGGTGTCGTGGCTAAGTGTGCGGACTCTTATCTGGGAGAACCGGGTTTGATTCCCCAATCCTCCACTTGCACCTGCTGGAATGGCCTTGGGTCAGCCATAGCTCTGGCAGAGGTTGTCCTTGAAAGGGCAGCTGCTGTGAGAGCCCTCTCCAGCCCCACCCACCTCACAGGGTGTCTGTTGTGAAGGAGGAAGGGAAAGGAGATTGTGAGCCGCTCTGAGATTCAGAGTGGAGGGCAGGATATAAATCCAATATTACAGGGGTGGCCAACAGTAGCTCTCCAGATATTTTTTTTGCCTACAACTCCCATCAGCCCCAGCCAGCATGGCCAGTGGCTGGGGCTGATGGGAGTTGTAGGCAAAAAAAAACACCTGGAGAGCTACCGTTGGCCACCCCTGCAATATTATCTTTTTGCATTCTGTTTACTTTAAAAAGCTATCAACCTTTCTAAGCTTGCAGAGGAGCTACTGCATAGGGAAATGCAGTTCTTAAGCAACTTCAGTGAGTACCCGGGCGGGGTAACATGTCCCGCTATAGCAAACTGACTTCTTTCTTCCTGTGTAGCGGTTTGCAGCTGACATAATCTCTGTCCTGGCCATGACTATGAGCGGAGAGCGAGAGTGTCTGAAGTATCGACTGGTGGGGTCCCAGGAACCTTTGGCCTCGTGGGGGCATGAATATGTCAGGTAAGCTGCGAATGATGAAGTCGGAATCCTGGAATGTATCTCTTGAAAGGGCAGCTGCTGTTGGGGGTGGGGAGAAGATATAGGAGACTGTAAGCCGCTTTGAGTCTCTGTTTCAGAGAGAAGGGCAGCGTATAAATCTGCAGTCTTCTCCTCCTTTTCCTTCTTCTACTTCTTCAGTTTGGTGTAGTGGTTAAGTATGCAGACTCTTATCTGGGAGAACCGGGTTTGATCCCCCACTCCTCCACTTGCCGCTGCTGGAATGGCCTTGGGTTAGCCATAGCTATTGCAGGAGTTGTCCTTGAAAGGGCAGCTGCTGGGAGAGCCCTCTCAGCCCCACCCACCTCACAGGGTGTCTGTTGTGGGGGAAGGAGATAAGGGAGGTTGTAAGCTGCTCTGAGACTGATTCAGATAGAAGAGCGGGGTATAAATCTGCAGTTTTCTTCTTCTTCCTTCACCTTCTCCCTCCCCCACCCCCATTTATGATTTACATTATGTCTAACCTTCAGGAAGCCAAAAGCAGCATAAATAAGTTTCCTGAGTGTCTTCTCATCCTAGCAAGTGCAGTGGCCCGTTGCCTCCGCACCTGCAGCAAGGGTGCTGCTTCAGATACTTTTATCATAACCTGGCTACGCTGTGCTGGAGTCCATTATGTGCAACTGTCCATTATGTGTTTGCGTAAGCCAGAGAACAATTGTGGTTGACAGCTGTTTCCCTGAAAAGACGATTCCTTGTCCTTCGAACGTCTCTATTTCAGCCCTTCTTGCAGTCAGTTTCTAAGCCATCGCTAGTGCTAAATGTGTGGATCTTCATTTTGAAGCACAGAGGTGTTTCAAAAGATTGAGGAGCACAGCTGATTGCCTTCCGCCTTGTAACCTGATCCACGCAGCCCCCACTTTCTCGCCTGGCAAAACCTTTCCACGTTAATTTCATTTGCAATAGCTTCCGAACGTTGCTGCCGTAAAGGGTGCTTTATATGTACATGCGCGCGCGTGCGCACGTGGAAGTCATGGCCACCTCTGGTGACTGACCCCTACTGGGGGCCTGGAGGACATTTAAGGAGGCAGCTGAATGAAGCCTGCCTCTGACTCCTGGTATTCCAAGGAGGTCTCCGACCCCAAGTATTTGCTAGAGTTTTCCCACCTTAGCTTCCAGGATCAGGCTTTTGAAGGCCAGGGCGCTGTTGTAAAGTGTTTTTTGGAGCTGTAGCTGACCATCTGATGTGAAACAACTTCCTCTTACAAACTTATCCATCCTGAGCACGTGTGCAGCCCGTGTTCCCCGAAGCCAGAGCTGAAGTCCAAGGCAGGATGTTCTCTGTCTGACCATGGGAGTTCTGAGAGAGCAGTGACACAGAATCCTTGGGGGGCTAGGTTCTTGCGCGCAGACGTTGTCTGGGTCTAGCAAATGCAGAACCTGGCAGTTACGTGAGGATTTTGTACGGCTACGGATGGCTTCGTGGCCCTTTAGGTCCCTTGGATAGCATCCTCCTTCCCTTTGCATCCCTTGGCTAAGCATATGCCCCTAATGCCCATTGTATGTTTTTTTTTTCTCTCCCCCAACATGATTAACACTTTGAAAGCTTGGTTATTGGCAGAGGAATATTGAAGGAATACACGCACTCTCTCATGCAAATAGATTCAAGTGGGTAGCCGCGTTGGCCTGAAGCAATAGAACAGGGTTGGAGTCCAGTGGCCCCTTTAAGGCCAACAAAGTTTGATTCTGGGTGTAAGCTTTCGTGTGTGTGCATGTGGGAGCTTATACCCAGCATCAAACTTTGTTGGACTTAAACAAAGAGAGCCGGTTTGGTGTAGTGGTGAAGTGTGCGGACTCTTATCTGAGAGAGCCGGGTTTGATTCCCCACTCCTCCTCTTGCACCTGCTGAAATGGCCTTGGGTCAGCTTTCACAGGAAATGTCCTTGAAAGGGCAGCTGCTGTAAAAAGCTCTCTCAGCCCCACCTACCTCACAGGGTATCTGGTGTGTGTGTGTGTGGGGGGGGAAGGTAGAGGAGATTGTGACCGCTCTGAGACTCTCAGATTCAGAGTATAGAAGAAGAAGATGATATTGGATTTATATCCCGCCCTCCACTCCGAAGAGTCTCAGAGTGGCTCACAATCTCCTTTACCTTCCCCCCCCAACAGACACCCTGTGAGGTAGATGAAGATATTGGATTTATATCCCGCCCTCCACTCCGAAGAGTCTCAGAGCGGCTCACAATCGCCTTTACCTTCCTCCCCCACAACAGACACCCTGTGAGGTAGATGAAGATATTGGATTTATATCCCGCCCTCCACTCCGAAGAGTCTCAGAGCGGCTCATAATCTCCTTTCCCTTCCTCCCCCACAACAGACACCCTGTGAGGTAGATGAAGACATTGGATTTATATTCTGCCCTCCACTCCAAAGAGTCACAGAGCAGCTCACAATCTCCTTTCCCTTCCTCCCCCACAACAGACACCCTGTGAGGTAGATGAAGACATTGGATTTATATTCTGCCCTCCACTCCAAAGAGTCACAGAGCAGCTCACAATCTCCTTTCCCTCCCTCCCCCACAACAGACACCCTGTGAGGTGAATGGGGCTGGAGAGGGCTCTCCCAGCAGCTGCCCTTTCAAAGACAACTCCTGCCAGAGCTATGGCTGACCCAAGGCCATTCCAGCAGGTGCAAGTGGAGGAGTGGGGAATCGAACCCGGTTCTCCCAGATAAGAGTCTGCTCACTTAACCGCTACACCAAACTGGCTCTCTTTGTTTAAGTCCAACAAAGTTTGATGCTGGGTTGGGTATAAGCTCTCACATGCACACACACGAAAGCTTACACCCAGAATCAAACTTTGTTGGTCTTAAAGGGGCCACATAGGGAGGGATATAAATCCCATTTTTTCTTAAACTTTGTTGTACACACATGAGAGCTTATACCCAGAATAAAACTTGGTTGGACTCAAAACCTTTGTTGTGTGCGTTCCCTTATATTCTTGTTGGAGAGTGGGGACTGGGTGTAGAAAGCATGGGGGAATTTTTATGACTGCTGGGTTACAATACAGTCTCTTTGAAGGCTGCCTTACAAAGTACCTGTTCTCGTCCTTCTTGGAAACACTTTTTTGCAGCGGCGTCGCTGACGTTGTTGCCCTTGGAACGTCGTCCGTGGTGATAAAAACCCAGCAACTTGGCTGTTGCTTTCCGCCCTGCTAAATTTGTCCTGCAGCCCTGGGTTTAGCATGGTTCTCTCGTGATAGCCTGCACTTCCTCTGTCTCCGCAGGCACCTTGCCGGTGAGGTGGCCAAGGAGTGGCAGGAGATCGACGAGGCAGACAAGACCCAGAGGGACACGCTTCTGACCCTGGTGAAGGAGATTGTGCCGTACAACATGGCCCACAACGCAGAGCACGAGGCCTGTGACCTGCTCATGGAGATCGAGCAGATGGACATGCTGGAGGAGTACATTGACGACAACGCCTATGCCAAAGTCTGTCTTTATCTGACCAGGTGAGAGAGCCGCGCCGAGGTTGTGCGTGCGCGCACGTGTGGGAGATGTGAACTGCTGCTACATGAGTGAATGGAGACTGGAGCGGATTGAGTCGAGCTATTCAGGACTCTGCTGTTCTGGTACTTCACTCGAAGATGCTGATTCCTGCGTATAGTACAGCAAATCACATTTAAACTCCTTTGGTTGGCAAACTGGACCGCAGTTTACGTTTGGTTGGCAAACTGGCCCGCAATTTACGCTGCGTTAAACAGCATCATCTGCTTACAGCAATCTGGTTAGAATCATAGAATTTGGAAGGGTCATCTAATTCAGCACAATGCAGGAAACTCACAATGCAGGAAACTCACAAATACCTCCCCCTAAATTCACAGGGTCTTCATTGCTGTCAGAGGGCCATCTAGCCTCTGTTTAAAAACATCCAAGGAAGGAGAGCCCGCCACCTCCCGAGGAAGCCTGTTCCGCTGAGGAACCGGTTTAACATGCTTGTGGTGGGGCAAAAGGTTTTGCCTCAGGGCAAAGGCCTAGGGAAGAGAAATATGGCGTCCTGAAGAGAGGGGGACATTGGGCATAAGTGTGATGTGGCAGAACGTAAAAGGCTGATGTGGGGGTGTGTGTGCAAGCTAAAGGCAGTGTCAGGTGCAAGTCCTTGACAATGGTTAGGCTTTGGATTTGTGTGTTCAGCAACAGCCAAGGGGTTTTCTTGTCAGTATTGTCATTGCTAATGAATGGTCAGTATCCACATATATGAACATATGAAGCTGCCTTATACTGAATCAGACCCTTGGTCCATCAAAGTCAGTATTGTCTTCTCAGACTGGCAGCGGCTCTCCAGGGTCTCAAGCGGAGGTTTTTCACACCTATTTGCTGGACCCTTTATTGGAGATGCCAGGGATTGAACCTGGGACCTTCTGCTTCCCAGGCAGATGCTCTACCACTCAGCCACCGTCCCTCCCCAATAATTACTTATGTCCAGGGCTTTTTTTGAGCAGGAACGCAGTTCTGGCTGGCTTGGCATTAGGGGGTGTGGCCTAATATGAAAATGAGTTCCTGCTGGACCTTTTGTACAAAAAAGGCCCTGCTTATATCTATTTACATATTCACTTATTCATGTATTCATATATTTTCACCTGTATTGTTTCATATAGTTATGTATGTAACTATCATCTGTTTATGAGTGTATTAATCTCTGTCTTTTGAGATTATATATATATATATATATATATATATATAGTATGTATTCATTATGGTTTTATAACGGGGGTGGCTAAACTTGCTTAACATAAGAGCCACACAGAATAAATGTCAGATGTTTGAGAGCCACAGGACAGGAAGGGTGGTAAGAAAGGGTTGTAGTGTGTGCATGCAAGACAGGGGGAAAAAGCAAATAGATGGGAGAGGGAGGGAGAGGTAGAAAGAAAGCAACTTTAACTTAAAATGCATTCTCCAAGCTAGCTTCGCTTGGAGAAGTGATTTAAAAGACAAATGCCAAGTGGGCAGTGGGGGCCTCAAGAGCCACACACTATGTGTGAAAGAGCCACAGTTTGGCCACCCCTGTTCTATAATATAATGTAGGATAGTATGGGGCCTCAATAGAGGGGAGATTCTTGTGGGAAGCCTGGGCCTAATCTTGTCTCCCTGGGAATGAGAGGTAGGGACCAACGGAAAGATGTCTGCAGAACTGGAATGCAACCTTGTGGAAAAGCAACACTGTGGTCTGGGAATTAATTCAGAGACTTTTAGGCCAGAGAATTGATGAGCCGTTAACCTGTAACCTGTATCTGAACTGTGATTCTCAGTTATTATTAGTCTGCCAGGATGACAGTCTTCCATGCACATGCTACAAGCGTTTGCTAAATGATTCTTCATTGAAAGCTTCTTTTGCATTTACTCAAGAAGTCTTGTGACAGATTTTGGGCAAAAACGTACACAGGGAAGGAATGGAGAGCTTTAGCACTTGGCTTTGAAACAGGCCTTCGCTTTCCAGCATTCATGATTCTGGCTCTGTTTTCTGCAGCAGTCGGGTTGCTGCAGGCAGAGTGTTAGCTAAATGCTTAGTTCAGGGGCGTCGAACTCATTTGTTATAAGGGCCAGATCTGACATAAATGAGACCTTGTCACGTGCATCGTAAGATGTAGTGCCATGTAGTGGAAATATGATTTTTATAAAGGACGCAGACAAAAACAAAGTGGTTTTTTTAAAAACTTTAAATAAAACATGCTTAAAATATTAGCACTCTTGCAATATTGTGGTCAGTATCAAAGCAAGTTCTCCCCCCCCCCCCCTACTTCCTCCCCAAGAAAGGAACCTCAGCCAATGGGGGAAATAGAGGCTTTGCTCTATAACTTCTGTGCAGTTGGGAAATCCTGGCAAAGGAAGCTGTGACACAGAAGCAAGAGAGAAGGAAGCAGACTTGCTCGCGGGCCTGATAGGAGCCCTCTGCGGGCCTGATGTGGCCCCTGGGCCTCATGTTTGACACCCCTGGCTTAGCCGAGGCTTCTCTGGTTCAGTGTGACAGTGTGGAGGGGGTGACTTTCAGCGGAAAAGTAGTATATGGGAAGAGGAACGCGCAGCCTCTTCTCTTTCTTTGCTTGGCAACTTTATGTTCCTTAGTTGAGGTTCCTGGTTTGTTAACAATGCAGCAACAAATGTGTCTGTGTATGGGAGGGGGACTGGTAGATACAGGGAGGTACAAGGATCCCTCTTCCCTCTCTAACTCACTTCTGTATCATTCTCCATCTGGGACACCGTTTTGCAGCCGTGAATCAGCAGACAGGCATTCAGAAATGAAAGTTGGCCAGCATTTGGGGCCCGAAGGTGTCTTAGTGGGAGGAGGAGGAGGAAGAAGAAGAAAGATTTATACTTCAGAGCGGCTTACAATCTCCTATATCTTCTCCCCCCACAACAGACACCCTGTGAGGTGGGTGGGGTGAGAGGGCTCTCACAGCAGCTGCCCTTTCAAGGACAACTCCTGTGAGAGCAATGGCTGACCCGAGGCCATTCCAGCAGGTGCAAGTGGAGGAGTGGGGAATCAAACCCGGTTCTCCCAGATAAGAGTCCGCACACTTCACCACTACACCAAACTGGTGTAGAGAGTTGCTGTGTCGCTCTGCAGTAGAAGAGCTAGCTCTGAGCCCAGCAGCACCTTCGAGACAAGGAAGATTTCTGGAGTATGAGCTCTCGATGGAACAGATCTTTGACTCTTGAAAACTCATGCCCTGGAAACTTCATTGGTCTCTAAGGTACTGTTGGACTCGAATCTAAGCAGATAGAAGGTAGCAAATTGCTTGTGCTGGAGGGTAGACCAAGGTCTGGGCTGCAGACTGCTGACCCGTGCCACCTGAATCCCTCTGAATTTTTTTCCTGCGGTATCATAGAGTTATAGAGTTGGAAGGGGATCTCCAGGGTCATCTAGTCCAACCCCCTGCACAATGCAGAAAGTTCACAAATATCTCCTTCCACACACCCCCAATGGCCTCTGTTCCATGCCCAGAAGATGGCAAAAATCTCCAGGATCCTTTGCCATTTATGCCAGACTGGCTCGGATTAAAATTGCTGACTGACCCCAAAGTAGCAAACAGCATTTCCCTGGGCTTGTAAGAAAGGGCCACAAGAACTGAGCACTGATGCAACCCTTCCTGCCCTCATGATCCGCCTACCTCTCAGAATCGGCATTGCTGTCAGATGGCCATCAAACCTCTGCTTAAAAGCCTCCAAGGAAGGAGGGCCCACCACCTCCTGAGGAGGTACCATATGAGACCTTCTTGCTGCTGTCCTAAAGTAGCTGTTTGTGGTGTTGAGGTGGATCTATCCCGTTGTTAGCAAACAGGTAGACAGAATGGGAGAGTTTTGACTTTGTCAAACACTGATGGCAAATACTTGGTCTTGGCTGCAGGTAAGTGTTACCTGAGTGCGTGGGCTTGTTTGACCGCAGTGTTAGCACTAACCAGACTTTGTCCCTTCTCTATGTCTCCTGAAGCTGTGTTAGCTACGTCCCTGAGCCCGAAAACTCTGCCCTTCTTCGCTGTGCCCTCAGCATCTTTCGCAAGTTCAACCGCTACCCAGAAGCCCTGCGCCTGGCCCTCATGCTGAATGACATGGAACTGGCAGAGAACATCTTCATCTCCTGCAAAGATGTGTACGTGGGGCTTTTATTTGGAGCGGGTACTTCCACTGAGGTCCAGGGGATTGAGTGTTGTGAGAAAGGGGAGTAAGCAGAAGGAAATATGATGGCTCTTTCCTTCTTTCCCCAGGGGACCAGGAGTGGGAGGAGCCTCAGCCAATAAAAGGAAGAGAGGCTTGACTCAGTAGTTCTGCTGTGCGATTGAGAGAGCCTGGCAAAGCAAGCTCTCCTTCCCCCCCCTTCCTCCCCAAGGGAGGAGCCTCAGCCAATGGAGAAAATAGAGGCTTTGCTCTGTAGCTCCTGTGCGATTGAGCAAGCCTGGCAAAGCAAGCTGTGAGGCAGAAGGAAGCAAGAGAGAGGGAGAAGGAAGCAGATGACAGCCAGTTGCTCGGGGGCCTGATAGGAGCCCTCCGGGGGGCCTAATCCAGACCTCGTGCTGCATGTTTGACACCCCTGCTCTAGAATGAGAGATCAATATTTACGAAGTCTACACAGAATTCTACTTGGATCTGTTCATTGGGGCTTACTTTCAGGAAGCTGACCTTTCCTTTCCATCATCTTCTGTTGGTTCCTGGTTGACCTCCTAAGAAAGATTGGGGGGGAGGGGCTAGAGACCTGGCAGCTTGTCTTAGCATGTCAGTATGATGGTAGAACAGAGAAGGAATCAAAGAGGGCTAATAGAGAACGACGGGTCAGGCAGAAGGCTGATATTGGTTTGCTGTAGAGCCACTGGCCAGTGCGTGACCAGCGGTCTGGTGGGGAGAGAGTTGACAAAGAGATCTTTTGTTCTCTCTCTCCCCAAGTACCAGAACTCGAGGGCATTCAAGAAAGCTGATGGGCAGTAGGTTCAGGACGGACAAAAGGAAGTGCTACTTTGCACGGAGAGTGGTAAAAATGCGGAATTCGCTGCCAGAGGAATAAACAGTTTTCAAAGGGGATTAGAATAAATTCACGGAAGATGAGTCTCTCATTGGCTACTAGCCGTGGTGGCTGAGGGAAACCTTTCCAGTTTAGTAACGCCATCACACAAAAGGGCCTTTTCTATGGCCTGATGCAATATTTTCCCATCTGCAGTCGTAGAAGGCCGTTATAGAAAGGTGCCAGTGTTGTCCTTGTTGAACAGGTAAAGTGGAGACGATTGACCGTGTTCTGCCTGAGTGTGGACTATATAAAAGCATACGTGCTGAGCGTATTCGTCCTTTGCTAGAGAGACGCCAGGGCCTTTTTCGAGTCCAAAACTAGAAATACATTGTTAGCAGACCCTAATCCCCCATTTACGTATGATTGCGCCAGATTTCTGGTGGCAGCCAGGAGAATTTGGGATGATTTTTGGAAAGGAGGGACCTCGAAGTTGACCATTTTTATCTTTTCTGAATATTTTAAAATTTTTTGTAAAGCTCCCTTTTTCGAATATTTTTATGCTACTGTAACAACCGTGCCTCAACGTTTGACTGCTTTGTACGTTGGATTTTTAGTGGTGATGTACTGTAATAAATTGGAATCCTCTGAATCCTAGAGCCGGGAGACAACGTCCGGGGAAGGCCTCGGCCTCTGTATTCTGCTGTTGGCCCTTCAGAGGAACTGGTTGGCCTCTGCTAGTCTGAATACTGACCTGGACGGACCAGATATCTGATTCAGTATGAGACAGCATCGTATATTCAACAAAGACCACAGCTGTAATTTCTCTGTAAACCCAAAGGAAGGTCTGGGCTTCCTGCCGCGCTTTTAGTCAGTGGCTGAATGTGACATTCTGCTACTGATTAAGATTTTTCGGATGACTCAAAGGTGGGAAGAGCTCCTGGAAGCTTCAGTGAGCCCGCTTCTTGTCCTCATACCCCCCCCCCCCTTAAGGCTCAGGGTGGGTTACAACAATTTAAAACAGTTAAACCAAACTTAAAACACACTTTTCCTGCACGGAGTCCAGTAGACCAGTGGTCCCCCACCGTTTTGGCACCAGGGACTGGTTTTGTGGAAGACAATTTTTCTATGGACCAGGGTGGGGTGCGATGGTTTTGGGATGATACAGTTGTGCACTTTATTTTGGTGTGGTGGTGAAGTGCGTGGACTCTTATCTGGGAGAACCAGGTTTGACTCCCCACTCCTCCACTTGCAGCTGCTGGAGTGGCCTTGGGTCAGCCAGAGCTCTTGCAGAGTTGTCCTTGAAAGGGCAGCTGCTGGGTGAGTCCTCTCAGCCCCACCCACCTCACCGGGTGTCTGTTGTGGGGGAGGAAGGGAAAGGAGATTGTAAGCCGCTCTGAGACTCTGTGGAGTGGAGGGCGGGATATAAATCTAATATCTTCATCTACCTCACAGGGTGTCTGTTGTGGGGGAGGAAGGTAAAGGTGATTGTGAGCCGCTCTGAGACTCTTCGGAGTGGAGGGCGGGATATAAATCCAATATCTTCATCCAGCTCACAGGGTGTCTGTTGTGGGGGAGGAAGGTAAAGGAGATTGTGAGCCGCTCTGAGACTCTTCGGAGTGGAGGGCAGGATATAAATCCTATATCTTCATCTACCTCACAGGGTGTCTGTTGTGGGGGAGGAAGGGAAAGGAGATTGTGAGCCGCTCTGAGACTCTTCGGAGTGGAGGGCAGGATATAAATCCTATATCTTCATCTACCTCACAGGGTGTCTGTTGTGGGGGAGGAAGGTAAAGGAGATTGTGAGCCGCTCTGAGACTCTTCGGAGTGGAGGGCGGGATATAAATCCAATATCTTCATCTACCTCACAGGGTGTCTGTTGTGGGGGAGGAAGGGAAAGGAGATTGTGAGCCGTTCTGAGATTTCGAGTGAAGGAAAGGAAAGGTTCCCCTGTGCAAGCACCAGTCGTTTCCGACTCGGGTGACGTTGCTTTCATGTTTTCATGGCAGACTTTTTATGGGGTGGTTTGCCATTGCCTTCCCCAGTCTTTTACACTTTCCCCCCTGCAAGTTGGGTACTCATTTTACCGACCTCGAAAGGGTGGAAGGCTGAGTCATCCTTTGGCTGGCTACCTGAATCCAGCTTCCTCCAGAATCGATCTCAGGTCGTGAGCAGAGAGTTCAGACCCACAGTACTGCAGTACTGCTGCTTTATCACTCTGTGCCACGGGGCCACTCTTAAGAACATAAGAGAAGCCATGTTGGATCAGGCCAACGGCCCATCCAGTCCAACACTCTGTGTCACACAGTGGCAAAAAATTTTATATATACACCCACACTGTGGCTAATAGCCACTGATGGACCTGTGCTGCATATTTTTATCTAAACCCCTCTTGAAGGTGGCTATACTTGTGGCCGCCACCACCTCCTGTGAATTCCACATGTTAATCACCCTTTGGGTGAAGAAGTACTTCCTTTTATCCATTTTAACCTGTCTGCTCAGCAATTTCATCGAATGCCCATGAGTTCTTGTATTGTGAGAAAGGGAGAAAAGTACTTCTTTCTCTACTCTTGAGTGGAGAGCAGGATATAATTCCAGTGTCGTCGTCTTATTACTACATTGTAATGTATAATGAAATAATGATACAACTCATGGTCCGGTTTCTAACAGGCCATGGGCTGGTACTTGTCCACGGTTCAGAGGTTGGGGACCGCTTTAGTAGACCAACAATATTTTCAGGGTATGGGCTTTTGAGAGTCGAAGCCCCTTTTGTCGAATTGACACAGTCCCCAAATCTGGTTGGTCTCTATGGTGCTGCTGGACTGGAATCTACCTCTTCTGCCACTGACCAGCACGGCTCCCCTCTGAAACCGTTTTCCTGCTCTGTTTCGCAGCGTCGTTCAAAAGCAGATGGCCTTCATGCTGGGCCGCCACGGAGTCTTCCTGGAGCTCAGCGAGGATGTGGAAGAGTACGAGGATCTCACTGAAATCATGTCCAACGTCCAGCTGAACAGTAACTTTCTGGCCCTGGCCAGGGAGGTAAGTTCCCCCCTGGGCCGCTGCTGTTGGTGAATGCCGCTGTTGGATTATGAAGGGGTATAGCTATATGCGGGGCTTTTTTTTGTAGCAGGAACTCCTTTGCATATTAGGCCACACACCCCTGATGCAGCCAATCATCTAAGGACTTACAGGGCTCTTCCTACAGGGCCTACTGTAAGCTCCAGGAGGATTGGCTACATCAGGGAGGTGTAGCCTAATATGCAAAGGAGTTCCTGCTACACAAAAAGCCCTGGCTATATAGAACATATGAAGCTGCCTTCTACTGAATCAGACTCTCAAAGGTCCATCAAAGTCAGTATTGTCTACTCAGACTGGCAGCGGCTCTCCAGAGTCTCAAGGTGAGGTTTTTCATGCCTACTGCGTGGACCCTTTTGAGTTGGAGATGCCGGGGATTGAACCTGGGACCTTCTGCTTACCAAGCAGATGCTCTACCAGTGGTAGAGCTACTGTCCCTCCCCGGTAGGGTAGCTCTTAGATGGCACATTTAGGATAGCGGCACGGATGAATGCTGATCGAAAGCCAGGTTAGTTGTAGATGAGCCGAGAATGCTTTTTGGAGCAATAGGGTGGAACTCTTGCTTGATGTTTACCATGCTAGAGCTAGGAAACAACTGAAATGAAATGTTCTTCCCTAGTAGCCATGTCTTCCATTTTATGACAAGTGGGACATGTGTGTAGGTGGGTGTCACGTTCCCATACTGGATCTCTGTTGCTGCCGTTAGGGCCTGCTAGCGTGAAGGGCAAGGGCAGGTTTTGCTCTTCCTGCAAACCAACAAGGTAATCTAGAGCAGGCATCCCCAGCCTTCTCAAGGGGGCTGGGAAAGATGACGATGAAGAAGAAGATATTGGATTTATATCCCGTCCTGTACTTTGAATCTCAGAGTCTCAGAGTGGTCACAATCTCCTATATCTCCTCCCTCCCTGCAACAGACACCCTGTGAGGTAGGTGGGGTAAGAGAACTTTTACAGCAGCTGCCCTTTCAAGGACAACTGCTATGAAAGCGATGGCTGACCCAAGGCTATTCCAGCAGGTGCAAGTGGAGGAGGCTGCTGTTGCCATGCACTGTGTCTTGCTCAGTTCCCCTGGCTCTGGCTGCCACTGAGAGCCAGTTTGGTGTAGTGGTTAAATGTGCAGACTCTTATCTGAGAGAACCGGGTTTGATTCCCCACTCCTCCACTTGCAGCTGCTGGAATGGCCTTGGGTCAGCCATAGTTCTGGCAGAGCCAGTTTGGTGTAGTGGTTAAGTGTGCGGACTCTTATCTAGAAGAACCGGGTTTGATTCCCCACTCCTCCACTTGCACCTGCTAGAATGGCCTTGGGTCAGCCGTAGCTGTGGCAGAGGTTGTCCTTGAAAGGGCGGCTGCTATGAGAGCCCTCTCAGCCCCACCCACCTCATAGGGTGTCTGTTGTGGGGGAGGAAGGGAAAGGAGATTGTGAGCCGCTCTGAGACTCTTCGGAGTGGAGGGCGGGATATAAATCCAATATCATCTTCTTCTTTGACGACACTTTGTCGGCTCAGCCGTGGCCCAGAAAAGGGGGAGGGGAAGGAAAGCAGACTGCGACCTGGAGGTCCACCTGGAAGATGCCTGATGATGCCTCCGGAGAGCAAGCAGAAGCTCTTTTATGGGACAGGCTTCCTCCTCGGGAGGTGGTGGGCTCTCCTTCCTTGGAGGTTTTTAAACAGAGGCTGGATGGCCATCTGACAGCAATGAAGATCCTGTGAATTTAGGGGGAGGTATTTGTGAGTTTCCTGCATTGTGCAGGGGGTTGGACTAGGTGACCTTGGAGGTCCCTTCCAACTCTATAATTCGGGGAGGGTGGGGGGGCGAGGCGACACGGGTAATGGCGGACGCTTGAAGAAGAGTCTCCCGGCTAACTGTCCCCTTGCGCTCCCCCCGCTCCTGTCCATCGCGCTGATTTCAATTGGGTATGGGCAAACGAAGCGTCGGAAACTCTACGGCAGCTAAAAAAACCTCTTCCACAACACAAAAGGTACTGACCTTCCCTCCAGCGAGCCCTGTAGCTCCCGCTCCTTCTCCTGGGCCTTCTAGCCTCTTAAAAATGGCATCCGGCTCCTCCTCCAACCCAGATGAAAGCTCTCTACTAACTTCCCAAACATTCCCTGCTGTTATAACACGTTTGGAAGAGACCATGGGGGATAAAATCTCCAATGCAATCGCCCCCATTCAATCTGAGCCAACTCTACGATTCTGTGAGACTTTGGGAAGCAGCTGGGCTCACCTTGACCGCGGTTATTTAAAAGAGGCTCCCAGAAGCCTCGCAGCAAACTTCATCGTGGTGTTCTGTTACTGCGGGGAGGGAGCGCTGAGTCAGAGGAATCGTTGGCCTTGCTTACCCGGCAGCTACTGTGTGTCTAGAGACGCATCTTGGGAGCGGAGAGTTGGCACGAGGCTGTCCAATGCACATGGCGGAAAACGTGTAACTCCTTCTTTTCCTTCCAGCTGGACATCATGGAGCCCAAGGTGCCAGACGACATTTATAAAACTCATCTAGAAAACAACCGTAAGTCCAAGCAGTGGGGCGTGGTGGCTTCAGATATATCGGGAGCTCAATCCTGGATTGTTATGACTCCTGGTTTGGCTCACAAAGCGCATTGATGGTGGAGGCTGTGTCTGATTCCAGGCACCCCTGAATCCGGGTTCCTAGTGTACAGGGACCCCCAGTCCTTTGAAACGCTCTTTACACATGCATGAACTCAGCAGGCTTTTTCTTGTTTGGGGTAAGAGGGAGTAAGACATTCTTTCCTACAAATTTCTTCCAAGCGGGTGGTCTCTGCATCAGGGTTTTGAAACGGTTTGCAAGCGTGGTGGGGGAGAACAATCCAAAGAAGAAATCTGGGAACACTAGTTTGCATGGGAGCTGCGAGACTAGAACGCTCAGCCCCTTTAGTGGGTCTGTCTCTGTAGTGCCGTTCAGCCGCTTGACTGGATGGGCAGGTGGACTGAACAGAAGAACATAAGAGAAGGCCTGTTGGATCAGGCCAATGGCCCATCCAGTCCAACACTCTGTGTCACATGAGAACATAAGAGAAGCCCTGTTGGATCAGACCAATGGCCCATCTAGTCCAACACTCTGTGTCACATGAGAACATAAGAGAAGCCCTGTTGGATCAGACCAATGGCCCATCCAGTCCAACACTCTGTGTCACATGAGAACATAAGAGAAGCCCTGTTGGATCAGACCAATGGCCCATCCAGTCCAACACTCTGTGTCACATAAGAACATAAGAGAAGCCATGTTGGATCAGGCCAATGGCCCATCCAGTCCAACACTCTGTGTCACATGAGAACATAAGAGAAGCCATGTTGGATCAGGCCAATGGCCCATCCAGTCCAACACTCTGTGTCACATGAGAACATAACAGAAGCCATGTTGGATCAGGCCAGTGGCCCATCCAGTCCAACACTCTGTGTCACAGAAGAACATAAGAGAAGCCCTGTTGGATCAGACCAGTGGCCCATCCAGTCCAACACTCTGTGTCACAGAAGAACATAAGAGAAGCCATGTTGGATCAGGCCAGTGGCCCATCCAGTCCAACACTCTGTGTCACAGAAGAACATATAAGAAGCCCTGTTGGATCAGGCCAGTGGCCCATCCAGTCCAACACTCTGTGTCACATAAGAACATAAGAGAAGCCATGTTGGATCAGGCCAATGGCCCCTCCAGTCCAACACTCTGTGTCACAGAAGAACATAAGAGAAGCCATGTTGGATCAGGCCAGTGGCCCCTCCAGTCCAACACTCTGTGTCACAGAAGAATGTAAGAGAAGCCCTGCTGGATCAGGCCAGTGGCCCATCCAGTCCAACACTCTGTGTCACATAAGAGCATAAGAGAAGCCCTGTTGGATCAGGCCAATGGCCCATCCAGTCCAACACTCTGTGTCACATAAGAACAGAAGAGAAGCCATGTTGGATCAGGCCAATGGCCCATCCAGTCCAACACTCTGTGTCACAGAAGAACATAAGAGAAGCCCTGTTGGATCAGACCAGTGGCCCATCCAGTCCAACACTCTGTGTCACAGAAGAACATAAGAGAAGCCATGTTGGATCAGGCCAGTGGCCCATCCAGTCCAACACTCTGTGTCACATAAGAACATAAGAGAAGCCATGTTGGATCAGGCCAATGGCCCCTCCAGTCCAACACTCTGTGTCACAGAAGAACATAAGAGAAGCCATGTTGGATCAGGCCAGTGGCCCCTCCAGTCCAACACTCTGTGTCACATAAAAGCATAAGAGAAACAATGCTGGATCAGGCCAATGGCCCATTCAGTCCAACACTCTGTGTCACAGAAGAACATAAGAGAAGCCCTGTTGAATCAGGCCAATGGCCCATCCAGTCCAACACTCTGTGTCACACAGTGGCCAAAAAAATTATTTATACACACGCACACACACACACACTGTGGCTAATAGCCACTGATGGACCTCTGCTCCATATTTTTATCTAACCCCCTCTTGAAGCTGGCTATGCTTGTAGCCGCCACCACCTCCTGTGGCAGTGAATTCCACATGTTAATCACCCTTTGGATGAAGAAGTACCTCCTTTTATCCTGCTGTCAACAAAGCAACTTGATCCAGGGCAGTGCCTTTAAATGCTTCTTGCTGTCATTGGTCAGCTCATTTCCAGACAGGCCTTGCTGCATACCACCTGCGACCAATTGGTTGCCTGTACACCAAATTAGCACCTTGGGCTAGTTTAATCTGTCCCCCCAGGACCATACAAATTAAAGGAGATTCAATTCTAAAGGTAAGGGATCTATTCATAAGTTTTAAGAAATTGACTAGCTTGGAGAGCGGACACAACATTCAAAGGTGAGGTTCTAATTCAAGGGTCCTCAACTTTTTCAAGCCTGGGGGCGCCTTTGGAAGTGTGACGCAGGGTGGTGGGCACAACTGCAAATTGGGGCACAACACACAGAGGAAGCCCAAGTGCAGGGGACTATAAGAGTAATTTTTTTTAAAATAAACTAGGCAAGAAGAGTGTGAGAGAGGATAAAACCAACACTCTTTGGCAGATGCAGCTGGAACAATATTGTTTTAATCTACATAGCTGATTAGCAGGACAGGGAATGGCAATTAACTTGAGGCTGGGAGAGGATAGCCTGGGACACCCGGGAGGAGTGACCGGTTCCCTGTTGCTTTTTCTTTCTCTCCCCCCCCTCAGGGTTTGGCGGCAGTGGTTCTCAGGTCGACTCCGCCCGCATGAACCTGGCCTCGTCTTTCGTGAACGGTTTCGTGAACGCCGCTTTCGGGCAGGACAAGCTGCTGACGGACGATGGCAACAAATGGCTGTATAAGAACAAGGACCACGGTGAGGTGGGAAAGGGGGCAGCTGATCCGCTCCTGGGTTTCTGGCAGGGGAGGTCAGAAGGGCTGGGATTCTTCTGGTGCCGAAGCCTAGCTGAAGGGCGCTCTGGCTAGGAACTAGTGGTGGGCAAGACCAATACAAAAGAAGTTGATGTTCTGTAATGCTCGTGGCTGAGTTAAGTCACGGAGGTAACGACTGAGTTCTGGGCTTCTTCCCTGGGCTGCAACGGCGGTGTCCTGGCTGCCTGGTAACAAGTGCAGAGGTGCTGCTGTTGCAGGCAGGGCTTTTATTGTAAGAAAAAACCCTAGAAGGAACCCATCTACATATTAGGGCACACCCCCTGACATCACCGTTTCTCTGTTTCACACAGAGCTTTTTTTTGGTAGAAAAAGCCCAGCAGGAACTCATTTGCATATCAGGCCATACACACACCCCGATGCCAAAACCAGGGGGAACTGCATTCCTGTGCGTTCCTGCTCAAAGAAAGCCCCGGTTACAGGTATCCCAGAATGCTCCGGGGCATACATGTGGCCAGTAGCATTCTCTCGGGCTAACTGGTGGATTCTGAGCCAAACGGAATGGGATCGGATGGTGGGAACCCTGTCGTTGCATCTGCTCCGTTCGCACAAAAAGCTGAAGGATTGTTACGACAGTGGCAGCGTGCAAGCAAAGGAAGCTTGAGTCCAGCGGCACCTTTAAGACCAATGTTTAATTCTGAGTGTAAGCTTTTGTGTGCTTGCACGCTTCTTCAGATACATGCGCTGGAAAGCTTATACCTGCCCCTGCACCTTTGCTGATTCCCTCCAGAGGATGCCAGCTGCTGCTCTGGGCCTGGCCATGGTGACAGGAAGCTCCGTCAGCATCCACCATGGCTGGGCTGCAGCAGCAGCAGCCAGCATCCTTCACCAGTTTGGTGTAGTTGTGAAGTGTGCGGACTCTTATCTGGGAGAACCGGGTTTGATTCCCCACTCCTCCACTTGCAGCTGCTGGAATGGCCTTGGGTCAGCCATAGCTCTTGCAGGAGTTGTCTGTTGTGGGGGAAGGAGATAAACCTGGATCTGGCAACTCTATATACCCGCCCCCCCCCCCTTCCCCTGCTGTTGACCAAGGAAGACCTGGCAACCCTAATAGCAGCCTTCCTGACCTCCGTGGGCCATTCCACAAAGTGGGAGCCACAGGAGAGAATCCAGGAGAGCCAGTTTGGTGTAGTGGTTAAGTGTGTGGACTCTTATCTGGGAGAACTGGGTTTGATTCCCCCACTCCTCCGCTTGCAGCTGATGGAATGGCCTTAGGTCAGCCAGAGCTCTCGCAGGAGTTGTCCTTGAAAGGGCAGCTGCTGGGAGAGCCCTCTCAGCCCCACCTGCCTCACAGGGTGTCTGTTGTGGTGGGGAGAAGATAAAGGAGTTTGTGACTGCTCTTGAGACTCAGAGTATAGGGTGGGATATAAATCCAATATTGTCATCTTCACCACAGTAGCTGCTTTGAACCAGCTGCTGTAGCAAAACCTCTTTAGTCACCGCACAACCCCAGTCCGCAGATTTAGATACCTGCAGATGGTGACCACGGTGGCTAAGAGCATATAGATATTTAATATCTGTATTGTGTCTATATATAATAAAACGCAGAGTACGAAGAGGTTTTTCTGCTTTGGTTTTATTAATTTTTCCTCGTTCTCTTCTGTGCCAAAAATAAAGGGGAAAGAGAGGCTTTTAAAGGTTTTTAGTTTGCCACAAACGGCTGCTAGGGGCTCTCGTGGCTCTACGGCAGACTTCAACGTGAACTGCCTCCAGGGGATAATCATGGAAAAGACGATAGTACCAGAGCTATAACCGCGAAATCTCCAAACTTGGATTGTTGAAAGGACCCCTTCTAGAGGTGGCGCACAAGTACTTTTTGGATGGAATTTGGCGCATGACTGGTGTTTTGCAAAACCGTACGATGCAATCTGAACTATGAACGGTGTTTGGTAAACTACGTATGAATTTTTGCACGAATGATATGATTAAGACCTTATTATGAATATTTATTTAAGAATTGTCTTAGCGGTATTCCTGTAGTTATTTTTTTCACGGTTCTACAGGGCTCGTTTTGTAACACCCCCCTGATGTAGCCAATCCTCCTGGAGCTTACAGGGCTCTTCGTACAGGGTCTACTGTAAGCTCCAGGAGGATTGGCTACATCAGGGGTGTGTGGCCTAATATGCAAAGGAGGTCCTGCTAGAATTCCTGACAGGGCTTTTCGTACAGGGCCTGCTGTAAGCTCCATGAGGATTGGCTACATCAGGGGTGTGTGGCCTAATATGCAAAGGAGGTCCTGCTAGAATTCCTGACAGGGCTCTTCGTACAGGGCCTGCTGTAAGCTCCAGAAGGATTGGCTACATCAGGGGTGTGTGGCCTAATATGCAAAGGAGGTCCTGCTAGAATTCCTGACAGGGCTCTTCGTACAGGGCCTGCTGTAAGCTCCAGAAGGATTGGCTACATCTGGGGTGTGTGGCCTAATATGCAAAGGAGGTCCTGCTAGAATTCCTGACAGGGCTCTTCGTACAGGGCCTGCTGTAAGCTCCAGGAGGATTGGCTACATCAGGGGGGGCGTGGCCTAATATGCAAAGGAGGTCCTGCTAGAATTCCTTACAGGGCTCTTCATACAGGGCCTGCTGGAAGCTCCAGGAGGATTGGCTACATCAGGGGGGTGCGGCCTAATATGCAAAGGAGGTCCTGCTAGAATTCCTGACAGGGCTCTTCGTACAGGGCCTGCTGGAAGCTCCATGAGGATTGGCTACATCAGGGGTGTGTGGCCTAATATGCAAAGGAGGTCTTGCTAGAATTCCTGACAGGGCTCTTCGTACAGGGCCTGCTGTAAGCTCCAGAAGGATTGGCTACATCAGGGGTGTGTGGCCTAATAAGCAAAGGAGGTCCTGCTAGAATTCCTGACAGGGCTCTTCGTACAGGGCCTGCTGTAAGCTCCAGAAGGATTGGCTACATCTGGGGTGTGTGGCCTAATATGCAAAGGAGGTCCTGCTAGAATTCCTGACAGGGCTCTTCGTACAGGGCCTGCTGTAAGCTCCAGGAGGATTGGCTACATCAGGGGGGGCGTGGCCTAATATGCAAAGGAGGTCCTGCTAGAATTCCTTACAGGGCTCTTCATACAGGGCCTGCTGGAAGCTCCAGGAGGATTGGCTACATCAGGGGTGTGTGGCCTAATATGCAAAGGAGGTCCTGCTAGAATTCCTGACAGGGCTCTTCGTACAGGGCCTGCTGGAAGCTCCAGGAGGATTGGCTACATCAGGGGGGTGCGGCCTAATATGCAAAGGAGGTCCTGCTAGAATTCCTGACAGGGCTTTTCATACAGGGCCTGCTGTAAGCTCCATGAGGATTGGCTACATCAGGGGTGTGTGGCCTAATATGCAAAGGAGGTCCTGCTAGAATTCCTGACAGGGCTCTTCGTACAGGGCCTGCTGTAAGCTCCAGAAGGATTGGCTACATCTGGGGTGTGTGGCCTAATATGCAAAGGAGGTCCTGCTAGAATTCCTGACAGGGCTCTTCGTACAGGGCCTACTGTAAGCTCCATGAGGATTGGCTACATCAGGGGTGTGTGGCCTAATATGCAAAGAAGGTCCTGCTAGAATTCCTGACAGAGCTCTTCGTACAGGGCCTGCTGTAAGCTCCATGAGGATTGGCTACATCAGGGGTGTGTGGCCTAATATGCAAAGGAGTTTTTGCTACAGAAAAAGGCCTGTAGTCCTGTTATTATCTTCTGAGTGAACTGGGCTGGGTCAGTGCGGACAGTGTCCAAGGCTGGCCATGGCTTCAACCTGCACTCTGGCTCTGATCTAAGGAGCATCTTTTCCTGTGTACCTCAGGGATGCTGAGCGCCGCGGCTTCACTGGGTATGATCCTATTATGGGATGTTGATGGGGGCCTGACGCAGATTGACAAGTACCTGTATTCTTCTGAAGACTACATCAAGGTGAGTGGCACCTTGATTGCAGGCTTCAGTATAGCTGCAACTAATATATCTAATGAGGCATGATTTATTTTTATCATTAAGTGTCAGTGCTGCCTTTGGCAAATTGCGTGAGCCGGGATTTCGTTAGAGGACAGCCTATTTAATTACTATTCCGATTGCCTATGGAAAACAACAACAGAAGCCATTTTGTCACACGATTGGTCTGCGTTACTTGCTGATTTGTACAGGAACGGCTGTCCTTTGTATTAATGGTCGTATTCCTACAACTTTCTTTATAAAAAGGTCAAGGTAGTCCCACTGTGGAAGCACCAGTTGTTTCCGACTCTGGGGTGACATGCATCACGACGTTTTCACGGCAGACTTTTCACGGGGTGGTTTGCCATTGCCTTCCCTGGTCATCTACACTTTTCTTTATAGTTGCTGTTTGGTTACTGTAAAAAGTTCCAAACGCACTTTTTTGTTTCTGTAAAAAGTTCCAAACGCAGACACATTATTTTGGTGAGATGTAATTCACTCCCAACAGCCAAATACACAGGAAGGCTTAAAGGTATTCCCCGGATTGGGGGAAAAAATTGTGCATCTGGAGCAATGGCGATCATCTCACATGAGAGCCAGTTTGATGTCATGGTTAAGTGCACGGACTCTTACCTGGGAGAACCGGGTTTGATTCCCCGCTCCTCCGCTTGCACCTGCTGGAATGGCCTTGGGTTAGCCGTACAGGAGTTGTCCTTGAAAGGGCAGCTGCTGGGAGAGTCCTCTCAGCCCCACCCACCTCACAGGGTGTCCGTTGTGGGGGGAGAAGATAAAGGAGATTGTAAACCACTCTGAAACTTGAGATTCTGAGCAGAGGGCAGGGTATAAATCCAATATCATAATCATCAGGAACAGCAGCAGCTTCTTCTCCCTTAGTTTATTGAAGCTAGGCATGATACCTCTGATGTTCATTGCTGCGGTAATTATATTATTCTAAAATTGTTGTTTTCCTGACTGACATTTTTATTAATTTTCAAGCAGGAGGGAAATTAAGGATGGGGTGGCATGGGGGGGGGGGAAGGGAAAAGGGTGAGGAAAAATATTTTAAAATACATTTCAGGGGGTTTTTTTGTTTCTCCGACTGCATATGTTTTACGTATAACTTAACCTTTAATCATATGAACAATCTCTCTATCATACCGTAAACAGTATAGACTCCACAACAGAGTCGAGTATACAATTCATAGACTCGTAACTCTTCGGTTGACTATTTTCAACCCATTTGTAGAAATGCTGACACGTTGCTTTTAAAGTTGTTGTTTTCCAATGATGTGGGATGGATGGAAGCGGTTGCTACATGTCTCAGGTATATTTTAAAGCGACCTTAGCATTGACTTGTTTGATCGATTTGCTCTAGTTTTCGTTTTGTCCGCGATTCCATCTACCGATGCTTGACGGAATTGAAAATGAAGTCAAGACTTATAGCTGCATCAGGCTTCCTGGCTGCGCCTGGGGCACTTGCTGTTGCCATGAGGATTCCCAGGGTCACTTTGCACCTGCTGAGAATTGTGAATGGCTCATCCTTGCTAGAATTCTCCGGGATAGTTAATGGGCATCTTCTGATTCCCGGGGCATGGTTGCTTGATAACATTGAAAACTCTGAACTCTTTTGATAATTCATGATCACAAAGCATATTGCACCATGTTAATGGTTGCTGGAAATATTTATGCATAAGCAAAGGACGTATTTTTGGAAACAAGTTGTGTCTTTTGCTGGTAAACCAAGGGATTTTTGAAAATTATCTAATGCTGTTGAGTGTCTTCCGTAATACAGTTAGTTCCAGAAGAATAGCCGCGTTACAACAAGACAGGTGGCTAGGTTCTGTTCCCGGGTTTATAAAGAAAGCAAAAAGCGAGACAAATAGGCCAAACTGTAAATCTTTTAACAAGTTTTAAAGTGACCTTTTAAAGTGGTTTGAAGGGTTACATCATAATCTTTTAAATTATTTTTTTCACTGTTGTAACCTTCAAGTCATCAAATTTTAACATGCAGATCCTTTGCGGGACTTTTTATAAGGTACTTTTAAGGTTGTTCTAGATGACTAAAATGTTCTGGACAATGACTGTAATAATAAACTGAACTGAACATCTGTTTTAGCTAAATAAAACAGAAGTTGAATGGCTCCTTAAAATGTAACAGCATGTATTCCAGTATGACATTTTGTGAGTCAAGAGTTCACTTCAGTGAAGAGGAAATTGTTTTCCACATATTAATAAGGGAAGTTATAGAAGGGGAGGCTGGAAGGAAAGGGAGGAGAGAAGGAAGTAGCAGTCTGCGGAGTAAGCAAGAGGACATCAGTAAGAGGTTATAGTAGGATGCAACGTGTTGAGAACAGCCCTTTACCGTATCTTCAGAGTGGCTCCAGATGAGCTTTTAGAAACTGTAATTCAGCTCCTTAGCTTGAAGCTCATGTCCCAGGTGGGTGAGGTTCTCCTTTATCCTTTTTATACAAAGGTGTGCTTTTGCTGTAGGTAAGTTTTCCATTTTATGAGAATACTTCAATTTAGGGCTCTTGCCAGTTCTGGGCATCTGCGATCGTGGCCAGCCTTAAGGTCGACACTGTTTTGTTTTTTGGTTCCTGCAGTCAGGGGCGCTCCTGGCTTGCGGCATCGTGAACTCCGGGGTGAGGAACGAGTGTGACCCAGCTCTCGCGTTGCTCTCCGACTACGTCCTTCACAACAGCAACATCATGAGGATCGGGGCCATCTTTGGGTAATTGAACTTCCTTTTCCTTCTCCACGGAGTATCTTCCATTGGAGTCCCCAACCTTTCCGGGGCCATGGTCACCTTTGGAATTTTGACACAGAGCAGTTGGCGTAGCCACAAACCGGCTCCGTTTGTAAGAGCCGGTTTGGTGTAGTGGTTAAGTGTGCGGACTCTTCTCTGGGAGAACCAGGTTTGATTCCCCCCTCCTCCACTTGCAGCTGCTGGAATGGCCTTGGGTCAGGCATAGCTCTCGCAGAGTTGTCCTTGAAAGGGCAGCTGCTTTGAGAGCTCTCTCAGCCCCACCCACCTCATAGGGTGTCTATTGTGGGCGGGGGGGAGAAGATATAGGAAATTGTAAGCTGCTCTGAGTCTCTGATTCAGAGAGAAGGCTGGGGTATAAGTCTGCTCTCCTTCTTATCCTCCTCCTCCTGCAAAAAGGCTCCCACAGGAGGCGGCCAGCCACAAAAATGGTGCCAGGAGCTTATATTCAGTCTGGCAGCGAAGATCCCTGTGCCGTAGTGGCAGCTGCTACCAAAATGTTTTTAGAAAACTCATAAAGTCTCCAGTGTCCAATCAGAAGCTGCACTGAAAGCCGCACTTGGCCCCACCCACTTTCTTAACACACTTGGGCACCAGGAGAGCTGTCCGTGGACACTGTGGGGCCCACAGTCACCCCATTTAGGACCCCTGTCTTAAGTACTACTCAGACTGCATGGTGCTTTCTTGCAGGCTAGGGCTGGCATACGCCGGCTCCAACAGAGAGGATGTCCTGACCTTGCTTCTTCCCGTAATGGGAGATTCCAAGTCCAGCATGGAGGTGAGGGAGTGACACTTCGGCAGTCTTGCGCTTGGCTGCTTTGCGAGTGGTAGTTTTTGGTGGGAGGGGGGGGGGAGGGAAACAAAAGCAGAGCTCTGTGCTCTGGCTCGGAGTTGTGTCTTCTGGGAAATGCAGGGGGCTTGGGGGAAGGGTTGATGCTGTAGTCCTGGCCTGTGGGCTTCATTTACCTTGAACTACGCACGAGAAGTCACTCGTACTGACTCAGACTCTTAATCCATCAAGGTCAGTATTGCCTACTTAGACTGGCAGGGGCTCCTCAGGGTCTCAGGCAGAGGCCTTTCACGTAGAATCACAGAGTTGGAAGGGACCTCCAGGGTCATCTAGTCCAGCCGCCTGCACAAAGCAGGAAACTCACAAATACCTCCTGCCTTTCACATCACCGAATACCAGGACCTGATACTAAGATCACATCACCTAATACCAGGGCCTGAATGCAATGGTGGTGCAGCCCGCCAGACTATTTTCCACGGAGAGCCAGTTTGGTGTAGTGGTTAAGTGTGTGGACTCTTATCTGGGAGAACCGGGTTTGATTCCCCACTCCTCCACTTGCAGCTGCTGGAATGGCCTTGGGTCAGCCAGAGCTCTGGCAGAGGTTGTCCTTGAAAGGGCAGCTGCTGTGAGAGTCCTCTCAGCCCCACCCACCTCATAGGGTGTCTGTTGTGGGGAGGAAGGGAAAGGAGATTGTGAGCCGCTCTGAGACTCTTCGGAGTGGAGGGCGGGATATAAATCCAATATCTTCATCTACCTCACAGGGTGTCTGTTGTGGGGGAGGAAGGTAAAGGAGATTGTGAGCCGCTCTGAGACTCTTCGGAGTGGAGGGCGGGATATAAATCCAATATCATCATCATCTGTCACAGGAATATGAGCAACGTGCTTTCTAGGGAGCTGCGGTGGAGCTCTTTGAACTCTCCCCAGTGGCGACTGAGTGGTTTGAAAATCTAGATGTTAATATTTAGAGGGGGTTGCCCAGTCAGCTTACATGCCCGTCGTATCTACTTGTTACGCGGTTTATGTTGTTCTATACTTCCTGTGTGCAGCTCTGCCATGCGGCGGATAGATGGGATCTTGAAGCTTGTGCCTTCTGTGTGCCGAGCAGATGCCACAGCCCCCTCCGTGTCATCTCTCTGTTCCCTGATGTATGGCTGTGTTTCTGGGGAGGGCTTGTAAGAGCATTGATGCCAGCTGAACTCCCCTCCCCAGGTGGCAGGCGTGACGGCCCTGGCCTGCGGAATGATTGCTGTGGGCTCGTGCAACGGAGACGTCACCTCCACCATCCTCCAAACCATCATGGAGAAGTCAGAGACGGAGCTGAAGGACACGTACGCCAGGTGGCTGCCTCTCGGCCTAGGCCTTAACCATCTAGGTAAGCCCCAGGGCCAGTCAGTAGCTACAGACCAGGCACTCACATGGTGGGGAGGTGAGATCCAGTTCCTGGCTGGGTGCGTGTGTTTGAATGGGACCTGCAGGTTAAGAACATAAGAGAAGCCATGTTGGATCAGCCCAATGGCCCGTCCAGTCCAACACTCTGTCACACAGTGGCCAAAACACAGGTGCCATCAGGAGGTCCACCAGCAGAGCCAGAACTCCAGAAGCTCTCCCACCGTTGCCCCCCCCAGGCACCAAGAATACAGAGCATCTCTGCCCCAGACAGTTTTCCTTCTGTATCTTGCGGCTAATAGCCACTGATGGACCTCTGCTGCATATGTTTATCCCCTCCTTGAGCTGTCTGTGCCTGTAGCTGCCACCGCTTCCTGTGGCAATGAATTCCACATGTGAATGACTCTTTGGATGAAGAAGAACTTAAGAACATAAGAGAAGCCATGTTGGATGAGACCAATGGCCCCTCCAGTCCAACACTCTTTTGTCACACAGTAGCCAAAATCCAGGGGCCATCAGGAGGTCCACCAGTGGGGCCAGGACACCAGAAACCCTTCCACTGTTGCCCCCCACCCCCAAGCACCAAGCAGACAGAGCATCACTTTGATCCACAAGAGTTTAGCCAGTTTTTGATCTACAATTTCCTTTTGTCTGTTCTAATTTCATGGAGTGCCTGCAAGTTCTTGTAGTGTGAGAAAAGGAGAAAAGGACTTCTTTCTCTGCCTTTTCTCTTCCATGCATAATCTTGTGAGCCTCTATCATGTCACCCTGCAGTCATTGTTTCTCTAAGCTAAAGAGCCCCAAGGGTTTTATCCTTTCTTAAAGAGCCAGTTTGATGTAGCAGTCAAGTGAGTGAACTCTTATCTGGGAGAACCGGGTTTGAGCCCCCACTTCTCCACTTGTACCTGCTGGAATGGCCTTGGGTCAGCCATAGCTCTGGCAGAGGTTGTCCTTGAAAGGGCAGCTGCTGTGAGAGCCCTCTCAGCCCCACCCACCTCACAGGGTGTCTGTTGTGGGGGGATAAAATATAGGAGATTGTAAGCCGCTCAGAGTCTCTGATTCAGAGAGAAGGGCGGGGTATAAATCCGCAGTCGTCTTCTTCATGGGGAAGGTGTTCCATCCTCTTAATCATTTTAGTTGCCCTTGTCTGGACCTTCTCCAGTGCTATAATATCTTCTTTGAGGTGTGGTGACCAGATCTGCACACAGAATCCCAAATGAGGCTGCTCCATAGATTTCTACAGGGGCACTGTGAGATGCCTTGAGCAGGAGCAGTGCAGGCCTTCTGACAATCCCGTATTGTGCCGCTCTTGTGACCAGCTGCCCCGTTTCCTGACAGGGAAAGGCGAGGCCATCGAGGCGATCCTGGCAGCGCTGCAGGTCGTATCGGAGCCCTTCCGTAGCTTCGCCAACACGCTCGTGGACGTCTGCGCCTACGCAGGTGGGTCTGGGCTCGCCCCGGCTTGTTTTGCGTTTGAGGCGGGGCGGGAGCAGGGCGTGTTGTAGGCGCACCCTGTTTTTACCTGTGGGTCTTCTGCCCTTCCCCCCCCCCCCCCCAGGCTCCGGCAATGTGTTGAAGGTCCAGCAGCTGCTCCATATCTGCAGCGAGCACTTCGATTCCAAGGAGAAGGAGGAGGAGAAAGAGAAGAAGGAGAAGAAGGATAAGGAGAAGAAGGAGAACTCTGCTGACATGGGGGCTCATCAGGTATATGAAGCTGCCCGATACTGAACCTGATAAGATGGACAGCATTCAGAACCGCAGTTTTTGAACGTCGGCGATAAAGAGAAAACCATGCAGCGCCCTTAACAATAACAGTAACGACCACCGTATTTATAATATTTTCAAACGCTAGTATTGTGACAGGACTGCTAGCAACCAATAAAGGTCTTGTTCCTTACCTTTAAGGCCCTTTACAGCCTGGGGCCTGCATATCTTCGGGACCGCCTCTCACCATATGAGCCCCGCCCCCCCGTGGTCAGTTGCACAACATCTTCTTGTGATCCCTGGTCCTAAGGATGCCCGACTGGCTTCAACAAGGGCCAGGGCCTTTTCGGTCCTGGCCCCCACCTGGTGGAATGAGCTCCCACTGGAGAGCTGGGCCCCGCGGGACTTAGATATCTAAGTTTTGCAGGGCCTGTAAGACGGAGCTCTTCCGCCAGGCTTTTAATTGATCCAGCAGTTGTCTCCTGAAGTCATCGCTCCCCGCCCAGCACCTTACCATCTAGGTCAGGGATATGGAACAGTGGGTCTCCAGATGTTTTTTGCCTACAACTCCCATCAGCTCCAGCCATTGGCCATGCTGGCTGGGGCTGATGGGAGTTGTAGGGAGAAAAACATCTGGAGAGCCACTGTTCCATACCCCTGATCGAGATGCTTATGTTACGCTGAACGCTACCAGCCTATATGCGGTTTATGACTTGTTGCCAATGGTGTGGATCGTGGTTTCTGTTAATTCTGTAATTATATTATTTCGTTTGGATGCGGTTTGTTTAATGCTTTTGAAAGGTTTGTAATGTTGTAAGCTGCCCAGAGCCCTTTTGTGGGATAGGGCGAGGTATAAATAGAAAATTAAATTAAAGATACTGTACACTCCCAAGAGGCTGATACTGGCTGAACCTTTTCCCTGACCTGATCTTTCCCATAACCTGATCCAGGGCTTCTTTTGTAGCAGGAACTCCTTTGCATATTAGGCTACACCCCCCCTGATGTATCCAATCCTCCAAGAGCTTACAGTAGGCCCTATAAGAAGAGCCCTGTAAGCTCTTGGAGGATTGGCTACATCAGGGAGGTGTGGCCTAATATGCAAAGGACTTTCTGCTACAAAAAAAGCCCTGAGTATCTTTATTGTTTACTAGCAGTGTAGTCACCATATCAGTGTTTGATGCTGACCGTGGGTCCATCAGGTTCACTATTATCTATTGATGAAGGCTCCCCAAGGTCTATGGCTGAGGTCTTTTACATCACCTACTGCCTGGTCCTTTTTATTGGCGATGCCGGGGATTGACACTAGCACTTTCTGTATGCTGAGCAGATGTTCCCACCGCTGGGCCACAGCCCCTCGCCCAAAATTTACACGTGAATCTGCCTTACACTGAGTCAGACCCTTGGTCCGTCAAGGTCAGTGCTTCCTGCTCAGACTGGGGAAGGGGCTCTTCGGGGTCTCAGACTGAGGTCTTTCACCCGATCTGACACCCGATCCTTTTACCTGGAGATGCTGGGGATTGAACCTGGGACCTTCTGCATGCCGAGCAGATGCTGCACCTCTGAGCCATAGCTGCTTGCATGCATCTGTAGAAGGGGTGGGGGCTTTTGATCTGACACAAGAGGAGCGGAGAAGCTTCTCCCGATGAAGTTGTGGGGAAAAAATGGAAGTGGGGCTGGAAGGTTTGGCATCACATGGGTAGCCATGTTCATCTGAAGCAAACCGCTCAAGAGAGCCAGTTTGGTGTGGTGGTTAAGTGTGCGGACTCTTATCTGGGAGAACTGGGCTTGATTCCCCACGCCTCTTCACTTGCAACTGCTGGAATGGCCTTGGGTCAGCCATAGCTCTCGCAGGAGTTGTCCTTGAAAGGGCAGCTGCTGTAAGAGCTCTCTCAGCCTCACCTACCTCACAGGGTGTCTGTTGTGGGGGAGGGAGATCAAGGAGACTGTAAGTAGACTCTTATCTGGGACAACTGGGTTTGATTCCCACCTCCTCTCCACTTGCAACTGCTGGAATGGCCTTGGGTCAGCCATAGCTCTTGTGGAAGTTGTCCTTGAAAGGGCAGCTGCTGTAAGAGCTCTCTCAGCCTCACCTACCTCACAGGGTGTCTGTTGTGGGGGAGGAAGATCAAGGAGACTGTAAGTAGACTCTTATCTGGGACAACTGGGTTTGATTCCCACCTCCTCTCCACTTGCAACTGCTGGAATGGCCTTGGGTCAGCCATAGCTCTTGCGGAAGTTGTCCTTGAAAGGGCAGCTGCTGAAAGAGCTCTCGCAGCCTCACCTACCTCACATAGTGTCTGTTGTGGGGTGGGGGAGGGGAGGGGAGGTAAAGGAGACTTATGACCGCTCTGAGATTCAGAATATAGGGTGGGATATAAATCCAATATCTTCTTCAAAGTGTGAGTCCACCGACGCCTTTAAGACCAACAAAGTCTAGCCTGTGATGTGATGTTATCCCTGTCTGAGAACTCAGCCATGAGGGAAGATACATATTGACTGAGGCTTACGTATTCTGGCACAAACAAAGAGAAGGTGAAAGAAACATTAAGAGGTTTCATTAACAGTGGGGCTTTTCCTGTTCACGAAGTGCTGACTGCTATAAATTAGAGGCTTTTCTACACAGCAGAGTGATCAAGTTAGAATATTCGCCTGGATTCTTCGTCTCTCCCTACTGTAAATGAAAACAATAAAAAAATGTAAAGACGGACGAAGTTTAATTCCGGGTATAAGGTTGCGTATCTGAAGGAGCGTGCATCCACGAAATCTTGTGCTGAGAATGAAACTGTTGGTCTCAAAGGAGCCACTGGACTTAAATTTTGGATGAGTAGATTGTCCTTTGCTCAGAAGGCTTAAACCTGCATTACAAAAATTGAATTCTGTGGCTTTTATGTCGGGCTTGCTTTCACGGTTGGGTTGGTCATTTGCTTGGGGGTGGGCAAGAAGAAGCAACCCGCTGACGGATCTGGAATTGTCCAGTAGCCAGATTTGTCAAGCGTTAACTTTTACAACTGCAGCACAGGGCATTAACAGTGCTTAAATTCTGAACCGCTGTCCGTTTGTATGCCTCTTTTCTCCCCTTGCAGGGCGTAGCAGTGTTGGGGATTGCGCTCATTGCCATGGGGGAAGAGATCGGGGCCGAGATGGCTCTGCGCACCTTTGGTCACCTGGTGAGTTTGGCGCTTTGTCTAGGGGGGGTGGGAAGCAAGGAGATTAAGCAGGGCTTTTTTTGTAGCAGGAGTTCCTTTACATATTAGGCCACACACCCCTGACATAGCCAATCCTCCAAGAGCTTACAATAGGCCCAGTAATAAGAACCCTGTAAGCTCTTGGAGTGGCTACATTGGGGGAGGGGGGTTGTGTGGCCTAATCTGCAAAGGAGTTCCTGCTACAAAAAAAGCCCTGGGGTTCCCCAACCTTTTTGAGCTTGCTGGGCACATCTGGAATTCCAACGCAGCATGGTGGGCACAGCAACAAAACAGCTGCCGCAGGAGGCGGAGCCAGCCACAAAATGATCGCTGCAGCTCAACTTTAGCAACACAGTGTCGATCCTTGTTGCTGTGCCAAAGCAACATTTTTTTAAAAAAAATCTGCACAGCCAATCAGAAGTGTTGTTGGGCAAAAGCCCTACCTGGCCCCGCCCACTTTCGAAAAACATTTGGCGGGCGCCCCAAAACGGTGTCGGTGGGCACTATTGACTGATTTTTTTTTAGGCTACCCGGCTCAGGGCAGCTTACAGCGATGATAAAATTACAAATTGTACAAAAGGATTTCAGAAGTTACAGCAGCCGAAGCTGATCCGATGGCAAAATTCCTGGGATGCCGTCGCCTCGTTGGGGAGGCAGGCAGGGAAAGGAAAAAGAAAGAGGAGTGCCAGGCTAGATGGAAGGCTGTCACTGTCCTCAGCCGTGGCAAAGTCAAAGACAAGCTGAGTGGTACAAATAATCAGTGTAATTCCATAGTCTTAAAGGTGCAGAAACGTGCAAAATACTTAAAGATGCAATACCATACAAAGCTGACAAAGATCAGTTCCAGAAGAAAAGTCTTTCTATAGTAGCCCATAGAATAAAGCTCACGGCTAGTCCTGAATGCTTGTCATCTTGTGGCGTGAGTCCGGCGAAAATTTCTACAAACGTCGTAGAGCAAAGTGGAGACCGGTTTCGGCAACGCCTTCCTCAGTCACAGATCTTTACGCAGTTGGGGAGGGACGGTGGCTCAGTGGTAGAGCATCTGCTTGGGAAGCAGAAGGTCCCAGGTTCAATCCCTGGCATCTCCACTAAAAAAGGGTCCAAGCAAATAGGTGTGAAAAACCTCAGCTTGAGACCCTGGAGAGCTGCTGCCAGTCTGAGAAGACAATACTGACTTTGATGGACCAAGGGTCTGATTCAGTATAAGGCAGCTTCATATGTTCATATGTTCAGTTCAGTGTGACGCAGCTTCCCCAATAATACAGACAATTACTTATAAACTGGGACACTGGTCTCATTCTGTAACAGGATAAACCTTCCGATACATCGCTGGTGACATCTTTAAGAAGAAGAAGACAACTGCAGATTTATACCGTGCCCTTCTCTTTGAATCAGAGACTCAGAGCAGCTTACAATCTCCTATATCTTCTCCCCCCACAACAGACACCCTGTGAGGTGGGTGGGGCTGAGAGGGCTCTCACAGCAGCTGCCCTTTCAAGGACAACTCCTGCTAGAGCCATGGTTGACCCAAGGCCATTCCAGCAGCTACAAGTGGAGGAGTGGAGAATCATGATGATGGTGATGGATTTATATCCTGCCCTACTCTGAATATCAGAGCGGCTCACAATCTCCTTTCCCTTCCTCCCCCACAACAGACACCCTGTGAGGTGGGTGGGGCTGGAGAGGGCTCTCACAGCAGCTGCCCTTTCAAGGACAACCTCTGCCAGAGCTATGGCTGACCCAAGGCCATTCCAGCAGCTGCAAGTGGAGGAGTGGGGAATCAAACCCCGTTCTCCCAGATAAGAGTCCATGCACTTAACCACTACAGCAAACTGGCTCTCTTTAAGACTATGGAATTATATTAATTTGTGTTCCTCAGATTGTCTTTTCCTTTTGCCATATCTGTGCTGAGTATCCACTTTGCCTGCCACATACTGTCTTCAACCAAACACCTGTTGGAACATCTCCATCTTATATGCCCGGAGGAATGACAACCAGTTCCTGTGGCCACAGATGTTATTCAGCAGAGAGTTCCACCAGGTAGGGGCAGGGCCTGAAAAAGCCTAGTTGGGCTGTGGTGCCCATGGGCACCATGTTGGGAACCCTAGCAGTAGCAGCTCTTGGTAGAAGATGGAGAACCGCAGGGTTGAAATTGTGGCAGGCGAGTCAAGCAGCTGGGAGCGTGCAACGTTCTGCAGCCTACCCGCAGTCTAAAGCAGCAGAGTGGTAAAGCTGCAGTGAAGCTGCTCACGACCTGAGTGGTAAAGCTGCTCACGACCTGAGTTCGATCCCGGCGGAAGTTGGGTTCAGGTAGCCGGCGGAAGGTTGACTCAGCCTTCCGTCCTTCCGAGGTGGGTCAAATGAGTGCCCAGCTTGCTGGGGGGAAAGTGTAGATGACTGGGGAAGGCAATGGCAAAGCACCCTGTAAAAAGTCTGCCGTGAAAACGTTGTGAAAGCAACGTCACCCCAGAGTCGGAAACGACTGGTGCTTGCACAGGGGACTACCTTGACCTTTTGAAGAGCCCCGTGGCGCAGAGTGTTAAAGCTGCAGTACTGCAGTCCTAATCTCTGCTCACGACCTGAGTTTGATCCCCGGCGATAGCTGGCTTTTCAGGTGGCTGGCTCGCGGTTGACTCAGCCTTCCATCCTTCCGAGGTCGGTCAAACGAGTCCCCAGCTTGCTAGGGGGAAAGCGTAGACGACCGGGGAAGGCAGTGGCAAACCGCCCCCTAAAAAGTCTGCCGTGAAAACGTTGCGATGTGACGTCACCCCCCCCCCCCAAGTCGGAAACGACCGGTGCTTGCGCAGGAGGACTACCTTGACCTTTTTAAAGCAGTCGTGATGGCCTGCCGGGGAGCTGAAACCTTTTCCCGTCTGTCTCCTGTAGCTGCGGTACGGGGAGCCGACCCTTCGCCGAGCCGTGCCCCTGGCCTTGGCTCTCATCTCTGTCTCCAACCCCCGCTTGAACATCCTGGACACTCTCAGCAAGTTCTCCCACGACGCCGATCCGGAGGTGTCCTACAACTCTATCTTCGCTATGGGCATGGTGGGCAGCGGTAAGGCTCTTTCGGAATCGAGGGTGGCTCTGAGGCAGTGCGTCACAGGTGAATAAGGGAGGCCTGCCAATGGCATCGCATACGTCCGACTGCTGAACAGCAGTGTGCTGAACTGTGCTGTTGAACGGCGGTGGGCTGCACCAGGTCTGTAGTACGACGTGCCGCTCTGAGCTGAGCGTGGCATGTTAGGAAGCAAGTGTCATGTGCCGTGTTCCCTCTAAGCTGAGTTCGTGTGAGTTAGCTCACGGTTTTTTAGGCTCTGCCTCGCGCGTTTTGTCTCAGCTCAGAACAAAAAAAAAAAATGGCCCCGGAGCAAATGGGTTTTCTCAGTAGCTCACAACTTGAATGCCAGTAGCTCATCGAGAGCCAGTCTGGTGTAGCGGTTAAGTGCGCGGCATTCTGCCTTAGAGAAACTAGACTAATAGATTCACATGGCTAGCCATGCTCAGCTGAAGCAAACAGATTGTAGCGTGAGTCCACCGACTCCTTTAAGACCAGCAAAGTCTAGCCTGTGATGTGATGTTATCCCTGTCTGAGAACTCAGCCATGAGGGAAGATACATATTAACTGAGGCTTACGTATTCTGGCACAAACAAAGAGAAGCTGAAAAAACTTTTAAGAGGTTTCATTAACAACGGGGGCTTTTCCTGTTCACCAAGTGTTGACTGCTATAAATTAGAGCCTTTTCTGCACAGGAAAGTGATCAAGTTAGAATATTCGCCTGGACTCTTTTGTCTCTCCCTACTGTAAATGCGACTGAACAACAACAAACTGTAAATGCAAACAATAAGAATGTAAAGACCAACGAAGTGGGATATAAGGTTTCGTATCTGAAGGAGCGTGCATCCACGAAAGCTTGTGCTCAGAATTAAACCTGCATTGCGTCACAGCTTGCTTGATTGCACAGGAGCTACAGAGCACAACCTCTGTTTTCTCCATTGGCAGGAAGGGGGGAGGGAATAGCTTGCTTTGCCAGGCTCTCTCAGTTGCACAGCAGAGCTACTGAGCCCAGCCTCTCTTCCTTCTATTGACTGAGGCTCCTCCCCCTCCCCCCAGTGGAAGGAAGGAAAGTGCCAGAGCTTCCTTTGCCCAGTTCCCTGGATCCCATGGCAGAAATACAAAGAAAGCCTCTTTAAAACCAATGAGTGCTAATGTTTTAAGTTTTTAAAAAATATATATTTGTGTTTGTGTTCTTTATAAAAGCTTCTATCTCTGCTGCCTAATCTTAAATAGGTACACACATGGCCCAGCCCGACATGGCTCGGCCCAACCCCACATAGTCTGGCCCAACAAGGTCTCATTTATGTCAGATCCAGCCCTCATGAGTTTGACACCCCTGATCTAGTCCAGCCCCCTGCTCCATGCAGGATCAGCCTAAAGCATCTCCGACCAATGATCATCCAGCCGCATTTTGAAGACTGCCGATGTGGGGGAGCTCACCACCTTCCTAGGCAGCTGGTTCCACCTCTGAACTACTCTTGACGGCAAAAAATTTTTTCCTAACCATACAGGCCCTGTCCTTTGAAGGTGAACAAACTTCACTGATCTTTGGATCCTCCTCGGGAGGGCCTTCCCCGGAGGCTTTTCAACAGAGGCTAGAGGGCCACCTGACAGCAATGCGGAGCCTGTGAATTGAGGGGGAGGCGTTTGTGAGTTCCCTGCACTGTGCAGGGGGCTGGACGAGATGACCCTGGAGGTCCCTTCCAACTCTATGATTCCAGACCCTTAGAGCAATTCCTCAGTGGAACAGGCTTCCTCGGGAGGTGGTGGGCTCTCTCACCTTGGAGGTTTATCAACAGAGGCTAGAGGGCCATCTGACAGCAATGAAGGTCCTGTGAATTTAGGGGGAGGGGTTTGTGAGTTTAGAGTGGTTCCTCAGTGGAACAGGCTTCCTCCCCGGGAGATGGTGGGCTCTCCTTCCTTGAAGGTTTTTCAACAGAGGCTAGATGGCCCACTGATAGCAATGCGGAGCCTGTGAATTGAGGGGGAGGCGTTTGTGAGTTCCCTGCACTGTGCAGGGGGTTGGACGAGATGACCCTGGAGGTCCCTTCCAACTCTATTGATTCTTGGACATTTTCAGACTACCAGCGTGGAGCTGAGTTGTCCTGGCCGAGAGGATGGTGGTTGGGTGGAAGGAGAGCACCAGGGGCTTGAAGCTGCTTCCCCAGAAACGGACGGGGGAGCCAGGCTGAGCGTCTGGGCTCCTTGCTCCAACTGATGCCCCTCCCTTGACTCCACAGGGACCAACAACGCCCGCTTGGCCGCGATGCTAAGGCAGCTGGCGCAGTACCACGCCAAGGATCCCAACAACCTCTTCATGGTGCGGTTGGCTCAGGTAACGGCTTAAAACCCTGGCTCAAGGGAACTGGCAGCGGAGCGAGGGCAGCCTTGCTGTTTGGAAGTGAAGCAAGACCAAGGGGAGGGACGGTGGCTCAGTGGTAGAGCAACTGCTTGGGAAGCAGAAGGTCCCAGGTTCAATCCCTGGCATCTCCAAAAAAGGGTCCAGGCAAATAGGTGTGAAAACCCTCATCTTGAGACCCTGGAGAGCCACTGCCAGTCTGGGAAGACAATACTGACTTTGATGGACCAAGGGTCTGATTCAGTATAAGGCAGCTTCATATGTTCAAGTGGGAAATGAATGTATTTACTTTATTTATTTAAATCCGCACAACACCCCTGTGGTTAGGCTAGGAGTGTGTGACTGGCCCAAGGGCACCCAGTGAGCTTCCATGGCATAGCAGGGATTTGAATCCAGATCCCAATCCAACTACTTGGGGGTTGGACTAGATGACACCGGAGGTCCCTTCCGACTCTGTTGTTCTACTTGTGATGGCAGACCAGCAAAACTATACAGGGGGTCACAAAGGCCGCAGCTATTAGTTGCTGAGAGGGGGATTCGGTGTGCAGGGAAAGAAAAACGTGCACGGTTTATATCAGGAGTGGCCAAACTTGCTTAATACAAGAGCCACACAGATAAACGTCAGGTGTTTGAGAGCCACGAGACAAGGAAGGAAGAAGAGATTGAATTTATACCCCAGCCTTTAAAGCTCCGAGAGAGCTTGTGGCCCACATCAGCAGCCGCAAGTAGAGGAGTGGGGAATCAAACCCGGTTCTCCCAGACAAGAGTCTGTGCACTTAACTACTACACTGAATGGAAGGAAGGAAGGCAAATAGATGAAGGGAGGGAAAGGTGGAAAGAAAGCAACTTTAAATGATTTCTCCAAGCTGCTGGCTGGCTTGGGTTAGAGAAGTGATTTAAAGAGACAAATGTCTTCTCCAGGCTGGTTGACAGGGCAGTGGGGGCTTCAAGAGCCACGCAATGTGTGTGAGAGAGACACACGTGGCTCCGGAGCTGTAGTTTTTGGCCACCCCTGATTTATATATTGCTGTTTTTTTCCCCTCTGGTGCTGTTTCTGTCTGTGCCAGGCCAGTTAAAGTAACCAAATCCCAAATGTCTGTGATGCAAGGAGATTCCAATCTAGGCCTCGCTGCTGGTTGAAAGCGTTACAGTTGACGTAGGACAAGCTGGTGGGGTTTTCAGGCAAAGAGACAAACGGGTGGGTGGGTGGGGGGTGGTTGCCATTGCCTGCCTCTGTGTAGCAACCCTGGACTTCCTTGGAGGTCTCCCATCCAAACCCTAACTAGGGCACTCGCCCCGCTTAGCTTTACAGAGTCTGATGAATTTTGAGCAAGCCTAGGCCTGATATTACTAGAGAGGCAAATTACTGCAGGAGAGATACGAGCATACAAGTTAAAAGATGCTCTGGTTTAATCCTTGTTTGTGAAGGGCACTGGAGAAAGGTTTCTGAGGAGGGATTAGAAGGGGTCAGGTTTAGCAGGGGAGACTTAGAAGGCAGTGAGGGGGAGAAAGGTTTAGCAGCCCTTTAAACCAACTGCTTCGGGGCTACTAGGGTGGTGGAGTTGGAGGGGTGAAGGTCTCTGGCAGGAATACATCAGGAGACAAGCGGTGGTAGAGCGACGAAACGGGGAAGCCTGCAGAGAGCTTAAAAGTGTGGGTAAGGAGTCTGGGCTGAATGCTGAAGGCATCTGAGAAGAACTGGAGTAGGCAATACTGACTTTGATGGACTGAGGGCTTGATTCAGTATAAGGCAGCCTCATATGTTCAGGTGTACCTCCCTGGAAGGATTGTGCATAATTGTGCATAACTGTGGGGCTGCCACTAAAAAGGCCCTGTCTCATGTACCCGCCAGATGAGCTGCTTTGGTCAGTCAGGAATCAAGAGGGCTTCCTTCTGCCAAGGGGGCCCAGCACATGGTGGCTGGTGTGGTTCACCTCACTTCATGGGCCGCACCTCGGTCGGATTAGTGGCCATGAAGTCAGTGACAGGTTTTCAGGGAGTTGAAAGCAAATCAGCCAGTATCGTAATGCCCCTGTATAAATTGATGGTGTGGCCTCATTTGGAGTACTGTGGGCAATTCTGGTCACCACACTTCAAAAAAAATATTATAGCATTGGGAAAAGTCCAGAAAAGGGCAACTAGAATGATTAAAGGGTTGGAACACTTTCCCTCTGAAGAAAGGTTAAAGCGCTTGGGGCTCTTTAGCTTGGAGAAACGTCGACTGAGCGGTGACGTGATAGAGGTTTACAAGATTATGCATGAGATAGAGAAGGTAGAGGAAGTAGTACTTTCTCCCTTTCTCACAATACAAGACCTCGTGAGGGACTCAATGAAATTGCTGAGCAGTCGGGTTAGAACTGATAAAAGGAAGCCCTTCTTCACCCAAAGAGTAACACATGAATTTCACTGTCACAGGAGGTGGTGGCAGCTACAACCATAGACAACTTCAAGAGGGGATTAGATAAACATATGGAGCAGATGGACCTCTCTGTCTGGGGCAGCGATGCTCTGTATTCTTGGTGTTTGGGGAGGGGAACAGTGGGAGGGCTTCTAGTGTCCAGGCCCCACTAGTGGACCTCCTGATGACACCTGTTTTTTTGGCCACTGTGTGACAAGAGTGCTGGGCCATTGGCCTGATCCAACATGGCTTCTCTTATGTTCTTGTTTGCTCCCTGTCATCAATCTCTACTTCACCAGCTTCTTGCTTTGCAGGGCCTGACACACCTTGGCAAAGGGACACTCACCCTCTGTCCCTACCACAGTGACCGGCAGCTCATGAGCCAGGTGGCCGTGGCCGGCCTCTTGACCGTCCTGGTGTCTTTCTTGGATGTGCGCAATAGTAAGTACTGCCCTTGGAGTCGGGGAGGACCATTAGCGGGCCGCTTCATTTGAGAGGAGAAAAGTCCTTTCTTGGTGATTTTGGCCACGCCTCTTCCTCTGAACCACCTCACCCTACATAATTTGCCCATACGATGCAGGCAACATCAGTTCATAGAATCATAGAGTTGGAAGGGACCTCCAAGTCCATCAGGCTTAGAAGCGTTGATTCGTCCTGGTCCGATCTTTGCTCCCTGAATCTTGCCCTCTGCTCTCTCCTAGTAATCCTGGGCAAGTCCCACTATGTGCTGTACGGCCTCGTCGCCGCCATGCAGCCACGCATGCTCGTGACCTTTGACGAGGAGCTGCGCCCCCTGCCGGTGTCTGTGAGAGTGGGGCAGGTAAGCAGCCTGGAAAAGGAGCCAGAGTGGGAGAAAGTCCCTGTTTTACTGGGGGGGGGGGTGTCCCACTGTATGCTGGGTTGTTTTTCCTTCAGAGGCCTGCTGTTTACTTTGGGCAGCCCAGGTTTGTGAATGGGTTTCTTTGCTTTCCTGGCTTCAGAGGGGGAGCGGGTCGGGACTGCAGCGTTCCCTCTGAGCTTGCCGTCTCGTGAGCAAAAATTTTACTTGGTGAGCTCCTGCATCCATGAGTGTGCTCTGGGGTCAGCCTTCCTGAGCAAAGACAAAGACGTGCGAGCCGGAGGCTAAAAATCCGTGCGCTGGCTCACACTCACTCAGTTTAGAGGGAACACTGGCTGGGAGTCACTCAGATCCTAATTCACGGCCTCCCCTTTTAGGCTGTCGATGTGGTGGGCCAGGCTGGAAAGCCCAAGACCATCACGGGCTTTCAGACTCACACGACGCCTGTCCTGTTGGCCCACGGCGAGCGGGCAGAGCTGGCCACGGAGGAGCACCTGCCCGTCACGCCGATCCTGGAGGGCTTTGTTATCCTGCGCAAGAATCCCAACTATGACGTCTGAAATGAATCGTGGCGTTTGGGGCGGGGGGCGGAGGGAGGGAATGGAGTGGGTTGGTAGCCCAGCGCGTTTTTGTTACAGAAAACGTTCACCTTAGGAAATTAAACTTGACTTCGGAACAAGCCTGGCTTCTCATTATCCTTGCAGTCAAAAGGGCTCAGGTTAGACATTTATTTAGCCTCGGCTGACATGTGGGAGGGTGCAGATTGGGAGCTAGTTGTGTGTCAGAGCCTGATGGGGAGGGTTGGTCGTCTCCAGATGGAAGCGAAATCTGGACGAGGTGGTTAAGAGGCTCGTGCAACTGACGTTGATGACTGAGCGCCAGGGCCTGTTTTTTTATTCCAAGGTTCGGGTACCTTTACAATTCATGACTATTTGGGCGAAAGGTTAGAGAGGGCCTTTTCCCAAGTTACAGACTAGAACAGGGATACTGTACAAGCCACATAGAATAAATGCCAGATGTTTGAGAGCCGGAAGGAAGGAAGGAGAAGAAGAAATTGGATTTATATCCCGCCCTATACTCTGAATCTCAGAGCGGTCACAATCTCCTTTATCCCTCCCACCCCAACAGACACCCTGTGATATAGGTGAGGCTGAGAGGGCTCTCACAGCAGCTGCCCTTTCAAGCACAACTCCTACGAAAGCTATGCCTAGCCCAAGGCCATTCCAGCAGCTGCAAGTGGAGGAGGGGGGAAATCAAACCGAGTTCTCCCAGATGAGAGTCCGCACATTTAACTACTACACCAAACTGGCTCTCGAAGGAAGGAAGGAAGGAAAGCAAAGCTGGGGGAGGGGAGGTAGAGAGAAAGCAGCTATAAATGCATTCTCCAAGCCACCTGCTGGCTTGGCTTGGCGAAGTGATTGAAAGAGACAGTGGGGCTTTGGGAGCCACACAATATGTGTGAAAGAGCCACATGTGGCTCCTGAGCTACAGTTTGGCCACCCCTGGACTAGATGGCTGTAGATTACGGTAAAGCTGGAAGAGTCCTGACCACTGGGTGGCGTGGCCTAACGCTCAGCCTTTGCTCTACCTTCAGTCACTGTGCCGTTCTCACCTTGTGTCAGTCATGGATGTGCAGGGGAGCTTGATCTGCAGTGGCTCCCTATGCGAAAAACCGAGAATACTCATCTTTGCAGTCAGCCTTGTTTGGTTCCTCCAGGTCAGAAAAGAACCGCAGCTAATCTGGGGACGGGTGCAGCAGCCGTAAGGATATTTCCCCCAGTTGGCTTTCTTCTGCGGAGAACGGCACGGGAGTAACAACTGTAAATAGAACACCTGGACTTCATTTCCAGCTGCAGAGCGGTTAGAAGAAATGAGAGCAAGGAGAGAGGGCAGTCTCCATGTGGGCTAGGGAGCACATATTGAAATCAGCAGCTGTAACCCCCGCTCCCTACATTTGTGGTAGATCCAGTTGTTCAGGGACAGCTTTGTTGATCTTCAGGATGAAGTCATGCTTTCTCATAAATGGGTGTTGTGGCAGACCGGCCCTGCGTCTGCTAGCTGGCCCTGCCCCTGCCCAGTCCTTCCTGGTATACTGATCTGAAAGGGCTGTTCCACTTTGCTGCCTCAGAGTATTTGCTGCCACCACTGTCCCTCTCTGGGCTCTGGTTAGGCGGGACAGCCTCCTACCCTCCCTCTGGACTCGCTAAGAACCCTTCTTGGGCTTCCTGGGGATCTTTGGGGCTCCCCTGGAGAGTTGGCAGCCAGCCACTGTGCCACTACCACACACACACCCCGGGATTCCCCAACCCAAGCGGTTAGGGGAACTATGTGGTACAGAGGAATTCCACTTTAAACAAACATTTATTTAAAGCATACAACTATTTACAGGCATTTTTTAAAAAGCGAACAGAAGAACTAAATCATTGTAGGGAAAAAATGCTCCTTCTCTCCCTATTAGAATAGTTGCCTTAACTGGATGGCATGCAGGGCAGGCACGTTACATAGACTTGTTGCAAGCTTGACCATACTTTCCTCAGACTGTTTCCATACCAACAGACTGCCAACTTCAGCTCTTGAGACTGAACGCCAAGACTGAACTGCCCACTACTGAGGGTTTCCTGCTCAAAATCTGGTTTACCCTCCTGCAGCCTTCTGGGAGACCAGCTTGAAAGACTTCCTGTCTCTCTAGAAGGCCTCAGAATTGCTGCTTCCAGACAAGAAGGGGTGGCGGGGAGGAAGAGACTAGGCCCCAAAGCCTGCCTCCAGTTAAATACAGGCCTAAAATGGCATTTCTCCACAGGTGTTGTCTTACGACATAAGTGAATCACTCCTAAAGAGGGGCTTCTCCTTGACAGCTCAGTTGTACGGTAGCGCAACACATTCTGAAATACTAAGTCAGAAGGCCTTTGAAATACTAAACAATCGGGTTTGATTCCCCACTCTTCCACTTGCACATGCTGGAGTGGCCTTGGATCAGCCATAGCTCTGGCAGAGGCTGTCCTTGAAAGGGCAGGTGCTGTGAGAGTCTTCTCAGCCCCACTCACCTCGCAGGGTGTCTGTTGGGGAGGAAGATAAAGGAGATTGTGAACCGCTCTGAGATTCAGAGTGGAGGGCGGGATATCTGTCTTCGTCTAATTCTTCGTCATCGTTGTCTTCTCATGTGTCCTGTGGCGTCATCCTCTCACATCACGGAAAGCCTGATTAAAGCTGTGATGAAGATAGTTTGGAGATCAAGATGCAAAGGATCTCAAGAGAGCAAAGGGTGGCACAGACGCTTCCCACCATTCCCTTACAATTTACAGTACAGAGATAAGCATGTAGCATGGCATGTAACATCTTGAAGTGAGAGCTGACAGACATTTTTCTCCCTCTCCCCAAATACTAGAACTTGAGGGCGTCCAATGAAATTGTAGCGCAGGAAGTTCGGGACAGACAAAAAGGAAATGCTGCTTTACACAGAGAGTGATTAAAAGGTGGAATTCGCTGCCCAAGTATGTAATGATGGCCAAAAGAATAAACAGCTTTCAATGGGGAAGAGAGAGATTCACAAAGAATAGGTCTATCAATGGCTACTAGCCATGGTGACTGAGAGGAACCTCCACTTTCAGAGGCACCAATCCTCTGAATCCCAGAGCCGGAGGCAACATTGGGGGAAGGCCTCTGCCTCTGTGCCCTGTTGTTGGCCCTCCAGAGGAATTGGCTGACCACTGTGTGAGACAGGATGCTGGACTAGATTGACCACTGGTCTGATCCAGCAGGGCTCTTCTGATGTTCTTATGAAGGCCTTGGCCTCTTTGCCCTGTTGTTGACCTTCCAGAGGAACTGGTTGGCCACTGTGTGAGACAGGATGCTGGACTAGATGGACCACTGGTCTGATCCAGCAGGTCTCTTCTCATGTTCTTATGAAGGCCTTGGCCTCTTTGCCCTGTTGTTGACCTTCCAGAGGAACTGGTTGGCTACTGAGACAGGATGCTAGACTAGATGGATCACTGATCTGATCCAGCCGGGCTCCTCATGTTCTTATGAAGGCCTTGGCCTCTGTGCCCTATTGTTGGCCCTCCAGAGGAACCAGTTAGGTAGGTAGTTTATTTGTACCTTTGACCGCCATAACAGGGGAGCTTATATTTGCACCCAAAAGAGGGCTTTGGACAAGGAAGGCGGTAGTTCACACTTGAGTGTGCCGCTAAAGGCAAGATTGGGGTCACTGTGGCCTGCTGTACGCATACACACAGATGTATCTTTTAGTCAAAAATATGGAGTGCGGCCTCTGAGCACCTGAAATTCTTTTGTAATTCCCTGGGTTGCCATGGGTTTTTTCAGCCATCTGCTTCCTGACATGCCCTAAAGTCCTCCACTGTTTCAACATCCCCCTTCCCCCAATCACGAGAAGGTGACGCTAAATTTTGGCTCTGTGGAGGGTGAGCTGTTCAATTGAGGCTTTTTTTTTTAAACTACCGAATAAGCAGATGGTGGACTTGTTTCTGCTCCCTATTGTGTGCAAATGTGTGCTTTCAAACAAAGTGTACCAAGATGGCTGACCTGCAACCAACACTCCCTCGAAGCTGGTGGAGTCTTAATAATAATAAATTTTATTTATATCCTGCCCTCCCCGCCTAGGCTCAGGGCGGCTAACAACATGTCCAACATGAGCCAGTTTGGTGTAGTGAGAGCTAGTTTGGTGTAGTGGTTAAGTGTGTGGACTCTTATCTGGGAGAACCGGGTTTGATTCCCCACTCCTCCACTTGCACCTGCTGGAATGGTCTTGGGTCAGCCATAGCTCTGGCAGAGGTTGTCCTTGAAAGGGCAGCTGCTGGGAGAGCTCTCTTAGCCCCACCCACCTCACAGGGTGTCTGTTGTGGGGGAGGAAGGTAAAGGAGATTGTGAGCCGCTCTGAGACTCTTCGGAGTGGAGGGTGGGATATAAATCCAATATCTTCATCTACCTCACAGGGTGTCTGTTGTGGGGGAGGAAGGGAAAGGAGATTTTGAGCCGCTCTGAGACTCTTCGGACTGGAGGCCGGGATATAAATCCAATATCATCATCTTCTTCTTCTTCCATACAATAATTATACAAACTTTTAAAATCAACATTAGTCTTAAAACCATTCTAGTTTAAAATTGACAATAAATTAACAGTAAGCATTTCTGGTGCTATTCTGTCAGTTGGCATGATGGCGAAAGTCACTGAGGCGAATCCATCAGTCATTCAATCAGCAATCCGCAAAGGCCATCCTGAAAAGGATGGTCTTGCAGGCCCTGCGGAATTGGTCAAAGCTCCGCAGGGCCCGCACCTCTTCCAGGAGCTGGTTCCAAAGGTGTGGAGCTACGATGGAGAAGGCCCGTGTCTTGTGGACAAATATTCTAACTTACCAAGCTACTGGCATTAAAGTTGTGAGCAACTTGCATAAATTGCTTTGCCCTGGGGCCGTTTTTTTGAGCGAAGACAAAAATGTGTGAGCTAGTGGTTAAAAAAACCCAACCCTCTGTGAGCTAGCTCACACTCAGCTTAGAGGGAACACTGCCTACAGAAGTGGATAAGGAAGAAAGCTGATTCCTTTGAAACGTGGCGGAGGAGAGCTTTACCGAAGTCCCGGACTGCTAAAACAACGGCTCAGTGTATTCTAGATGAAACCAAGCTTGGACTCTCCCTGGAAGCTAAAATGACTAAACTGAGACCCTTGTACTTTGGTCACATGATAAAAAGACGAGAGTCACTGGAAAAGAGGAGAAGGCTAGGAAGAGTTGGGAGGCAGCAGGGAAAAAAGGAAGACCCCACACGAGATGGATGGACCTCAGTTTGGACGAGCTCAGCAAGGCTGTTAATGAGAGGACATTCATTCATAGGGGCGCCATAAATCGGAAGCGACTTGACAGCCCTTAATATAAATGACTCTTCCTGACATTCTGGTTTCCTGCATAGAACTTGCTGTCATTGGGCAGCGTTCGACCATACCGTTCTTCCAGTGGTCCGAAGAGGTGCCGTCAGTCCCAGGATAGTTCTACCCAGGGCTTTCTTCGAGCAGGAACGCAGTTCCAGCTGGCTTGGCACCAGGAGGTGTGGCCTAATACGCAAATGAGTTCCTGCTGGGCTTTGGGATATCAATGGTGATGTTGAGGGGTGTGGTTTAATATGCAAATGAGCTTCTGCTAGGCTTTTTTTCTACCCCCAAAGTCCCGATTCTGATTCTATCCTCAAGTGTTTGCAAGAGCATCTGATCCCATTTACCGTGTGCTTTTAATACAGCTTTTAAATAGCATTCTTTTCAGGATTTGCTATCTTAGCAAAGGCGATAGTCATGTGTTGGGTGTTAAGTGCCATCGAGTTGCTTCTGACTCATGGTGATCCTATGGATTAATACCCTCCAAAATGTCCTACTGTTAACTGCCACGATCAGGTCTCGCAAACTTGAAGGCTTCCTTGACTGAATCAGCAAATCTCATGTTTTGTGTAAACTACCTATACGAAGTAAACTTGAAGGCTTCCTTGACTGAATCAGCAAATCTCATGTTTTGTGTAAACTACCTATACGAAGTGTTCCCTTTTCTTGAAGGGTGTACGGTAATCACAGTCCCCTGTGCGAGCACTGAGTCAGTTGGAGAGCCAGTTTGGTGTAGCGGTTAAGCGTGCGGACTCTTATCTGGGAGAACCGGGTTTGACTCCCCACTCCTCCACTTGCACCTGCTGGAATGGCCTTGGGTCAGCCATAGCTCTGGCAGAGGTTGTCCTTGAAAGGGCAGCTGCTGTGAGAGCCCTCTCAGCCCCACCCACCTCACAGGGTGTCTGTTGTGGGGGAGGAAGGTAAAGGAGATTGTGAGCCACTCCAAGACTCTTCGGAGTGGAGGGCGGAATATAAATCCAATAACTTCTTCATCTTCTTCTTGAGTCGTTACTGACCCATGGGGTCATGCTGCATCATGACGTTTTGGCAGGCTTTTTACGGGGTGGTTTCCCATCGCCTCCCCCGGTCATCTACGCTTTCCCCCCAGCAAGCTGGGGTCCTCATTTTACCCACCTCAGAAGGAAGAAAGGCTGAGTCAGCCTTGAGCCAGCTACCTGAACCTGGCTTCTGCCGGGATCGAACTCGGGTCGTGAGCAGAGCTTGCACTGCAGTGCTGCAGCTTACTGCTCTGCACCACGGGGCTCCTAGAGGGTGCATAGGCAGCCACATTTCTTTTTTGCCATCAAGTTGCAGCTGAAGTATAGCGACCCCGTAGGGCTTTTAAGGCAAGAGACGTTCAGAGGTGGTTTGCCGTTGCCTGCCTCTGTGGAACAGCCCTAATATTCCTTGGTGATTGCCCATCCAAGTAATGACCAAGGCCAATCCTGCTTAGCTTCTGGGATACGAGAAGACGTGCCTGGCCTGCCGTGTGTTAGCATAGTGGGAATGTTTATCTTTTAATAGATCTGCTTGCTTCTAGGAGTGTGCATTATGTGCATGGCTGATGGCCTCATCTTTTGTGGCTTTCTGATAAGCCTGACTTCTACATTCGTTGCTATGGGCGTTGTTGTTGTTCAGTCGCACAGTCGAGTCCGACTCTTTGCGACCCCGTGGACCAAGTCACGCCAGGCCCGCACGTCTTCCACCATCCTCCGAAGTCTGCTCACGTTCATGTTAGTTACATCAGGAACGCTGTCCAGCCATCTCATCTTCTTCCGTCCCCTTCTTCCTTTGCCTTCTGTCTTTCCCAGCATCAGGGTCTTCTCCAGCGAGTGCTCCCTTCTCATTGGGTGGCCAAAGTATTTGAGCTTCAGTTTCAGCATCTGACCTTCCAGGGAACAGTCAGGGTGGATTTCCCTTAAGACTGACTGATTCGATCTTCCTGCAGTCCAAGGGACTCTCAAGATTCTTCTCCAGCACCACAGCTCGAAAGCATCTATTCTTCTGGGCTTGGCCTTCCTTATGGTCCAACTCTCACAGCCATACATTACTACTGGGAATACCATCACTTTGATTATACGGGCTTTTGTGGTCTCTACTTTTTATTAAACAGTATAGGTTTGCCATAGCTGTCCTCTCAAGGGGCAAATGTCTTACTCTGTTTCTAAGAAAACAACAAACCACAATATACAGGCGGGCGTGAGATGATCAGCCAAAGTTAACCACGCAGCCCAAGAGTGATTTCCGTACTTTCACCGAAAACTTGAAAGGAGCAGCGATCCAGGACCATTTGCTTAAAATACCTTGGGGCATCTGAACTGCCTTCTCCGAAGTTAACCTAGTGAGCTATGCCTTCATTTGTTAAGACTTTACACATGCAGCTTCCAAAAGTGAAAAGTTACAAAAGCAACTGAGATATTTTCAGAATGACGAAGAAGATGCACAAACCACGATTGAGTCCAGTGGCACCTTTGAGACCAACGAAGCTAAATTCCGGGTATAAGCTTTTGTGTGAATGCACACTTCAGATTCATTGAAACAATGTATCTGAAAAACCCTGAATGCACATGAAAGTTTATACCAGGGGCGGCCAAACTTCCTTAACATAAGACCCACATTAAATAAATATCAGCTGTTTGAGAGCCGCAGGACAGGAAGGCAGGCAGGCAAATAAGATGGGGGAGGGAAAGGTGAAAAGAAAGCAACTTTAAATGCATTCTCCAAACTGCTGGACAGCTTGGCAAAATGATTTGAAGAGGGAAATGCCTTCTCCAAGCCAACTGACAGGGTGGTGGGGGCTTCCAGAGCCACACAGTATGTGTAAAGAGCCATGTGGTTCCTGAGCTACAGTTTGGCAACTGCTGGTTTATACGCAGAATTAAACCTTGCTGGTTAAAGGTGGCACTGGACTCAAAACTTTGTTCCGTTTCTTCATAACAATGCAGCTGTCCACCTCAATCTATACAAGGGCCATGAATATACAGGGCTGGAGTATTGTTTGTGTCTCAACCCTGCCCATGGGAAATTCTGTCCCTGCCCTATATGTATTTTCTAAAACTTACTTTCTATTGGCTGAGCCCAGTTGGCCTCTCAATTTACCGTCACAGGGACTAGGTTAGATACTTAACTGGAATGTCAGGACTTAGGATCCTGACCTATTTTTTTCTGTTTAAATGGACAGATGTACAACATGCAATAAACCACCCCATGCCTGCCCGAGGGCAGTGCTGCAGGACCAGACATGGGGCCAAGCTTGAAGAACGCTTAAATAACTTGTTAGCAGCAGGAGCTCCACTGGCAAGAGTAGGAAACACCCAGAACTGCAGCAGCCACTTTCTTAAGTAACCTGCAATTGGTTTGCATCATGTATGCAGGAAATGACAGAAGAATTCAGGGACTGGAAACAACTACAAAACCCAGCAGAGACGAAAAAAAGAAAAGGACAAGGCTCTTTTCTTCCACAACCTGGAAGAATATTTACTATGTTTAGTTCTGGCAAGGTCAGGTAGTCTCATAAGAACATAAGAGAAGCCATGTTGGATCAGGCCAATGGCCCATCCAGTCCAGCACTCTGTGTTGCAGAGTGGCCAAAAAAACCAAGTGCCATCAGGAGGTCCATCAGTGGGGCCAGGACACTGGAAGCCCTCCCACTGTGCCCCCCCCAACCACCAAGAATACAGAGCATCACTGCCCCAGACAGACAGTTACAACAATACACTGTGGCTAATAGCCACTGATGGACCTCTGCTCCATATGAACATATGAAGCTGCCTTATACTGAATCAGACCCTCAGTCCATCAAAGTCAGTATTGTCTACTCAGACTGGCAGCGGCTCTCCAGCTGAGGTTTTCCACGCCTCTTTGCTTGGACCCTTTTTAGTTGGAGATGCTGGGGATTGAACCTGGGACCTTCTGCTTAACCAAGCAGATGCTCTGCCACTGAGCCACCATCCCTTCCCTAAATCCCCTCTTGAACTGTCTATGCTGTGAATTCCACCTGCCTGCAGTGTTCAAACTGTGCCTACTAGGATTTGAGAAGGTTCAGCATTAATATCTGAGAAGGCTCGTTTGGGGAAGATAAAGCTACATTTTGAAAAGCAAAAAAGAGGACATATTTCACAACTGCATACTCCAAACAAGTCGTCATTATGACAAAGTCTCATTTTAAATACCCCTATTTAAGCTGTGATAATTGCTTAGCAACTAGGAATGTTCCTAACCTTCCAACACAAAGAGAGGACATATTTATTCAATTTTTAAAAGGAACCCCAAAGAGAATGGACAGCAGAAAAAAGGACATGCTTTCTAAAGAGAAGCCATCAGGTAACCCAGACCCTTTCTTAATTTTCATTTGCTGAGGGGGTTGGACTTTCATATTGGACTCAATCTCTTGGAGTCTGGGCATGCACGTAACTGATTGCTGCTAAATTGAAAAGCTTATTCCTGGTCCTTGAGGCTTTTGAGAAGATCAAAACCCAGGCTGGAGAAATGCACAAAAGCCCAGGTGTGGGATCACGTCAGGTAACTCTCACCTACTGCAGCCACATTGCCCAGTCATTCTGAAATAATTTTTTCTAGTCTTTAACACGCCACTGGCTTCCTGTTTTATTTTGCTACAGCAGACTAATACAGATGAGCTAAGCTTGGCAATTCTGGAGATTTTGAGGGGTGGAGTTCAACAGGTCTAATACCAGCCAAAGGGGCCATTTTCTCCAGGGAAACTGATCCTTGCAACCTGAAAACCAATTCTGTTTAGTTATTATTACGGTACATAACCAACAATATAAAAACAATTTAAGAAGTCAATCCATTGAAATCTGATGTACAAAGTACTCAAATATTTAGGCATGGTTGCTACAGTAGAATGAAAGTATTCCAAAAAAGGGAGCTTTGCAAAATTTTAAAATATACAAAAAGGATAAAAACGGTCAACCTCAGTCCCTCCTTTACAAAATCCTCATGAATTCTCCTGGCACCTGCAAGAAATTTGGCACAATCATACGTAAATTGGGGATTAGAGGCTGCTAACAATATATTGGCGTCCAAAAGACCCCAGCCTCTCTCTAGCAAGGGATGAATATGCTTTTGTATAGTCTACACTCAAGCAAAACGCGGTCAATCGTTTCCACTTTCTGTACGGCTTGGGCAAACCCGCTCTGTCATTGGCACCTTAATATAATTAATACTGGGAGATTTCCAGTTCCCACCTGGAGGTTGGCAACCCTAACAGCTGCCCTGGGGCTAAAAATGGCCGAAGGGAGCCGGCCCCAATCTAACCACCTTTCTGCGGCGGACCTCGAGGGGCTTCCACGAAAATGGCTGCCGCCCGCCCCGCACGCCGCCCGGGCGAATCCCGCTAGGCCGCCCAGCCCCTTCCGCAGCTAACCCGGCGAGGCTCGCCTTCCAACACGTGTCGTCTCCCGACTTCCGCCGGCGGAACAGGAAGCGGAAACGTCCGCCCGCCCACGTGACCGGCCGCCTCGTGGACCGTCACGTGGCCGCAGGGCCGCCAGGCCGCGGCGCCGGTATCCGGTCACGTGACGCTCCTCCCTCCCTCCCGAAATTCCTCCGGAGCCCTTTCTCCAGCCGATCACGTGAGACGGGGCCTCACCTCGCCCGGCCTCCCCCAGCGCGACCTCGCGCCGGCCCCGCCCCCTCCCTCTCCCCGTGACCGCCCCCCTCCCTCTGGCCCCGCCCCTCCCCCTCGGAGCGGCTCCGGAAATGGTCGAGCTCGGCTGCGCTGCGGCTGCGTCGGGCCCCGCTCCCCGCACTGAAGGAGACTGAAGGTAACCGCGCGGGGGGGGGGGGGGCGGAACGGGCACGCGAGGCGGGGGGGGGGCCGCCGCCACCAGGCCGCGGGCGGGGCCTGTTCCGAGCCCGCCTCTCCCGCGCTCCTTTCCCTCCCCCCGCCCCTCGCCTCGGCGCGCCCTGCCCCGGCAGCCACCGCCGCCATTGCGCTCCTCCCTCGTGGAGGGCAGAGAGCGGAGCAGGCCCAGGCCGCCTCCGAGGCCTCCCCTCTGCCCTCCTTTCCTTTCACGCACGTGCGCCCCGGCCTAGGCCGCGCTGCTGAGCCTGTGCAGAAGGCGGCGCCGGCCTCCCCCCCCCCACTCGGGGTTGCTCGAGCCACAGTAGACTTTCCCTCCCAGCAGTGCCTCGGGAAGGGCCAGGCGGCTCAGATGGGGGGCTTGTGGGGCGGCGGCAGGACTGAGAACATCAGAGAAGCCATGTTGGGTCAGGCCAGTGGCCCATCCAGTCCAACGCGCTGTGTCACGCAGTGGCCAGGAAACCCACGTGCCATCGGAGGGGCCAGGAGTCGGACACTAGAAGACCTCCCACTGTTGCCCCCTCAAGCACCAAGAATACAGGGCATCACTGCCCCACACTTAAAAACATAAGAGAAGCCATGTTGGATCAGGCCAGTGGCCCATCCAGTCCAACACTCTGGGTCACATAAGAACATAAGAGAAGCCCTGTTGGATCAGGCCAGTGGCCCATCCAGTCCAACACTCTGTGTCACATAAGAACATAAGAGAAGCCATGTTGGAACAGGCCAGTGGCCCATCCAGTCCAACACTCTGTGTCATATAAGAACATAAGAGAAGCCCTGTTGGAACAGGCCAGTGGCCCATCCAGTCCAACGCGCTGTGTCACGCAGTGGCCAGGAAACCCACGTGCCATCGGAGGGGCCAGGAGTCGGACACTAGAAGACCTCCCACTGTTGCCCCCTCAAGCACCAAGAATACAGGGCATCACTGCCCCACACTTAAAAACATAAGAGAAGCCATGTTGGATCAGGCCAGTGGCCCATCCAGTCCAACACTCTGGGTCACATAAGAACATAAGAGAAGCCATGTTGGATCAGGCCAGTGGCCCATCCAGTCCAACACTCTGTGTCACATAAGAACATAAGAGAAGCCATGTTGGAACAGGCCAGTGGCCCATCCAGTCCAACACTCTGTGTCATATAAGAACATAAGAGAAGCCCTGTTGGAACAGGCCAGTGGCCCATCCAGTCCAACGCGCTGTGTCACGCAGTGGCCAGGAAACCCACGTGCCATCGGAGGGGCCAGGAGTCGGACACTAGAAGACCTCCCACTGTTGCCCCCTCAAGCACCAAGAATACAGGGCATCACTGCCCCACACTTAAAAACATAAGAAAAGCCATGTTGGATCAGGCCAGTGGCCCATCCAGTACAACACTCTGGGTCACACAGTAGCCAAAAAACCTCCAAGTGCCATCAGGAGGTTCACAAATGCGGCTAGAAGCCCTTCCACTTTGCCCCCCCCCCCGCCGCAAGCACCAAGAATACAGAGCATCACTGCCCCACACTTAAAAACATAAGAGAATCCATGTTGGGTCAGGCCAGTGGCCCATCCATTCCAACACTCTGTGTCACACAGTGGCCAAAACTCAGGTGCTATCAGGAGGTCCATCAGTGGGGCCAGGACACTAGAAGCCCTCCCACTGTTCCCCCCAAGCACCAGGAATACAGAGCATCACTGCCCCACACTTAAAAACATAAAAGAAGCCATGTTGGATCAGGCCAATGGCCCATCCAGTCCAACACTCTGTCACACAGTGGCCAGGAAACCCACGTGCCATCAGGAGGGCCATCAGAGAGGCCAGGAGTCGGACACTAGAAGACCTCCCAGTGTTGCCCCCGCAGCACCAAGAATACACAGCATCACTGCTCCACACTTAAAAACATAAGAGAAGCCATGTTGGATCAGGCCAATGGCCCATCCAGTCCAACACTGTGTCACGCAGTGGCAACCCCCCCCCCCCCAAGTGCCATCAGGAGGTTCACAAATGGGGCTAGAAGCCCTTCCACTTTGCCCCCCCCCCCAAGCACCAAGAATACAGCGCATCACTGCCCCAGACAGTTCCAACAATACACTGATGGACCTCTGCTCCAGATATTTATCCAATCCCCTCTTGAAGCTAGCTATGCTTGCAGCCATCACCATCTCCTGTGGCAGTGAATTCCACATGTTAATCACCCTTTGGGTGAAGAAGGACTTCCTTTTATCCATTTTAACCTGACTGCTCAGCAATTTCATTGAATGTCCATGAGTTCTTGTATTGTGAGAAAGGGAGAAAAGTACTTCTTTCTCTGCTTTCTCCATCCCATGCATAATCTTGTAAACCTCTTTATCATGTCACCCCTCAGTCAAGATTTCTCCAAGCTGAAGAGCCCCAAGCGTTTTAACCTTTCTTCATAGGGAATGCGTTCAAAACCCTTTAACCATTCTAGTTGCCCTTTCTAGGCCGTGGGGCCTGGAGCACAACCCCCTGCCAAATCTCCTTTGGGAAAGATCCTTCATGGTTCTTTTTGCCACACTTTTTTGGTTCCGTTCTGACCCAGTGGATGTGCCTTTGACTTGATATTAATGGATTGCATTAGAGTCAGGCTCCAACACGATCTCTTTTAGATAGATCCCAGGTGAACAGCTGTGGTGGTCTGAAGCAATAGAACAAACTTGAAGTCCAATGGCACATATGAGGAGCCATGTTGGATCAGGCCAATGCCCATCCAGTCCAACACTCAGTGTCACACAGTGGCCAAAAAAACCAGGTGCCATCAGGATGTCCATCAGTGGGGCCAGGACTGTAGAAGCCCTCCCACTATGCCCCCCCCCCCTCAAGCAATGCAGAGCATCATTTGCCCCAGATAGAGAGTTCCAACAATACACTGTGGCTAATAGCCACTGATGGACCTCTGCTCCAGATGTTTATCCAGTCCCTTTTAAGACCGACAATGTTTATTGAGAATGTAAGCTGTCGTGTGCATGCACACTTCGTCAGATGGTGAAATGGGATACAGTGAGCAGTGCTACGTATTTAGTAAGTTTTCGTTGAGGGCGATCGGATCCTTCCAAGATTCCACCTCCTGGAACCTAAAAATCAATCCCCTCCCCCTTTAAGATGATCTGTGCAATTGTTAGACCTTTCAAGCACATTCACCTTTTAAATAAATGCCTTTGTGCGGTCAAATAGCCAATTGTTGCTTTCTGAGGATAGATGCCATAAAACAGTCTTGGGAGCTATAATCATAGGATAATGCCTTTTGGGACCAAGATCTTTTTTTGTGCAGGCTACATTAAGATGGGTAGCTGTGCTAGTCTGAAGCAACCAAGAAAAAGCTTGAATTCAGTGGCATCTTTAAGATCAACAAAGTCTAATTCTGTGTATAAGCTTCTGTGTGCGTGCGCACTTCTTTAGTTTATTTATGATTTATATCCCACCAAGATGGCTCAGGGCGGCTCACAGCACATAAAATCTAACATTAAAATATTAAATTAAGCATTTTACACAGTTAAAAATTAAAACAGCAGATGTGAGGCTCTGCATACGCACAAAACTTATACCCAGCATTAAACTTTGTTGGTCTTTAAGGTGCCACTGGACTCAACACTTTTTTTTCTGGGCAAGTTTCTGCAGTTTGCTTATGACTGCAAAGTACCGGTTCTTTCCACGAATGTAGGAATCAAAGAATTTGAAATCATTCTTACCATGGAAGTACAAGAAACCTCCACATGGTATCAATTTATTAATCAATCTACATATCGCATTTCTCTCACTACACTGCAGTTAGGCTCTCCTATATTGCTTGGGTCAGAATCCCTTCTTTCTGGGCTGTGCCTTCCTGTTCTAAAGCAGGAAGTCCAGTTCCCTGAACACCCAAGCCTTGGTTTCTGGAACCCCAGATAGCATTGCATCAAACGGAAGTTCATGTCGGAAGGAATTTCGTCAAGCCCTTAAGGTACAAACGGACTCCCATTTTATCAGGACGGTCTGGCGCTCAGAGTGTATCTTGCAGTAGAATGGTAGGTTCGGTCACCGACATCTCCAGTTAAAAGGCTGAGGTCATAGGTGTGGTTGCCAACTCTGGGTTGAGAGGGCCCTGGAGATTTAGGAGGTGGAGCCTGTAAACAGGGCTGACCCTAGACTGCCTGGCACCCTAGGCAAGGCTAGGTTCTGGCGCCCCCTCCCCCTTGCACTGATAACCTCACCAAATCACATGGAGAGGTGCCCAAGTTGGCGCCCTCAGAAGGCCAGCACCCTAGGCAGTTGCCTAGTTTGCCTAGTGGTAGGGTCAGCCTTGCCTGTAAAGAAGTTTGAGGAGGGACCTCAGCAGGGTACAGTGCCGCAGAGTCCACCCTCCAAAGCAGCCATTTTCTCCAGGGGAACCGATCTTTGTAGTCTGAGGTTCACTTGTATTTCTGGGAGATCTCCAGTCCCCAGCTGGAAGCTGGCAACAACTTGTGGATGATGTGAATGACCTGGCAGAGCTGCTGGATTAAATAATACTGACCTTGATAAGACTAAAAAATCATAAGGCAGCGCAGCGATGTGTATACACAATTCCTTTCCTTCTTGTTGTAGTCTCCATTTCCTATATTGTGTCTATCACTTGCAGTCTTGCGCTTCTGAATAGCGCTGGGGAGACCAAGCAAGTATCCAGAGGGCTTAAGGCTCAGCTGATAACCTTATCCCCAATTCAGCCTGTGTGGAGTGACAACATAGTCCTACTTCTGCGCTGTTGACATCAACCTTCGTAGATGCGTTATTTCTGTGACTCCCCCCCCCCCCTTGTTATCTCTCAAGTTCAGAAGCTGCCATGGTAGGAGGCCTAAGCCCATTCTCATGTGAAATACACAGTGTTAATTGGTAACATATGGGTATTTGGATGAGGCCTTGTATATCAGTAAATATAAAAGATCATGCAGCTCCTGTTTCCAGGTGGAATTCCCCAGCCAGCGTTGGGGACCCAGAATCTTGTATCCAACCCATACTGAAGAGATCCTCACCCTTACAGCAATTTTTGTGGCATTTTCAGACTTCAGAGATCTGGGTATTACAGTTCAGCATGTATTACTTGCTGCATCTCACAGAATTCCTGAAATACAAGGCCAGCTCTCAGACTTCTCCTTATGATACTCACATTTTCTTTCTTCCAGCATACAAAGCACATCTCTTGTATTCCTTTACATTTGACTCTTTTGGACCTGGAAGTTTGATCCTGGGTTCTGCCCTGATATTATCAGCAAGGGCCAGGATCCAACCTGGACCCCTTTCTCTTCGTGTTTGATCTTGTGGGCCAGAGCCACCCCACATCTATGCTGTCTGCCCCCTTGTTTGCTCTGGTTTCTCCTCCCCTGTGAGAAAATGCCTGCCGGCCTAGAAACCTCCTTTTTTGTTACTTACAGCCCTGATATTTAAGGTTGAACATATGAACATATGAAGCTGCCTTATACTGAATCAGATGCTCGGTCCATCAAAGTCAGTATTGTCTTCTCAGACTGGCAGTGGCTCTCCGGGGTCTCAAGCTGAGGTTTTTCACACCTATTTGCCTGAACTCTTTTTTGGAGATGCCAGGGATTGAACCTGGGACCTTCTGCTTCCCAAGCAGATGCTCTACCATTGAGCCACTGTCCCTCCCCAAATATATATGAAGCTGCCTTATACTGAATCAGACCCTTGGTCCATCAAAGTCAGTATTGTCTTCTCAGACTGGCAGCGGCTCTCCAGGGTCTCAAGCTGAGGTTTTTCACACCTATTTGCCTGGACCCTTTTTTAGTGGAGATGCCAGGGATTGAACCTGGGACCTTCTGCTTCCCAAGCAGATGCTCTACCACTGAGCCACCGTTCCTCCCATTTAAGGTTTTCCTTATATGTCCCATAATAGCTATAAATTGTGTGCTTAAAACACACCACCTGTCCACATTTTAGCAGTTTAAAACAGAATAAGCACTAGCTCCTTCCTGCACTGCTTAAAAGTAATTTAGGCCTAGGCTGCATTCATGAAAGGTTAAGAGAGTGGTTAAAAGCACACTGAAGGTAACAGGGCTATATTACTTGATCCTGAGTAGGTAGATTAAAATGGGCTTGCAGGTCTCTTTTCTCTAGTATGGGGCTATAAGAAATTCATATATAGAAAATCCATCATATCTTTGTACAGAGCCTTAGCCTCCCTATTTAGGGTTGTCAGCTCTGGATTGGGAATTTCCTGGAGATTTGGGGGCGGAGCCTGAAGAGGGGAGGGTTTGGAGAGGGGAGGGGCCACAATAGGATGTAATACCATAGAAGTCCACTCTCCAAAGCAACCATTTTCTTCAGGTGTGTTTATTTCTGTCTCCTGAGATCTATTCCAGGAAATCTCCAGCCACTACCTTGAGGTTGGCAACCCTCATCCAGTTACCAGTCCTATAGGACTGGATGTTCTCAGGCTGGATCTTTGGAAGGCACTTTCATGCATCACTGGATCCATTTCTCTGCTCTGTGCCTGCCCCACATAAAGGCCCAGGTGTGCTCAGGGAGGTGGTGGGCTCTCCTTCCTTGGGAGATTTTTAAACAGATTGGGTGGCCATCTGGCAGCAATGAAGATCCTGTGCATTTAGGGGGAGGCGTTTGTGAGTTTCCTGCATTGTGCAGGGGGTTGGACTAGATGACCCTGGAGGCCCCTTCCAACTCTAGGATTCTATGCTCACAGCTGTATGATCAACACATGTAGTAGTTTAGTGCGCTCATGTCTCATAGAGCTGTGGCTCACTTGAATTAAACAAAAATCAAGTTCAGTAGCGCCTTTTTTAAAGACCCAACGAAGTTTAATCCTGGGTACAAGCTTTCGTGCGCGCGCAAGGCATCTGAAGAAGTCTGCATGAACACGAAAGCTGGTGCCCAGAATGAAATTTTGTTCATCTTCAAGGTGTCAGTGGACCCATATTTAGTTCTGTTGCTTCAGGTCAGCACCATTACCCATCTGAATCTATTTGCTTGGACTAAATAAATTTAGGGGGGCTGTGCTGTAATTCTTGTGAGGAGTGGGTGTTCTACATTGTGGCTGTACCTAGAAACCTTAGGTCTGTAACCCCCCCCCTCCTCTGAAAATTTCCTTTCTTGGAGGGGGGGGGTGTGGTTTAAGATTGCAGACTTACTCTCTAGTCCTGCAGTACCTAGCTGGCATTTCAGTGGCTGCTGGGCCCCCGGCGTAGCTGTGGAGGGTGTACAGATCTCCTATTTTCCCAACAGCAGCTGGAGAAAACTTGGCTCGCGATTGGGAGCGCTGTGCAAGTAAGGATGTCTTCAGGGCTACCCAACCCCGGATTGCAATGTAGTAGAAGGGTCTTTGCATCTAATTGCGCAAAGCCTGTTTGCCCATATGCTTGGAGCGCACGTGTGGGATGGGGAAAGCGTCGGGACGCGTATATATCTGTGGGGACGGCGGCCTGCCCTAAACTTGCGGCATCGGCGAGATCCCTGGCTTTGTTTATCCGTGGATCCCCCCTCCCCGTCTGCTTGCCCCAAAGGGGCGCAACGCAGTCCCTTTGCGCGGCGTCTGGAAAGCGCAGCGCGGCCGATCTTGGCTGGGGGGGGGGGCGGCGGATCGGGGCTGCCGTGCTCCACCGCACGTGCTTCGGTGGGGGGGGGGGGGCGACGGCATCTTCAGCCCCAGCCAGCGTCCGGATCCTTCCCGGTGCCTCTCCGGCTGGCCTGGCTTCCCTAGGCCTGAAGCGCGCCGGCTTCTCCGCAGTCCCCCACGTGTCCGTCTCCTTCCTTCCTTCCGCCGCGGCTCCTCCTCCTCCGGCCGCTGCCGCCGGTGCGCTCCTGGGCTCGGCCTCCGCCTTTCGGAGAGGAGGGCCGGCCGCGCCCCACGTGCCCGCAACCGGGTGCCGCGATCTGCCGCATCGGGGAGAAGGAGACCCGGCTTGGAGAGGCTGCGGGGCCGGGGGCGCAACTGGGCAGCCGCCGCATGGGCCTGGGCTGGCTCCCGCCGGGCCTTCCCCTCCCTCCCTCCCGTGGGCCGCCCGAGTGGGACACGTGTCCTTGGAGCAGGCGGGCCGGGGCCTGCCCCACTGCTGCTTCGTTCCTTGCCCAGGCCCGGCCGGCTGGGTGGCTGCGCAGCGGGAGAGGCGAGGGGAGGCGAGGAGGCCCCTTTGGCTCGGCGTTTTTGAACCATGTGCTGCCGATGGAGGTGGGTTGGGGGGCGGGGGAAGAGAGAAAGGGGAGCATGGGGCCCTGTTGCGCAGCTCCTTGCCCAAGAAAAGGGGGGGTGTTGGGGGAGGGTTGGCTCCCCTGTCGTGCGCCCGCCCGCCCCCACCTTCTCCTTGCTTTTAGGAAGAAATTCAGCACTCCTCCCCCTGCCCCCATTGCATTCATTTCTTTCCCTTGTTTTTCACCAGTTGCTCCACGTTCCCTTCCCTTCCCTCCCTTCGGCCAACATCTGTTTGTTCCCTGTTACCCAGTAGGAAGATTTTTATTTTATTTTTTAAATCGACCGTTGCCAAAATAATTGCCCAACTTCTTCCCGTCTTTCTTTCTTTCTTTTTAAACAATAACCCGGTTTCCACCTCCCTGGCTTTTTGCTCTGCCCGACTGAACTTTGAGATCCTTGCCGTTTCCACTTTTGTTTGCCCATTTCGTGTTTGCTTAAAGAGCCGCGGGGGGGGGGGTTGTTAATTCCCCTCGGGGCTGGTTTGCCTGGTGGGCGGCGAGGTGGGTCGGTCGAGGGTGGCGGAAGGGGGGGGGACCTTTGCCGGGGCGGAGAACTCCCAGCTGTCTTTTGGAAGACGCAGGAGGCGAAGGAGGAGGACATCTTGAATTGGGTGGCATCCTGCCTCTGGGTTCCGCTCAAATGGTGGAGGGGAGGCTATAGGGATCGAGCTGGCAGCTGCCACGTTAGGGTGTTCCTCGCACCTTTGTGGGTGTAGTGGGGGGGTGGGAGATACGGAGCCAGTTTTCCTGCGCCTTTGACTGTGAAGGGCTATTACTGAGAAAAGGGGGAAGTTTGGGCGCTCAGGTCCGAAGTCTTGCTGCTCAATTGAGCAATGGAGAGAGGGGAAGGGAGAGCAGAAAAAAAATTGCTGCTTCTCTTTCATCCCACAGCGTGTAGGTATAGGTACGTTTCTCATAAATGAATAATTTCCAGTGTGGGGGCTTCAGTATGGAAACAGCTGAAGAGCCAACATTTCCCCAAGACAGAAAGCGTGCAAAACTGTTTCTCGTTGTCGCTGATCTCTGGAATCCTTGGAAGTATCTTCCATCTGTCTCAACTTAAGCCTTGTTTAAACTCGGGGAGAGTTAAGACCTGTGTGTTGTGTACATCCCATTGTTGGGGTAATTCCCCCAGCGTGTCCTTTGGCAAACACTTCCCCCTCCATGCAAAGCAGCTCGGACAATCGCTGTTACATCGGACTTTAACTGCCCTTTGTGATTTACAGCCTTTGTGTTTTCACAGTAGATACTGTGGCTGCCGCTGGCCAAGTGCAGCTGGTTGTTTTTGTCCTTTTAAAAAGAGCTGGGAAACTCCGGTTAAAAAACTCGGGGAGAGGTTTCAGGCAAGCCGCTGTTAGCCTCTGCCCCCTCCTCTGAAACGGGGTGGGGGTGGGTGGGATAATATTGTACAAAGTGACATGGCTGTTGTAGAGGTTACTGGTGATAGCATATGGAACTTTTTGATCAGTAACTATGTTCGGTTTGGTGTAGTGGTGAAGTGTGCGGACTCTTATCTGGGAGAACCGGGTTTGAATGGCCTTGGGTCAGCCGTAGCTCTGGCAGAGGTTGTCCTTGAAAGGGCAGCTGCTGTGAGAGCTCAGGGTGTCTGTTGTTGGGGAGGAAGATATAGGAGATTGTAAGACGCTTTGAGACTCTGATTCAGAGAGAAGGGCAGGGTATAAATCTGCAGTCTTCTTCTACCATGGCTCAGCGATAGAGTATGTTTGGCATATAGAAGGTCCCGGGTTCAATCCCTGGCATCTCCAGATTTTTAAGAAAAGGGCCAAGTGGCAGGTGATGTGGAAGACCTCTGCCTGAGATCTGGGAAACCCACTGCCAGGGCTTCTCTTTTTAGCAGTAACTCCTTTGCATATTAGGCCACACACCCCTGATGTAGCCAATCCTCCAAGAGCTTACAGGGCTCTTCATACAGGGCCTATTGTAAGCTCCTGGAGGATTGGCTACATCAGGGGTGTGTGGCCTAAAATGCAAAGGAGTTCCTGCTACAACCCGCCCACCGCCATTCTGAATAAATTATACTGACTTTGATGGACCAAGGGTCTGATTCAGTATAAGGCAGCTTCTTGTGTTCTCAGGGTGCAGAGGCTGATTACTGTGGTCTTTGTTGTTCACACAGCATGCAAGAGGAGAGACCAGTTGGTGTAGTGGTTAAGTGCGCGGACTCTTATCTGGGAGAACTGGGTTTGATTCCCCATTCCTCCACTTGCAGCTGCTGGAATGGCCTTGGGTTAGCCATAGCTATGGCAGGAGTTGTCCTTGAAAGGGCAGCTGCTGTAAGAGCCCTCTCAGCTCCACCCACCTCACAGGGTGTCTGTTTGGGGGGGGGAGATGATAGAGGGGGTGCGGGGTGACATGCTAGAGGTTTACAAGATAATGCATGGGATGGAGAAAGTAGAGAAAGAGGTACTTTTCTCCCGTTCTCACAATACAAGAACTCGTGGGCATTCAATGAAATTGCTGAGCAGACAGGTTAAAACAGATAAAAGGAAGTACTTCTTCACCCAAAGGGTGATTAACATGTGGAATTCACTGCCACAGGAGGTGGTGGCGGCCACAAGCATGGCCACCTTCAAGAGGGGTTTAGATAAAAATATGGAGCCAGAGGTCCATCAGTGGCTATTAGCCACAGTATGTGTGTGTGTATATATATATAAATTTTTTTTTGCCACTGTGTGACACAGAGTGTTAGACTGGATGGGCCATTGGCCTGATCCAACATGGCTTCTCTTATGTTCTTATGTGACATAGAGTGTTGGACTGGATGGGCCATTGGCCTGATCCAACATGGGTTCTCTAATGTGACACAGAGTGTTGGACTGGATGGGCAATTGGCCTGATCCAACATGGCTTCTCTTATGTTCTTATGAGATAAAAGAGGTTGTGGGCCGCTCTGAGACTCAGAGTATAGGGTGGGGTATAAATCCAGTGTCATCATCTTCAGTAACTATGTATCCATCTCGCTCTTCTAAGAAACTGAGGGCAGTTAACCTTGTTCCCAGATTTGTTCTCACAACAACCTTGTGAGGTAGGTTAGGCAACTGGCCCGGGGCACTCAGTGAACTTCACAGCAGAGGTGGGGTTTGGCTCTGGTTCTCCAAGCTGCTAATCCAACACAAAACACCTATTATTTTCAGGGCGCTACTGGGACCGGGGCTCCTAAAATCCAGGCATATATTTTCCAACTTTACTAGTTCTTCTTCGCCCAAGATGTAATTAATGATTGGGATCAACTTGGTGTAGGAAATTGCATATACCCACACGCTGGTTTCATGCGTTCCAAATAGACACCTTTGTTTTTCATTGGGTGGGCCGGTACATTGATGGAGCTGGGCATGTGGCAAACTGCATGGGTGCGCTTCAAGCGTCAGTGCATCCTTTCCAATACTGGATGTTGAGTATCCCTGCAAAACGGCTGCAGAAATGGGCCGTTTGACTGTTAGGGCGTGGCGAAAACGTGCGTCCTGAGTTTTTAGCCCCGCTCTCTTTCCGATTCTTTCTGCCCTCGTGCTTGTGAGCGTTCAGGGAAGTGTGTCGTAATGTCCCGCCTGCCCAGAAAGGCCTCCTGTCAGCTGCCATCTTTTTAGAGGGCACCTGTCGCAATTTGCTCCTTACTGGCAACAGGAAGTGAACTCCTGCCTTCGGGAGCAGCAGGAGGAAGCGGCTAATGACAGGGCGGAGGAGGAAAATGCTTCCTCCTCTTTCTCCACTTTATTAACAGGAGAAAATCCTGCCTGTCCAGGGTTTTTCCCCCTAAATCCAGATGCCTTGTGGGCACGGGACTGCGGAGCTCTCTCTGGTGTGGGGCATTTAGGCGTTTGCCACAGGAGATGGGGTTAAGATCGTTCCTTTGAAACTGGGGCGAGAACTGGTGCAGAGGCATGGTTGGAGGCTTTTTCGGGTTATGTATATTTTATTGGAATTTTTAAGGGAAACAGGGTAAGGCAATACAAAATGGGGAAGGGAAGAAGGAAAAAGAAAGTAACGTGACTTCAGTATAAACTCTGCATCGTTAGTTTACAGATTCAAAAGGTAAAGGTAGGCCCCTGTGCAAGCACCAGTCGTTTTCGACTCTGGGGTGACGTTGCTTTCATAACGTTACCATGGCAGATTTTTTGCGGGGTGGTTTACCATTGCCTTCCCCAGTCATCTACACTTTCCCCCCAGCAAGTTGGGTACTCATTTTACCGGCCTTGGGAGGATGGAAGACTGAGTCAACTCGAGTCGGCTACCTGAGTATAAACAATTTTATTGGTAACATATGGTAGCAAATCTATATCAATATCTTACAATTTAAAAAGAAAAATGTATCTACCCCATATCTTTTCCCCACCCCGCCCCCCGTTATTTGACCCCGCCAGTGTTATTTACTTAAAAAAACCCAAATATTAAAGGTACCCTTAACTATTAAGAAAACCAAAAGTTATATTCTTCTTTTAAAACTTAATCATTATCAAAAATTGTCCAATGTCCTTTTATTTTCCACTCTTTTTCTACGTATCTTCTGAACTTCTTCCACTCCATCTTAAAAACTTCCAAATCATAGTCTCTTAATATTCTTGTTAATTTGTCCATTTTACGCCATGTCATAGCTTTTATAATCCAATCCCATTTTTCTGGTATTTTTTCTTGCTTCCACAACTGCGCATACAATGTCCTAGCGGCTGAGAGCAAGTACCAGATTAAAATTCTATCTTCTTTTGGAAATGTTTCCATTTGTAGCCCCAACCTCGAGTCGGCTACCTGAACCAGCTTCCACTGGGATAGAACTCAGGTCGTGAGCAGAGGGCTCCGACTGCAGTACTGCAGCTTTACCACTCTGCGCCACGGGGCTCTTATTACAGATGTTACTCATAGTCTATAAAGATTTACCATCTTTAGGTTATAACCGGGGCCTTTTTTGGTAGGAAAAAAGCCCAGCAGGAACTCATTTGCATAGTAGGCCACACACCCTGAGGGCACCATTGTTTCACATGGAGCTTTTTTGTAGAAAAAGCCCAGCAGACCTCATTTGCATATTAGGCCACACCCCCTGACCCCAAGCCAGCCAGAACTGTGTTCCGTTGTGTTCCTGCTCTGAAAAAAGCCCTGATTATGACTAATAGTTCGCTAGTATAGACATTAAGATATCAGAATTGAGGAACTTGCAAGTATGTGCCCCAAGCAATATAGAAATCAAATTTATGCCTTCAGCCATTCATAAAAAGGTTTCCAAGGGTTCTCTTCATCTCGTGTTACTCTACCCTTAAGGCGAAGTGCAGGGATGTCTGTTTCAGCTGTAGGAGGCAAGGCTTTTTTTGAGCAGGAACGCACAGGAATGACTGCCTTGGCATTGGGGGGTATAGCCTAACATCAGGGCGTGGCCTAATATGCAAATGAGTCCCTGCTGGGCTTCTACTGGAAAAGCCCTGGTTGAAGGTACAAGCCAGGAGAAGGGTTCCGGTTCAAGGCCTCAAGAACTCGGCGTGTGGATTTTTGGCAACCCGCTTCCAGACTTCGCCTCCACAACGCGGCAGGACGTGCCGTCAGACAGCAGCCGACTTACAGAGACGCCATCGGGGGTTTCAAGGGAAGAGACGTTCTGGGGAGGTTTGCCTCTGCCTGCCTCTGCAGAGCAACGCCTGGAGAAGTGGAGGGCGGGGGGGGGGCACGATTGCTCTCCTGAATACTTGAAAGGCCCTCACTCAGAGAAGGGCACGGAGCTGTTCCTGTTGGCAGCAGAATATAGGACTCACAATAATAGTAAAGTAAAATTTTATTTGTATCCCGGGTTTCAGTTGTGGGCAGAAAGGAACCAGCTGGTTATTAGGAAGGGGGGATTTTTTTTTAGAAGAATTGCAGATTTATACCCTGCCCTTCTCCCTGAATCAGAGACTCAGAGCGGCTCACAATCTCCTTTGTCTTCCTCCCCCACAACAGACAACATGTGAGGTGGGTGGGGCTGACAGGGCTCTCACAGCAGTTGCCCTTTCAAGGACAACCTCTGCCAGAGCTCTGGCTGAGCCAAGGCCATTCCAGCAGCTGCAAGTGGAGGAGTGGGGAATCAAGCCCAGTTCTCCCACATAAGAGAGCTCTGGCTGAGCCAAGGCCATTCCAGCAGCTGCAAGTGGAGGAGTGGGGAATCAAGCCCGGTTCTCCCACATAAGAGAGCTCTGGCTGAGCCAAGGCCATTCCAGCAGCTGCAAGTGGAGGAGTGGGGAATCAAGCCCAGTTCTCCCACATAAGAGAGCTCTGGCTGAGCCAAGGCCATTCCAGCAGCTGCAAGTGGAGGAGTGGGGAATCAAGCCCGGTTCTCCCACATAAGAGAGCTCTGGCTGAGCCAAGGCCATTCCAGCAGCTGCAAGTGGAGGAGTGGGGAATCAAGCCCGGTTCTCCCACATAAGAGAGCTCTGGCTGACCCAAGGCCATTCCAGCAGCTGCAAGTGGAGGAGTGGGGAATCAAGCCCGGTTCTCCCACATAAGAGAGCTCTGGCTGAGCCAAGGCCATTCCAGCAGCTGCAAGTGGAGGAATGGGGAATCCAACCCGCACACTTTCCCACTACACCATACTGGCTTTACAGTAAGAGTAGCTCAGCAGCGGAAGCTGATGAGTTCCTTCAAACGAATGCTTGTCAGGGATGCTTTAGGCCAGGGGTGTCGAACTCATTTTTTATGAGGGCTGGATCAGACATAAATGAGACCTTGTTGGACCATGTCGAGCCAAGCTATGTGTGTATCTATTTAAGATTAGGTAGCTGATTAGGACACAAACACAATTTAAAAAACCCCAGCAACCTTTAATAGAAAACATGCTTAAAACATTAGCACTCGTTGGTCTTAAAGGTGCTTTTTTTGCATTTCTCCCATGGGATTTAGGGCACTGGGCAAAGGAAGCTCTGGCTCTTTCCTTCCTTCCCCAGGGGACCAGGATGGGGATGAGCCTCAGCCAATGGAGAAAATAGAGGCTTTGCTCTGTAGCTCCTGTGCGATTGAGCGAGCCTGGCAAAGCAAGCTGAGATGCAGAAGGAAGCAAGAGAGGGAGAAGAAAGCAGCCAGTTGCTCGGGGGTCTGATAGGAGCCCCCGGGCCACATGTTTGACACCCCTGCTTTAGGCCAGTGCTTCATTGCGCAGGCGTTGGACTAGATGGCTTCTGTGGCCCCATGCAACGTTATGATTCCATGTGCAGCATCTCATCCGCGTGTCGACCAGGGCCGACCCTTCTTCGCTTCTGAGATCTGATGAGACCGAGCACACCATAGGAAGCCATAACAGCGACCTAGTTGTTGTTCGCTGTTGTGGTGACGTGAAGCTCGCTGGAATGTGCTCTGATGCTCTGCAGACGCTGTCATTACCGCCACCTTCAGGGTTCCTGGGCTCCCAATAGCTAGGAAGTTAGACTCTTCCATTTGCCTGTAGGCATTCCGATGAAAGGGAAGGAGCCTACTTACCTAGTTTGGGAATGCGGGGAAGGTAATTAGTTATTCTTGAACATCTTCTGATCCACCCATGGTGAACTCGAGCTCGTGCTCTCCTGGACAAGGCAAATCACCTGGGCCCCAGTGCCTTTGGCCCACTTGAAATAAGGCTGAAGCATGCCGAGGCTTAAGCCATCCTTTAAAAAAATTTTGACGGATTCAAGAAAAGGCCATACAGGCATCTGCTGGGAGCACGCAAGCCGGATCGGACGGAGTCAGGGGGGAGGAGGAGGGCTGGAAAATAAACCTTCCCTTACGTGGCAGCCCAACCTGAGGCCTTGTGTGTACTTAACACGGCCTCTTGGTTATCATTTTTGTTGGGGGGGGGTGTGTGTGAGAGAGAGATGTTCTGATAATTCCAAGGACTCTTGCTGGAGGTCACTGGGTGTAAAGCAGTTTCTCTTTTCCTATGCCCATTTATTTATGTTATATATATATATATATATGTATAAAATCCACCAGCTACGGATGCCACTTTGCTGTCTGGTGAAGTGAGGTCCAAGAAAGATTGTACGGTATTAACTTAGTTAGCGGCTGTGGCACCCTAGGTCGTTTTGCCCGAGTTAAGCTGGTTAAAGAATGGTAAAGGGAAAAGCTCCTCTTTCGCTGCAAGCTGGAGTAGAACTAGTTTTCTAACTGCTGTTGCAGGTACAGCACCGAAGGTAGAAGTTAATTCCAGATTTGCAGACGCGGACTCCGTAAACCAGGGGTGGCCGAACTTGCTTAACGTAAGCGCCGCGTAGAACAAATGTCAGGCGTTTCAGAGCTGCGAGACATGAATGTCAGGTGTTAGAGAGCCAAAAGACGGGGGAGGAAGGCAAGCAAAACAGATGGGGAAAGGTTGGTGAGAGGGAGAGGTCTAAAGAAAGCAACTTTAACTTACAATGCATTCTCTAAGCCGCTGGTAGGCTTGGCTTGGAAAAAATAATATATATAGAGAAATGCCTTTTCCGAGTCAGTGAAGGCTTCAAGAACCACACAGTACGTGTGAAAGAGCCAGTTGTGGCTCCCAAGCCACAGTTTGGCCATCCCTGCTGCAAACTGTGAGTCGTGGTTCCGTAAAACAGCTGGGGAAAGGGCTCAGCTCAGTAGTAGAGCATCTGCTTGTCCCACCCTCAATCCTCAGCATCTCCAGTTAAAAGGCCCAGGTGATACGTGATGTGAAAGACCTCTGCCTGAGACCCTGGAGAGCTGCTGCCGGTCTTAGTAGACAATACTGACTTTGGAATTCACTGCCACAGGAGGTGGCGGCGGCTACAAGCATAGCCAGCTTCAAGAGGGGATTGGATAAGCATCTGGAGCAGACGTCCATCAGTGGCTATTAGCTACAGCGTATTGTTGGAACTCTCTGTCTGGGGCAGTGATGCTCTGTATTCTTGGTGGGATGGGCAGAGAGGGAGGGCTTCTAGCCCCACTAGTGGAGCTTCTGATGGTGCCTGGTGTTTTTGGCCACTGTGACACAGAGTGTTGGACTGGATGGGCCATTGGCCTGATCCAACATGGCTTCTCTTATGTGACACAGAGTGTTGGACTGGATGGGCCATTGGCCTGATCCAACGTGGCTTCTCTTGTGTTGTTATGTTCTCGATGGGCCCATAGTCCAATCCAGTATAAGGCAGCTTCATCTGTTCCGTTGGAAGGAGAGATGAGCTCTTGAATATGACTTCGTGTGATTTTATTTATTGTATTCTTATCTCATTCTTCCTCACGGCGCTCCTGTCTTCCATTTTATTTTCGAAACAATGGTGAAAGATAACATAGCCTGTGAGAAAGTTGACGGGCCCAAGGTCACTCAGTGAGCTTCACGTGGCTCAGTCGGGACTTGAACTCAGGACACCATGGTTTCTGTTCAGGTTTTTTTTTTTTTTTTTTGCTGTTTCTTGGTTGAAAGCCGCCACGAGGCTTGGCCAGAAGGAGTTCCAGAGTTCCTGCCCCATAAACCGATCCGGCCTGAGGTTGCCGAGTTTGGGTGCGATCCCAGGATTAAAAGTCCCCACCCTTGACTCTGTAATAATATCCTTGCTGGCTTGTGGTTCATTCCTTGGGCACTCGGTGTTACCGGGTAGCGCATTGGTTGTGCAACTTGATTTAGGCACGTGGTCAGGAAGAACTAATTGCAAGACCTTCGAAGTCCACGCCCTTTATCTTCCTCCTCCCAGCTAGTGTAATTCTTGCCACCCGGCCCGTGAAAACTGCTGTCTGGAGGGAGCGGCTGGTCCACAGTGGCCAGTTCCCAACTTCAGCAGGGAGAAAATGGAGCTCTGTTAAGAAAACGATCCATTAAAGCCCCCTGTGACTTGGGAAAATAACCTCACACCTACTGTTACTAGATCCAGGCGGGCAGCCGTGTTGTTCTGAAGCACTAGGACAAAGTAGGAGTCCAGTGGCACCTTTAAGAGCCATTTTGGTGTCGTGGTTAAGTGCACGGATTCTAATCTGAGAGAACCGGGTGTGATTCCCCGCTCCTCCACTCGCAGCTCCTAGAATGGCCTTGAGTCAGCCATAGCTCTGGCAGAGCTGTCCTTGAAAGAGCAGGTTCTGTCAGTGCTCTCTCAGCCCCACCCAATTCACGGGGTGTCTGTTATGGGGGAAGAAGATAAAGGAGATTGCGAGTCGCTCTGAGATTCAGAGTGAAGGGCGGGGTATAAATCCAATAACTTCTAAATAAAACCCCCTAACTTCTTAATACCAACAAAGTTTTGTGCAGAATGTAGGCTTTCGTACGCATGCACACTTCATCATATAATGGAGTGGGGTGCAGTGAGCAGAGCTACATGTCGCTTGTAGGCAGTGGTTAAGATTGCAAAATGGTACTAAACCCATCTTCTATTATATTTTAATGTATTCTTTTTTTATTGGCAAACTGGAATGTTTATATTGCATGTTACACGTTAAGAAATAAATTAGGTGGACAGAAACACCTGGGAAAGGACTTCCGAGATCGGAAAATGGCGAGCTGAGCTGCTTTCCTTAACGGGGGCAGGCTGGCACTTCTGTTCGGGGTAGTAAAAGGCAAATGAATGCCTTCTGCCTACTTTTCTCAGCTAGAGAATTGTCCAAGATATGCACAGATACTTTGAGGAGACTTACCTTGGCTGAAAGGGAGTCCCGGAGGGGGCTGTTTTGAGGCTTTGAGGGATCTCCGGAGAGAAGTTGCATATTCATCATCTGCAGACGTTTCCAGAGTCATTCATTTGACTTAAGCTCGACAGGATCCGAATCTTCTTTTACAACTTTAAACATCTAATCTACAAAAGACTGGTGTCGATTTGGATAAACTACAAAAAAAAGGTATCGGTTGCTATCTCTTCACTCCGGGACTATTTAAAGCTCAACAAAACGAAATTAAAAGGTGGGAGTTGGATATAATGGAAGTTTGAGAGGAGGAGAAGAAAAGGGGCTAAATTTGAACCTTGTACATTTAAGAGGCAGTGCTAAAAGGAGAAAGGAATTTATTGTTTAGTCTATCTGCGGTTGAAGAAGTAGCCCCATCATCATAGATCTGCAGCACTCACAGTCAACACAGGAAGTACGTCAGACATCGCGAGACTTCTCTACCAGTGAAACGAGACTTGGTGGCAGGAAAAGCAGGAAGTACCAGAGGAAGAAGAAGGAAGCAGGAGAAGTAAACAGCCTGCTCTAGGATTATAATATCAGAGAGAAACATCGGCGGCCTTTGCTGGGAGGACAGAGTTTTAACAAAGTTTTTAAAGTGACTGGGACAATAAAAATTGGCGGAGTTAATTGAGTTGGCAACTTTAAAATAAGGACTATTGGACAGTGGTGAAGAAGGTTTGAATTGGATAAAGGGGGGAAAAAGGAAAACTTTTAAAGTGAAGCAAAAGTCGCGCCCGCCATTTTGGGGAAAATATAAACTTTAAATATTAATATCTGAGCCTGGGAGGCTCAGAGGACGGCAAAATTGGGTTCATTGGAAAAGGGCAAGCTTCACTTTATTAAACCTGATAGTCCAAATTTAATTTGGTGAGAAAAATAACTATGAAAAGTTATGGCATAAAATGGATGAAGATATAAAGTGGAACAAGCTTAATTTGTCATTGCTTGGAAGAATAGCTGCAATTAAGATGAACATTTTGCTGAGAATAATATATTTATTCCAAACTATTTCGATTGTGAAAGACAGTAAACAGTTTAATAAATGGCAAAGGAAGATCTCAGAATTTGTATGGGCTGGAAAGAAACCAAGGATTAAAATGAACGTTTTAATAGACGCTAAAGAAAGAGGTGGATTCCAATTACCAGATCTAAGACTATATCATGAAGCAGTTTGTTTAATGTAGATAAAAGATTGGGTGACGTTAATGAATAAAAAGCTTTTAACGTTGGAAGGTTATGGAAATAAATTCGGCTGGCATGCATATATGTACTATGGGAAGAAAAAGATGGATGGTTTTTTCTCTCACCATTACATAAGAAATATTTTGCTAAATATCTGGATGAAGTATATGAAATATGGTGATGAGAGAAAACCGCTATGGATTGTGCCAGCAGAAGTAATAAGAATAACAGCTGTTTCAGGAGAGGAAAAACGGATGTCATACAATCAACTATTAAAAATACAAAGCGGTAAAACAGAATTGAAAACTGCTAAGGAATTGAACTATAAATATGATTGGTTTCAAATGCAACAAATAAAAAGTTTGGTGGAAAGTGATCTTAAAACTGAAGGAATAAGACGAGAACAAACAGAAATGGAAAAACGTTCTGCTTGGAGATAATGAAAAATTAATTTCGAAAATGTATAAGTTGCTTTTAAAATGGTCTACGGAAGATGAAGTAGTGAAATCACAAATGATTAAGTAAGCAATTAATGTTAATAACGAAATACAGATGGATACATGGGAATATTTGTGGAAGAACTCTATGAAACTCTCAACATGTCAGAGTATTAAAGAGAACTGTTTTAAGATGATGTACAGATGGTATATGACTCCTAAAAAGTTGGCAAAGATGAACAATAAGATGCCAGACAGATGTTGGAAATGTAAAAAAACATGAAGGTTCTTTCTACCATATGTGGTGGACTTGTGAAAGAGCGAAGAATTATTGGCAGGTGATTCAACAAGAGATTTCTAAGATCTTGGGATACGAATTTAATAAAGTTGCAGAGACTTTTCTGTTGGGATTACAAATGGAAAAATTTCCAAAAGAAGATAGAACTTTAATCTGGTACTTGCTCTCAGCTGCTAGGACATTGTATGCGCAGTTGTGGAAGCAAGAAAAAATACCAGAGAAATGGGATTGGATTGTAAAAGTTATGACATGGAATGAAATGGACAAGTTAACAAGAACCTTAAGAGACTATGATTTGGAAGTATTTAAGATGGAGTGGAAGACGTTCAGAAGTTACGTAGAAAAAGACTGGAAAATAAAAGGACATTGGACAATTTTTGATAATGATTAAGTATAAGAGGAAGGAGAATATTAATTTTAGTTCTTAATAATTAAGGGTACCTTTAATATTGATTTTTTAAGTTTAGTACACTGGCAGGGGTCAAGTAACGGGGGGAGGGGTGGGTAGAAAGTAATATATGGGATAGAGGGAAAGGAACACCTCTGGGAAAGACATGTTCTCAGTTCAACCCAGACTTGCAAGCAATAGAGCAATTAACAGACTCCATTTATTGCCTTATGACAATCTCACCATCATTCTCCCATTCTATTTTATTGGTCTCCCATGTAAATGCTATCCAGACCGAATGTTCTTTCAATTTCTTAATTTCACTGTTTTGCCATTGGGTTCTTTTTTTTTTTTTTACCCCTTTGTATTCTTAACCACTGCCTACCAACTATATGTAGCTGTGCTCACTGTACCCCATTGCATTGTCTAATGAAGTATGCATGCATACGAAAGCTTACATTCTGAATAAAACTTGGTTGGTCTTAAAGGTGCTTTTGGACACCTGCTGTTACTGATATTTATATAGATTCAAGTGGGTAGCCGCATTGGTCTGAAGCAGGGGTGGCCAGGCTTGCTTAACAGAAGAGCCACATAGAATAAATGTCAGATATTTGAGAGCCGCAAGACATGAACGTCAGATGTTAGAAGGAAGGAAGGGAATTAGATGGGAAGGGAGAGGTAGAAAGAAAACAATTTTAAATTTAAATGCCTTCTCCAAGCTGCCAGCTAGCTTGGCAGATTGATTTAAGATGAAGATGAAGAAGATATTGGATTTATATCCCGCCCTCCACTCCGAAGAGTCTCAGAGCGGCTCACAATCTCCTTTCCCTTCCTCCCCCACAACAGACACCCTGTGAGGTGGGTGGGGCTGGAGAGGGCTCTCACAGCAGCTGCCCTTTCAAGGACAACCTCTGCCAGAGCTATGGCTGACCCAAGACCATCCCAGCAGGTGCAAGTGGAGGAGTGGGGAATCAAACCCGGTTCTCTCAGATAAGAGATCGTACACTTAACCACAACACCAAACTGGCTCTCCACACCAAACTGGCTCTTTAAAGAGAGAAATACCTTCTCCATGCCTGTCAACGGAACATGGAGAGCCACACAATATGTTTGAAAGAAGTAATAAATAGGAGCCTGTTGGGTTTGTAGGGAGGAAGAGTCTGGGCACTTGCAGAAGCCGTGCTGGAACAGAATATGAAGCTGCAATAACTGCTTTGCTAAAATTTACAATCTCAGACGTCCTGCATTCTCTATTAACCACACTGTAAATGCTAATGTCAGCATGCCGAGGTTGTGCTAAGGCAGACTGACCCACGAGCTTTCATCTTGCAGTTACATTGAATTACACAACTGAGTTTCACAGAGTGAGGGCGGGATCCTTAGTCATCTTTCCCATTCTGTGAAATGGGTGTCATAGTGAACTGCTGCTTGCTCAGGGTCATTAAGGTGGAGCAACCTTTCTTCTGCCCCCCCCAATCATATTCCAGCTAATGCACAGGTTTCTAATGTTGGCTCTCCAGAGGAACTGGTTGGCCACTGTGTGAGACAAAATGCTGGACTAGATGAACCACTGGTCTGATCCAGCAGACCTCTTCTGATGGTCTTGTGAAGGCCTCGGCCTCTGTGCCCTGTTGTTGGCTCTCCAGAAGAACTGTTTGGCCACTGTGTGAGAAAGGACGCTGGACTGGATGGACCACTGGTCTGATCCAGCAGGGCTCTTCTGATGTTCTTATGAAGGCCTTGGCCTCTCTGCCCTCTTGCTGGCCCTGCAGAGGAACTGTTTGACCGCTGTGTGAGACCGGATGGTGAACTAAATGGACCACTGGTTTGATCCAGCAAGGCTCTTCATATGTTCTTATGAAGACCTACATTTCTATGTCCTGTTGTTGGCCCTCCAGAGAAACCAGTTGGCCACTGTGTGAGGCTGGGTGCTGAATTAGATGGACCACTGGTCTGATCCAGCAAGGCTCTTCTGATGTTCTTATGAAGGCCTCAGTTTCCTGTGTCCTGTTGTTGGCCCTCCGGAGGAACTGGTTGGCCACTGTGTGAGATCGCTGGTGTGATCAGCAGGGCTCTTCTCATGTTCTTAAGTAGGACAGAGTTGGTCGTGGTCCGTGTTGAGCACAGACATAAGAACATAAGAGAAGCCATGTTGGATCAGGCCAGTGGCCCACCAAGTCCAACACTCTGTGCCACACAGTGGCCAAAAACCCCAAGTGCCATCAGGAGTTCCACCAGCTAGAAGCCCTCCCACTGTGCCCCTCCCCCCCAAAAAAAGTCCAGGTAACCCAAAGCAGGTGAGCTAGGTGCAGATCTTATCCCCAGTCCTAACTGCCTGGAACGAAAACCTTGCAGTAAAAATGATCAGACATATCCCAGGCATGAAGCACATGGCTACTTTGCAAAACTCCCACCCTTGTTGGCAGAAATATTGGATGTATGTGGGGGGTGGTTTTGGGAAGAAAGGGAAGTTTGGGTTCCTGGGAAAAAATTAGAGGGAAGAAGAATATTGGGTAAGAACATGCTGGGGATGGTCACCTCCCCCCCTCCCAAAGACTGAAAGACCCCCCCCCCCTCCATCTGCAAATTGCTTGCTTGGATTTTCAGTCTACCATTCTAGGGGTGAAGGTTAATTTGCAAAGCCTGTTCCGTGATTCATGGAGGTACTTCCCGTTCTCCCCCCTCCTCCAGACCAAACCCATGTGTTCCTGTTTACTTTAGGAAAACCCTTCTCCTGGAAGCCTGCCCTCTTCTGTTTCCTGGTTGATGGATGCAGGGCAGTTCTGTTCTGGAACTGTGCTTCCTGACCATGCGCAGAATGTCCCCCACCCCAGTTTTTATGATACGGATTGCTTTATATGCGCGTGTGACTTCATGTTATTACTGGCAGCTCAACAGCAGAGCCTAACGAAACCTGCTTCTTCCTGTCTCCCTCGCCCCCTTACAAATCAGAGGCGTCTCGTTCCTTTTCCTTGGATTCTTACACCGATTCTTTTGCTTGTGAGAAAGCGCCTTTCCTCCATCTGCCCTGCTGTGGAAGACGGAGCTGAACACGAGGCAGCCTGCTACTGTTTCAGATCCTTGGTCCATCGAAGTCACTGTCATCTACTCAGACTGACAGCAGCTCTTCAAGGTCTCAGACGGAGGTCTTTTCACATCACCTACGACCTGGACCAGGGGTGGCCAAACGGTGGGTCGGGAGCCACGTGGCTCTTTCACATGTATTGTGTGGCTCTGGAAGCCCTCCCCCGCCCCCCATCAGCCAGATTGGAGAAGGCATTTGTCTCTTGAAATCAGTTCTCCAAGCCAAGCCAGTTGGCAGCTTGGGAAATGCATTTAAAGTTAAAGTTGCTTTCTTTCCGCCTCCCCCTCTCCCCATCTATTTGCTTTCCTTTCTTGCGGCTCTCAGACATCTGACATTAATGTCTTGTGGCTCTCAAACATCTGATGTCTATTCTGTGTGGCTCTTAGGTTAACCAAGTTTGGCCACCTGGACCTTTTAGTTGGAGATGCCGGGGGTTGAACCTGGGACCTTCTCATTCCAAGCAGATGCTGAACCACAGCCCCTTCCCTGTGAGCCTGATAGACCCAGGGGGCAGGGCCTGATCTCTGTCACCTCTCAGCAAAGGTTTCTAGGCATCTTGGTGTGTCCTCCTGAGATGTAGCAGAGAAACTGTACAATCCGTGGGTGGGGCCGTGGACAAGGCCAGATTGCAACCGGATGGCTTTTTTGCAGCGCCACACATGTGCCCAAGGGCAGCCCACACGGCGTCCTGGTTAATATTGAGCTCGGGGGAGTCCCAGATTCGAATCCTGACTGAGCGGCTTTTCATCAGTCACTGTCTCTCAGTCCAGCCCGCTTCACAGGGTTGTTACAAAGGTAAAATAGGGGGTGGGGGATTGCATATGTTTCCCTGCTCTCCTTGGAGGAAGAGGAGAATGTGCCATTAGTTCCAAGGCATGAGAAAGCAGAGGTGTTTTGCCATTGCCTTCCTTGAAAAAGCTACCTGAGTCTTCCTTGGCGATCTCACATCTGCATACTGACCATGGCTGACTCCACTTAGCTCCCAAGCCCTGGTGAGCTCAGGCCAAACTGAGCTACTGGGGCTGCTACCTTGGAGAAAGGTGGTTTAAAATGCAGTTGGACTAAATAAGCACCGTGAAGTTTTGGCACTGGTCTTCTGGTGAGCTTATTGTCACTGAAAATGTAATGTGTAAGCCCCGTGGCGCAAAGTGGTAAAGCTTGCAGTACTGCAGTCCGAGCCCTCTGCTCATGACCTGAGTTCGATCCCAGCGGAAGCTGGGTTTAGGTAGCCGGCTCAAGGTTGACTCAGCCTTCCAAGGTCGGTAAAATGGGCACCCAGCTTGCTGGGGGCAAAGTGTAGATCAGGGGTGGCCAATGGTAGCTCTCCAGATGTTTTTGCCTACAACTCCCATCATGTCAACCAGCATGGCCAATGACTGGGGCTGATGGGAGTTGTAGGCAAAAAACATCTGGAGAGCTACCATTGGCCACCCCTGGTGTAGATGACTGGGGAAGGCAATGGCAAACCACCCCGTAAAAATAGTCTGCCATGAAAACTTTGTGATTCGACATCACCCCAGAGTCAGAAATGACTGGTGTTTGCACAGGGGAGCTACCTTTACCTTTTTTTTAACCTTTACTGGACTAAATAAGCACTGTGAAGTCTTGGTGCTGGTCTTAGGGTGAGGTGATCGCCCCTGAAAATGTAATGTGTAAGTCTGATAAACGTGCGTTTTGCAAGAGGACAGACCATGGCTCAGAAATAAGAGTATCAGTTTGGAATGCAGAAGGTCCCAGGTTCAATCCCTGGCATCTCCAGATTTTTTTTTAAAAAAGGATGAGGCAGCAGGTGATGTGGAAGACGTCTGCCTGAAACCTTGGAGACCCAGTGCCCATCTGAATAAACTATACTGACTTTGATGGACGGAGGGTCTGATCCAGTATAAGGCAGCTTCTCGTATTCTCAGGGAGCAGAGGCTGATTGCTGTGGTCTTCGTTGGTCACACCTCGGTTTTATCTTCACAACAACCCTGTGAGGTGGGTTAGGCTGAGAGTAGATGACTGGCCCGAGGTCACCTAGAAAGCTTCCAGTGGGAATTCGAACCTGGATTTTCTAGATCAGGGGTGTCGAACTCATTTGTTATGAGGGTCAGATCTGCCATAAATGAGACCTTGTGGGGCCGGGCCATGTTGGTCCATGTATGTACCTATTTAAGATTAGGTAACAGAGATATAAACTTTATAAAAGACGCAGTCAAACACAATTTAAAAATTTTTTTTAAAGCCCTTAAAATAAAACATGCTTAAAACACTAGCAGTTGTTGCTCTTAAAGGTGCTTTCTTTGTATTTCTCCCATGGGATGCAGGGAACTGGACAAAGGAAGCGCTGGCTCTTTCCCAACCTCCTCAGGGGACCAGGAGCCTCAGCCACTAGAAGGAAGAGAGGCTGGGCTCAGTAGCTCTGCTGAGAGAGCCTGGAAAAGCAAGCTCTGTCACCCCCCCCTTCCTCCCCAAGGGAGGAGCCTCAGCCCCAAGGGAGAAAATAGAGGCTTTGCTCTGTAGCTCCTGTGCGATTGAGCAAGCCTGGAAAAGCAAGTTGTTGTGCAGAAGGAAGCAAGAGAGAGGGAGAAGGAAGCAGATGACAGCCAGTTGCTTTGGGGCTTGATAGGAGCTCTCTGGGGACCTGATTAGGCTCCGGAACTGCATATTTGACACCCATGTTCTAGACCCTAGTCTGACACTTTAACCACTACGCCACACCGGTTGTCAGAACAAGACCCGGCGGAAGCATTTCTCTCGGCCTCTGTTGTTTGCACGAACACACACAACGAGCATGCGTGGTAGATAAGACTAGCAGAGATATTTGGGAACCTCTGGGCTGGCCAGAAAGGAATGTAGCACACCTGTCGGTCGCAATCCAGATCTTGCGTCTCAGCTGTGTGCATCGTGATGGCCGGGAGGAAAGTCCTCCACCTGTCTCTGAGATGTGAGCTCCTTTGCAGAAAGAAGTTAGGCAAGGATGGCAGCGCCTGGACACCCTCCAGCCAGGGAGGCTGTAGGCGTTGCTTGCCTGTGAAGAAGCCGCCACCGCGTTCCCTGCCCAGGGCCGTTTGCGTCGTAAAGAAACGCTGGCCAGCACCCTTGCGGTGGGGAAGCGCCTTTCCTCTCTAAGCGCGGGCGTCGGGTCTGTTTGCTACTTCCCTTGACGGTTGCGGCTCGATCTTGGCTTGGCACTGCAAAGGAGCCCGCGGAGGGCGATAGGGGCCGGGGTGGCGTCGTGGTTTGGGAGTCGGAAGGAGCGTCGGAGGTCCTGCTGTGAAACTTGCCAGGTGACCTTGGGCCGGTCGCCCTGTCTCTCGACCTGACCTACCTCACAGATGCAGTGGAGGGCAGCGGGGAGCTGTGTGCCCAGCCTTCAGGCTCCTTGAGAAAAGGGCAGAATAAAAACATGATGGAATTGGGCAGGGCTGTAGCCAATGTGTGTGTGTGTGGGGGGGGGCAAGGGGTAGTGCCCCCTAAAGAATTTGCAGCACCCCCACCCAAGGGCAAATTGGGGGAGATTGGGTGGGGGGAGGTGTTGCAGATTCTATAGAGGGCACCACACCTCGGCCTCCCTGCTGGCTACAGCCCTGAAATTGGGGAGCTGGTGTCTCATAGTAGCATTTATTTCATTTGTGCCTTTCTCTCCAGAGGAGAGCCCAAAGGGGCTTATATCGGCGGTGTCGAACTCATCCGTTAAGCGGGCCAGATCAGGCCAGGCCATGAGCGTACCTATTTAAGATTAGGTAGCTGAGATATCGACTTTATAAAAGACACAGGCAAATGCAATTGAAGGCTTTTTAAAAAACTTAAAACATGCTTAAAATATTTCAAGCTCATTGGTCTTAAAGCTGCTTTCATTGTATTTCTCCTATGGGATTCAGGGAACTGGGCAAAGGGAGCTCTGGCTCTTTCCTTCCTTCCTTCCCCAGGGGATTAGGAGGGAGAGGAGCCTCAGCCGGTAGGCGGAAGAGAGGCATGGCTCAGTAGCTCTGCTTGCGTGATTGAGAGAGCCTGGCAAAGCAAGCTATTCTCCCCCTCTTCCTCTCCAAGGGAGGAGCCTCAGCCAATGGAGAAAATAGAGGCTTTGCTCTGTAGCTCCTGTGTGATTGAGCAAGCCTGGCAAAGCAAGCTGTGATGCAGAAGGAAGCAAGAGAGAGGGAGAAGGAAGCAGACGACAGCCAATTGCTCGAGGGCCTGATAGGAGCTCTCCGGGGGCCTGATTTGGCCCCCAGGCTGCATGTTCGACACCCCTGGCTTATATCATTCTCCTCTTCTCCATTTTATCCCCACAAATGCCCTGTGAGGTGGGTTAGGCTGAGTGTATGTGACTGCCGGAAGTGGGGATTCGAACTGGGGTATCTCAGATACTAATCTAACACTCTTTAACTGTTGCATCTCATCTCACTGACTCCCAGGAACGGAGTGTTTCATATCGTTTTGGTAATCCTTGCGGCAAACCCTGTAAGGTAGGATAGCAGTGTTCCCGGGCTGGGTAGAAATTGGGACATACTCTAGAAAGGGGTGGGTTTGGTGCATGAAGATGAAAGGAGGGGATGCCAGTCTAAACTGGATGGGGCGTTGCAGGCCAGTGAAGACCTTTGGTATCTGGGCCGGATAATGTGGTCTTAATCAGGTCCCCCCCCCCCCCATTGAGGTGTAACCGTCAACGAGTGGTCAAGGGACAAGATTGGCTGAGCGATCGGCACTCCCGATGAGTCAGCCCCAAAACCTGTTGGCCTAGGCTCACGAGTGAGAGAGGAATGTTGAATTCTTCCCCACAGATATTACACTTTTTAGGAACCTGCCCTGCCCAGGGCTGAGCGTTTTGGATGGAAGGGATGCACCTAGCTTCTACTAGCTCCCTCCACCAAAGCCAGTAATATCCTAGGGAGGGACGGTGGCTCAGTGGTAGAGCATCTGCTTGGTAAGCAGAACGTCCCAGGTTCAGTCCCCGGCATCTCCAACTAAAAGGGTCCTGGCAAATAGGTGTGAAAAACCTTAGTTGAGACCCTGAAGACCCACTGCCAGTCTGAGCAGACAAGACTGACTTTGATGGACCCAGAGTCTGATTCAGTAGAAGGCAGCTTCATATGTTTATAGGCAGAGAGCATTTGGGCTGGAAAGCGTTTATTGACTATTCACAGGGCAGGCAGAGAGGTGTGTCTTCTCTTCAGCGTGCCTCCTGTAAAGGTCCCTTGTCGGTTTCCATAATTCCCCGGGCGGTGCGCACGAATCGAGGCAGCAGCAGCAGCAAACGGCTTCGTCAGCTCCTTGTGGCTGCAGCTTTAAATCTCTCCGCCCACCCGCTTTCGCAGTCCTTAACCTTCCAGGTGTTTGTTTAATAAGGCTGGCCCAGCTAATCGATAGCACACTGGCAGTCTTCGAATGGCTGAAATCTCGTGCGTGCAAGGTGTGCGAATAGGACAGCAGCCAGCTTGGCTAGCTGTCAGAGAAGCAGCTGTTTGGGGTCCAGCACCTCCTTCCTCGCTAGACGTCGGACTCTCTAGACGGCAGAGAGCCAGTTTGGTTTGGTGTAGTGGTTGAGTGTGCGGACTCTTATCTGGGAGAACCGGGTTTGATTCCCCACTCCACTTGCAGCTGCTGGAATGGCCTTGGGTCAGCCATAGCTCTGGCAGAGGTTGTCCTTGAAAGGGCAGCTGCTGTGAGAGCCCTCTCAGCCCCACCTGCCTCACAGGGTGTCTGTTGTGGGGGGAGAAGACATAGGAGATTGTAAGCCGCTCTCAGTCTCTGATTCTGGGAGAAGGGTGGGGTATAGGTCTGCAATTCTCCTTCTTCGAGGAGACGGCACATTGGGCTCCGCTCCAGGAAAAGCTACTTGCATAGCTTCCCTTTGGGGCGTTCCTGTGTCTGCAGTGCCCTTGTGGATCCCCACCTACGTCTGGGTTGGTTCCAGCCAGCAACGGCATGGCCTTCTCAAGAAGCACATTTCTCCAGTGTGCTGAATTGGTGCCTTTGGGTCTCTTAGCTAACTACGTATTCCGTGTCCTGTGAACTGCTTGCGTCTTATCTCAGGGGTCTGGTTGCCTCTACCTCAGAAGTCCTCAGCCTTTTTGAGCCCGAGGGCACCTTTGGAATTATGGCACAGGGTGGGGTGTGGGCACCACGACAAAATGGCTGCCGCAGGACCACATAAGAGAAGCCATGTTGGATCAGGCCAATGGCCCATCCAGTCCAACACTGTGTCACACAGTGGCCAACCCCCCCCCCCAAGTGCCATCAAGAGGTCCACCAGTGGGGCTAGAAGACCTGCCAATGTACCCCGCCCCCCAGCACAAGAATACAGAGCATCACTGCCCCAGACAGAGAGTTCCAACTGATAGCCACTGATGGACCTCTGCTCCAGATGCTGATCCAGTCCTCCTCTTGAAGTTGTCTTTACATGTAGCTGCTACCACCTCTTGTGGCAGTGAATTCCATGTATTAATCACCTTTGGGGTGAAGAAGGACTTCCTTTTATCTGTTCTAACCCGACTGCTCAGCAATTTCATTGAATGGCCACGAGTTCTCGTATTGTGAGAAAGGGAGAAAAATGCTTCTTTCTTTACCTTCTTTATCCCGTGCATAATCTTGTAAACCGCAGAGGAGCCAGAGGGATGATTAGAGAGAGACGCTGGGAAAGAATGAAGGAAACACTGGTGCCAGCTGCCACCAAACCAACGCTATTTTAATCTGTATAGATAAATCAGATCTTTGGTGGCAAATTGGACGCTCTGCTGTACAGGAGCCCTCCTTGGCTCCACCCACTTTCTAAAAAAACTTGGCAGGCACCAAGAATGGGGTCAGCAGGCACCGTGGAGCCCGTGGGCACCTTGTCGGGGACCCCGTTTTATGCCTTTCAGTCTCCCGTTTGGGCTGTCAAAAATCCAAACCAACCCCGGACGGTCTGCCCCGTTCTTCCCTTTCCATGTTTCCAGTGGAATTACGATCCTCGCTTTGGAATTGTCTGAGTCAGTTTGAGGGCTGGTGTATTTCTGGGAGGAGAAGGAAGAGCCCGCTGTGGTGTTGCAGTGAGAACGTTAGACTAGGACAGGGGTGGCCAAACTCGTTTAATGTAAGAGCCACATAGAATAAACGTTAGATGTTTGAGAGAAGGCAGGAAGGCAAATAGGGAGAGAGGAGGGAGGGAGAGGTGGAAAGAAAGCAACTTTAACTTTAAATGCATTTATCTTTAAGTTAAGCCGGCTGGCTTGGCTTGGAGAAGTGATTTAAGAAGCCTTTTCCAAGCCAGCCAATGGGGCTATGAGGGCTCCAAGAGCCGCACAGTATGTGTGAAAGACAGTTTGGCCACCCCTCGACTAGGATGTGGGACCTACCCTCTTGCCCCTCTTCCTTCAGCCGTTGCCCAGAGCCGTGGCACCCTGCTTGCCGAGTCTCCGCCATTTTTGAGAGTCCCCACTCCCAATGTCCGTCCTCTTTTGGGCCCAGCCCAGGAATTCTCAGGAGCGCAGATTGTGGCTGCATGGTGGTCGGTTCCCTCTTTGGAAAAGCTGCCCTGATGAAACTGACGTGTTCTTCCCTTTGTGGGATTTGAAGGGTGGTGACGGTCCGTGGTAGAAAGGGCCATCGGACTGCGGCTGACTTCTGATGACCCCATAGGGCAGGGGTGTTGAACACTTTCGTTATGAGGGCTGGATCTGACCTAAATGAGGCCTTGTCAACCTGGGCCATGTGTGTAATAAAATGTAATGTTAGGTAGCAAAGAGATAAACGTTTAAAAAACTTAAAACATGATTAATACATCAACAGCGGTTGATCTTAATGGCGCTTTTTTTGTATCTCTCCCGTGGGATCCAGGGAACGGGGCAAAGGAAGCTCTGCCTCTTTCCTTCCTTCCCCAAGGGACCAGGAGGGGGAGGAGCCTCAGCCAATAGAAGGAAGAGAGGCTTGGCTCAATAGCTCCGCTGTGCAATTGAGAGAGCCCGGCAAAGCAAGCTCTGCTTTCCCCTCTTCCTCCCCAAGGGAGGAGCCTCAGCCAGTGGAGAAGATAAGAGGCTTTGCTCTGGAGCTTCGGTGCGATTGAGCAAGCCCGGCAAAGCAAGCTGTGATGCAGAAGGAAGCAAGAGAGAGGGAGAAGGAAGCAGATGACAGCCAGTTGCTCGGGGGCCTAATTCAGTCCCTGGGCCACATGTTTGACACTCCTGCCATAGGGTTTTCAAGGCAAGAGACATCTAGATGTCATTTGCCATTGGCTATCTCTGTGTAGCAACCTCAGGCTTCTTTGGGAGCAGGGTCTCCTATTCAAATACTACCAAGACCAACCTTGCTTAATTTCCGAGGCCTGATGAGATCGGGCTAGCCTGGGCCATCCAGGTCAGGGCAAAATTAACTATAGGATAATGCTAAATTATTTCCACTCCTTCATGCTGTCACCATAATAGTCCGTGTACTGTGCAGGTTTAACTTGGGTGCGAATCTCCACCGTTTTCTTTGCCACTAAATATCCTCATCTCCTGCATTGAAGCCCCATGGGCCTGGGGTTGCCATGAGCCAGTTGTAATTTGACAGCACACACAGTTATTGTTTAAGTATCCTCTTATGGGAGCCTGGCCAGAGAACACTAGGGAAGGGGTCAGCAGCTCTGGGTTGAGAAATTCCTTGGGAGATTTGGGAGGGAACCGGTGGGTGGCAGGGTTGGGGAGGGAGGGACCTCAGCAGGGTTCCGTACCACAAAGTCCTCCCTCCAGATTAGCCATTTTCTCCAGGGGAATTGACCTCTGTCATCTGGAGATAGATGGAATTCTCTGTCTGGGGCAAGTGATGCTCTGTATTCTTGGTGGTTGGGGGGCAACAGTGGGAGGGCTTCTAGTGTCTTGGCTCCACTGATGGACCTCCTGATGACACCTGGGGTTTTTGACCACTGTGTGACACAGAGTGTTGGACCGGATAGGCCGTTGGCCCGATCCAACATGGCTTCTCTTATGTTCTTATATGGAGCAGAGGTCCATCAGTGGCTGTTAGCCACAAAGTATTGTTGGAATTGTATGGGGGCAGTGATGCTTTGTATTCTTGGTGCTTGTGGGGAGCAACAGTGGGAGGGCTTCTAGTGTCCTGGCCCCACTGATGGACCTCCTGATGGAACTTGGATTTTTTGGCTACAGAGTGTTGGACTGGATGAGCCATTCGCCTGATCCAACATGTCTTCTCTTGCATTCTTATATGGAGCAGAGATCCACCCTTGGCTATTAGCCACAAGGTATAGATGGAATTCTCTGGGGCAGTGATGCTCAGTCTTCTTGGTGCTTGGGCGGGGCAATAGTGGGAGGGCTTCTGTAGTTCTGGCCCCACTGGCGGACCTCCTGTTGGTACCTGAGTTTTGGCCACTGCTTGACACAGAGTGTTGGACTGGATGGACCACTGGCCTGATCCAACATGGCTGCTCTTACACACTTATAGATGGAACACTCTGTCTGGGGCAGTGATGGTCTGTATTCTTGGTGCTTGGGGGGCAACAGTGGGAGGACTTCTGGAGTTCTGACTCCACTGTTGTACCTCCTGATGGCACCTGGATCTTTTTGGCCACTGTGTGACAGAGTGTTGGACTGGATGGGCCATTGGCCCGATCCAACATGGCTTCTGTTATGTTCTTAGAGATCAAGTCTAAAAGCAAGAGGTCTCCAGGCCCCGCCCAGGTGTTGGCAGCTCTAGGCCTGTCCCACAAATGCTTTGGTCCTTCAGGGCCGTTGAGCAATATATTGGAGAGAAAGTTGAGAAATCGCAGCAGCTGCGTATTACTGGTGTAACATTTGCAGGGAGCGTGATAAGTCGTGGGTGTTTTTTGCCTGGATCCACTGCTATTTCCAACTTTCCAGACCAGGAACTGAGGCTGTTGAGTGAGTTAGCTGGTGCCGTGTGGTCCCATCTGCAGTCGAGGAAGGGCTTGATCCCAAGATTCCCTGATTCCCCAGGATCCTGAATCGTTTTTGTTATCCACCTTTGAACCTTCCATCTCCTCCCCCCCCCCCCCCAGTGCCTTTGGACTTTGTTTTTTGCATTGCTGCAGCTGCGAAACACTTTTGCTGATTTTTCGTCCTTCTCGAACCCTCTCTTCCCAGTTACATCTGCTCTTGTTTGCAGGCAGTGTAGTTATTGGGGGGGGAAGCAGGAGCCCCTCTCCTCAGTTAGCCTCTTCTGGCTCTTGGGACAGGGCGAGGCAGGTCGGGAAGAGGAAGCTGCCTCTCGTGAGCGTCAGTGTCGAGTGCGGGCTCCCGCCACCCCATGTAGCACAGGTGGAGTGTCTGGTTCTTGGGCCCTGCTAAGAGGGGAGCGGCTTTGCTGGGCTGGGCCGGGAGCATGCCTGCCTGCCTGCCTCCCTCCTGCCCGGGCGAGTGACTCAGCTGCGTAGGCGTGGGATTTTCTCCGACCGGTTCGGGCAGTGAATGTGGGTGGGGTTTGGGGTGCTCCCTGATTCTCCTCTCTCTCTCTGTCTCTCCTCTCTCTCTGTCTCGGTGTCTCTGCAGTGCAGCAGTCTCTGCGATCTGATACCACCGGCAGCTCCCGGCACTCATGTTCCTGGCCTTCACTGGGTGGGGGTGGGGGACCGTCCCCTGCCTTGCCCATGTTTGGCAAGCCCGACCCTCCCTGCCGCGCACCAGCAAGTTTGCAGGCTGACCATTCTGTCCCCCCTCCCCCCCCCCCAAAAAAAATCATTTTTCTCAAAGTCCATCGGATGAAGAGCCTGGGCTGCTTTGCAAACCGGGCCTGGCCTTTTCCGACTTAGGGGTGAGTCCTTTTGGTTTCTGCACGAGCGCCGGGGAGAGCGGGCCGTGTCTTGGGTGGTATGTGGATAGGGGGTGCTCTTGTCTTAAAGAACCGGACTTGTCCTAATTGTGGTTTGGGGGTTTGGAGAGGTAGATTTCCAATCCCCCCCTTCTCCCTCCTGAGTGCTGCGTTATGGAGAAGGGAGACGGTGGCTGGGATTGGACCCGTGGGGGGTAGAAGACTCTCGGCCTGGGGAGGACGGAGCGTTTGCCTAGCAGTTGGCAGACAGTCTTTTTGGGGGCAAGGAAACCCGCCCCCGCTCCCCCAAGCCTCTGTTGGGAAGCGGAAGCATAATTCAGGAAATACCATTTACAGAGGCCGACCCACATGGGAAAACAGCCAGGGTAGTTCAGGTATTCTTGTACCCCCGCCCCTGCTAACCTTCCACTTCACCTGGGCCTCTCGGCTCCGGTTTTCTGAGTTTGACCCCCTTCTTCCCTATGCAAAGAAGAATTATTTTGCAGGCTTGTGGCTGCAGTTCTCAGTTTTCATTCCCAGAGTGGTTTTGGGGGAGGGGGACTCTCAGGAGCCTTGACCTCACAGTACCGAAGCCTTGAATGCTCTTCGTGTTTCCCCCCGGCTGCTTTGAGAGTCTCTGTGATGGTGCCCCACGCCATGGTCTGCGGGGGATGGTTGTGGGGGGGGAGAGAGAAACGTTGTTGTGGGATTACAGTTTGCGCCCCCTCAGAAGGCACCAGCGTGCTCAGCACTGGGTAGTGGTGACAGCGGACCGGTCTAGGAAAAACGGGGCTAACTAGGCAAGAGGGAAGCCCCTTTTGGTGGCGTTTCCGCGTTCTGCTGAGGGCCTACCCTGTGGCCTCCTGCCTTAAATCTGCATTCTGCAAAAAAAACCCACCCTAATCCACTTTTTGCATTACACGCTCTTCCTTCTCTCGCCCTCCCTCCCCAAGTCTCCCTAGCCTGAAACGCTGACGGCAGAGTGGGGCCCCGGGGTCAGGTTACAGCAGGGCTCAAGGCCTGTTTGGGTACTGGGGCCGAGGAGGGGCCGCTCCCCCATCACCTCTTCTCCTTGTCGTCTGGTTTGCGCCCCCTCCCCGTTTCTGTTTTGCTTTGAGCTCCAGGGGGGCACCGCCTCTGGTCTGGCCCGAAGGGTTCTATTCCCTAAAGATCTCTCCCCCCCCCCCAGTGTCTTGAATTGCTGTTTACTGCCTGGTGTCTTGGCACGAATTCCCTTGGCCTTTGCTCCACGCGGAGGGTGGGGGGCAGACTTTAGCTGGCTGCCCGGCCCTTGCCAGGCCGAGGCCTGTCGACTTTCAGGAGGCGTCTGCATTTCTTCGCCCGCTCTCCAGAACAATCTGAAGATGCATGTATGGGGGGGGGGGGAGAGAGAGCGCAAAACCCACGGGGGAGGCGGTTTCGTCCTCTAGAATGCGCCTCTCGGACAAGCGGCCCCTTTGTTCCCTCCCAACTCTCGCCTAGGTGAGCTTGACTCCCTTGCCTCAGAGTAAGGCCGGGGCGGCGTCCAGGCCAGAGCCGGCTGGCTGGGCTCCTCCTGCCCGCATATGCCAGGAAGCCAAGCCGGTCTGCTTCCTGCCTCACAGACATGGGAGGAGTTCCCCGTTTATTCCCTCGCCAGCCTCACATGCAGCGCTGGAGGGAACAGGACGGCGTGTTTTGTGAGAGCACGGGTAGACCGGTGGGGCAGAGTGGATTGGGAAAGGGTGTCAGGCTCGGAGGGCAGGTGGTTAGATTGGAGCCCTGGCTTAGTCCCTGGGAGAAGACAGGAAGCCGTCTGTCATCACCTGTAATACTTGCATGCCTTCTCATTTATGCTTTGGGAGAAAGAAGAAGCGGTTCTCTGCCCACTTATTTTAGGAATGTGCTGGCCCACAGCTTGCAAGAAGGGGAATAGGTTTAGGGGTCCGCTGAGAAACTTCTGCTGTGGCTTCATGCGGGGTGACGGAAGGGTTGCCAGCCTCCATGTGGGGCCTGGAGATCTCTCGTGTTTTTTTACAACTGATCTCCAGCTGCCAAAAATCAGCTCCCCTGGAGAAAATGGCTGCTTGGAAGGATGGACTCTAGGGCATTGTACCATGCTGAGGCCCATCAACTCCCCAAAACCCACCCTCTCCCAGATTTACCCCCAAAGTATCCAGGTATTTTCCAACACAGACCTGGCAACCTTAGGTGACTCGGGCACATATGAACATCCAAGCTGCTTTATATTGAATCACAGAGTTGGAAGGGTTGGACCAGGGTCAGTAGTGCAGCTCCCTGCACTATGCAGCAAATTCACAAATACCTTCCCCTCCACACACCCCCAGTGACCCCTGCTCCATGCCTAGATGATGGCAAACTCCCCCCTCCAGGATCCCTGACAAAACTGGGCTGGAGAAGAATTGCTGCCTGACCCCAATTTGCCTGGGCGTGTAAGAAAGGGCCACAAGAATTGAGAACTGATGTAACCCTTCCTGCCCTCCCTCTCACAATCTGCCTAAGTTCAGACTCTTGGTACACAGAGATCAGTATTGCCTACTCAGGCTGGCAGCAGCTCTCATGGGGACGGGGCCACCGGTGGAGGTCTTTCACATCGCCTCATCCTGCTTAGCTGGAGGTGGTGAGGATCGAACCAGGGACCTCCTGCATGCCAAGTGGCTGCTCTGCCACTGAGCCACTGCGTGGCGGCTACCAATGCCACTCCTTCCTGCCCGTCAGCCATCATGACCCAGACATATAAGAATGTAAGAGAAGCCGTGTTGGATCAGGCCAATGGCCAATCCAGTCCAACACTCTGTGTCACACAGTGGCCAAAAAAAAATCAGGTGCCATCAGGAGGTCCATCAGTGGGGCCAGGACACTAGAAGTCCTCCCGCTGTGCTCCCCCCCCCCCCCCCGCCCAAAGCACCAAGAACACAGAGCATCATTGCCCCAGAAAGAGAGTTCCAGCAATACACTGGAGAAGTGTGTGATATCTCTGTAACTATATCCCAGGTTCCTAAAGACCTTATCTAGATTCCCCTGGCCGAGATTAGGGGAAAATGGCTTTTTGGGGGAAATAATTGAAATGTTGGGAAATACCAGTGATGTGGGTTTTCTAGGGAAATGTTCCAGTTCAACTGTACATGAGTAAGTAATGTTAGGAAAACGTAATGTTAGCAAACGAAGACAAATCCCCCATGTACAAACATTGGGGTATGTTCATGCTCCATATCTCGCATAGGGTCACCATATGTAGGCCGTGAATCGCTGGCTCTTAACACACACACACACACACACACACACACACACCATGATTGGTTCACAGCACAGCAGCCCTGACGGCTTTTGATAAACAGGCTGCATTTATGTGTGGGGTGGAAAACTTTGCATGGGGATTTTACATGGAAAAATTTCCACCCCACATCACATTGAGGTCCATCAGTGGCTATTTGCCACAGGGTATAGGTGGAACTCTCTGTCTGGGGCAGTGATGCTCTGTATTCTTGGTGCTTGGGGGGCAACAGTGGGAGGGCTTCTAGTGTCCTGGCCTCACTGGTGGACCTCCTGATGGCACCTGTTTTTTTGGCCACTGTGTGACATAGTGTTGGACTGGATGGGCCACTGGCCTTATCCAACATGGCTTCTCTTACGTTCATTGGATAGGCGCTGAAATAAACAATCCTGAACTTCTTTTGCTGCTCTAGCACCATAAAATACATCTTTATGATTTCGATTCCCCCCTCCCCTATCCTTTGGTTATAGCCTCATTTCTCACGGAGATTATAAAGTATATAAAACAATTCAATCAGAGCACAAAGACATCCAATAGACAATGCAGTAGGTCTAGGATTACATAAGCAGAAAACAATTCTTAACATATAATTTGTAGCACAGTATACCGTACTTATAATAGATCTTGGTATGTAAAGTTGTACTGTTCCACCTTTTGTGAAGTCTAGAAGTAGAAATGCCTTGGTTTTCTACAAGCGGAATTGCCGATATAGTCACTACAACTCATACAAAATAAATGGCAAACTGCTTAACCCAGTATTTTAGTGGTTGCCATCTGAGAGGCAGAACAAAATGGGAAAGACCTGTGTTGCGGTAACCAAAAAGAAAGTATCATATGGACAGAAATAGTCAAGATAAGATGAGCAGACTGTTTGGACACAGTGTTAAATTTTAACATGGAAAACGCTGAACTTTTTATACACCTGGTAGCATATTAATGGCAAACAAAACTAGTCCCATATAAGCAATAAATATATCCTTGGAAATGCTGTGTGTCTGCATTATCCACAGAAGTTACATTATTCAATATTGTAGGTTGTCTGCAATAAAACGTTTCCTTAAAAGCATTCCACTTATTCCAGAAGGAGATATAGCACATTTTTGTTGTTCTTTCCCCCCCTGCCCCTCCCCCCCGGTCAGAAACCAGTTTTTCATATATGAACATATGAAGCTGCCTTATACTGAATCTGACTCTCAGTCCATCAAAGTCAGTATTGTCTACTCAGACTGGCAGCGGCTCTCCAGGGTCTCCAGCTGAGGTTTTTCACGCCTACTTGCCTGGACCCTTTTGAGTTGGAGATGCCGTGGATTGAACCTGGGACCTCCTGCTTACCAAACAGATGCTCTACCGCTGAACCGCCCTCCCTCCCCAAAAAACACATTAGTGTTGATGACATATGAACATACGAAGCTGCCTTATCCTGAATCAGACCCTCAGTCCATCAAAGTCAGTCTTGTCTACTCAGAATGGCAGCAGCTCTCCAGGGTCTCCAGCTGAGGTTTTTCACGCCTACTTGCCTAGACCCTTTTGAGTTGGAGATGCCGGGGATTGAACTTGAGACCTCCTGCTAACTAAGCAGCTGCTCTACCACTAAACCACTCTCCCTCCCTCCCCAAATTTTCAACTGGATTTTTTTGAGAGGAGGAAGCCCTTGGGAGTGGCACTGTTTTTGTGTGTCCCCCCCCCCCCCTGCTTTGCATTTTCTCCCCAAGTGACCTGGGAGGAAACTGGATCCTCCCCCCCCCCCCCCCCGGACTTTTTCAGTTTTTGTAATTGGAAACATTGAAAGTTCAGAGGAACGTTAAAAGAGAAACATTTCTATGGTCTCTCTTCTCTTTTGAGAATGCTTAAGGGACGAGTTCTAAAAAGCTGTGTTTTACGGAAGACGGTCTACATACAGCATGAGACGATGACTCTCGTATGTGCTGTGCAGCATTTCCAAGGACTTGTTTGTTGCTGAAGTATGACTAATTTCTGTCCACAATTGGTGAGACACGCAGGGCATATGATGGTGATACACTGCGGAAGAGGCCAAGAGTTTTCAGCATTTAGCCGAAGTCAGTGTCCGAATCCACTGACGATCCTTAATAGCATGACTTTTATCTGTATATAGAAACGGGTTTCTTGATTCAAACAATTTTATTAGTAACATATGGTAATAAATTTCAATTTCTTACATCATTAATAATTACTTTTTTTAATCTATCCCATATATTAATTTCTACCTACCCCTCCCCCTGTTACTTGACCCCTACCAGTGTTATATACTTAAAATCTTGTGTTTTAACCAATTTATTGATAGCATATGGTTACAGAACTTAATTTCCCTTCGTTGCTTCAATACTAACCCATATGACTTTTCAATCCCCCCTCCCTCCAATATAGACTTCCCCGGGGTTATAGATTCTAATTCAATACTAAAGATACATCTGACTAATCAAAATTCATTATATAAATATTTCCCCCCCCTTCTTGCTTCTTCGTTTCCCCCCCCCCCATTATTACTAAAAAATTGTCCAATGTCTTATATACTTAAAATCTTAATATTAAAGGTACCCTTAATTAATAGGAACCAAAAGTAATATCCTCCTCCCCCTTGTACTTAGTCATTATCAAAAATTGTCCAACATCCTTTTATTTTCCACTCTTTTTCTACATATCTCCTGAACTTTTCCCACTCCATGTTAAATACTTCTAAATCATAGTCTCTTAAGGTTCTTAAGAACCTTAATAGAAACGGGTTTCTTAAAGCTGCTTTTTAAGCTAGAGTTCATTATTTGTGTTGTCAGTGCTTATTGTTTTCTTACGAGACGGATGGCGAAATCTGAGAGAGAGAGAACCTTAGGTTTAAAAATGTGTAGCGATTTACAACTCCATCTTTCCCTTTCTGCCCTGACCTAGCCCGATCTCTTCAGAACATCTTAGAACAGGGGTGGCCAAACTTGCTTAATGTAAGAGTCATTGAACAACAACAGTATTCTATAGAATAAACGTTAGATGTTTGAGAGCCGCAAGACATGAATGTCAGATGTTTGAGAGCCGCAAGACAGGAAGGAAAGTAGGTAGATGGAAAGAAAGAAGATATTGGATTAATATCCTGCCCTAAACTCTGAATCTCAAAGTCTCAGAGCGGTCACAGTCTCCTTTACCGCCCCCCCCCCCCCCCCATTACAGACACCCTGTGAGGTGAGTGGGGCTGAGAGAGCTCTTACAGCAGCTGCCCTTTCAAGGACAACTCCTATCAGAGCTATGGCTGACTTGAGGCCATTCCAGCAGCTGTAAGTGGAGGAGTGAGGAATCATACCTGGTTCTCCCGGACAAGAATCCGTGCGCTTTAACCACTACACCAAACTGGCTCTCCCAGATAGGTGAGAGAGGAAAGAGGGGAGAGAGAGGTGAAAAGGAAGCAGCTTTTAACTTTATACGCATTCACCAAAACTCTGGCTGGCTTGGAGAAGTGATTTAAAGAGACACATGCCTTCTCTAAGCAGTCCCACGGGACGGTGGGGGGCTTTGAGAGTCACACAGTATGTGTGAAAGGGCCACACGTGGCTCCCGAGTCATAGTTTGGCTACCCCTGCCTTCGAAGCTAAGATGGGTCAGCCCTGGTTAGCACTTATATGGGAGACTCCCAAGGAAGTTCCGGAATGCCACGCAGAGTCAGGTAATGGCAAACCCCCTCTGTTTGTCTTTTGCCTTAGAAATCCCGCAGGCCTCTGATGAAGCTAAGCAGGTTTCCTCCTTGTTAGTACTTGGGTGGGAGACCACCAGCGTTGCTGTGCAGAGGCAGACAATGGCAGACCACCTCTGAACCTCTCTTGCCTTCAAAGCCCCTTAAAGGATTGCCATAAAACAAAGCAGCAGACAAGTGGCACCTTTAAGACCAACTAAGTTTTATTCAGCACGTTAGCTTTCGTATGCTCTTAAGCAGACTTCGTCAGACAAAGCGGAATGGCAAGCTATCTTTAAATATAGAGAAAGTGGTCAGGGAGTTGGTATGAAGAGTCATGGGAATGCTTTTAGCAGATTAAAAGAATCCCAAATTGGGGTCTGTGTTTGTTTGTTTAGTATAGTTAACTGGGCTATAATAGCAGTGGAGAGTGATAAAAAGCAGACATGTCCTAGGTCTGAAGTGCCATAAATCTGGGTGTCCTAGGTCTGAAGTGCCATAAATCTGGGTGTCATTCTGGCTTCTTAGGGTTTAGACGGAGGGCATTAGTATTTTGTCTGAGAGCCAGTTTGGTGTAGTGGTTAAGTGTGCGGACTCTTATCTGGGAGAACTGGGTTTGATTCCCCACTCCTCCACTTGCACCTGCTGGAATGGCCTTGGGTCAGCCATAGCTCTGGCAGAGGTTGTCCTTGAAAGGGCAGCTGCTGTGAGAGCCCTCTCCAGCCCCACCCACCTCACAGGGTGTCTGTTGTGGGGGAGGAAGGTAAAGGAGATTGTGAGCCACTCTGAGACTCTTCAGAGTGGAGGGCGGGATATAAATCCAATATTTTCATCTTCCTCACGGTGTCTGTTGTGGGGGAGGAAGGTAAAGGAGATTGTGAGCCGCTCTGAGACTCTTTGGAGTGGAGGGCGGGATATAAATCCAATATCTTCATCTACCTCACAGGGTGTCTGTTGTGTGGGGGGAAGGGAAAGGAGATTGTGAGCCGCTCTGAGACTCTTCGGAGTGGAGGGCGGGATATAAATCCAATATCTTCATCTACCTCACAGGGTGTCTGTTGTGTGGGGGGGAGGTAAAGGAGATTGTGAGCCGCTCTGAGACTCTTCGGAGTGGAGGGCGGGATATAAATCCAATATCTTCATCTACCTCACAGGGTGTCTGTTGTGGGGGCAGAAGGGAAAGGAGATTGTGAGCCGCTCTGAGACTCTTCGGAGTGGAGGGCGGGATATAAATCCAATATCTTCTTCATCTTCTTCTTCTGCTTAAGAGCATACGAAAGCTTACGTTCTGAATAAAACTTAGTTGGTCTTAAAGGTGTCTACTGCTTTGTTCTGTTGCTTCAGACCAACATGGCTGCCCCCTTGGACCTATCTACAAGGGTTGCCATAAGTTCGCTTAAAAATGATGGCACCATTACACACACTTTTCCTTCCCTTTTCAGCACTTTGGCAATTCAGTTCAAACAAAACTTTGGGCTATTGTAAATACATCCGATTGTACTGCTCTGTATGCCCACCGAATCAGGACGATCCCGTTTATAAAGCAAAAGAAAGCTAGACTTGATGAGGCAGGAAATATTACGTGTTGCATCTTTCCCCCCAATTTTCTCTGCCCCTTGGATTTTCCATGGCTTTCCAACTTTTGGAAATCGTACATTTCTAGTGCCGTGTGTAGAGAGGTATAGGATGCAGGAACATTCAAGAAAGGCCTGTAGTGGAGCGCCTGTCTGAGAACGAGTAAGTCAGTCTGGATGTGGGCTGGGCAGTGCCGTTGGGGTAGCAGAGATGTGGTTAACTCGGATGGCGATCACCCATATGACCTGCCTGGGTCACACCTTCAGGCGTTACTGCTGGTCCCCTGCTCTATCCCAATGGCTTTGGTTATGGCAGTGCCATCTGTGCCCAGGAGGACATTCAACGTGACTTGGTGCGGATGATGGACGTGACCGCCCAACCGTTTTTCAGAGGGTAGCCATGTTGGTCTACAGTAGAACCGCTAGATCCGGGGTGGCCAAACTTGCTTAATGCAAGAGCCACACAGACGAAACATCAGATATTTAAGAGCTGCAAGGCAGGCAGGCAGGCAGATAGATGGGGGAAGGAGGGAGAGAGGTAGAAAGCAAGCAACTTTTAACGTTACATGCATTCTCCAAGCCAGCTGATGGGGTGGCGAGGGCTTTGAGAACCGCACAATACGTGTGAAAGAGCCCTGAGCCACAGTTTGGCCACCCCTGCACTAAATTTGAGTCCAGTAGCACCTTAGAACCCTGACCTGGATAGCCCATGGAAACCCAATCAGCTTCAAGAGGGGAATGGATAAGCATATGGAGCAGAGGTCCATCAGTGGCTATTAGCCACAGCTTATTGTTGGAACTCTCTGTCTGGGGCAGTGATGCTTTGTAAGCTTGTGTTTGGGGGGGGCGGGGCACAGTGGAAGAGCTTCTAGCCCAACTGGTGGACCTCTTGATGGTACTTGGGGGTTTTTGGCCACTGTGTGACACAGAGTGTTGGACTGGATGGGCCATTGGTCTGATCCAACATGGCTTCTCTTATGTTCTTATGTGACCCAGAGTGTTGGACTGGATGGGCCATTGGCCTGATCCAACATGGCTTCTCTTATGTTCTTATGTGACCCAGAGTGTTGGACTGGATGGGCCACTGGCCTGATCCAACAGGGCTTCTCTTATGTTCTTATGTGACCCAGAGTGTTGGACTGGATGGGCCATTGGTCTGATCCAACATGGCTTCTCTTATGTTCTTATGTGACCCAGAGTGTTGGACTGGAGGGGCCATTGGCCTGATCCAACATGGCTTCTCTTATGTCAGATCTTGGAAGCTAAGCACGGTCAACCCTGGCTAGCATTTGCATGGGATACCTCCAAGGAAGCCCAGGGTTGCTATGCAGAGGCAGAAAACTGTAAACCACCTCTGAACATCCCTTTCTTTGAAAGCTCCGTAGGGTCTCCATAAATCAGCTGTAAAGCGACTTAGCGACAAACGAGATGTTGGGGTTTCAGAGGGTTGCTGTGTTTCAGCAGTAGAACCAGCTAGATCCGAGTCTGGTAACACCTTGGGGAACCAACACGATGTTTTGTTAATAAACTTGCAAGAGTCAGATGCAAGTCAGATGTTGTTATGTGGTTTTCCCCTCCCGACCCCCTGCCGGGTCTGGTTTGGGTCCGGGGTTTCTTTGAAGGAGATTTGGAATACTTCCCCCCTCAATTGTTACCTTGTGCCCGCTTCCTTCCGCTCATCCGGTCTGACGATTCCTCTCTCCCTCTTCCGTCCCGACAGATAGCAAGGGGATCCTTATGCAGCACCACGTGAAATGAACAAAACTCCACAGCCCTCAGGAGGAACCCCATCAGCCCCGCACCCCTCCCCTTCTCCTGGACTTCCACAGGTGAGGACTCCAAACACCCCGCCCTGGACCGTCTCACCTCCATGCCCGAGGCCGTCGGCGAGCGATCCTCTCTCGTCCCTAACCTGCTGCTGGGATTGCAGTTTGGGCGGTTTGGGGCTGCCGCCGAAGCTGTTAACTCCTTTCTCATCTCTTCTCTCCCCTCCTCCCCCACAGCAATCAGCATTTCCTCCTGGACAGCCGGCATCTGTGGTTTTTAACCCAGCGCAAGCTACCCAAATGAATACGCCTTCCCAACCTCGACAGGTAAGGGGGGGGTTGGGTTGGGGCCTCCTGCCTGCTTGTTCTCGAGCCATGAGGCTCCCTGAGTTGATAGCCAGGGACTCCTCTGATGTGCCGCCAAACCGGTTCCTCCGGGGCTCGCGGGGCCGGAGGAGCTCTATGGGCTGACTCGGTCTGCAGGCGCCGCTGACTCAGGAATGCACCTGCGGCGCGTGCCGGGCGGGGAACATCGTTTTGGGGCGAGCACGACGGAGCCAGACACGAAGGCAGAGAGACGTGCCGGATGTAATCCCGTCCTCCGTTTCTGTCCTAGTTTGAGAGAGGGCAGGGCAAAGAGGGAGACGTCTGCTTGGGGGGTCGGGGGTCAGAAGGGGGGCCCACCACTGTCAGTGATGCTGTGCTCTTCTTTTCCTCTCCCTTCACTCTTTCCTGTCTTAGTTTGCAGCAGGGCCTCGTGCTATACATCAGCAGGTACTAACGTCCCCTCCCCTCCCCCTCCCTGCATGCTGGTGTGCGATCCGGGGGAGGGAGCAGGGGGGGCAGGCACAGAGGGGTTTTGCTCGGACGCTGCAGGGAAACTGGCTGAAGGAGGCAGAGGCTCGTCCCGGCCAGCAAGGTAGGGGGGAACGGGACAGACGGTCTGGCGGATCCGCAGAGAGTCTGAGCTGCGCCGCTGTCCCTTTCCAAAGGTGGCTGCTGGGGCAAACTTTCATCTCTTATACTCGGGAACAACGAGAGCGGACCTATCTGGCAGGGTCATTGTAAAGGTTTCCCGAAATAATGTTACAGGAAGCCCTTTGGACGCTCCGAAGCGAACTGTAAAAGCCGAGAAATATTCGGGAGGGGAATCTTGTTGTAGATTCCCACACCTTTTGAGGAAGGGGTCCCACACCTTTTGAGGAAGGGAGTGAATCCATGTGGAAAGGAGGCTAAATGGGCCAGGATTAGCGGACCTGTTGAGACGAGGAGGGGGGCGGAGGGCTGGATCTGGGTTAGGGGCAGTTTGACTGCAGTGTCCTTTGCACCGCCCTCTCCCCATCCCATGTGACTTGCATGCTGGATTCAGGATGGCCGCTTCTCTCTCTCTCTCTCTCTCTTTCTCTCATCCTCCTCGAGCGTTGCTGCTTCTGCCTGTATTGCCTTTCCTCGTCCTAACCCAGCCATCTTCGCTTTCCCTTCCGTGTCTCCCTCGCCTCCGAAACGAACCTCCGGCTCCCAGCGTTTGGTCCCGGTGCCATTTCAGAGCGTCGGCCAATCTCTCCGCTGCCACCGGCACAGCAAGCCCCTTGCGCGTTGCTCTTTGGAGAGGGCAGACTGTTGTCCTTGGTGTCTGTTATCACAGGAAGCAGTTTCTCGCTCTTCTGCCCCACGTTTTCCTGGCACTCTCTTGGTTTAGGGTGGCATCTGCGTCTTTGCTGTGCCAGGCTGTTTATGAAGAGCGATTGGGAGGTTGGCGTGGCCAGAACTGGAAGGGAGTGGGCTCGGGGGTGATTGTAGTCTGGGTCCCCAAAGCATCAGTTGGGGTTCTCCTTGCTGAGATTCGGCTCACTCCTTGCTGAGATTCGGCTAACGGCTTGCTTAGGTTCGGCTAATTCCACCGTGCAGCTAGATTGCTTCCCTTTGATCCTGCTTAGGAGGTGCCTTGTAAAACACTTAATGTGTCTTCATAGTTCCAGATGAATTTGGAAAAGGATAAGACTTCCTTCCTGTGTTAAGTTGAGCTCTCATTCCATATGTCCCTTCAGCCCCCTCCCTTCCTCGAAATCGTATTAATAGAGTGGACCGGCGCTAAGCCCTGGATTGCATCTTTCCTTTTCTTCAATCAGGATGGCCACCCCACCACACCACCCTGAGTCAAAGCTCCTGGCGCGTGAATCACCCCCTTGGTGCGTGGGGTGAGGCGCCGGCGGGTGTGCAAGAAATAAGCCTAGACGCCTTGGCCTCCCTTGTGCCTGTTCGGCTGATCCAGCAACCCTTCCGCTGAACCGGATACTAGGTCTTGAGTTCAAATCGCGCCTGTTCCACAAGCTCGCCTGATAGCCTTGGGCCAAACCGCTGCCCCTCAGGCTCGGTCCCCCCCCATCCCCTATGAAATCAGGGTGAAAATACTAGAGTAAATGGAGGCAGCGTGCGAAAACTGGCCTCAGAACGGCTGTTGAGCATGTCTGCCTCGCAGGGTGGTTTGTGCAAACTGCAGAGAGCTCTGCTCAGTCCTTGCAGGAACGTTTGGGATAAGAATATAGCCTAATTTACAGAGCAGCGAGTATAGCGCAGACAGGCCGGAGATTACCAGAGCTCAGAAGCAAAAGCGGGCTCGGCCTTGGTTAATATGTGAATGGAAGCCCACCAAGGAAGATGGGCACACCGCCTCTGTTCATCCCTGGCTTTGAAAACCCTACGGGGTTGCCAGAAGTCCTCTCCGGCTTGATAGCATACGATTGTTATGTATCTTCTGGGCCATCGTAGAGGTTGCGGAGCTCTTGCGCGGTTCTTTCGGCTCTTGAAAGCCTGCTGGAAATGCGATGCGTCTCCATTGCTTGCCATCACTCCGGGATTCTGCGGTTCCTTACGGAGCTGCTGCATCCACACGTGACGGCCGTAGAACAAAGCAGCGCCTTTAAGACCAGCAAAGGTTTATTCAGGACGTACGCTTGCGTGTGCATGCACTCTTCATCAGACGATGAAATGGGGTACTGCGAGCGGAGTCACGTATAGCTGGTGGGCAGTGGTTAAGCATGCAAAAGTGGAGAGCCAGTTTGGTGTAGCGGTTAAGTGTGCGGACTCTTATCTGGGAGAACCGGGTTTGATTCCCCACTCCTCCACTTGCAGCTGCTGGAATGGCTTTGGCTTAGCCAGAGCTATCGCAGGAGTTGTCCTTGAAAGGGCAGCTGCTATGAGAGCCCTCTCCAGCCCCACCCACCTCACAGGATGCCTGTTGAGGGGGAAGATACAGGAGATTGTAAGCATCTCCAATTCAGAGAGAAGGGCGGGGTATAAATCGTCATGTCTTCTATATGTAAGTGCTCACTGTACCCCATTTCATCGTCCGATGAAGTGTGCTTTTAGCATATGAAAGCTTACATTCTGAATAAAACTTTACTGGTCTTGAAGGTGCTACTGGACCCCAACTTTATTCTGTTGCTTCTGACCAACACGGCTGCTCACTTGGATATACATAACAGCCCTGTTACATGGCCTGCCCACCTGGATATACGTAACAGCATTGTGGAGCAAAGAGTACCCAATGGGCACAACCAGGTACACCTTGCCATGCTGGCACAGAGCGAGAAACCACATGGCCCTTTGAGTGCTCGTCCCTTTAGGTGCACGCTCCAGCACTGGCTGCGGATGATTAATTTGCGCCGGTGAGACCCTGCCACATCCACAGTGGCCACTGACCACTCCTGGTCGGTTCAGGAAGCAGCAATTGGCCACCGGGAGCAGTTGGGCTCCTAATTGCTTTAGCTTCGTTCCCAGCTCCTGAGGGCGGGGCCTGAGCTTAGAAGCTTAAGTGCCTTTCTCAGTTCCTTTCTGCTGTGGTGTTTGGGGACCCGAGGGTGGCCTCTCTTTGAGGGTCTGCTTAAGAATTTGGGCTTGCGAGCAGTGCTCCCTCTAGGCTGTGGAGTTTTGTGTGCAAAACCTCTACTTCACGAGCTGCTGGCATTAGATTTGTGTGAGCGAGCAATTTGGCTACTGCATAGATTAGGTTATCCTGGGGGGCATCCTTCCTGTGTGAAGACAAAAAAATGTGTTGAGCCAGAGGCTAAAAAGCTGGGAGCCAGCTCACACTAACGCAGCAGAGAGGAAACACGGCTTGCAAGTGCATTGGCTAGGATATTTGCTCTTTCAAATGAGGGGGGGGGGGCACAGAAGCGGCTTACTCCTGGAAAGAACTGTTGTGTAGAAAATGATGATGATACTGGATTTATATCCCGCCCTCCACTCCGAATCTCAGTCCCAGAGCAGCTCACAATTTCCTCCTTTATCTTCCTCCCCCACAGCAGACACCCTGTGAGGTGGCTGGGGCTGAGAGGGCTCTCACAGCAGCTGCCCTTTCAAGGACAACTTTTGCCAAAGCTATGGCTGACCCAAGGCCATTCCAGCAGCTTTAAGTGGAGGAGTGGGGAATCAAACCCGGTTCTCCCAGATAAGAGTCCACACACTTAGCCACTACACCAAACTGGCTCTGCCAGAGCTACGGCTGACCCAAGGCCATTCCAGCAGCTGCAAGGGGAGGAGTGGGGAATCAAACCCGGTTCTCTCAGATAAGAGTCCACACACTTAACCACTACACCAAACTTGCTCTGCCAGAGCTACGGCTGACCCAAGGCCATTCCAGCAGCGGCAAGGGGAGGAGTGGGGAATCAAACCCGGTTCTCTCAGATAAGAGTCCACACACTTAACAACTACACCAAACTGGCTCTGCCAGAGCTATGGCTGACCCAAGGCCATTCCAGCAGCGGCAAGGGGAGGAGTGGGGAATCAAACCCGGTTCTCTCAGATAAGAGTCCACACACTTAACCACTACATCAAACTGGCTCTGCCAGAGCTATGGCTGACCCAAGGCCATTCCAGCAGCTGCAAGGGGAGGAGTGGGGAATCAAACCCGGTTCTCTCAGATAAGAGTCCACAACTTAACCACTACACCAAGCTGGCTCTGTAGGTTCAGGCTTTGAAGACTTTAATTTCCCAAGGACTGGGGGTGCTCCAGCCCAAAACGAGGAAGGACTTTTCTGCTTTTATTGGAGAATGAAAATAAGCTTACCTAAAAAAAAAAAATCAATTGCACATGGAGAAAAGCCAGTCTCTCCCACTGTGTATTTACAGTGCCTGTTTCTGTCCCTGCCCGCACTTGGATTGCCTTGTCCAGCTCAATCTCGGAAGTAAAACGGGGCTGACTCTGGTTAGTCCTTGGAGACCGCCAAGGAAGTCCAAGGTTGCTACGCAGAGGCAGGCAAAGGCAAAGCACCTCTGAACATCTTTTGCCTTGAGAACCCCATGATGGGTCATTGTACGTTGGCTGCAACTTGATAGTACATTCCACACCCTGCCCTTGGTGGCGCAGGCTAACCCGATCTTGCCATATCTCAGAAGCGACGATGCTCTGAGAGACCTTTGGCTAGTGAAGGGCGGGGTATAAATCCAATCTCTTCTTCTCTTTTTCATCTCAGTTAAATTAATGCACTGTTTAGTCCTGTTGGCACATTTGGTGGTACGTCAGTCCCTGTCTCCAAGGGAGTATGTGTTATAAAGTTCTTATCTTCTCTGCCTCCTGAAGACTTTCCCCTTTGTGGATTTTTGTCGCCGTTGTTGGGTTTTTTTATACGGGAGGTGCTTGAGATAAAACTCCTGTCCCCACATGGTTTGATTGAGCCAAAGTCTATGTAGAATCTTAAAGAGTTGGAAGGGACCTCCAGGGTCGTCTAGTCCAACCCCCTGTACAATGCAGGAAACTCACAAATACCTCCCCCCCCCCCATAACACCTTCTCTTTGCCCAGAGGATGGCAAAAAAACCTCCAGGCTCCCTGGCCAAACTGACATGGAGAAAAATTGCTGTCTGACCCTGAAGTGGTAACCAGCATTTCCTGAGTGTGTAAGAAAGGGCATGAGAAGTAAGCATTGATGCGACCTTTCCTGCCCTCCTCCTCATGATCTCCCTAAATCACAGAATCAACATTGCTGTCAGGTGGCCATCTAGCCTCTGTTTAAAAACCTCCAAGGAAGGAGATCCCACCACCTCCCGAGGAAGCCTGTTCCACTGAGGAACGGCTCTGATGGTCAGGAAGTTCTTCCTAATGTTCAGCTGGAAACTCTTTGATTCAATTTCAACCTGTTGGTTCTGGTCCTACCTTCTGGGGCCACAGAGAGAGGGGAGAAATAACGACTCAGGGGTGACATGATAAAGCTTTACAACAGGGGTGGCCAACGGTAGCTCTCCAGATGTTTTTTTTTTCCTACAGTTCCCATCAGCCCCAGCCATTGGCCATGCTGGCTGGGGCTGATGGGAGTTGTAGGCTAAAAACATCTGGAGAGCTACCACTGGCCACCCCTGGTTTACAAGATTATGCACGGGATGGAGAAGGCAGAAAGAAGTACTTTTCTCCCTTTCTCACAATACAAGAACTCCCGGGGAGGGGGGGGGACCTGATTATTGAAGGAGCAGTAGGCTTAGAACAGATAAAAGGAAATCCTTCACCCTAAGAGTGATTAATACGTGGAATTCACTGCCACAAGAGGTGGTGGTGGCTACAAGCATAGCCAGCTTCAAGAGGGGATTGGATAAACATATGGCGCTGAGCTCCATCAGTGGCTATTAGCCACAGGTTTTGTTGGAACTCTGTCTGGGGCAAGTGATGCTCTGTATTCTTGGTGCTTGGGAGGGGGGGGGGCAACAGTGAGAGCTTCTAGTGCCCTGGCCCCACTGATGGACCTCCTGATGTCACCTGGGGTTTTTTGGTTACTGTGTGACATAGAGTGTTGGACTGGATGGGCCATTGGCCTGATCCAACATGGCTTCTCTTATGTTCTTAAAACAACCCCGCACCATCCACCATATGACAGCCCTTCAAGTACTTGAAGACGGTTCTCATATCACCTCCCGGCTATCTCCTCTCCAGGTTAAACATACCCAGCTGCTTTGGCCTTTCTTCATAGGACTTGGTCTCCAGACTCCTCACCATCTTCATTGCCCTTCTCTGGACTCATCCCAGCTTATCCAGGACAAATAGGCAACTTTGTCTTCTGCCCCAAAGGCAGGGCAGAAGACCCCAGAAAGGACAGTGGGCAGACAGGATGCAACTGAGAGGGAAGTAACATAGTTGAAAGCAGGATTTTTGTAGCAGGGACTCTTTTGCATATTAGGCCACATACCCCATGTAGCCAATCCTCCTGGAGCTTACAGTAGGCTCTGGAATAAGAGCCCTGTAAGCTCTTGCAGGGTTGGCTACATCAGGGGTGTGTGGCCTGATATGCAAAGGAGCTGGTTGAAAGTGAGAGTGGGCGGAGAGACCTTGAAGACTAGGAACTTGAAATCACCGTAGGACATGGCGATCCACGTAAGGCTGGCCTGTTGCGCTGGATGCAGCCCTGGAGGTCTGCTTTGTAGACCATCCAGGTGGTTAAAAGTAAGACGAGCCCTTGTGGATCAGACCAGCGGTCCACCTAGTCCAGCATTTTGTCTCACACAGTTCCTCTGGAGGGCCAACAACAGGGCCTAGAGACCAGGGCTTTTCCCTGACGTTGACTCCCGGCTCTGGGATTCAGAGGTTGACTTCCTCTGAATGTGGAGGTTGGTTTTAGTCCCCACGGCTAGTAGCCATTACTTGGCGTCTCTTTGCACCCTCCCTCTCCCTATCAAGCAGTTTCTGGCTTGCCAGGTCCAGAGGCTTTTTTCCTCCTGGTGGGCTGCCATCCTTGGCTTGTAGCTCTGCTTGTTCACTGGTGACACAAGACTTTGCTGGGGTTGATGCGCAAAGCAACGACGAGCCAAGTCAATCTTTATTGCATTCGCAACAAAATGCCACAGCGACCGACAACGGGACAAAAAAAAAAATAAAACAAAACATTCGACACAACTATAGAATTATATAAGTCGCGATAAAATTTAGGCTGAATTAGCAATACAATTTATCCAACGGCATCCTAAGAGAACAATTCACAGTAGTAAAAAAGGAGAGTAGTTAATATATCTCTTTACTCATTTTTTTATCTATAATGGCAGCCATAAACTTTGCCACTTGGAAACTAATATATTTATCTCTATCTGAAAATAGGAATGCTAATTTTTCTTAGTCCAACCTTCCCAAGAAATACGCTGTCTGAGAAAGCTCTCCCAGGCAGTGCTCGGGATGCCCCTTCAGCTGCTGTTTCAGGCCGAACGGACGCGCAGTTCGCCAAGGCAGCCTCTCACTGCAGGGCCTTGCCTCCCCTTCCCCCCCCCCCCCCCCGGTCCTTCCTCACATGGCTGCTACCCTGTTTGGCACTGGGCCCTTCCCAAGGGCCTGGGAATTCGTCCGGCTGTGGGTAACTCCTGTCTCTTTCTCTCTCTCTCTCTCTCTGCCCTCTCTCCTTGTGTGTGCGTGCGCGTGTATGTTCGCTAACAGGGAGGATTCAGGTCTCTTCAGGTAAAAGCCTTTTCTATAACTCCTGCTCAGGTTGGGAATTGTGGGAGGGGGTCCTCACGTGAGTGCCGCTTGCTGCGCAGTTTCTGCTGCTCCCCGCGCAGCACACACCGTTGCCACGTAGTCTGTGGGAGTCCCCGGGGGCATCTGCCAGAGCATTCTCCTTTTCAGCCCCCGCTAGGAAAGGGTGTTGCGTCGACACCGCGGCACGCTTCCTCTCTGCATCCTGGGAAAGGGGGTGGGAGAACCCCATCTGGCTCCGCCTCTTCCTGGTCCAGCCTTCCCTCTTACTGTTTATCCAACAGTGTACGTTCTGTCAAATCCCCGAGTCCCTTCTTCCGTCCCGATCGTGCTTTTTCTCTCCCCACCCTCCCCTCTCCATTCGTGACACCGCGTTGCATCCTGGGACGCAGATTGGGCCACAGATCTGTTTCACTGGTTGGTGAGGTAGGGATGCCAGCCTCCAGGTGGGACCTGGGGATCTCCTGGAATCACAGCTCCTCGGAGATCAGTTGCCCTGGAGAAAAGGATGGGCTGGGTAGCATTGCACCCACGAGGTCTGTGCCCCCCCCCCCGGCTCCATCCCCAAATTTCCAGAAGTTTCCCAATTTGAATCTGGCAACCCTACTCCCATCTCCCATTGGTGGCATCTGGCAACAGTATGGTGATGGAACGTTTGGACCGGGCACGAAACCATCCCGCACGGTGGATCCCCGTGGAACGCGGCTAAAGATTCACTGGTCTTGCATGCAGAAAGAAGCATCGATTAAGACTTATCTTTTTGTTGTTTAATTTCGACGGATTATGCACCCCGCTTCTTGGTCTGCAGAATTTACTTGGGGGAGGGGAAGGTAGACGTGAGCTCAGCATTACTGGGCAGGAGTCAAAAGCAGAGGCCCCAGGTTAGACTTGCCTGTCTCCTCCTCCCGCTCCCAGCCAGTCCTTGGGGTGAAAGAGGTGCGGGGAAAGAAACTTCCACCACAACAGAGTTAGGGGCAGGCTACTTGCGGGAGGGGGGGTGGGGTGAGGAGCGTAGAATTCAGGGGTGTCGAACACATTTGTCATGAGGGCCGTATCTGACATACATGAGACCTTGTCGGGCCGGGCCATGCATTTCATAAAACATAGTGCCAGGTAGCGGAGACGTAAACTTTATAAAGGACACAGACAAGCACAATTAAAGATTTTTTTTAAAAAAAAATTAAATGTGCTTAAAAGATTAGAACACTTTGCAATATTTTATTCAACCGTCTCTGATAACTGAAGGGAAGCAAGAGAGAGGGAGAAAGAAGGAGACTTGCTCACAGGCCTGATAGGAGCCCTCTGGGGGCCTGATTCATTCCTCAGGCTGCACGTTTGACACCCCTGGTGTAGATGATTGGGGAAGGCCATGGCAAACCACCCCTGCAAAAAAAAAATCTGCCAAGAAAAGCTGTGATGCGATGTTACCCCATGGATCGGTAACGACTCGGTGCTTGCAAGGGGTGGGGCTTTTTTTTTTGGTAGCAGAACTCCTTTGCATGTTAGGCCACACACCCCTGATGTAGCCAATCCCCAGAGAGCTTACATGGCTCTTAGTACAGGGCCTAGCGTAAGCTCCAGGAGGATTGGCTGCATCGGGTGGGTGCCCTAATATGCAAAGGAGTTACAAAAAAAGCCCTGGCAAGGGGACTACCTTTACCTACTGTGCCTTGGAGGCCGTAGTCCAAGACGTGTCTCAAAGCAGCCCTCTCAGGAAGGAAGTCGCTCATGTGGGCCCAGGGGAGGAGGAGGAGGCATTGACACCGTCCCTTCGCAAACCCTTCCACATGGCGGGTTTATCTCTGCAGCTTTGCGGTCCAGAAACATCCTTTTTAAAAAGCAAATCTTGGTTTGTCTGTGAGTTCAGCAGCATCAGTCTGTGCTTTTTGGACCCTGCAGGTTTCTGTACTCACACCCGCGCATCCCGATTGACGGATCCTGGGGGTGCGGCGAGCGGGGCTGGCCGAGAGGGGGGAAGCCGCGGCGTTTGGGGGGAGGACTCTGCCGGCCAGGCCTCGCTAACCAAGCCTGCCCCTCTCTCCTTTCTCTCTTGAAGCATTTCTACCAGAGCAGGGCCCAGCCTCCGACCAGTGCTTCCCGAGTGCAGAGTAACGCGTCGGCCCGGCCCGGCCCGCCCGCTCATGTCTATCCAGCCGCTTCCCAGGTGATGATGATCCCCTCACAGATCTCCTACCCTGCTTCGCAAGGCGCCTACTACATCCCTGGACAGGTGAGGGCCGGGACGGGGGAAGGGGGACGCACAGGTGTGTGCTCTGCGGAGGGAGAGCCGCTTGTGCCTTTCCCGAGCTGGCCCCAGTACGCTGTCCTGCGGGGGGGGGGGGGCAGGCTTCAGGCTCTGTTTCGGGAAAAAATACACACCTGTTCACAGTAGAACAAAGTACGAGTCCAGTGGCACCTTTTAAGACCTACCGCGGCCACCCAAATTTTATTCAGAACGTCAGCTTTTGTGTGTATGCACACTTCTTCAGACGAAGGAATGGGGTACAGTGAGCAGAGCTACATATAGCTGGCGGGTTAAGAGTGTAAAGTGAGGATCCAGTGGCAAAATAGCATAACAAACAAATGGGAAGACCTTTTGGCCTGGATAGCATTAGCGTGGGAACCCAATAAAAATGAATAACAGTTGCCTGTTAATCGCTCTTGCTACAAGTCTAGGTAGAACAAAAGGACATGTATTTCCTAGTGCTGTTCTTGTTTTTTAGCATGTGACATATATTATAAATGGGTGGAATTCTAGCAGGAGCTCCTGTGGGTTTTAGGCCACGCCCTTCTGATGTAGCCAATCCTCCAAGAGCTTATGAAAAAAGAGCCTTGTAAGCTCTCGGAGGATTGGCTACATCAGGGGCGCGTGGCCTAATATGCAAAGCAGCTCCTGCTAGAACTCCACCCCTAATTATAAACATCGTTCTACACCTGTTCACAGTGATGCCCTAGTTCTGGCTGCCATGTTTTCCGTGGTTACCCGCGGGCGCTCCCATCTTCGTTGACATTGAGTGGTCACGGTGCTCGTGTGTCTTTTTATACTGCTTCTGCACATGCCTGCAAGTCATTCCTGCTCAATTATCTTGGTTTGGCTAACAGCTGGGAGCAGCAGAGAAAACGGGCCAAACGCTGGTGAGGGGAAGTAGATCTGGTCCGGTCCACGAGGACCAGAAACGTAGCCCATTGCTTCTGGGGGTTTGGAGGCCCGCAGAAGTTTGTTTCAGCTCCCTGGTTTGTGGAACGCTTGCTTGCTTTTATGTGACGCATAGCCCACGTCATCCTAAGGGCTCAGGATGGGTAATAGGGAAGAAGACGACGATGATATTGGATTTATGCCCTGCCCCTAACTCAGAGTCTCAAAGCAGCTTACAATCTCCTTTACCTTCCTCCCCCACAATAAACACCCTGTGAGGCAGGTGGGGCTGAGAGAGCTGTCCCAGAAACTGCCCTTTCATGGACAGCTCTGCAAGAACTAGGGCTGACCCAAGCCAATTCCAGCAGCTTCAAGTGGACGAGTGCGGAATCAAACCCAGTTCTCCCAGATAAGAGTCCGTGCACTTAACCACTACACCAAACTGCCGTCCCTCTTGTCCATCTGATCCCACTTTGGGAAGATGTCAAGGGTTGAGGCCAGACTTCCAGGACTAAGGGGCATCCGTCGTGAATGCAACCTCTGTGCACTTGCGTGGATCTGATTTGGTGCATAGTGGGCCTACTGGAGAGCTTGTCCCTGGTTGCTTGCAAAGGCTGGGGTGGAGTATTAAGTGGAGGAGGCTGTTTGGTATGCTGGGCGCGAGCCGTTTAATAATGAGTCGGCTCCATGCTTTTGGACTGCTCCACGATGCCCGCTCTCCTGTTTGCTTCTTCCCCAAGCAATTACCAGAGTGCCACAGTTGGTAGTTGAGTTTCTCTCCCTCTCTGGCTCCTGTAGCTGGTCCCAAATGCAGAACTTGGCCGCTCTGCTGGTATTCTTTCCAGTCCTGTTTTAGTACCTTGTGAATCAGTGGGGCACGTGAGGGGCCTTCCTCAGAAGCACTCACTTGACGGCATCTGCTTCCTGGCCTTTCCTCCTGGAGCTCCACGCTCGTTCACCTCACTCTCTGCCAGCGTCTGCTGCAATACTGGGAAGGAGTCCCACTGAGTGCCTTGTTTTTCTCCAACGACAGGCTCTTAAAAGCCTCCCTACAAAATGGCTGTGCGAGTCTTTCCTAAAAAAGAAAGTAGATCTCGCAGTGTCACAGGCAGGGCTTTTTTTTCCCGTAGCAGGAGCTCCTTTGCATATTAGACCACACACCCCTGATGTTTCCAATCCTCCAAGAGCTTAAAGGGCTCTTCATACAGGGCCTATTGTAAGCTCCAGGAGGATTGGCTACATCAGGAGGGTGTGGCCTAATATGCAAAGGAGGTCCTGCTAGAATTCCTTACAGGGCTCTTCGTACTGGAAGCTCCAGGAGGATTGGCTACATCAGGGGGGCGTGGCCTAATATGCAAAGGAGGTCCTGCTAGAATTCCTGACAGGGCTCTTCGTACAGAGCCTACTGGAAGCTCCAGGAGGATTGGCTACATCAGGGGTGTGTGGCCTAATATGCAAAGGAGGTCCTGCTAGAATTCCTTACAGGGCTCTTCGTACTGGAAGCTCCAGGAGGATTGGCTACATCAGGGGGGCGTGGCCTAATATGCAAAAGAGGTCCTGCTAGAATTCCTTACAGGGCTCTTCGTACAGGGCCTACTGTAAGCTCCAGGAGGATTGGCTACATCAGGGGGGTGGGGCCTAATATGCAAAGGAGGTCCTGCTAGAATTCCTTACAGGGCTCTTAGCACAGGGCCTACTGTAAGCTCCAGGAGGATTGGCTACATCAGGGGTGTGTGGCCTAATATGCAAAGGAATTCCTACTGCAGTAAATGTCCTGGTCACAAGAGCTTGAAACTCAAGAGTTCCCCAAGTCACAGATGGGGGGGGGGGGGGGGAAGCAGTCTCCAGACTTTTAAGATCCCATGCTGACGTGGCTAACGGAACTCATTGAGAAGATCCCTGTTCAATTAGTTAAGCTGGGGCATCAAACTCATTTGTTAGGAGGGCCGTATCGGACACAAATGGGACTTTGTGGGGCCGGGCCGTGTGTGTCATAAATTATAATGCCAGATAGCAGAGATATAAACTTTATAAGGGACACAGACAAACACAGTTAAAAGATATTATTTTTACACTTAAAATACAAACATGCTTAAAATTCTTCCAATATTTTGTTTAAGTTGGAGAGGTGGAGGAATAGTGGAATTTGGCAGTGCAATTTTAAAAATAAAACATCAAGAAAAAGCACAAAGGCTCGGACTCTGTGAAAACAATGAAATGGCATTGTAAGCTTCTCCCCCACCCCCAAGTCATAGAATCATCGAGTTGGAAGGGACCGCCAGGAAACTCGCAAATACCTCCCCCTAAATTCACAGGATCTTCATTGCTGTCAGATGGCCATCTAACCTCTGTTTAAAAACCCCCAAGGAAGTCTACTCAGATTGACAATGGCTTTCCAGTATAATATCCCCGTTTGGCTGTGGGTTCCCACATTAGAGTACTCACTAGATTAGGGCCATTCAACAGAGATAAGCTGGTTGAAAGCACCAACCTTTTGTTTGCAAGGCCACAACTCCAGGAAGCATGAGTTTCAGCTGGCTACAGGAAAGCTGAAAATGTAACCATCTTCACGCCATCTGAAATCATTGCAAAGGAAAGACAATGCTGCAAGAAAACGTGAAATGGACCTTAAAATCCCCCCCCCCCAAAACGTTTTCTTTGCAGCAGTCAGGAAAGAAAGAGAGGAAGAGACCCGGAACTGAGACTCAGCCTGGGAACTTCAAAGGAGGCTTAAAAGAGCCTTTGTAGCTCCCAGGCTGTAAGAGACTGCCTCAGAGCTTCAGAGAGCCTGGGAACTGCAGGCTGGAGCTTCAAAGTGTAAGGACAGGAGGGGGAGGAGGGGGGAGAAAAGCCCGGCAGGCCTGGTTAAAGTCCTGGGCAGGCCACTTCTGGCCCATGGGCCGGGTGTTTGACACCCCTTAGTTAAGTGTGCATAGAACGGGGGTGGGGAGCCTTTTTTCTGGCAAGGGCCATATGGATATTTATAACATCATTCGCGAGCCATAAAAAATTATCAACTTAAAAAACAATGCTCCGCCAAGGGAGAACGATTCAGACCAGCAAAATTAATGCAAATAATTGCTTTTCTATTTGAAGTCATGTGGGAAGAGCCTAATCTGGCATGCATACACACACACACATAAGGCCCGCAACCCTAGGCAAATGCGTAGTTCCAGGGCTTTTTTGTAGAAAAAGCCAAGCAGGAACTCAGTAGCATATTAGACCACATCCCCTAATGTTAGCATATTAGGTCACACCCTCATTAGCATATTAGGCCACACCCTCTGGGATGTTCAAGTGCATACTGAACTGTGACAGTAACTTTTCCAAGCCCTGCAGCAATTCTGGCCAGCCAGCCCAGGCCCCAGGGAGGCTGCCACATGGCTCCGTTCAGTCCAGCAATCTGCGAGGGCTTCACTAAGTGACCTCGAGTGCCGCATACGGCCCTCGGGACGGAGGTTCCCCACCCCTGGCATAGAACCATGGAGCTGGAAGGGGGGCTCCTGGGGCCGTCTAATCCAACCCCCTGCACAATGCACATGCCTGCACATCATTCCTGTTAAATTATCTTGGATTGGCCAGCCTAGTCCCTCCTTGACTTGTCCATCTAGTCCAGCATAGTAACCCAAAAAGTTGGAGCAAAGAGAAAAGAAAGTAAATAAAACTAAGCACGTAGTGCAAAAGTCATCAGTATTCAATATATAATTTAATAATGCAATCAGAAGCACTAAAATGTAATTGAAAAACGACAGTCCATTGGTTCAGCGCATAAGTACCTAATCTCAATATAAAGACAGATGTCTATTTATATAAATGCAGGTTTTAAAAAAGACCTGTTGTCTTCCTATGCAAGAACCAATACAAAATGCGTTTCAGCCCCTGGCCTTCCGCAGAGGTAACGTCAAACTGAGCAGTCCATGAATTTAACAAGAAAACTGACCATATGCAGAATGGACCATATGCTAAAATATTCACCTGTGGCTTTAGTGGTATCAAATATTCCTTAATCCAGTTCCCCCCCCCCCCCACTTTTCCAGTTGTACTTCAGTCCACTGGAGCTTTGAGCATTTCTGATTGGACCTGAGAAGGTCCATTCTGTGTATGGTCCGTTTTCTGTATGTTCTTATTAAATTAATGGACTGCTCAGTGTGACTTCTACTGCTGTGGAAGATCAGGTGCCGAAACGCATTTCATATTGGTTCTTGCATATGGAGACAATATGTCTTTTAAAACCTGCATTTATGAAAATAGGCATTTGTCTTTGTATTGGGATTAGGTTCTTATATTATTAACCCACAGGATTGTTGTTTTCAAATTATATATTAGCAGCAGTGACATTTTTTACACTTGTACTACGTGCATAGTTGGATTTTGCTTTGTTCCAACATTTTTGGTTACCTTTCTCATGAAGGGTTGTGTTTTTTTCCCCCTTTTCTGGTTATACTCATCTAGTCCAGTGTACTTTTCTCACACAGTAGCCAGTCACTTCCTCTAAAAGGCCAACAACAGGCCATAGAGATTGAGGCTTTCCGGATGTTGCCTCTTGGCAGTGGGATTCAGAGTTGATTGCCTCAGAACATGGAGGTACCCTTGAGTCACCATTACTAGTAGCCACCGATAAACTTGTTCTCCATGAATTTCCCTAGCCTTTCATAAGAACTCCTTTCATAAGAACATCAGGAGAGCCCTGCTGGATCAGGCCAGTGGTCCATCCAGTCCAGCATCCTGTTGCATGCAGTGGCCAATCAATTCCTCTGGAGGGCCAACAGCAGGGCATGGAGGCCGAGGCCTTCATAAGGACATAACAAGAGCGCTGCTGGATCAGACCAGTGGTCCATCTAGTCCAGCATCCTGTCTCACACAGTGGCCAACCAGTTCCTCTGGACAGCCAACAGTAGGGTATAGAGACTGAGGCCTTCATAAGAACATCAGAAGAGACTTCCTGGATCAGACTAGTGGTCCATCCAGTCCAGCATCCTGAACGTATGAACACATGAAGCTGCCTTATACTGAATCAGACCCTTGGTCCATCAAAGTCAGTTTTGTCTACTCAGACTGGCAGCGGCTCTCCAGGTTCTCAAGCTGAGGTTTTTCACATCTACTTGCCTGGACCCTTTTTTAGTTGGAGATGCCGGGGATTGAACCTGGGACCTACTGCTTCCCAAGCAGATGCTCTACCACTGAGCCACCGTCCCTGTCTCACCAGTGGCCAACCAGTTCCCCTGGAGGGCCAGCAGCAGGGCATGGAGGCTGAGATCTTCATAAGGACATAAGAAGAGCCCTGCTGGATCAGACTGGTGGTCCATCCAGTCCAGCATCCTGTCTCACTCTGTGTCCAATCAGTTCTTCTGGAGGACCAACAGCAGGGCATGGAGGCTGAGGCCTTCATAAGGACATAAGAAGAGCCCTGCTGGATCAGACCGGTGGTCCATCTAGTCCTGTCTCACACAGTGCCCAGCCTGTTCCTCTGGAGGGCCAGCAACAGGGCATAGAGGCTGAGGCGTTCCCCTGATGTTGCCTGGTGGCTCTGGGATTCAGAAGTTGACCGCCTCTGAATGTGGAGGGTTAAATCCCCAGGGTAGATGAATTGGCAGCGCACACAAACTCCTAGCTTCCTTCTGTGCTGCTGGGGAGAAACCCCGGGGGAAGCAATAAGCATACAGACAATCAGCAGTGGGAGACTTCAGCGTCGCTCACCCTAATGTTCTGTTTGTACCGAGCAGATGAGTCAGCGACTGAGCAATGCCTTTTTCTGGACCGGTTCAGATGGATAGCAAAAAGTGGTGGTGGGGGGGGGGCCTGCGTAGGAGAAGCCACATGTGCTCACACTCCTGGGGGAGGTTGTTTTCACTTTAGGAGTGGCAGCTTAGGAAGAAGAAGATATTGGATTTATATCCCGCCCTCCACTCTGAAGAGTCTCAGAACGGCTCACAATCTCCTTTCCCTTCCTCCCCCACAACAGACACCCTGTGAGGTGGGTGGGGCTGAGAGGGCTCTCCCAGCAGCTGCCCTTTCAAGGACAACCTCTGCCAGAGCTACGGCTGACCCAAGGCCATTCCAGCAGGTGCAAGTGGAGGAGTGGGGAATCAAACCCGGTTCTCCCAGATAAGAGTCCGCTCACTTAACCACTACACCAGACTGGCTCTCCAGTCTGTGCATTTTGGAGGTGGGAGATATCATGGGGTTTTTTTTTAACCCAAATGGCCTCTGACATTAAGCATCCTCTTCACGCACTGGTGGCATTCCTCCTTGCGCTGTGCACCAGTGGGAGTCACTGCAGTCACCGCCAATGTCCCCTCTAAGCTGCAGAGTCTTGTGAGCAAAAATTCTACCTTGTGAGCTGCTGGCATTAAAGTGGTGAGCTGCTGCATCAATTAGCGTGCTCTGGGGTCACCCTTCCTGAGCCAAGACAAAAAGGTGTGAGCTGGAGGCTAAAAATCTGTGAGCTCGCTTGCCCTAACTCAGCTTAGAGGGAACGCTGGTCACCACCTAGGTTACGCGAAGGCTGTGTGTCCCCAGGATCATCAGGTATGCTAACCCGCTGCCCTTTTCCTCTCTCTTTTCTCCCGACTCAGAGCCGATCTACGTACGTCGTTCCGACTCAACAGTACCCTGTTCAGCCGGGCGCCCCCAGTTTTTACCCTGGAGCCAGCCCCACGGAATTCAGCACCTACGGTAAGGCCGCGTATTACGTATCTGGAAGGATGAAGCTGAGGTCACTGACAGATCCTGGAGATTTGGGGGTAGATAACTTTGGGCTGGCCCTGACCTGGACGATCGAGACTTAGCTCAGTCTCATCAGTTCTCAGAAACCAAGCAGGGTCGGCCCGGGATGATATTGGATGGGAGACTACCAAGGACGTCCAGGGTTCCTCCACAGTGGCAGGGAATGGCAGACATTCTCTGCTCCTCTCTTGCCGTGAAAACCCTACAGAGTCTCATAAGCTAATTAGCGTCAGCCCTGGTTAGTACTTGAATGGGAGACCACCAAGGTCGGCTACGCAGAGGCAGGCAATGGCAAACTCCTTCTGCTCCTCTCTTGCCTTGAAAACCCCACAGCTCTCAGAAGCCAAGTCCTGGTTAGTACTTAAATGGGAGACCACCAGGGGTGGCTACACAGAGGCATGCAGTGGCAAAGCCCCTTCCCCTGCTCCTCTCTTGCCTTGAAAACCCTACAGGTCTCATAAGCTAATTAGTGCCAGCCCTGGTTAGTACTTGAATGGGAGACCACCAGGGGTGGCTACACAGAGGCAGGCAGTGGCAAAGCCCTTCTGTTCATCTTTTGTCTTGAAAACCCTACAGGTCTCATCAGCTAATTAGTGTCAGCCCTGGTTAGTACTTGAATGGGAGACCACCAAGGTCGTCTATGCAGAGGCAGGCAGTGGCAAACTCCTTCTGCTCCTCTCTTGCCTTGAAAACCCCACAGCTCTCAGAAACCGAGTAGTTCCAGTCCTGGTTAGTACTTGAATGGGAGACCACCAAGGTCGGCTACGCAGAGGCTGGCAATGGCAAAGCCCCTCTGCTCTTCTCTTGCCTTGAAAACCCTACAGTGTGGCCAGTAAGTCGGCTGTGACTTGATGGTACCTTCCAGCACCAGCAGCGTCCTGGAATTGAGCAGCTGCGTTGGTGGGGAGTTTCATATTACAAACCGGGTGCACCGGAATGACCTCTCCCCGCCCTCACCCCAAGCAAGGTTTCGTGTCTCCCCACAAGCTACCCAAATCTCCAGTTCTCCAAAGCTGCTGTCCCTGCTCACCTGGAGGTGATCGGCTGCTCACCACAGGCGACCAGACAAGTGGCTATTTAAAAATACGTCTGGTATAAATTCCAACACCAGATTTGGTGGCTTTCCGGTGGCATAGTTTGCACAGAAGAACAGAATTCAGAGCTTTCCTGGCAAACCCACCTCCGGACTTCTCTTGCCTTGAAAACCCCATATGGTCACCAATGTTCCCTCTAAGCTGCAGAGTCTTGTGAGCGAAAATTCTCCTTTGTGAGCTACAGGTGTTCAAATTGTGAGCTGCTGCATCAATTAGTGTGCTCTGGGGCCATTTTTCCTGAGCTAAGACAAAAGCGTGTGAGCTGGAGCCTAAAAACCTGCGAGCTAGCTCACGCTAACTCAGCTAAGAGGGAACGCTGGTGGTCACCCTAAGTCAGCTGCAACTTGACACCACTAAGTTTGGGTAGAAGGGCGGTGCTCTTCCCTCCACCCTGCTGATGAACCCTGATGGCGCCCAGTCGCATTTTGGACCCTGTTGACCACGTAGGTGTCTTTGACTCGCCAACTGTGGCCATTTGCCCTCGAGCAGTATCTTTGCTTGGGTGAGCACCAGTTGGAATGGTGGAGGATCGCGTTTGCGTGACAGCTACATAAAATGTGTTTGTTTAAAACAAATAAGGCATAATTTGGAACGGGAGGGAGGGACACTGTCTGGGAAACAAAATGAGTCATTAATGAACAGGCCCTGGTGGCACCGAGCCTGTAATTGGTTGGGGCTTCTTTTGAGCTTTGTCATTTAAATTGTGTATACTTGCTCCACCCTCACCTGGATGGCTCAGGGCAGCCTAATCTCGTTAGCGCTTGCAAGCTAAGCATAACATAAGAAAAGCCATGTTGGATCAGGCCAGTGGCCCATCCAGTCCAACACTCTGTGTCACACAGTGGCCAAAAAAACCAGGTGCCATCAGGAGGTCCATCCGTGGGGCCAGGACACTAGAAGCCCTCCCACTGTTGCCTCCCTGCAAGCATCAAGAATACAGAGCATCACTGCCCCAGACGGAGAGTTCCAGCAATACCCTGTGGCTAATAGCCACTGATGGTCCTCTGCTCCATATGTTTATCCAGTCTCCTCTTGAAGCTGGCTATGCTTGTAGCCGCCACCACCTCCTGTGGCAGTGAATTCCATGCGTTCATCACCCTTTGAGTGAAGAAGGACTTCCTTTTATTTGTTCTAACCGACTGCTCAGCAATTTCATTGAATGCGCACGAGTTCTTGTACTGTGAGAAAGGGAGAAAAGGACTTCTTTCTCTGCCTTCTCTATCCCATTCTCTAGCCCACGCAAGGCTTGCCCTGGCTAGCAGCAGGGCTCTTCTGATCTTATGAAGGCCTCGCCTCCATGCCCTGTTGTTGGCCCTCCATAAGAACTGGTTGGCCGCTCTGTGAGACAGGATGCTGGAGTAGGTGGACCCTCACTGGTCTGATCCAGCAGGGCTCTTTTCTTATGAAGGCCTCGGCATCTCTGCCCTGTTGTTGGCTCTCCAGAGGAACTGGTTGCCCACTGTGTGAGACAGGATGCTGGACTAGATGGACCCTCACTGGTCTGATCCAGCAGGGTTCTTCTGATGTTCTTATGAAGGCCTTGGCCTCTCTGCCCTGTTGTTGGCCCTTCAGAGGAACTGGTTGGCCACTGTGTGAGACAGGATGCTGGACTAGATGGACCCTCACTGGTCTGATCCAGCAGGGTTCTTCTGATGTTCTTATGAAGGCCTCGGCCTCTCTGCCCTTTCGTTGGCCCTTCAGAGGAACTGGTTGGCCACTGTGTGAGACAGGATGCTGGACTGGATGGACCCCTGGTCTGATCCATCAGGGCTCTTCTGATGCTCTTATGAAGGCCTCAGCCTCTCTGCCCTGTTGTTGGTCCTCCAGAGGAACTGGTTGGCCACTGTGTGAGACAGGATGCTGGACTAGATGGACCCTCACTGGTCTGATCCAGCAGGGCTCTTCTGATGTTCTTATGAAGGCCTCGGCCTCTATGCCCTGTTACTGGTCCTCCAGTGGAACTGGTTGGCCACTGTGTGAGACAGGATGCTGGACTAGATGGACCCTCACTGGTCTGATCCAGCAGGGTTCTTCTGATGTTCTTATGAAGGCCTCGGCCTCTCTGCCCTTTCGTTGGCCCTTCAGAGGAACTGGTTGGCCACTGTGTGAGACAGGATGCTGGACTGGATGGACCCCTGGTCTGATCCATCAGGGCTCTTCTGATGCTCTTACGAAGGCATCAGCCTCTCTGCCCTGTTGTTGGTCCTCCAGAGGAACTGGTTGGCCACTGTGTGAGACAGGATGCTGGACTAGATGGACCCTCACTGGTCTGATCCAGCAGGGCTCTTCTGATGTTCTTATGAAGGCCTCGGCCTCTATGCCCTGTTACTGGTCCTCCAGTGGAACTGGTTGGCCACTGTGTGAGACAGGATGCTGGACTAGATGGACCCTCACTGGTCTGATCCAGCAGGGTTCTTCTGATGTTCTTATGAAGGCCTCGGCCTCTCTGCCCTTTCGTTGGCCCTTCAGAGGAACTGGTTGGCCACTGTGTGAGACAGGATGCTGGACTGGATGGACCCCTGGTCTGATCCATCAGGGCTCTTCTGATGCTCTTATGAAGGCATCAGCCTCTCTGCCCTGTTGTTGGTCCTCCAGAGGAACTGGTTGGCCACTGTGTGAGACAGGATGCTGGACTAGATGGACCCTCACTGGTCTGATCCAGCAGGGCTCTTCTGATGTTCTTATGAAGGCCTCGGCCTCTATGCCCTGTTACTGGTCCTCCAGTGGAACTGGTTGGCCACTGTGTGAGACAGGATGCTGGACTAGATGGACCCTCACTGGTCTGATAAAGCAGGGCTCTTCTGATGTTCTTATGAAGGCCTCGGCCTCTATGCCCTGTTACTGGTCCTCCAGTGGAACTGGTTGGCCACTGTGTGAGACAGGATGCTGGACTAGATGGACCGCTGGTCTGATAAAGCAGGGCTCTTCTGATGTTCTTACGCTGGTGAAAAGTGCCGTCAAGTCACAGCTGACTTAATGGGCCACCCTGTAGCGTTTTCAAGGCAAGAGATGGTTGGCCTTTGCCTGCCTCTGCGTCACGACCCTGGTATCCCTGCTTTGCAGCACTGACCTTGCTTAGCTTCCGAGGTCTGGCAAGAGCGGGCTAACCTGAGCCCTCCAGGTGAGGGCAGGAAGGCCACAGAGTTCTGAAATTCAGTCACCTTATTCTGTGTCAGGCATACAAACGGGTGTAATGCTTCATATAGATCTGTACGGGATCTATACACAGCTGCATCTGCTTGCCTCCCGAAGCCTAACCCTAAAGGAGGTCAGTTTCCAGCTCCGTTTCTGATCTTCAACCCTTTTAGCAAATTCAGTGGTTGGTTTGTGCGTGTTCTGCCAAGGGAATAGTGAGCAGCATATGCTAGTGGAGGTGATGAATCCAATCTCTGGTTACAAATGAGGCCTTGTTCTTCGTTAGGTAGCAAACTTGGGCTCTGGCTCTTTCATGGGAACATAAGAGAAGCCATGTTGGATCAGGCCAGTGGCCCATCCAGTCCAACACTCTGTGTCACATAAGAACATAAGAGAAGCCCTGTTGGATCAGGCCAGTGGCCCATCCAGTCCAGCACTCTGTGTCACATAAGAACATAAGAGAAGCCCTGTTGGATCAGGCCAGTGGCCCATCCAGTCCAGCACTCTGTGTCACATAAGAACATAAGAGAAGCCCTGTTGGATCAGGCCAGTGGCCCATCCAGTCCAACACTCTGTGTCACATAAGAAAAGAGAAGCCCTGTTGGATCAGGCCAGTGGCCCATCCAGTCCAACACTCTGTGTCACATAAGAACATAAGAGAAGCCATGTTGGATCAGGCCAATGGCCCATCCAGACCAACACTCTGTGTCACATAAGAACATAAGAGAAGCCCTGTTGGATCAGGCCAGTGGCCCATCCAGTCCAGCACTCTGTGTCACATAAGAACATAAGAGAAGCCATGTTGGATCAGGCCAATGGCCCATCCAGACCAACACTCTGTGTCACATAAGAACATAAGAGAAGCCGTGTTGGATCAGGCCAGTGGCCCATCCAGTCCAGCACTCTGAGTCACACAGTGGCTAAAAAAACCAAGTGCCATCCGAAGGTCCACCAATGGGGCCAGGACTCCAGAAGCCCACACACTGTTGCCCCCCGAAGCACCAAGAATACAGAGCATCACTGCTCCAGACAGAGAGTTCCAACAGTACCCTGTAGCTAATAGCCACTGATGGACCTCTGTTGCAAATGTTTATCCAATCCCCTCTTGAAGCTGGTAATGCTTGTAGCCGCCGCCACCTCCTGTGGCAGTGAATTCCATGTGTTACTCACCCTTTGGGTGAAGAAGGACTTCCTTTTCCCAGCTCTAACCTGAGTGCTTAGCAATTTCATCGAATGTCCACGTGTTCTCGTATTGTGAGAATTTGTGCGGTTTCACTTCCGGTTGTAGGCCGGGGTTTGCACAGTGGTTCCTGCTCCTCCACCCTTTATTTTATTTGCTTCATTCATACCCTGCTTTTCTCCCCACCGGGTTCCCGAAGCGATGTACGTCTTCCTCCTCTCCTCGGGTGCATCCTCACAACAGCCCTGGGAAGTGGTTTGGGCTGAGTGTGTGTGACTGGCTCAAGGACACCCAATGAGCTTCCGTGGCGCAGCGGGGATTTGCACTCGGGTCTCCCAGATCCTAGCTCAACATTCTTAACCATGATGCTACAAGATGGGTGGCCATGTCAGTCTGCCTGTAGCAGCGGAAAGGAGCAAGAGTCCAGCGGCACCTTAAGGACAAACAAAATTTGTGGCAGGGTAGGAGCTTTCGTGAGTCAGCACTGGCTTCTTCCGAAGCGAGGTTTCTGGAGAAGTGAGCAGTGACTCACAGAAGAGTCTGCCCTGCCATAAATTTTGTTTGTCCTTAAGGTGCTGCTGGACTCTTGCTCCTTTCTGCTGCTCTCTGTTCCATCACCTGAGTTTGATCCCAGCGGAAGCTGGTTCAGGTAGCCGGCTCCAGCTTGACTCGGCCTTCCATCCTTCCGAGGTCGGTAAAATGAGCACCCAGCTTGCTGGGGAAGTACCTAGATGACTGGGGAAGGCAATGGGAAACCACCCTGTAAAAAGTCTGCTGTGAAAACGTTGTGAAAGCAACGTCACCCCAGAATCGAAAACGACTGGTGCTTGCACAGAGGACTACCTTACCTTTTTTAGACCAGGAGTAGCCGCATTTGTTTAACGTAAGAGCCACATAGAATAAACGTCAGATGTTTGAGGGCCGCAAGACATGAACAGATATTACGCGGTTATCTTTATAATACTTTCTTTACCCAGAAAGATGAAATACATGTATGCACTTTACAATATGACCACACTTAGAAGGAGACTTTTTTTTAAAACACAAAAGCTGGGAATAACAGTGACCATAAAACCGGCATAGGGAATGATTAGGGAATCATTTTTTTGTACCAGTATGAGAAGGAAACACACATGTACCATTTAAATCACTGACCACCATTTACATCGTTATGCATCTCTCTTTGCTTTCAGATTATTAAATACAACTAAAGGGAAACCCAGCACCACACTTTTTAATTCCGTCCCTCCTTCCAGTGGATTCCTCGGCTCTTGTGCTCTCTTTCCCCGCTCCATGTCTCTGGGTGTGCTGGAGAAGAGCTTGGAAGCCTGCCTATTCCCTTCTCTATCCCTGCTTCACACATGGCAGAAATAGTTTCCTCCCTATGGGTCGGCACTCAGAGACTAACTGAGATCCGGATGCTAAGGATGCTTACTTGAGAGCAAACCTGCACTAAGTTCCTCCTTGGTCTTTGGGAGCCGCACAATATGTGTGAAAGAGCTGCATGTGGCTCCTGAGCCACAGTTTGGCCGCCCCTGTACTAGACTCTTGCTGGGTGACCTTTCTGCTGGGAGGGACGGTGGCTCAGTGACGGAGCATCTGCTTGGTAAGCAGAAGGTCCCAGGTTCAATCCCTGGAATCTCCAACTAAAAAGAGTCCAGGCAAGTAGGCATGAAAAACCTCAGCCTGAGACCCTGGAGAGCCACTACCAGTCTGAGTAGACAATACTAACTTTGATGGACCGAGGGTCTGATTCAGCATAAGGCAGCTTCATATATTCACGTGACACTACAGTGACTCTCCCTTCCCCTCTGTTTAGCGTGTTTTCTGCATGCAGGATAGATGCAGGATAGGACTTTTTTCGGTACCACAGAGCATCCAGTCACATGCCAGCAGGCTGAAGTGGTGCATCCCAGATCCAGATTTGCCAACTGAGCAGGGGTGGAATTCTAGCAAGAGCTCCTTTGCATATCAGGCTACCCCCCTCTCCCCTGATGTAGCCAATCCTCCAAGAGCTTACAAAAAAGAGCCTTGTAAGCTCTTGGAGAATTGGCTATATCGGGAGGGGGTGGCCTAATATGCAAATAAGCTGCTAGAATTCCACCCCTGCATCTGAGTGAGACCTAGGTGGGCAGGAGGAGTAATCTGCGAAGCCAGCACGATGCAGTGGTTAAAGTGTTGGACTAGGTGGGATGTAGGAGACCCAGGTTTGAATCCCCAATCTGCCATGGGAAACTTGCCAGATGACCTTGGGCCAGTCACGTACTCTCGGCCTAACCTACCTTCAGGGTTGTTGCTAGGATAAAACGGAGGAGAGGAGGAGGTTGTCAGCCGCTTTGGGTTTCTATTGGGGGAAAGGGCAGGATATAACTTAAGTAACTAAATATAAAAAAAACTGGGGAGTCTCTGGAGAGCCAGTTTGGTGTAGTGGTTGAGTGCGCGGACTCTTATCTGGGAGAACCGGGTTTGATTCCCCACTCCTCCACTTGCACCTGCTGGAATGGCCTTGGGTCAGCCATAGCTCTGGCAGAGGTTGTCCTTGAAAGGGCAGCTGCTGTGAGAGCCCTCTCCAGCCCCACCCACCTCACAGAGTGTCTTTTGTGGGGGAGGAAGGGAAAGGAGATTATGAGCCGCTCTGAGACTCTTCGGAGTGGAGGGCGGGATATAAATCCAATATCATCTTCTTCTATAGCAGCATGGTCTCAGAACTTAGGCTTTGTTGATCCAGGAAGCAGACATTACTGGGCAAGGAGAACAGTTCAGGACATAGAGACTGGGCTTGTTGGAAATTGGCAGTTGCCTCAGTTCTTCTCTCTGTAAAATGAGCACAGTTGTGAGCCGCCTTTCAGATCAGAAGTGGGAGTTTTAAAGGAATCTCCTGAGCACAAAGTAATCTGTAACCTTTCCCTCTTTGCATGATCAGAAGGGCGTGGGGGAAACGACAGGGCGGCACCTAAAAAACGCTGGCAGTACTGGAAAGAGAGAGGTTGACAGATGAATCCCGACACCATGGGAGGTCCAGGGAGCTCTTTGAGACCCGTGTCTTTCTGCCTCCAACTTTCCCCAGATGTTGACATTCTCGGGGGTGCCTTGAAACAGATGTTGACATTCTCGGAGGCGCCTCTGGGAATCGCGTGGTCAGAGCGGCCCTCTCGAGGTGGAAGACTGATGCCGCTGCGTTGCCCAGCCATCTGCCAGGAGTATCTTTTCCTGTGCAGCACCTGAACAAGCAGAGGTTGTGCCCTGTGGTCGTGCCGTATCCGACCAGCTGGGGGAGGGGTGCCCATCCCCCCAGCTCCACTTGCTACAGGCCGGCTGAGCTCCGGCTCGGGGAGTCTGCTCCCCATCTCTTCCACTTTCTGACGGAGCCGCGTTAAACATTAATCTCTCCTGCCATGCGCCACGCAGACTTTAGCCCTGGGTTGTTTTTGTTGCCACGGCAGCCCAGAAGTTGGATTTGCCAGCAACCCCCTGAACTTGTACATGCCAGAGGGTACGCATATGTGCAGGAGGGGGAGGCAGTGTTCCAGAAGCCCCACTCTTGGCTCATCCTAGGGTTGCCGCCAAGTCCAATTCAAGAAATATCTGGGGACTTTGGGGGTGGAGCCAGGAGACATTGGGGATGGAGCCAGGAGCAGGGGTGTGACAAGCATCATTGAACTCCAAAGGGAGTTCTGGCCATCACATTAAAAGGGACCGCACACCTTTCAAATGCCTTCCCTCCACTGGAAATAATGGCTAGGGGCACCTTCTTTTGAGGCTCATAGAATTGGATCCCTTGGTCCAATCTTTTTTAAACTTGGAGGATGTTTTGAGGAGAGGCACCGGATGCTATGCTGCAAATTTAGTGCTTCTGTTTCAAAAAACAGGCACCTCCGCCCCCCCTCCCAAGCTGCAGATACCCACATAGCAATTCTCCATTATACTTTATGGGAATCTGTCTCCATAGGGAATAGTGGAGTGCCCAGAAGACATTTCCCCCTCCCCCCCCCGCTTTATGCTGATCCTGAAGTGGGGGGAGAGCCTCCAAACCAGGGGATCCCCTGCTCCCACCTGGGGATTGGCAACCCTAGCTCATCCCGATGTCTCATTTCTGACGCTTCTCGAGAGTCTCAAGATGCCTGACGCTCCGGTCATCCCCCTTCCCCCCTCCCCGCCCAGTGCTCACATGCTCACTGTGGCCTGCGGCTATATTTAGCCTGGGCCTGTCCCAGGCGGCTCCGAAACGTGAGCCGCGGCCTCCATCCCACCCCGATCTTGCCGGTCCCCGGGTCTTTATTGCCGAGGCATTGGCAAAAACACATCTGCGCTCCCACCCCCTTCGGAGACAGGTGAGTTCGGCGGGGTCCGTCCCTCTCCCTGCGCGCGGCCTCTTCGGAGCGCCACGATGCGGAACGCAGATGGAGCCCAGACCAGACGATGGGGGCGATGGTATCAGAGGCGTGCGGGCACATCCGAAGCCTGCAGCGCAGCCAGCTCCGGTGCCCCAGCGGCTGAGACGCAGCTAAGGCAGGCGCCGCTTTCTCCCCTGGCAGGGAGCCGACCGGCTCCGGAAGGCAGCATAACTTTCCATGACAGCAGCCTGCCTCGGGCCTGCGTCATGGGCAGCTCGCTGAGTCAGGGCTGGGGAGGGGGGGGGGGAGGCTGGCTGTCACTCCGCAGGTGCCGCTCTGCACTTTCTCCCTGTCAGGTTTATTAGGCCGGATGACTCAGCAGAGCCCCAAACAGGCCCGACCGGTGGGCACTCCAGGCTGTTTTCGGAGGCCCCAGCGGTCTGCCACGTGCAGGCGATCGATCACAAAGCTGGGGCCGGCGTCGTCGTAAGGGTCCTGAACGTCTTGCTGGGGAGAGACACCCCCCTCCGCAGTGGGGCTGGAGGGGAGGAGCTCTTGGAGAAGCTCTCTGCCACTGATTTTTTTTTATCCTTCCCTCCCTCCCTTTCCAGAGTTTTGAGAGCGCTGCTCAGGGGCATGCTTCCTCAGCCAGAGAAATGCTGTTGCGGTGGATGCTTGAGAGTGATCTGTTGCTATTGCTGCTGAGGGTATCCACAGGGCCTGGAAAACAGCGCTCTTCCACCAGGCCTTCAGTTGTGGCAGCGGCCCCAGCCCCTTTCCAGAGAGCTGTTGGACCCCGGACTGATAGGTCATCCCTGTCAAGACAGAGTTTGCCAAACCTGGTTTTAAGTCTAGAAGATTAGGGAAGAATCCGTCCCGTCCCCCCCCCCCCAAATGAATGCTTGTCTCCCTCTCCTCTTTGAGCTGCATTTGGTATGGGTTGTTTGTCTTCCCATCTCTATGGTCAATGTTATAGGTTTGCCAACCTCCAGGCGGCACCTGGAGATCTCCTGCTTTCACACTTGCTCTCCAGAAGATAGGGACCGCTTCCCCTGGAGAAAGTGGCAACTTTGGAGGGTAGTCTCGGCGGTGCTATACCCTACGGAGGTCCCTCCCCAAACTCTGCCCTCCCCATGCTCCACCCCCAAAGTCTCCAGGGATTTCCCAGCCTAGAGCTGGCAACCCTCTTTTCTGGCCTCAACCCTCCTAGAGGACCCTGAACTCACAGTGTCGTGGTCTAAGCATCAGAGTGGCTCTAGCGTCTCCTCTTGCTGGCCATTTAGGTGATGCTTTTCGACTTCTGTCAAGCTCCTCATTTAGCATTTACAGAGGAGGACAAGTGAGGGAGCAGCCTTGATTGGGGGCAGGGGGGTTATTCTGTAAGCTGGTGCTGATGCTCTATCAAAAGTTGTGGATAGCAAGGTGGGATGGTGAAGTTTAAGAACACAAGGGGAGAGCCATATTGGATCAGGCCAAAGGTCCACCCAGTCCAACAGTCTGTGTCACACAGTGGCCAAAACCCAGGTACCAGCAGGAGGTCCACCAGCGGGGCCAGAACTCTAGAAGCCTTCCCGCTGTTGCCCCCCAAGCACCTAGAAAACAGCATCACTGCCCCAGACAGAGTGTTCTGTGTGTACCTTCTGGCTAATAGCCCCTGAAGGACCTCTGCTCTGTATAAGAACGTGAGAGAAGCCATGTTGGATCAGGCCAGTGGCCCATCCAGTCCAACACTCTGTGTCACATAAGAACATAAGAGAAGCCATGTTGGATCAGGCCAATGGCCCATCCAGTCCAACAGTCTGTCACACAGTGGCCAAAACCCAGGTGCCATCAGGAGGTCCACCAGTTAATAGTCACTCATAGACCTCTGCTTTGTGCGTTTATCCAGTCCCCTCTTGAAGCTGTCTATGCTAGTAGCTACCCCCACTTCCTGTGGCAATTCCAATACTGTCTCTGCAGAGGAACCTTGATTGTAAAATGTTCACTCCATATCAAGCCGGTTTAAAAAAATGTAAATTCTTAGCAGCCGAGCTTCCTAACCATTTTGTCTAAATGTTCCTTGTGTGTGTGTGTGTTAAATGCCAGTCAGGTTGCTTCCTCCCATTTTCCCGGGCCTGTGCTAGGCGGCGTCTTCAGGTGCCGCAAAGCTCTTTGCTTTTTGGATTGCAAACAGCAGAAATTCCTTGTCTGGGATTTGCTCTGGAAAGGTCAGAGTCTCTGCTCCCTTTCTTCTTTCTGGAACTTTCCACCACGCACGGTTCTGGTGCATGAAGTTTAAAATATGTCCTCATCCCATAGGGAGGACAGGGGCAGGGTCACATGTGTGCAAGGAGGGAAGTAAGGCTGTGAAAGATGTAGAGCAGGGGTGTCAAACTCATTTGTTATGAGGGCTGGATCTGACGTTAACGAGACCTTGTTGGGCTGGGCCATGTGTGTACCTATTTAAGATTTGGTAGCAGAGATATAAATTTTATTTAAAAAAAAACACAAACATTTTTTTTTAAACTTAAAACATGCTTGAAATGTTAGCACTCATTGGTCTTAAAGATGCTTCCTTTGTATGTCTCCCATGGGAACCAGGGAACTGGGCAAAGGAAGCTCTGGCTCTTTCCTCCCTTCCCCAGGGAACTGGGAGGTGGAGGAGCCTCAGCCAGTAGAAGCAAGAAAAGCTTGGCTCAGAAGTAGCTCTGCTGTGTGATTGAGAGAGCCCGACAAAGCAAGCTATTCCTCCCCAAGGGAGGAGCCTCAGCCAATGGAGAAAATAGAAGTTTTGCTCCGTAGCTCCTGTGCGATTGAGCAAGCCTTGCAAAGCAAGCTGTTTTGCAGAAGGAAGCAAGAGAGAGGGAGAAGGAAGCCGATGACAGCCAGTTGCTTGGGAGCTTGATAGGAGCCCTTTGGGGGCCTAATTCGGCCCTTGAATTGCATGTTTGATACCCCTGATGTAGAGAATGTATTAATGATAAAAGAGGCCCTGGAGCTGTTGGCTTCCCGCTTCTGGAAGCAAAGAGAACATAAGAGAAGCCTGGTTGGATCAGGCCGAAGGCTCATCTGGTCAAACACTGTCACACAGTGGCCAAACCCCAGGTGCCCTCAGAAGGTCCACCAGCAGTGCCAGAACTTCAGAAGCCATCCCACTGTGGCCCCCCCCCCCCAAGCACCAAGAATACAGAGCATCACTGCCCCAGACAGAGTGTTCCATCTGTGCCTTGTGGCTAATAGCCACTGATGGATCTCTGCTCCAGATATTTATCCAAGAGTTGAAGCCCTTCGGTGTGGCTGTCTGTTGTGGAAAGGCATTGTGGGAAGAGAAGTGTTGCAAGCCCACAGCATTCTGGGAAATCTGGCTCAACACCACAATACATCAGCCCCCCTCTCTCTAGTTCTCCGCTTCAGCACCGCTGCCGATTTTAGCCAGCTGCAAGTGGGGGGCTTTCCTCGATCCAAGCTGGAGCGGCTTGAAGCCTCCAAACCGGGGCGGCCTCCTGGTGTGGGGAAGTGCGGTGGCTTAGGGACTCCAAGTCTCATGGCGTAGGAATGCTGAGGTGTTGCCCGTGGAACCGGTTGGTCTAGTTTCAGGCATTCCCGGCTGGGGATCTAGTCAATCGTGCCTGTTGGGAGCTTCCTACTCGGGGAGCTGCTGCCGAGATTCCCGAAGCGGAGGGGGCGAGAATCTTTTCCCAAGGAAAGAAGCAGCATTTCCTCACTTGGCTGCTCCGTTCAGGGGGTGGGCTGCGCGGCACAGCTCGGCCGTCACCCTCGCAGGATGCTCTGAACGACTGAACGAAAGCCTCAGCCTGCCCCGCGCGTGAGATGTGCCTCTCGGAATTCTGGAACTGGTAGTTCCTTAACTTTCCCCCCCTCCTTTTGCCTCCTCAGCCGGTGCCTATTATCCCACCCAGGGCGTACAGCAGTTCCCTGCTGCTCAAGTCATGCTGAACCAGCAGCCGCCAATCCCACCAAAGCGAGAACGCAAGACGGTAAGAGGGGGGGCGGGGAGCAGGGGCGCGCGTGTGAGAATTCGCGTTTCAGTTGTGCATAACGTTCATTTCCCTAGATTCAGGTGGATAGCCGTTTGGTTCTGAAGCAACAGAAGAAAGCTTGAGTCCAATGGCACCTTGAAGATAGCTGAAGAAGTCTGCATGGCCACAAAAGCTTACACCAGGGGTGGCCAGACTTGCTTTAAGAGCCACATAGAATAAACCTCAGATGTTTGACGGCCGCAAGACTTGAATGTCAGACGTTTGAGAGCCGCAAGGAAGGGAAGGAAGGAAACTTCAAATGTGTGGTTCAAGCTGGCTAATAAGGCAGGGGGGCGCTTTGAGAGCCACACTGTGTGTGAAAGAGTTTGGCTGCCCTTGGCAGAATTAAACTCCGTTGGTCTTAAAGGTGCCACTGGATTCAAGCTTTGCTCTTTATTTTCCTGAATTGGGTGATGGATCTCTCCCTTTGTCTCTTTATTTGTACCTGGCAGTGCCCTCTCTGGTTTATGTGAAGCTTGGGGGGGGGGGGCGGGGGTGGAAATGCCAGCCGTTGTGGTTACTCAGAACTCTTCTGAATTCCGCCCCTCAGATTCCAATAACTTTTCTTCCGGTGTTATTATTTGCGTGTTTGTGCTCCGGGAGATGTGACTGAGAGCCAGTTTGGTGTAGCGGTAAAGTGTGCAGACTCTAATCTGGGAGAACTGGGTTTCATTCCCCAACTCCTCTGCATGCCATCAGCTGGGTGACCTTGGGTTGGTGGCAGTTCTTGCAAGAGCGCCTCTCTCAAGACCTCTCTCAGCCCCGCCTACCTCACAGCGTGTCTGTTGTGGGGAGAGGAAGGGAAAGGAGACGTAAGCCACTCTGAGTGAAAGGTGGGGGTATAAATCCAATCTCTTTGTCGTCCTTCTTGAAAGGGCATATTTTGTAGGCCCGTACAGTATTCATATGTCCCATAAGGGAAGGTGTCATTATAAAAGACAAAAGATGGTTTTTCTCACAGATGCTCAAAGGGTCAGTGCAAGGAGTGATTCCTTCTCCCCTTCCAAAATTGTGGTGTTTAAATGCCAGGGAAAGTCCATATGTGAACTGTGAAGCTTACACGTTGTATATTACAAGGTCCCCACTTAAAATCTTCGGCCTCTCTAGTTTAAAGGCGTTTGACTCTGTATGCAAAAGCTGTGGAAATCCTGCCCTTCTGTCCCAGCACATTGGCTGAGCGTTCCTTCTTCACCTTTCAAGCCCTGTTGCATTCAAACATATATGAACATATGAAGCTGCCTTATACTGAATCAGACCCTCGGTCCATCAAAGTCAGTCTTGTCTGCTCAGACTGGCAGCAGCTCTCCAGGGTCTCAAGCTGAGGTTTTTCACGCCTATTTGCCTGGACCCTTTTTAGTTGGAGATGCCAGGGATTGAACCTGGGACCTTCTGCTTACCAAGCCGATGCTCTACCACTGAGCCACCATCCCTCCCTCTATTTCTTCCCACTTCTAGAGCAGTCAGTTTCTGCTTCTTTCCGACCTGCTCGCTTCTACTGAATGGATTTTAATGACTTGGAGTTGTTCTAGCGACGTGAGCCCAGGCAGGCCGGAAACGTTATAAATGCATAGGAGGTTTGCTGCCGTGTCGAGCAGGTAGTAAGAAGGCTCACGTAGGGCCGCTTCTTGTGTTCAGCTGAACGGTACCCAAGCTGCCCAGGGAGGACCCTGGGACGATTGCGAGCATGTAAAATGGGTGCTGTTCTACCAAACGTCATTCCTGCAGCCACTCCACAAATGTTCGGAGACACTGAACACAAGCTTAGGTCAGAGGTTACGGGGAGGAGCGGGGCCTCCGTGAAAGAGACCCTGCTTTGCGTGCGGAAGGTCCCAGGTTCCGTCCTCAGCATCTCTAGTCAAAGGATTGGGTAGGAGGCAGTGTTCCCTCTAAGCTGCGTTAGCGTGAGCGAGCTCACAGATTCTTAGCCTCCAGCTCACGCATTTTTGCCTTAGCTCAGGAAGGATGACCCCAGAGCACACTAATTGATGCAGTAGCTCACAACTTTTATTTATTTATTTCGATTTATATCCCGCCCTACCCCACCGAAGCGGGCTCAGGGCGGCTCACAACGCAAAAATTCTAACAAAGAAATCAAGAATTAAAATACGTTAATAATTTACACGATAAAATAAACACAACTCGCCAGCGTGCTATCCTACAGTCTTCCTTAAAATATTCAGATGTTCAGATTGCCCGGTCAGTTGTACGCCAACCGGAAGAGGACTGTCTTACAGGCCCTGCGGAACTGCCCAAGGTTCCGCAGGGCCCTCACCTCTTCCGGCAGCTGGTTCCACCAGCAAGGGGCTGTGATCGAAAAAGCCCTGTCCCTAGTTGACTTCAGACGGGCCTCCTTTGGCCCGGGGATTGTAAGGAGATTCTGAGAACCCGATCTCAGTACTCTCTGGGGAACATATGGGGAGAGACGGTCCATAAGGTAGGCAGGTCCTAGGCCATATAGGGCTTTAAAGGTAGTAACCAGCACCTTGTACCGAACTCGGTATTGAATGCCAGTAGCTCACAACTTTGATGCCAGCAGCTCACAAAGTAGAATTTTTGCTCACGAGACTCTGCAGCTTAGAGGGAACGTTGGTAGCAGGTGATATGAAAGACCCCAGCCTGAGACCCTGGAGAGCTGCTGCCCGTCCGTTTACTCCAATCAGGATAAAGCAGCTTCTTTTAGGGAAGGGCTCAGTGGAAGAGGATTTGCCGTACATGCAGAAGATCCCAGGTTCAGTCCTTGGCATCTCCAGTTGGACGGGTCACGGGTGTAGGTGATGTGAAGAGACCTCTGCCCGAGTCCCTGGAGAGCCGCTGCCAATCTGAGTAGACAATACTGACTTTGATGACCAGTGGTCTGATTCAGTATGATACCTTCATATGCGTGTGGATGTCTTTGTTTCGTGTGTTCTGGGGTGGGGCTCGCTCACAGTGTTGAAAATACGTTCCAGGACTGAGCTGGCACAAAAGAATTCCTGGTTTGGTGCTCTTGACCCAACCGAGATGTACATGGGGGCAACACCCCCCTCCCTGTTTGAATATATCAATAAATGCACTGAAGGAGGGGCACTTTGGTGTAGTGGTTAAGTGTGCAGACTCTTATCTGGGAGAACCGGATTAGATTCCCCACTCCTCCACTTGCAGCTGCTGGAATGGTCATAGTTCTCACAGAACTGTCCTTGAAAGGGCAGCTTCTGTGAGAGCTCTCTCAGCCTCACCTACCTCACAGTGTATCTGTTGTGGGAGAGGAAGGAAAGGAGATTGTGACCTCTCTGAGACTCTGGAATTCAGAGTGAAGGGCAGACTCTTATCTGGGAGAACCAGGTTTGATTCCCCACTCCCCCACTTGCAGCTGCTGGAATGGCCTTGGGTCAGCCATAGCTCTCGCAGGAGTTGTCCTTGAAAAGGCAGCTTCAGGGAGAGCTCTCACAGCCCCTCCCACCTCACAGGGTGTCTGTTGTTGGGGGGGAAGGTAAAGGAGATTGTAAGCTACTTTGAGATTCAGAGTATAGGGTGGTGTATAAATTCTTCTCCTCCTCCTCTCCCTCCTCCCATGGTCAGTCAGAGTCAGTCTTGTCTACTCTGACTGGCAGCCGCTCTTCAGGGTCTCGGGCAGAGGTCTTTTGTGTCACCTTCTAGCTAGTTCTTTGAACTGAGGATTGCTGAGGATTGAACCTGGGACTTTCTGCATGCCAAGCAGAGGCTTTTCCACCAAGCCATGACACCTCCCTAGAAAGATACACAGGAAGTTGCCTTATGCTCGATCAGACAATCGCTCCATCAAAGTCAGTATTGCCTACTTGGAATGGCAGTAATTCACTGTGGTCTCGGGTGGAGGCCTTTCCCATCACCTGCAACCTGGCCCTTTTAACGTGAGATGCCAGGGATTGAATTTGGGATTTTTGGCATGCCAAGCAGATGCTCTGCCACTGAGCCACCTCCCTTCCTCCTAGTTAGGGGTCCAGTTTGGTGTAGTGGTGAAGTGTGCGGACTCTTGTCTGGGAGAACCGGGTTTGATTCCCCACTCCTCCACTTGCACCTGCTGGAATGGCCTTGGGTCAGCCATAGCTCTCGCAGGAGTTGTAACCTTGAAAGGGCAGCTGCTGGGAGAGCTCTCTCAGCCCCACCTACCTCACAGGGTGTCTGTCTCCAGAGAGCCATTTTGGTGTAGTGGTGAAGTGTGCGGACTCTTGTCTGGGAGAACCGGGTTTGATTTCCCCCTCCTCCACTTGCACCTGCTGGAATGGCCTTGGGTCAGCCATAGCTCTGGCAGAGGTGGTCCTTGAAAGGACAGCTGCTGTGAGAGCCCTCTCAGCCCCACCCACCTCACAGGGTGTCTGTTGTTGAAGGGGGTGGGGAAGGTAAAGGAGATTGTGACTGCTCTGAGATTCAGAGTATAGGGCAGGATATAAATCCAATATCATCTCCTCCTTTTTCTTCTTCACTGTGTCCCCATAAGGCCACCCGATCTCCTCTGGGGTTATCTGTAGGCACCTGCACAGAGATCCTTAAACCTGTTGTCTTCTTAACAGAATCCTGGCTTTCCTGATCTCCCAGCAGTGTGGTGAGCTTTAAAACGCTGGCTGCCTGTTGAGTACCGCTGTTTGCCTCCCTGCAAGGACTCACGGCTGTGTTTTTGGCAGGATGGGGAAGGGGCCCACCTCCGTGCGTGTTTGTGCAGTTGCTGGCCGAGGAGAGTGTGGCAACAGAGGGAGGGTCAGAGTTCAGCAGGGGACGAAAGTCCGGAATGTGGCCTCGCCCAGAATCTGGCATTGAGAATTGTCAGTAGGAGTGAGCTCGGAGCCGCAGGTAGGCAGGAAAACTCCCGCGGCCCAGTTTGCACGCTACAGCGTACTTCTGCACCATCCGGTTTGCTGCCGCTCTGGTAATGTGGAGAAAGCTACCAGGTGAGAGGCGGGCGAGTGACGTGCGGCTCCTTTGAAAGAAAAAGCGTTGGGCGTAGGATGCTTTGGCAGGCACATCCTCTTTCCGGAACCACTCCCTGCACTTAGGTCAGAGGGCTGCAGCCTTCCAAGAAAGAAGGGGCCCTGGAGCAAGTTGCGTAATTGGCAGAGCCAGCTTGGTTGTGGCACCTTCATGGTGGAACTCATGAGGAACTCGCAGGGACAGCTCTGTCTTTCTGTTTCAGAGTGCCTTTTTAGAAATGGACTCGTTCTTTCCAGTGTAGGGTTGCCAGCTCTTGAGCTGGGAAGCTCCTGGAGATTTAGGGGTGGGTAGAGTCTCGAGAGGAACCTCAGCAGGGTACGGTGGCATACAGGCCACTCCCCCAAGGTAGCCATTTTCTCCAGGGGGAGCTCATCAGTATAGCCTGGAGAGCAGATTCCACCTGGAGGTTTGGCAACCCTGCTGGGGTGCTTAGGAGCACGGTTTGGTTTCTGTAGAGAGAATTGTAATCCGGTTTGTTAATGCAACGCTGCTGTTGGCCATTCCATAGCCTCATTGGATCATTGTTTTGTAATATGTTAAGTTTTTATGTTTTGAGAGGTATCATAAGAACATCAGAAGAGCCCTGCTGGATCAGACCAGTGGTCCATCTAATCCAGCATCATGTCTCACACAGTGGCCAACTAATTCCTCTGGAGGGCCAACAACAGGGCAGAGAGGCCGAGGCCTTCATAAGAACATCAGAAGAGCCTTGCTGGATCAGACCAGTAGTCTATCTAGTCCAGCATCATGTCTCACACAGTGGCCAACTAGTTCCTCTGGAGGGCCAGCGACAGGGCAGAGAAGCCAAGGCCTTCATAGGAACATCAGAAGAGCCTTGCTGGATCAGACCAGTGGTCCATCTAGTCCAGCATCATGTCTTACACAGTGGCCAACTAGTTCCTCTGGAGGACCAACAACAGGGCAGAGAGGCCGAGGCCTTCATAAGAACATCAGAAGAGCCCTGCTGGATCAGACCAGCGGTCCATCTAGTCCAGCATCCTGTCTCACACACTGGCCAACTAGTTCCTCTGGAGGGCCAACAACAGGGCAGAGAGGCCGAGGCCTTCATAGGAACATCAGAAGAGCCCTGCTGGGTCAGACCAGGGGTCCATCTAGTCCAGCATCATGTCTCACATAGTGGCCAACTAGTTCCTCTGGAGGGCCACAATAGGGCAGAGAGGCTGAGGCCTTCATAAGAACATCAGAAGAGCCTTGCTGGATCAGACCAGTGGTCCATCTAGTCCAGCATCATGTCTCACACAGTGGCCAACTAGTTCCTCTGGAGGGCCAGCAACAGGGTAGAAAGGCCGAGGCCTTCATAAGAACATCAGAAGAGCCTTGCTGGATCAGACCAGGGGTCCATCTAGTCCAGCATCCTGTCTCACACAGTGGCCAGCCAGTTCCTCTGGAGGACCAACAACAGGACAGAGAGGCTGAGGCTATCCTCCGATGTTGCCTCCTGGCTTTACGATTCAAAGACTTAGTGCCTCTGAATGTGGAGGGTTCCCCTCTTTACGGCTTTTAGTAATTGATTGTCTAATCACATTTCCAAGCTGTTTATTCCTGAGGATAGTTTCAGAAGCCGATCTGTGTTGGTCTGCAATAGAACAGCTAGATTCAAGTCCAGGAGAACTTTAGAGACCTGCGAGGTTCTTTGGGGTTCTAAGCTTTTCAAGAATCAGAAGTCCCTTCATCAGGTACATGTCAGAATGAAGGTATCCAAGTCCTTAACTCAGGTACTTTGAGAGCTCTGCAAGTCTCAGTGTTGAGAAATAGTTATTACAGAAAACGACATTCCCAGTGGCACGTGGGAGGCCATACCAAACCCATGTCATCAGTAGGGAAATAGATTGACAGCACTTCTGCCCCTCCCTGCAGGTTTGTGTTTTATGTGCTTAGATGTTGCATGACGTGCATTGATGCTCCCCCAATCCCTTTGGCTGTGAGGCTTGGGCATCTCCTCCCCTGTCTACACCAGCACAGAGCATAGGGCTAATCTTTGCATACAGTGGAATGGGTGAGAGAACGATCCGGACGTTTCACTTCCAGCTAGAATTGGCGCAATCTGCCCCCTCAGGATTCTCCTGAGGGCAGAAACTCATCTTTGTATGTAACAGCGACGTGTGGCCCCCATCTTTGGATATCTAAACCTGCAGCTCGGGGCCAACAGTGACGCTAAACAGATTTTTTTCTGTAAACTTGGGAAACTCCTCAAGTTTACAGAAATTCTGAAATCGTAGCAAAAATATATTAGGGGGGGAATCTCCAGGCTGATGCTGTATTGAGGGGGTTGGACTAGATGGCCCGTATGGCCCCTTCCAACTCTGCGGTTTTATGATTCTGTGAATTCCCCCCACTATAAAAAAGCCAGGCTGCAAGGTGAGTGGTGGGGCATACAGTTGTGCAAGCTTGGCGATGGAGGTGGGTGGGATCCCCCACCCGTTGTAGTGCCTAAATTAGAAGGTGCAGCCGTTGTCCTTTCAAATGGCCGTGGCATATCCTGGTCCAGGAACTGCCTTGCGCATGCGTAGGAAAGAATGAGGTTTGGAAGAAATGCACACGCCCCACATTCACTGTGGATCTCACTGTGCTGTCGGGGCTGGCAGGGAAAGAGGGGATTAGGTGCTGGCTGAAAACCTGGTCTTGTCTGCCTCTTGTGTTTGCCTCTGGAACGATTGCAGCTATTAGGGTTGAAGAAGTTGAGGCGGGCACGTTGTGTTAGCCCAGGGGTGGCCAACCTGCAGCTCAGGAGCCACATGCGACTCTTCCACACATATTATGTGGCTCTCGAAGCCCCCACCACACTTGTCGGCTGCATTTAAAGTTAAAGTTGCTTTCTTTCCCCTTCCCTCCATCTATTTTCCTTCCTTCCTGCCTCCCTCCCTCCATCCATCTGTCTTGTGGCTCTCAAACATCTGACCAATGTTCCCTCTAAGCTGCAGAGTCTTGTGAGCAAAAATTCTACATTGTGAGCTACTGGCATTAAAGTCGTGAACTACTGAATAGATTATTGTGTTCTGGGGTCATCTTTCCTTAGCTAAGACAAAAAGGTGTGAGCCGGAGGCTAAAAAAATCTGTGAGCTAGCTCACGCTAACTCGGCTTAGATGGAAGGCCGCATCTGACATCCATGTCTTGCAGCTCTCAGACATCTGACATTGACTCTACGTGGCTTCTACATGAAGCAAGTTTGGCAACCGCGGTGTTAGCCCCTTTAAAGAAAACCGCTGGCACTTGTGTGTGGCGTCTCACAGCTCAGTTTGCGTCGTGTGGTCATCTCTGTGTTCTCCGCCTACCGTTGAGGCAGCCACGTAAATACAAGACCGGCACTTAAGGCTATGTAAGATTTGTATCAAGCTTTGACCCCGGTTTTATACATGCAAATAAATGTAGTCAAAGGTTGGCTACTCCCTTCCCCCTCCGCTAATATGCAGAGAGTTGGTTAGAACCATTCTTGGCTACTGGCAGCAGTGTTTGTCTCCCAGGATAAGGGGCTGATCTTGCCAGCCGGGCGATGTTTGAGGTCACGTTCCCCCCCCCCCCCCTTTGGTCGTTCTGGCACAGCGACGTTGCATTTGCTGCTTTGCAGTCAGGGCCACGTCAGGCTTGGCCCCTTGTGGGCTGCCGGTGAGAATGTGCCGAGTCATGGCTGAGAGGCTCGGCAGGCTTCTGCAGCATCTGGCCTTCCTTGGCTCAGGCCAATTGAGAGGTTGTAAATCATATGAATGTATGAAGCTGCCTTCTACTGAATCAGACCCTGGGTCCATCCAAGTCAGTATTGTCTTCTCAGACTGGCAGCGGCTCTCCAGGGTCTCCAGCTGAGGTTTTTCATGCCTACTTGCCTGGACCCTTTTTAGTTGGAGATGCCGGGGATTGAACCTGGGACCTTCTGCTTACCAAGCAGATGCTCTACCACTGAGCCACCGTCCTTCCCCTAAATCCATATGAACCTATGAAGCTGCCTTCTACTGAATCAGACCCTCAAAGGTCCATCAAAGTCAGTATTGTCTACTCAGACTGGCAGCAGCTCTCCAGGGTCTCAGGCTGAGGTTTTTCATGCCTACTTGCCTGGACCCTTTTGAGTTGGAGATGCCGGGGATTGAACCTGGGACTGTCTGCTTACCAAGCAGATGCTCTACCCCTGAACCACCCTCCCTCCCCAAATCTGCTTGGATACCTGTGCCAGGAACTACCTGTGTGTGGTCATGACCTGAGCATGTGCCTCTCAATTTGGAGGTTCCCTAGTAGCCATTGATAGACTCGCCCTCTACAAATCTATCCCCTTCTAGAGCTCTTTATTCCTGTGGCCGTTGCTGCATCGTGTGGCAGTGAATTCCACATCTTAATCACTCCCAGTGTAGAGCGGTATTTCCTCTTGTCCGTTCTGAACCTACTGCCCGTCAGCTCCTTGGGATGCCTTCTGCCCGTAGATCCAGAATGTCACCGCCTGTCAGTGGTGCCATGAATTGAAAGCTGGACTTGGACCCGGGTTTGAGTGGTGGCGCAAAAACTCCTGCAAATTTGAAGCTTGTTAGATAGGGTTGCCGACTCCGACTCAAGAAATGTCTGGGGTCTTCAGGGGTGGAGCCAGGAGACTTTGGGGGTGGAGCCAGGAGACTTTTGGGGGTGGAGCCAGGAGACTTTTGGGAGTGGAGCCAGGAGACTTTTGGGAGTGGAGCCAGGAGACTTTTGGGAGTGGAGCCAGGAGACTTTTGCGAGTGGAGCCAGGAGACTTTGAGGGTGGAGCCAGGATACTTTGAGGGTGGAGCCAGGAGACTTTTGGGGGTGGAGCCAGGAGACTTTTGGGGGTGGAGCCAGGAGACTTTGGGGTGGAGCCAGGAGACTTTGGGGGTGGAGCCAGGAGCAGGGGTGTGACAAGCATGATTGAACTCCAAAGGGAGTTCTGGGAATCATATTTAAAGGGACTGTGCTCTTTTTAAATGGCTTCCTTCCATAGGAAATAATGGAGCATAGAGGCACCATCTTTGGTGACTTGTAGAATAGGACCCCCTGGTCCAATCTTTTCGAAACTTGGGGGTGTTTTGAGGAGAGGCACCAGATGCTATTGCTGCAAATTTGGTGCCTTTACCTTAAAAAAACAGGCCCTCCCAGAGCCCCAGATACCCGCAGATAAATTCTCCATTATACCATATGGGAATCGGTCTCCATCGGGAATAATGCCCAGCAGATATTTCCCTCCCTGCCCTCCTCCCCACTTTCTGATAACCCTGAAGCAAGGGGAGGGCCTCCAAACCTGGGGAGATCCCCAGGTTTGGAGGCCCTCCCCTGCTCCCAACTGGGGATTGGCAACCCTCTCGTTAGACCTGTTGGGGTTGAGTATAAATTAGCTTCTCTGGTGTTCAGATTTGAATGGCAGAAGCTGCTGGGAAGTTGTTCTTGACAGGCGCTCTGTGGGTAAGAGTCTTCCCGGCATCCTAAATTGCTTGGGAAGCCCTGCTGATCTAGAGCCGCTCCTCACTTCACGCGGCAACCGGTTCTGCTGTTCGTTTCTGTTGCAAGCAGCAAAATGGAGGTGGGGCAGGAGTCCTGTCCTTAAAACAGGAGGAGCCTCAGTTGATTGTCACTTAGTAAAATTGGATCGGCACGGACAAAAGGAATGCAGAATACACTCATGGAATTTGCTGCCGTGACATGTAGCCATGACCCTGAGCTGACCGGTATATCGTACCTATCAGTCATCATAGTTCAGTGCAAAAGCTGTATATCTCCCAAGGGTCTGGTCTCTTTGTGTATCGTCTTCCTGTTGCACCCTGCTCTTCCTGTCTGGCATTTTTGTCCAGCTTAGACGATTACCCCCTCCTCCGTTTTGTCCTCCCAACCACCTTGGGAATAGGGTTCCAACTCTGGGTTCAGAAATTCCAGGGGATTTGGGAGTGGAGCCGTGGTGGGGGGGATATCAGTGGAGTACAATGCCATAGACCCCGCCCTCCAAATCCCACCCTTGAGGCCATTGATCCCACCTTATGTCATGAACCTCTGTCTATCTGTAACGCCGTCGAAGTCGGGTCCCACTTAGAAGCCCGTATAGTTTGGATAAAGATCCGATGGAAATGCGATCCAGTACCTGGAAACGTGTCATCTTTTGGCTTTGGGAACTCTGCATGAACAAGGGTCTACTCCTTAAGAAACTTTGGAAGCATAGATATTGATCGGAGAAGAGGTAACTTTTGCAGGGGCGAGACCTACATATTTGTGGGTTTCAGATACCTTTCGGTTTTGATTATTGGGACTTTTGTATACAAGCACATATTGTTTTACATTTTGGATATATGTCAGCATTGTCTGCTTAATGGTTTTGGACCACAAACCATCTCATACTAACCCCCCAAAAAGGAGGGGATGTGTGCAAGAGACTGAACATAAACTTGATAGTTGATAAAGACTTTATTGTGTGTATCTGTATAGTGGTCTTAAAAGTGACTTTTTTTCCCTTTGTTGACCTATACGCTATCATCCCCTTCCCCCCTTCTTAATTTTTTGGCTGTTTTTCTCCAGGGAAACTGATATCTCGAGTTTGGGGAGCAGTTGTAATTTTGGGAGATCTCCAGACCTCGCCTGGAGTCTTGCGACCCCAGGGCTTTTTTTTTGTAGCAGGAACTCCTTTGCATATTAGGCCACGCACCCCTGATGTAGCCAGTCCTCCAAGAGCTTACAGGGCTATTGTTACAGGGCCTACTGTCAGCTCCAGGAGGATTGGCTACATCAGGGAGGTGTGGCCTAATATGCAAAGGAGTTCCTGTTGCAAAATAAGCCCTGGGCAGCCCTATCTGTGAGGTAGGTTAGGTTCAGAGAAGATGACTGGCTTAAGGTCACCTAGTGAATGTCATGTCAGAACGGGAATCTAAACCCAGGTCCCCCTCATCGCAGTCTCACACTTAGCAGTGCCTCCCGTACTTCCTGTTCTGACCAAAGGCTGTCTTAAAGCCACATGTCGCAAAGGACAGAAGAAATCTGAATTTTGTTCTTTAACCGTTCCGGGAGCGTGCGAGGGGATTGAAGCTGTGTGTCAAGTGCACGTCGTTGTGGGGATCTGGCGTACAGATGCAGTAGTCCGAGCACATCCTCTCAATCAGTATCGGAGACTGAATTGCTGTTTTGATGCCTTAACCTGCAGGGTGAAATGGGACGAGGGTTTTGTTGTATCGCTCGTGATGCAGCTCGTAGCTGCCTCGTGGAGAGAAACTCTCACATGGTCTTGTTTGGATCTGAAGAAGTATGCTTGCGCATGAAAGCTTGTATTTTAAATGAAACTTCGTTGGCCTTTAAAGGTGCCGCTGGACTCAGTGTTTTTATTCCACGAGGCTGTGAGAGTCACGGGTTGAGGATGCATGCTCAAGATGACTTGCCTGTGAGCTGTATGCAGTGTTCTGCCCTGCTACACAACACTGTACCCTGCAGAGTGGGAATGTTGACCAGGCATCTGCGTCAGCGTCTCTGGGCAGCTGTGCCTTAAGACTGCAAACATTTCCATTTTGACTTCGGGAGTGTCTGTGGGCCTAGTGGTGGAGCATCTGCTTGGCATGGAGAAGGTCCCAGGTTCTGTCCCCGCCATCTCCAGTTCCAAAAGACCAAGGCGGTAGGCGTTGTGAAAATCCTCCACCTTGGGACCCTGGAGAGCCACTGCCAGTTTGAGTAGGTAAATACTCAGGAAAGGAAGCGCCTCTGCTTGGCATGCAAAAGGTCCCAAGTTCGATCCCCGGGTATCTGTGGTTAAAAAAGACCAGGCAAGTCAGTGACGTGAAAGACCTCTGCGTGAGATGCTGGAGAGCTGCTAGCGGTCTGACTAGGCAACACTGAACTTGATCCCCTCTCGAAGCTGGCAATGCTTGCAGCCGCCGCCACCTCCTGCAGCAGTGAATTTCACTTGCTAATCACCCTTTGGGTGAAGAGGGACTCCCTTTTATCTATTCTAACCCAACTGCTCAGCAATTTCATTGAGTGCTCACAAGTTCTTGTATTGTGACAAGGGGAGAAAAGTTCTTTCTCTGCCTTCTCTATCCCATGCATCATCTTGTCAACCTTGATCATGTCGCCCCTCACCCCAAGCTAAAGAGCCCCCCAAGCGTTTTAACCTTTCTTCATAGGGAAAGTGTCCCGACCTGTTAATCATTCTAGTTGCCCTTTTCTGGACTTTTTTCTGGTGCTACCTTTTTTGAGGTGCGGTGACCAGAATTGTACACAGTACTCCCAATGAGGCCTTACACGTACAACAGACAGGAAGATGGTAGCCTCTTATGCCCGTAGAGCCTTTAGTACCCACTCCACCTAAGAGCAAAGCTAGCCAATGAGCGTGTGCCTCTCCCAAGGCATTGTGACATGAGCTGGCTCACATCAGAATGCGTGGGCCATCCTATTGGGAAAGGGGGGTTGGGGCTGTGGCGTTGGAGGGGAAGGTGAAGGGGGAACAGTGAACATCTGGTTCTCCTCTGGTGCTCTGCTCCGCCAGGGCACCAAGACCTTCTCCCTTGGCTGCAGTGCCGAGCCCAAGATCGGAGCAGGGGCTCTTCGCCGACGTTGCCTGGCCCGACTTTGTTGGTCCAGCTGCTGCATCCGGGCCTGCCCAACAAGAGCTCGCTTGTGACCTCATCAGCTGCTGCTAAGGACCTGCCTCTCCCTGGCTTTCACCCCTCGCCTCCAGCAGCGAGCCTGCCACCCTCCCTGGGCGCTCAGGGCCAGGAGGAAGAGCGGCTGCTCCCTCCTGGCCTCGGCCCTGCGGTAGGGGCGGGAGGCAGGGAAGAAGGCGGAGCCAGGGAAGTTCACTGATCCGGGGGGCAAGATGGTAGCCAGCTTCCGTGCAGCGCGCTCCTTGTCATGGGCGGTGTGAGGTCTCTGCCGAGCACGAGTCGTCGTAGGGTGTGCGCAGGCCCCCGCGCGGAGAACCACCGAAAGCTGAGCAGACCCACTCCCTGCTGTCCGCCTCCCACGTTCCCAGAACCTGTAAGATTTTTTTAGGTGGGGGGGAGCTGGGGAATGCAAGGGTGGCTCCCAGGCCTCGGATTCAGCAGGAGCTCACAGGAGCACACCTCCTGAACCTTTCTGAGGGTTCCCCCTCCTCCTCCCCACCTACCTACCTTGTCCATTGAATAGTAGTTGCAGCTGCACAACGATCCCTGGATTAGGAGAGCAGGCAGCCAGCCAGCCACCAGGGGCTTTGCCACGCCCCCATCAGCCCTCATTAACCCCTGGAGAAGCCTGCACCACCCTTTCTCCACTTTTAAGTTTTTGGGCGGCGGGTGGCTTGCTGGCCTTTTGACTGTGGAGGGGGGCGGCCCAGGAGAGCCCCAGGCGAGCAAGGCCTGCTTGAGCTGGTTGGCTCTTAAGTCAGCCCTAGCAGGCCTCGCTCACCCGGGGCTCTCCTTTCTTGCATTAGGTTGCTTTTGGCTGGGGAGGGGCATATGCTAATGAGATTTTCTACAAAATGACCCCTGGTGGTTCCACACACATGGAGATGGCTCTAAAAGGGGACCAGACAACTCCACGGAGGATAGGCCTGTTAAGGGCCACCTAGTCCCAAGATTACTCCTTTTGGATGCCCAATCTAGCCCAGTCTCATCAGATCTCAGGAGTTAATTGGGGTCAGCCCTGGTCATTATTTGGATAGGAAACCACCAGGGAAACCCACACAGGTTCAGGCAATAAGAAACCATCTTTGTTCGTCTGTTGCCTTAAAATTTCATAAGCTAAGCAAGGTGGCCCTGATTAGTGCTTGCATGGGAGACCAGCATGGAAGTTTGGAGTTGGTATACGGAGGAAGGCATTGGCAAGCCACCTCTGTTCCTGTCTTGCCTCGAAAACGCTGCAGGGTCACTGTTAGTCAGTTGCAAATTCGGTGGCTCTTTCCACTACCGGGCCTGCGATTGCTAAATGGAACTTCCGTGTTCAGAGGCAGTGTTCTGTGGAGAGCCGGTCTGGTGCAGTGGTTACGTGTGCGGACTCTTTATCTGGGTTTGATTCCCTACTCTTCCACTTGCAGCTGCTGGAATGGCCTTGGGTCAGCCATAGCTCTCACAGGAATTGTCCTTGAAAGGGCAGCTGCTGGGAGAGCCCACTCAGCCCTACCCACCTCACAGGGTGTCTGTAGTGGAGGAAGAAGATATAGGAGATTGTGAGCCGCTCGGAGTCTCTGATTCAGAGAGAAGGGTGGGGTATAAATCTGCAGTCGTTTTCTGAGAGAGCCAGTTTGGTGTAGTGATTAAGTGTGCGGACTCTTATCTGGGAGAACCGGGTTTGATTCCCCAGTCCTCCACTTGCACCTGCTGGAATGGCCTTGGGTCAGCCATAGCTCTGGCAGAGGTTGTCCTTGAAAGGGCAGCTGCTGTGAGAGTCCTCTCAGCCCCACCCACCTCACAGGGTGTCTGTTGTGGGGGAGGGAGATAAAGGAGATTGTGAGCCGCTCCGAGACTCTTTGAGTGGAGGGCGGAATATAAATCCAATGTCGTCTTCTGCAGTATGCTGGGGACAAGGATGAGTGGTTGATTTTCTGTAAGCTGTGTTGTCCCTTTTGTGCTTCTCTCAAGGAGAAGTCGTGGCTAGGGACCAAATCCACGAAGCACACAGGTTCCCTTTATTCATCCTGCTAACAACAGGTATCTCTCTCTCTCTTTCTTCCATGGACTAGCAGATCCGGATACGAGATCCGAATCAGGGTGGCAAGGATATCACAGAGGAAATAATGTCTGGCGCTAGAACTTCCTCCACCCCCACTCCTCCGCAGGTAACTGATGTTCCTTCATTTCGGATCTTCTTTTTCAGCGTTTTAAGCCTTTTCGTATGTTTCAGGCATGCAAACCCTGTAGGCCTTTTTCTGAAATTTAGAAGTCATGGCGGAGGTGGGCGTTCTTCGGCTAATTCACACTTGTCAGTTTTTCCTGTATGGAAGACCTTACAGCCCGTCCTTAGGACCAAGCTCACGCACGGTGGTTATCTAACCTGGCAGGTTACTTTTGCGATCCCTGCAGCCATAGAGTCCAGAAAGAAGATTTCTGCAGATGTGGAAATGGTGCATTCTAGTCCACCGAGTGTTTCCCCACATGATCACGAGCCATGGAGAAACCTCAGCTTTTCTTACAATGTGGGAAGCTGCGTGACCCAGACTCCTGTCTTTCCATGCCTTTCAGCACTTTATTTTGAAGCACTGTGGAAAATACCCCGGCCTTAACTTTTTTCCTTTCCCTCAGCTGGAGAGAGAGCCAGTTTGGTGTCGTGGTTAAGTACGCGGACTCTTTTCTGGGAGAACTGGGTTTGATTCCCCACTCCTCCATTTGCAGCTGGTGGAATGGCCTTGGATCAACCATAGCTCTCGTAGAAGAAGACGACAACATTGGATTTATATTCCGCCCTCCACTCAAGAGTCTCAAAGCGGCTCACAATCTCCTTTATCTTCCTCCCCCACAACAAACAAACTGTAAGGTGGGTGGGGCTGAGAGGACTCTCACAGCAGCTGCCCTTTCAAGGACAAGCTCTGTGATAACTATGGTGACCCAAGGCCATTCCAGCAGGTGCAAGTGGAGGAGTGGGGAATCAAACCCGGCTCTACCAGATAAGAGTCTGCACGCTTAACCACTACACCAAACAGAATGTCATGTTTGGAGGACCCCTGTAATCCCAGTTTTTGTGTAGTGTAGAGCCAGTTTGGTGTAGTGGTTAAGTGATTCCCCACTCCTCCTCTTGCAGCTGCTAGAATGGCCTTGGGTCAGCCATAGCTCTCGTAGGAGTTGTCCTTGAAAGGGCAGTTTCTGGGAGAGCTCTCTCAGCCCCACCTTCCTCACAGGGTGTCTGTTGCGGGAGGAGGAAAGGTAAAGGAGATGGTAAGCTGCTCTGAGACTCTGGGATTCAGAGAGTAGGACGGGGTAAAAAACCAATACCTTCTTCTTCATATCTTCTCTAGTTGTTTTCCGTGGGTGTCTTGCATTCAAGGCACATAAGCCGACTTGAACCACGAGGAAGTGTGCGGGGGGGTGGTATAAATGGTTCCCTAAATAAATAAGAACGTCTTCGTCCTGCACTTCTGGTCTGCCTTCGAATCTAAAGCATAGCCCGTTTCCCCCAAGGGCCCCACACCTTGCAAAGTGTGTCTGCGACCGCAATGGTTTGATCTCTAACCCCTGCAGTTGTTCAGGCAGCCTCTCAGTCATACATTAGATTCTCGCCACAGATGTATCCCCTGTGTCTTTGCACAGAGTTGGGGGGGGGGAGAGGAGTATGAACTGCTTTTGTACACTGCAGACCCTTTCCTGGAAGAGACGGAGGGGAGGCTGCTTGCAGCTCAGAGCTTGTTAGAAAGCCGTCCTTCCGGGCAGAGGGTGGTGGACGCGGCCAGAGCGTGTTTGGCACCGGCTGTTTATTTGCACTGGTCTGTAAATATTAAGTCTGCTTACTGTTTAGACTTCTAAAGGTAACAGACGGCTGCAGAGAGACAACCCCCTCCCCCCAAAGAAAGCAGCAAAGCCGTACGGAGGGGCCTAAAAGCAAAAGGGACACATCAAATTAGGCATTTAAAAAGAAATTGGGAGGCCCTTAAGGGAAGCCTTTGACAGTGAAGCTGCATGTTGCCAATGAAAAGTGAGGAGAAATTAACCTGGTGAGTCTTCTTTTTTTGGGGGGTGGGGGGGAGACTCTGTAAGAAAGGAGGTAAGGATTCGGCAGTGCATATTTCTGCTGATGGAAGTAGATTGGGAAGGGGCTGTGGCTCAGTGGCAGAACTTCTGCTTGTCACACAGAAAGTCGTGGGTTCAGTCCCCGGCATTTCCACCGAAAAAGGGACCAGGCAGTAGGTGAAGTGAAAGACCTCAGCCTGAGACTCTGGAGAGCCACTGGCCAGTGTGAGTGGACAATACTGACCAGAGCCAGTTTGATGTAGTGGTTAAGTGCGCAGACTCTTACCTGGGAGAACTGGGTTTGATTCCCCACTCCTCCACTTGCAGCTGCTGGAATGGCCTTGGGTCAGCTTTAGCTCTCGCAGAGCTGTCCTTGAAAGGGCAGCTTCTGGGATAGCTCTCTCAGACCCACCTACCTCACAGAGTGTGTGTCTTAGGGGAAGAAGATATAGGAGATTGTAAGCCTCTCCAAGACTCAGAGAGAAGGGTGGGGTATAAATATACGGTCTTCTTCTTCTACCTTAAGGGACCCAGCATCTGATTCAGTAGTGTGTTCCCTTCCCCAGCTAGCCAGAGTTATGGACGCCTCTCCCTTTGGGGTCTTTGAAGAAGGATCTTTCGGTGTCATCACGCTAAACTTTGGAGATAAGCTTAGCATCTCCAAGGCCCAGTGTGAGCCAAGGAGGGAGTCGTCCTCTTTTCCCAATTCTGGCCCCGCTCCCATCCTTCTCTATTTTATCCTCACAACACCCTTGTAAGGTAGGTTAGGCCAGGAGAACATGGTGAGCCTGAGTTCCGTTGCCAAGCTTCCGGGGCAAAAGTGGGGATTCGAACCTGGGGTCTCAGAGATCCTGGTCTTGCATTCTTAATTGCTGCACCACCGTGGCTCTTACATTCTTGCCCAAGAGCTTTAAAAAAGGTCAAGGTAGTCCCCTGTGCAAGCACCAGTCGTTTCCGACTCTGGAGTGATGTTGCTTTCGCAATGTTTTCACGGCAGACCTTTTACGGGGTGGTTTGCCACTGCCTTCCCCAGTCATCTACACTTCCCCCCCCCCCCCAGCAAGCTGGGTCCTCGTTTGACCGACCTCAGAAGGATGGAAGGTTGAGTCAACCTCGAGTCGGCTACCTGAACCAGCTTCCGCTAGGATCGAACTCAGGTCACGAGCAGAGGGCTCCGACTGCAGTACTGCAGCTTTACCACTCTGCACCACGGGGCTCTTTGACAAGAGCTTAAACCTCACTATTTACTCTTCCGTTCACTCTATTCCAGTCCAAGGGCCAAATTTGTAGATGGAATTTTGTCAGGCCGAAGCGCTTATTCAGTTGAGGGGAAAAAAATTGTATTTTATCTGATATTGATGCTTACATCTCCCTGAAAGTTTCAGTCTTTGCCCTTGCAGCAAAGAAAATTCATGCCAAGGTGGCAATGCGAAGGGATAACCTTTAGATTTACGTCTGCATCTTTATTGCTATTGCCATTGTATTGCATCTACTGTTACACCCTTGTTATACCTTACACAATACTTTTTATAAGAACATAAGTTGTTGTTAGCCGCCCTGAGCCGCCTAGCCGGGGAGGGCGGGATAGAAATAAAAGTTATTATTATTATTATTATTATTATTATTATTATTAACATAAGAGAAGCCATGTTGGATCAGGCCAATGGCCCATCCAGTCCAACACTCTGTATCACACAGTGGCCAAAATTTTTTTGTATGTATGTGTGTGTGTGTGTGTGTATATATATATATACACACACACATATATATACACACTGTGGCTAATAGCCACTGATGGACCTCTGCTCCATATTTTTATCCAATCCCCTCTTGAAGCTGTCTATGCTTGTAGCCGCCGCCACCTCCTGTGGCAGTGAATTCCACATGTTAATCACCCTTTGGGTGAAGTACCTCCTTTTATCCGTTCTAACTCAACTGCTCAGCAATTTCATTGATGTCCATGAGTTATGTTTTAACTTCTAGTTTAGTTTACTTCCCTTTTTCTTGAGATTTCTGTAGATTTGCAACAGCCAATGGCTAATTGCAATAAATGTACTGACTGACTGACAGACAAGAGCTTAAAATGCGCTTCTTGCGACGATCGCATTTGCGCAAATGAAATGGCAACAAGAAAAGGGTTCTAATTTGAGGGGAGGGGGGCGTGGATTCCACTAACGATGACCCGCTGTGCTTAACCGTTCCATCATCTTCACTTTCGCAGGCCGGAAGCGGTCCAGAGCCCCAGGCCAACGGAGAGACACATGTAGCAGTTATAGTTCGGCCAGGTATGATGCCAGGTATTTGGGATGCCTGAACAAGAATAAATTGAGGGCTGTGGATACATTGCTCTGCTAATGCTGGACTGCAGGGTGCTGCGAGAAGCACGATTGCCAGGGGGATGGGAAGGCTGTTTCTGGTTCCTCCTTAGCCGAACACAGCCAGTAACCATGCAGTACATAAGAGCATAAGAAGAGCCATGTTGGATCAGGCCAGTGGCCCATCCGGTCCAACACTGTGTGTTACACACTGGCCAAAAAACCCCAAGTGCCATCAGGAGGTCCACCAGTGAGGCTAGAAGCCTTTCCACTGTGCCCCCCCCCCCAGCACAAGAATACAGAGCATCCCTGCCCCAGACAGAGAGTTCCGATGATACGCTGTGGCTAATAGCCACTGATGGACCTCTGCTCCAGATGCTTATCCAATCCCCTCTTGAAGCCGTCTATGCTTGTAGCCACCACCGCCTCCTATGGCAGTGAATTCCACATGTTAATCACCCTTTGGGCGAAGAAGGACTTCCTTTTATCCGTTCTAACAGTAGCCGAGAAGGGTGCTACTGTCAGTAGCAGAAAAAGGTGGTTTCAGTTTCCGAACCCAGCGTTTGGTTCCAGTTTGTGCTTCCAGCTCGATTTTGGAATCAGGGGTTGGCCCTGATTAGTACTCGGATGCGAGAGCAGCGAGGAAGCCCAGGGGCGGGTGCAGGTAACTGGCAAACCACCTCTGTTCACCTCTTCGCTTGAAAACCGTGCGGATCTGGGAAGCGAAGCGGGGTTGGCCCTGATTAGGCCTGGGAAGGGAGACCACCAAGGAAGTCCCAGGTTGTCTTCAGCAGCAGGCAAATGGGGAAACTGCCTGGGCTCGACCCGCTTGTAGACACCAAGAACAGTCGCAGCAAAGTGGGGAAACGCAAGCGGGTTGCTTGCAAAATTCTTGACAGGCTGAAAGAGGGGTGCAAACTTCTTGATACTCTGCCGAGGGGTGGGGAGAAGGACGCTATTACGCACCTTCGTTGTGGACTGCAATGTTGTTTTGGATATCACTTTATGGGGATTTTTTAAAAAATGTTTTGGAGCACTGAATATTAATCCGCTGACCCCTGGAATTCGTAAGAACATAAGAGAAGCCTTGTTGAACCAGGCTGATTGCCCAGCCAGTCCCACACTCTGTGTCACACAGTGGCCAAAACCCAGGTGCCCTCAGAAGGTCCAGCAGTAGGGCCAGAACTCCAAAAACCCTCCCGTTATTACCCCTCCAAGCGCCAAGAATACAGAGCATCACTGCTCCAGACATAAGGACATAAGAAGCCATGTTGGATCAGGCCAGTGGCCCATCCAGTCCACCACTCTGTGTCACACTGTGGTCAAAACCCAGGTGCCCTCAGGAGGTCCAGCGGCAGGGCCAGAACTCCAAAAACCCTTCCACTATCCCCCCCCCCCCCCCGCAAAAGCACGAAGAATTCAGAGCATTACTGCCCCAGACAGTGTTCCATCTATACCAGCCATCTATAGCCAGTTTGGTGTAGTGGTTAAGTTTGCGGACTCATATCTGGGAGAACCGGGTTTGATTCCCCACTCCTCCACTTGCACCTGCTAGCATGGCCTTGGGTCAGCCCTAGCTCTGGCAGAGGTTGTCCTTGAAAGGGCAGCTGCTGTGAGAGTCCTCTCCAGCCCCACCCACCTCACAGGGTGTTTGTTGTGGGGGAGGAAGGTAAAGGAGATTGTGAGCCACTCTGAGACTCTTCGGAGTGGAGGGTGGGATATAAATTCAATATCTTCTTCTTCTACCATTGATGGACTTCTGCTCCATGTTTCTCCAGTCTCCTCTTGCAGCTGTCTACGCTTGCAGCTGCCAGCACTATAAGAACATAAGAGAAGCCATGTTGGATCCAGTCCCGCACTTTGTGTCACACAGTAGCTAACACCCGGGTGCTCTCAGGAGGTCCACCAGTGGGGCTAGAACCCCAGAAACCCCCCTGTTCTTGTCCCCCAAGCTCCAAGAAGACAGAGTATCACTGCCCCTGACAGAGTGTTCCGTCTGTATCTTGTGGCTGATTGCTACTGATGGAGCTCTGTTCCATGCATTTATCCAATCCCCTCTTGAAGCTGTCGTTAGCTTGTCTGCTTGAAAGTTAGCTTCTCTACTTGTTGACTACTTCAGGTGTAGAGCCACATTGGTCGGCAGTAGGACAGCACCGTAGAGACCAGAAGCACCTTGGAGACCAAGATTTCCCAGGTATACGCTGTCAAGAGCATGACAGAAGGAACTCTTGACACTCGAAGGATGATACACCGAAATCTCCTGGGTCCCTGAGGTGCTCCTGCGCTCGCATCTGCTTATTGAGAGTCCACAGCAGTTCCTAACCCTACCCACTGTTGATCACTTCTGATCTTTTTCCATGGGTTGCCACTTTCTGGGATGTCAGGGAAATGGAAATTAGTCAGGGAAAGTGTGGTTAAAATATATTCAAACTGGATTTTTGACCTGCTGCAAGAGCATGATTTGCTCTTGTGGCAACTGGAACAGAGAAATAGTGGAATACAAGTAAAAGTTAATGATGCCCTTTCCCAGCTCCACCTTTTTCTCAGCTCCACCCCCAGCAACCAGCCTAATGTGTTTGTTGAGCTCTGTTTCTGCATGATTTCCAAGGTCTGCTTGTAGCATTTGCAAAGCAAGGCTAGTTTAAATGTTTAGCAATACAACAAACTTTAAACATCTAACTGTTTTCACCCCAACCTGCTGGTACTGTATTTAACTTACATATAAAGATAAGCATGTTTTTGAGTATGGAATGGACGTTTTGTCTCCTGCTAAACCCAGCACAGAGTTGCAAATGAGTTTTGCCGCTGTTGGATTTCACAGACAACTAGCACTTTCTACTCTGCACCATGCCAAGTAAATTTTGCAGATTGCTTGTTTCTCCTGGAGTTTACAGAGTAACAGCGCTCTCACCCTCTTTCCTGACTTCTCCCATGCATAAAGGTTGCAAATGAGGGTTGTCTGCTTCTCTATATTGCAGAAACTCCACCTCCTTTCTTGCTGCTTGTTAGCATTCAGAGTTCACTTGAATTGAAGTTTGCATCTTGGTGTAATTTTTGGTGCAATTGCAAAACAGATGTTGCTGCAGTTAGTGTTGAAAGAAGCTGATATTAAATCTCTTACTTTGACAGATATTTTTGCAGTCGGGACTTGTGTAGTTGAAGAGCGGAACATTTCATTAAGCCTTGCATTAAGGCAACACGACCTATTCATTTTTTAACTTGTGGTTATATTTGAATGGTGGTCAGGGAAATTGACAAATGTTGGTCAGGGAAAGTCAGGGAAATAAAAAATAAAATTTTAGTGGCAACCCTGCATTTAGTTATTTGGAAGCAGTTCCTTTGCAGACCTTCAGCCCTCCTTAGGGATCAGCCAACAAAACCACCGCTTTCCCCCTGCACCTCCAAACTATGTTCCTTGTCCTTCCTTTTTGCAGACGACCGTCCCAAGACTGGCCCAGTCATAAGTAAACCCATTTCCTCGGAGGCGAATAAATCGGCGTCCCCGTCTCCCCCGCCGCCCCTCATCGCCGAAGCCGATACCTCGCTTCCGGCCGACATGTCGATGATGCACCCAGAGAGCCCCCTCGAAGCGGACACTACAGCGGAGCCGCCAGAGGTCACCGCAGACATCCTCGAGCCCGTCAGTGCCACCACTACAGTGCCAGGGGGCCCCGTGGTGCCCCCGGAGGTCCCCGAATTTGACCCAGAGCCTCAGGAGGAACCAGCTGCTAAGCCTGGTCCGGAGCTTCCTCCCCAGATGGTCCTGGAGGACGACGAAGAAGCCGTCCTGGCGGAGATAGTGACTCCCCAACCGGAGGCTCCTCAGCCTGAGGAGCCTCCCGCGACTCCGCCGGACTCTCCCCCGACCCCGCCGCCTTCGCTCGAGGAGGCCTCCGAGGGGCCCCTGGAGGCGAACGGCATGCCGGAAGAGGAACCGACTGAGCCGGAGGCCGAGCCCCACTTGTGTCAGCCGGATCCCGCAGCGGAGTCCCCCATCGTTCAGCCCGAGGAGCTGCAGATCCCCAATGGGCTGGGGATCCCGGGGAAGCAGGAAGGCGAAGAGCCCAAGGAGGAGCCAGAGTCAGACGTCAGCCCCATCTCCGAGCCAGAGGAGGTGAAAGAGGAGGAGCTGGCGGCCCCGCAGGTCACGCCGCCGCCTGAGGAGGAGGGAGAGCCCGAGCCGGAGGAGGCGGAGGGCGAGGAGCCAGCTGAGACGCAAGAGCAGAGCGCCGAGCCGGCAGCTGCGCCCTCGGAGACAGAGGAGATGACTGTGCAGGGTGAGTGTTGTCCGGATGGGAGTGCTGGCATCCAGCCGGGGCCTGGAGATCTCCTGGAATTAAAACTGATCTCCAGGCTACGGGGATCACATTGCCTGGAGGAAATGGCTGCTTTCAGGGGAGGGCTGGGTAGGAATTAACACCCTGCTGAGGTCTGTCCCCTCTCCGTATCCTGCCCTCCTCAGGCTGCTCCTGAATCTCCAAGAATTGTCCCAAACCAGAGTACTTGACCCTGCGTCCAGTGTGCGCAGCAATATTTTACAGCATATTGTATGTTCTTTGGTGTGTTTTTCTGGGAGAACTCACTGGGCAAATCGATGTTTTCTTCTTCAGATGAGAGAACAGAGTTAAACCCAGTTCCAGGACCAGTTTCCCTCGCAATCCTTAAGAACATGAGAGAAACTCTGTTGGATCAGGCCAGTGGCCCATCCAGTCCATCACTCTGTGTCACATAAGAACATGAGAGAAGCCCTGTTGGATCAGGCCAGTGGCCCATCCAGTCCAACACTCTGTGTCATATAAGAACATAAGAGAAGCCCTGTTGGATCAGGCCAATGGCCCATCCAGTCCAACACTCTGTGTCACATAAGAGAAGCCCTGTTGGATCAGGCCATGGCCCATCCAGTCCAACACTCTGTGTCACATAAGAACATAAGAGAAGCCCTGTTGGATCAGGCCAGTGGCCCATCCAGTCCAACACTCTGTGTCACATAAGAACATGAGAGAAGCCATGTTGGATCAGGCCAATGGCCCCTCCAGTCCAACACTCTGGGTCACATAAGAACATAAGAGAAGCCATGTTGGATCAAGCCAGTGGCCCATCCAGTCCAACACTCTGTGTCACATAAGAACATAAGAGAAGCCATGTTGGATCAGGCCAATGGCCCATCCAGTCCAACACTCTGTGACACATAAGAACATAAGAGAAGCCATGTTGGATCAGGCCAGTGGCCCATCCAGTCCAACACTCTGTGTCACATAAGAACATAAGAGAAGCCCTGTTGGATCAGGCCAATGGCCCCTCCAGTCCAACACTCTGTGTCACATAAGAACATAAGAGAAGCCATGTTGGATCAGGCCAATGGCCCCTCCAGTCCAACACTCTGTGTCACATAAGAGCAAGTCCCATTTGATTTTCAGTCCCTCCCCCACAATGGGAACTGCGGCGTGTCAGTTCGACACGCTGAGGCTTTTCTACCCGTTAACACAATATTAAGAAGCTTGAAGGGGAGAAAAAGCCAGTGGTGGGATCAGGATTGTTTCTGCCAGGGCTCTTTTGGCAGAAAAAGCCCAGCAGGAACTCATTTGCATATCAGACCGCACAAAGAAGAAGGGCCACACCGGTTTATTATTTATTTATTACTTCCCATTTATATCCCGCCCTCTCCGCAAGCGGACTCAGGGCGGCTTACAACATTATAAAAACAATCAATCCAATAAAACATATAAAACCATAATTTACATATATTAACTTTAAAACCACTCTATAGCGCTATTTCAGTCCAGTATAGGCGGTATGGACTTCTCGACCAAGATCGCCAGCATTCTGTAGGATGTCCGGTGGCAGCCTTTTTTCAATCAAACCGCAAAAGCCTGTTTGAACAATTCGGTCTTAGGCAAAGAGGTTGAGGCAAAGAGACAAAAGAAGAAGAAAAAAGCCCAACCGTGGTGCATTCGGAAAACTTATTTTGTTCCAGAATATGTTTGCAGTGTGGAATCATGGGAATGCTTTTAGCAGGTAGAAAGAATCACAAATAGGATCCGTGTTTGTTAGCGTAGGACAAAACGGCTGAAAAAAACACTAGGTGATGAAAAGCAGCCTCCTATTTGCGATTATTTTTATCTGCTAAAAACATTCCCCTGATTCCACATTGCAAACTTATGTTAAGAATTGCTGCGTCCATTCCCATATGTCTGATGAAGTCTGCTGAGGAGCATACGAAAGCTTCCATTCTGAATGAAACTTAGTTGGTCTTAAAGGTGCGCTTGTCTACCGCTTTGTTCCATTGCTTCAGACCAACACGGCTGCCTGCTGGGATTTATTTTGTTCCAAACACTCACAACTTCTACGCATTTTCACACTGAGCTTCCTCAGGGAGGATCTAAGTAGATGTCCAAAACTAAAAGAGAAAAGTTAACAATGGCCCTTTTAACTGTTTCTCTAAATGAAAAACATAAGAGAAGCCGTAAGAGATTCCATGTGTTGAGGAAGCCCAATGCCAAACGTGTAGGGGTTACGATTACCTCAGATTAAAGTAGGTTTCCCACTGCGGCATCGCTGTGCTAATTTGTCTCTTGACTGATCAGGCCGTGCTCACATCACCCTTTCTCCCCATTGGCTGCCATGCAGCAGTGGGGAAGAGCAAAGGATTGTGGGGTTCCGAGCCCTGTGTTTCTGAAGGCTCTGTAGAGTCCCCTCTTACTCCCGGTATTTTCCAGAGCCAATCGGCGAACGGACCACACAAAAGCAATTTACTTTGGTTCAACTAACTGTTCACCTTTCTGTCCTTTTCGGGGGGGCGGTTCTCCAGTAGCGGTGTCCGTGCCAAAGAAGAAGCGGAAGTTGAAGGACCTGAACAAGAAAGATAACCTGGGAGACCTGCTGGATGCATTCAAAGAGGTGGGTGCCCCCCCCCCTCTGATCTGCTTAAGAACATAAGAGAAGCCATGTTGGATCTGGCCAATGGCCCATCCACTCCAACACTCTGTGTCACACAGTGGCCAAACAAATCAGGTGCCATCAGGAGGTCCACTAGTGGGACCAAAGCACTAGAAGCCCTTCCACTGTTGCCTCCCCCCCACCCCCGCAGCACCAAGAATACAGAGCATCATTGCCTCAGACAGAGAGTTCCAATAATACACTGTGGCTAATAGCCACTGATGGACCTCTGCTCCATATGTTTATCCAGTCCCCTCTTGAAGCTGGCTATGCTTGTAGCTGCCACCACCTCCTGTGGTGAATTCCATGTGTTACTCACCCTTTGGGTGAAAAGTACCTCAGTTGTAACCCGACTGCTCAGCAATTTCATTGAGTGTCCATGAGTTCTTGCATTGTGAGAAAGGGAGAAAAGGACTTCTTTCTCTACCTTCTCTATCCTAGGCATAATCTTGTAAACCTCTGCTTCTGGGGACCAGAGCCTCAGTCCTTCAGCAGGCTGGGCGGAAGGAGGTTCATTCATGCATTTGCTTCATTTATACCCTCGCCTTTCTCTCCATTGAGGATCTAAAGCAATTTACACTGTTCTGTTCTCCTCCATGTGGTCTTTGAGGCAGGCTGAGAGTGTGTGACCGACCCACAGTCGCCCAGCAAGCTTCCATGGCAGGATTAGGGATTGTGAAATCTGCATTTCCTAGATTTTAGCTCAGGGATGGGTTTGGCTCACTGGAAGAGCATCTGCTTGGCATGCAGCTGGTCCCAGGCTCAATCCCCGGCATCTCCAGTTAAAAGGAGCAGGCAGGAGGGGATGGGAAGGACCTTGGCCTGAGACCCTGTTAAGCCACTGCCAGTCTGAGTAGACAAGACTGACCTTCATGGACCAAGAGTTTGATTCGTGTGTAAGGCAGCTTCATATGTTGGTGAGGGGGTGTCACTCCGTGGTAGAGCATCTGCTTGGCATGCAGGAAGTCCCAGACTTGATCCCCTGCATTTCCAGTTTAAATGGTCCCGACAGTAGGTGATGAAAGGCATCCGCCTGAGACCCTAGAGAGTCGCTGCCAGTCTGAGCAGGCAATACTGACTGTGATGGACTGAGGGTCTGATTCGGGCTAAGGCAGCTTCATGGCATCGTGTGACACTCTGTCCACCAGGCCACATCGGCTGCGATCACCTTGCCGTATGCCGCGGCCTCCTGCAATTCCGTGCTTGTTCTGCATGCTTTAAACAACTTTTAATTTTTGTTATTTCCCCCCCTCCGATAACTTCAGGAGGCATTTGTAGTTCTGCAGGTAACTTCAAGGGGCATCTGTAGTTTTGCAAGGAGCAGCATGTATTTTTTCCCCCAAACCTACCTATCAACCTACCTATCTATCTATCGTTAGGGTTTGTAGAATCTTTCGGGCTCAAGTGCCGTGTTCTACTGGAGAAAGTTTTCCTTCCAGACTTTCTCCAGTAGAACACGGCACTTGAGCCCGAAAGATTCTACAAACCCTAATGATGTTACCAGCCGTGAAAACCTGAAATCTTTGATATCTATCTATCTATCTATCTATCTATCTATCTATCTATCTATCTATCTATCTATCTATCTATCTATCTATCTATCTATCTATCTATCTATCTATCTATCTATCTATCTATCTATCTATCTATATCGTCTGTCTGTCTATCTATCTGTCATCTATCTATCATCTCCATTTATCTATCATCTCCATCTATCATCTCCATCTATCATCTCCATCTATCTATCTATCTATCTATCTATCTATCTATCTATCTATCTATCTATCTATCTATCTATCTATCTATCATCTGGCTGTCTAGCTATCTATCGTCTGTCTATCTATCAATCTATCATCTATCTACCTATCTATCATCAGATTTATATCCCGCCCTCCCATGACAGGCTCAAGTTTTTCAAACTTTTAACCCAACCTTCCCTTAAAACACGGGTGGCCAAACTTGTGGTTCGGGAGCCACATGTGGCTCTTTCACACATATTGCGTGGCCCTCAATGGCCCCACCACCCCATCGGCCTGCTTGGAGAGAAGGCATTTTGTCTCTTTAAATCGCTTCAAGTCAAGCCAGCTGTCAGCTTGGAGAATGTATTTAAAGTTGCTTTCTTTCCACTTCTCTCCTTCGATTTCCTGCCTTCCATTTCCTTTCTTCCTTCCTTTCTTCTCTCTCTCAACATCTGACATTTGTTCTTTGCAGCTCTTATATTAAGCAAGTTTGGCCACCCCTGCCTTAAAATTTGACAGCTTCTGGAATCATTAACAATAAAGCAGTAAGGACAGTCATTACAATCTTCATGAGCAAAAAAAAAAAAATATCCAGGATTATAACTGAGCCCTTCAGAGTAGCAGCAGAATCCATCAGATCTAGGGAGGGTGTTTGACAGCTGGGGAACCCTAGGGCAGCAGCCCAGGGGTGGGCCCATAGCTCTGTGATTAAGCACCTGCTTTGCATGCAGAAGGTCTCAGGTTCAGCTAAAAGATAGCTGGTGACGTGAAAGAGCTGAGTCAGAGTAAACAACACTGACCTTGATAGACCAGCAGTCTGAGTCAATGTAAGCGGCGTTACATGTTCATCTGTTCATATTTTTTTTTTCCCCCTGGAGGAAAAATCCCTCTAATATAAGTCTCAGCTGATGAAGAATCTCATGCAGGGAAGCCTAGTGATCTTTAAAAGGAAAAGATTCGCTTAGACTTCTAGCCGGGGCCTGGGGCAGGCGGGGGGTTGCATTTGCAAACAGTCAGGAACTGTTGGTTGGTTCTGTACAGAACGTGGCATCGCTGTTCAACTAAGAACATAACGTGAGCTCTGCTGGATCAGACCGGTGGTGCATCTACTCCAGCAGCCTTTCTTATGCAGTGGCTAACCAGTTTCTCTGGAGCTCCACAAATGCCATAGAGTTCGAGGACTTCATAGGAATGTAAAAAGAACCCAACTGGATCACACCAGTAGTGCATCTAGCCCATCATCCTGTCCAGTATAGTTGCCAGCTGGTTCCTCTGGAGGGCCAGCAACAGGGCAGAGAGGCCGAGGCCTTCATAAGAACATCAGAAGAGCCCTGCTGGATCAGCTCAGTGCTCCATTTAGTCCAGCATCCTGCCTTCATACAGTGGCCAAACAGTTCCTTTGCAGGGCCAACAGCAGGGCAGAAAAGTTGAGTCCTTCCCCTGTTGTTGCTTCCCAGCACTTGTATTCAGAGGTTGACTGCCTCTGAATACGTAGGTTCCTTTAGTCACCATGACTAGCAGCCACTGTTAGATCCTGTCCTCGAATCCCCTTTTAAACTCGTCTCTTCCTGTGGCCGTCACTGCATACTCTGTGAGCCGATTTGGTGTTGTGGTTAAGAGTGGCAGACTAATCTGGAAAACCAGGTTTGATTCCCCACTCTTCCACGTGTAGCAACCTGGGTGACTGTGGGTCGGACAGTTTTTTTCTCAGAGCTGTTCTCTCAAGAGCAGCTCTCTCAGCCCCACCTACCTCACAGGATGTCTGATGTGAGGAGATGAAGGGAAGGTGATTGGAAGCCACTCTGAGGCTCCTTTGGGTAGTGAAGGGCGGGGTATAAAACCAACTCCTCCTCATCTTCCTTTTTCTCCCATAAGTGAAGCCATGTTGGATCAGGCCAATGTCCCATCCAGTCCAACACTCTGTGTCACACAGTGGCCAAAGAAAACAGGTGCCATCAGGAGGTCCATCAGTGGTGCCAGGACACAAGAAACACCCCCCCCCCCCGGAGCACCAAGAATACAGAGCATCACTGCCCCAGACAGAGAGGTGCATTAGTATCCTGTGGCTAATAGCTACTGATGGACCTGTGCTCCATACATTTACCGTATTTTTCGGACCATAAGATGCACTCCCCCCCCCCAAAAAAAAAGTGGGGGGGGGAAGTGTGTGCGTCTTACGGAGCGAAGGTACCTTCCTCTGGCGGGGGGGATCCGTTGCCTCCACCTCCAATCCCGGCACTTCCCCCGCGCCTGCCTGCCTGGCTCCAGCTTCTTCCAGCAAGCGCTGGGATCGCTCCACACTGCCCCCAACGCAAACCCAGCGCTTCGCGAGCACCGGCTGCAGAGAGGGCAGCGTGCTTCCTCCGTGCCTGTCTGCCTGGCGCCAGCTCTGACGCTTACAGCAAGCGCCAGGATCGCTCCCTCTGCCCTCCGATCCCGGCGCTTGCTTTAAGCATCAGAGCTGGAGCCAGGCAGACAGGCACGGAGGAAGCACCCGCCCCCGCCGCAAACCCAACGCTTCGCGAGCGCCGGCTGTGGAGGGGGCAGCGTGCTTCCTCCGTGCCTGTCTGCCTGGCTCCAGCTCTGATGCTTACAGCAAGCGCCAGGATCGCTCCCTCCGCCCTCCGATCCCAGCGCTTGCTTTGCGGTGGGGGCAGCGTGGAGCGATCCCAGCGCTTGCTGGAAGAAGCTGGAGCCAGGCAGGCAGGCGCGGGGGAAGCGCCGGATCGGAGGCGGAGGCAGCTGATCGCCCCCCAGGAGGAAGGTGCGTCCTATGGTCCGGAGCGCCTTATGGTTCGAAAAATACAGTATCCAATCCCCTCTTGAAACTGTCTATACTTGTAGCTGCCACCATCTCCTGTGGCAGTGAATTCCATGTGTTAATCACCCATTCCCATCTCTTGTGTAAAGATGTATTAAAAGTCCCATGATCCTTTGGGAGAGCTGCAGACCCTCAGGGTCCTTTGGCGTTCAGGGTTGAGTGATGAATCCCTGGCACCCTGTGGCCAACAGGTGGGGAGAAGGTTTTGCGCCTGAGCTTCTAATAGGGAGCGGGTCTTTGGGAGTTCAGACGTGGCGTGCCTCGCTCTCGAAGGGCACACCGGACGCTCCCTTGACGTCTTCTCCGCTCACCCTCCTAGGCCGACGAAGGTAGCTCTGAAGCAGAGAACAACCCTCCCGTGCCAGCCCCAGAGCCCGAGGAGCCCGCCCCGGTCCGCTCCCAGGAGGAGGCAGACGAGACGTGGGAAGAGAAGGAGGACAAGCTGGACCCCGAGAAGGTCAAGGCGGCGGATCAGAAGTACCGCTACAAGGAAGGTGAGCCTGACTGGGGGAGGGCGGCTGCTCTTGCGATTTGTGGCAGCCAGGGCTTTTTCTGTAGCAGGGACTCCTATTAGGCCACACCCTCTGATGTAGCCAATTCTCCTGGAGCTTACGGTAGGCCCTCTACTAAGAGCCCTGCAAGCTCTTGGAGGATTGGCTATATCACAGGGGTGTGGCCTCATTGGCAAAGGAATTCCTGCTACCAAAAAAGGCCCTGGTGGCAGCCATCTTTCGGAGCCTTCTGTGATGACATCCGCTTTGAGCCATCGTGTCTGGGCCACTGACCCGCTGTGATGGAGCTGAGGATCTGAGCAGGCCGTTTGATCCGAATTGTTACCTTAGCTAGCTTTTTCCCTAAACCGTTGCGGTGACTTTGCAGGAATTCACCACCACCAGTGTGGCCTCTGTTTTTTTGGTGTTTAATTAACAATTTATTGTATTTTCACAACATAAACATAACAAAATAAATAATATAGCATAGTACAATAGTTACAAATTAATAGACGGTAGTTAAAATACAGCATTTTAACTAGCGTGTCTGTTTTATATGCTGGAAATTTTCAATGTTTAGTTGTTTCAAACTTTTTCTCTTAATAAAGAGTCTATTAGTCTCAGGAATTTAAAATCTGGTAAGTTTACCATTAGCAGACTGTATCGATCAAATTGGGAACGTCATCATATGTAGTTAAATATTCCATTAATGGGGAACCAGATTGCCTTAGAACTGGCCTCTTAAATAAAACAAGGTGTTCCCCGAAAGGGGCTAGTTTGATGAAGATCAGTGAAACAGAAGCCTCTTTGTGCCTTGTACAAGAGAGCCAGTTTGGTATAGTGGTTAAATGTGCGGACTCTTATCTGGGAGAACCGGGTTTGATTCCCCACTCCTCCACTTACAGTTGCTGGAATGGCCTTGGGTCAGCCATAGCTCTCACAGAGTTGTCCTTGAAAGGGCAGCTTCTGGGAGAGCTCTCTCAGCCCTGCCCACCTCGCAGGGTGTCTGTTGTGGGGGAGGAAGGTAAAAGAGATTGTGAGCCACTCTGAGATTCAGAGTATAGAGTGGGATATAAATCCAGTATCTCGGGTGGCCAACGGTAGCTCTCCAGATGTTTTTGCCTACAACTCCCATCAGCCCCAGCCATTGACCATGCTGGCTGGGGCTGATGGGAGTTGTAGGCAAAAAAACATCTGGAGAACTACCGTTGGCCACCCCCGCAATATCTTCATGTGTTTATCCAATCCCCTCTTGCAGCTGTCTATACTTGTAGCTGCCACCACCTCCTGTGGCAGTGAATGCCATGTGTCAATCATCCTTGGGGTGAAGATAGAGCGGATACCTATCAGTGTACATCAGATGTAGAAGGCAGAGTTGGAGGGAGAGATCAGACTCAGGGGATCTGAGGTGGTTACAAATGATGCCATCAGTGATCATCCTGGTACTCAGAATGAGACAGTGCTAATTACGGGCGTGCACACGCCGTTTGCCTGTCCAGTTAGCAAAGCTGCCCCCCCCCACCCTCACTCCCAGGCCTTCCTGGCTGCCTCTTCTTGCTTGAACTGTGACCAAAAGGGCTGTTGTATCGCACTCCCTTCTGCAGTTTTAGAGGGGAGATATAGAAAGATCCCTAAGAATGAGAGGGTCTGCCCTTGTGGAGCAGGGGCCATCGAAACTGTTGAACATGTTCTCCTTTCATGCCAGTTTTACCAGGAGAGATGGGCGAGGTTAATTAGTCCCTTCATAAGTAGATTTCAGGGCCATTTCAGTCTTTCTAATTTTGAGATCACTAGGAAGTTTCTTACGGGAGCGAACCCACCGATTGCAGGCCCTTGTGCAAGGTTCTTTTCAATGGCATGCAAAGTTCACAACGATCTGTTACGCTCCGAAGCCAAATTTTAATTGCTATTTTATATAACTTCCCCCTGTTATCTTATGCGATGTTCGAATATTTCGTAAGTTACGCGCGGAGGCCGTGAGAGCTCTGCGGGATCTCTCCCAATTCCGCAGAGCTTGTAAAACTGAACTTTTTAAACAGGGCTATAACTAGGGGAGAAGGCTGCCGCTTTTATGCTTCTGGGCAACTCCACCAGAAGGATCGCCAACAAATTAACCGTATGCTCCGTATAGCACCAATGCTTTGTTTTAAATTATAACCGGCTGTCCTATTGTTTTAGATTTGAAATTGAGACGTTGGCTTTTATGTTTGTTAGCCGCCCTGAGTCTGTTCGGAATGGGCGGGATACAAACGGAAAGTAAAGAAATAAAATAAGTATTTTAGCTTTGTGGGTTTTTTGGCTTTTGTAAGTTTTTTTCTGACCGTGTTAAGACTGAACGAACGGGCCGTTGTATCTTCAGCCGGGCGCTCTTCCTCTTCCTCCCTTTCACAGAGCAATGGAAGCCCCTGAATCCCGAAGAGAAGAAACGGTACGACCGGGAGTTCCTGCTGGGCTTCCAGTTCATCTTTGCGAGCATGCAGAAGCCCGAGGGCTTGCCCCATATCAGCGACGTGGTGCTAGAGAAGGTCAGTGCTCCCTTGCCGGGAGCGGCACTTTTAAAACTTTCCTTACACAAACACACACACATACCCCGGGAATGCCAGGATCCAAGGATGAGCTGTAAACATGATTTTAGAGTGTTCGGTGTCTATGTGTAAAGGTACACCAGCCATGTTTGCATAAGAACATAAGAGAAGCCATGTTGGATCAGGCCAATGGCCCATCCAGTCCAACACTCTTGTGTCACACAGTGGCCAAAAAACCCCAGGTGCCATCAGGAGGTCCATCAGTGGGGCCAGGACACTAGCAGCCCTCCCACTGTGGTTCCCCCCCGAGCACCAAGAATACAGACCATCACTGCCCCAGACATAAGAACATAAGAGAAGCCATGTTGTATCAGGCCAATGGCCCATCCAGTCCAACACTCTGTGTCACACAGTGGCCAAAAAACCCCAGGTGCTATCAGGAGGTCCATCAGTGGGGCCAGGACACTAGAAGCACTCCCACTGTGGTCCTCCCAAAGCACCAAGAATACAGACCATCACTGCCCCAGACATAAGAACATAAGAGAAGCCATGTTGGATCAGGCCAATGGCCCATCCAGTCCAACACTCTTGTGTCACACAGTGGCCAAAAAACCCCAGGTGCCATCAGGAGGTCCACTAGTGGGGCCAGGATACTAGAAGCCCTCCCACTGTGTTCCCCCCCCCCCAAGGCACCAAGAATACAGAGCATCACTGCCCCTGACAGAGCATTCCAACAATGCACTGTGGCTAATAGCCACTGATGGACCTCTGCTCCAGATATTGATCCAATCCCGTCTTGAAGCTCTCTCTGCATGTAGCCGCCGCCACCTCCTGCGGCAGTGAATTCAATGTGTTAATCACCCTTTGGGTGAAGAAGTACTTCCTTTTATCCATTCTAACCCGACTGCTCAGCGATTTCATTGCGTGCCCACAAGTCCTTGTATGGTGAGAAAGGGAGAAAAGTACTTCTTTCTCTGCCTTCTCTATCCCATGCATAACACAAGTGAAAGTCACTACTCCCTCTAAGCTGTGGAGTCTTGTGAGCAAAAATTCTACTTTGTGAGTTACTAGCATTAAAATGGTGAGCTAATGCATGGATTAGCTTGCTCCGGGGCCACCTTTTTTGGAGCAAAGACAAAACTGTATGAGCCGGAGTCTAAAGAACTGTGCGCTAGCTCACACCAACTCAGCTTAGAGAGAACACTGGTGACAGTGAATGCTCATTCAACATGTGCCTGCATGCACACAGAACAAAGTTTGAGTCCAAGGGCACCTTTAAGACCAACAAAGTGTAATTCTGGGTATAAGTTCTCATGCGCATGCAGACTTCTTCGGATGCATCTGAAGAAGTGTGCATGCGCACGAGAGCTTTTACCCAGAATAAAACATTGTTGGTCTTAAAGACGTCCCTGAACTAAAAACTTTGTTCTGTTGCTTAAGACTAATACGGCTACCCACTGGGAGAGCCGGATTGGTGTCGTGGTTAAGTGTGCGGACTCTGGGAGAACCGGGTTTGATTCCCCACTCCTCCCCTTGCGGCTGCTGGGATGGCCTTGGGTCAGCCACAGCTCTGGCAGAGGTTGTCCTTGAAAGGGCAGCTGCTGTGAGAGCCCTCTCCAGCCCCACCCACCTCACAGGGTGTCTGTTGTGGGGGAGGAAGATAAAGGAGATTGTCAGCCGCTCAGACTCTGATTCAGAGAGAAGGGCGGGCTATAAATCTGCATACCGGCGCACATACATAAGAAAGAACCGTCATGCATTCACTTTACAAATGAAACTGGGGTTTAATGTAGAGTTTTGATCACCCTCTCAGCTGTTCAGGAGTTGCAGTTACCATGGGAATTCTTCAGTACACATATAAAGAACAGTCTAAAGCACACTGCACGTGGATTGTATGTGCTTTCACTGTAATAGCCAGTGAGACTCTTATCTGGGAGAACCGGGTTTGATTCCTCGCTCCTCCACTTGCAGCTGCTGGAATGGCCTTGGGTCAGCCATAGCTCTCGCAGGAATTGTCCCTGACAGGGCAGCTGCTGTGAGAGCCCTCTCAGCCCCACCCACCTCACTTCACCTTGGGGAAGAAGATAAAGAGAGAAGGCCGGGGTATTAATCTGCGGTCTTCTTACATATGAACATATGAAGCTGCCTTATACTGAATCAGACACTTGGTCCATCAAAGTCAGTATTGTCTTCTCAGACTGGCAGCGGCTCTCCAGGGTCTCAAGCTGAGGTTTTTCACACCTATTTGCCTGGACCCTTTTTTGGAGATGCCGGTGATTGAACCTGGGACCTTCTGCTTCCCAAGCAGATGCTCTACCACTGAGCCACCGTCCCTCCCCTTCTAGTATGTGAATAGGCCAATATAATTCCCAAAGGCAGAAGAGAGCTGTCAGTCAGTAGTAAACTGAAGTGTCGCTTTTGAATAAGACAGGGCTGAGAAGCAGATTGCCCCTCTGAGAAGGGGCTGCCCTGTTCTTTTCTCTCCAATCCCACACGTTTGCTCTTTCCCCCCCCTTTGGGCTCCCTTCCCCGTGGCCCTTTAGGCAAACAAAACGCCCCTGCGGCCTCCGGATATCGCGCGCCTGAGCAACATGAACTGCGGGCCTGACTTCACGCCTTCCTTTGCCAATCTGGGCCGGCCGGCCCCACCGAACCGTGGTCCAGTAAGTACCGCAAAGCCTGCTGACGAGGGCCGGGGAGTTTTCTCGCCCAGCTTTTGACCTGCATGATGAACTCTTTGTTAGTGCCATCGTGTCTGGGCCACTGATGCTCTGTGATGGAACTGAGGATCTGAGCAGGCCGGGCTAACTTTCTGTGGGCTTCCCTATTGGTCAGAGTGGGGTGTTCCGGGAAGTGATGGGGCAGCTAGCCCTGGGTGGCTTAGAAGCCTCACGCTGGGGTTTAATGCTTGCAATGTGGAACAGCAGAAACATCAGCAACAGCTTCTCTCCTGTCCCGTTGCGCCACGCAGCCCGTGGGTCCAGGACAGCGCCGATCCCAGCAAAACCTGCGCGTGAAGGAGCCTCGGAAGATCATTGCCACGGTGTCCCTGAACGAAGACGTCAAGCTCAACAAGGCCGAGAAGGCGTGGAAGCCCAGCAGCAAGAGGGCAACGGAAGCAGAGGACCCCGAAAATATAAAAACGCAGGTAGGAAGGAGTCTCGGGGAGACCCAGCGGTGCTGCCGTTAGTGGTCATCCTCAGCTAGGTGCGCAGAGTGATGAAGCTGCAGTCTGAACTCTCTGCTCACAACCTGAGTTCGATCCCAGCGGAAGCTGGTTCAGGTAGCTGGCTCCAGGTTGACTCCGCCTTCCATCCTTGCGAGTCAGTCAAATGAGGACCCAGCTTGCTGGGGGGAAAGCGTAGATAACTGGGGAAAGCAATGGCAAACCACCCCGTAAAAAAGGTCTGCCGTAAAAACGTCGTGAAAGCAACGTTACCCCAGAGTCGAAAACGACTGGTGCTTGCACAGGGGACTACCTTTACCTTTTTTTTAGAAAGAAAGAGCCCCGTGGCGCAGAGTGGTAAAGCTGCAGTACTGCAGTCCTAAGCTCTACTCACAACCTGAGTTCAATCCCAGGGGAAGCTGGTTCAGGTAGCTGGCTCCAGGTTGCCTCAGCCTTCCATCCTTCCGAGGTGGGTCAAAGGAGTCCCCAGCATGCTGGAGGGGAAGCGTAGATGACTGGGGAAGGCTATGGCAAACCACCCCGTCAAAACTCTGCTGTGAAAATGTTGTGAAAGCAATGTCACCCCAGAGTCGGAAGCGACTGGTGCTTGCACAGGGGACTACCTTTACCTTTTTTTTAGAAAGAAAGAGCCCCGTGGTGCAGAGTGGTAAAGCTGCAGTACTGCAGTCCTAAGCTCTACTCACAACCTGAGTTCGATCCCGGCGGAAGCTGGTTCAGGTAGCCGGCTCCAGGTTGACTCCGCCTTCCATCCTTGCGAGTCAGTCAAATGAGTCCCCAGCTTGCTGGGGGGAAAGTGTAATGACCAGGGAAGGCAATGGCAAACCACCCTGTAAAAAAGGTCTGCCGTGAAAACATGAAAGCGACGTCACCCCAGAGTCGGAAACGACTGGTGCTTGCACAGGGGACTACCTTGACCTTTTACAGCTAGGTTTTGGGTCCAGAGGGTGTTACGGGGGGGCGGGGGACCAGCTTTGGCCAACGTTGCTAGGCCCCCGACCTCTTCCTGCATCCCCAGTTAAAACAACCGACTTGTCAGCCCGTGGGCACATTTGGAGTTCTGATAAAATGTGGTGGGCACACCCACAAAAAGGCTACTGCGGGAGGTGGAGCCATCCATGCAGTGGTGGCTGCGGGGGTACCTCCAGTCGCACAGTGCAAGATCCTTGTGCGGTGGTGGCAGCTTGCTGCCCGAACAACATTTTAAAAAATTTGCACAGCCAGTCAGAGGCCTTGTCGGGCAAAAGCTCCCCATGACCCCATCTGTTTTTTTTGGCACGTGGAAGGGTGTTGGTGGGCACCGCTTGCCTCTGGGCATCACGTTGGGAAACCCCAGTCTATCCAGGGTCCAGCCCATAATGTGAAGTCGTGATTTTGAGGCCATCTCGGTGCAGTGGTGGGATGCGTTAATGGCGCGGATCCGGAAACATGAGCGGACCTGACCCAGCTGCGCTTGCGCAAGATTGTGTGCAACACCCTCGTGCCTCTCTCCCTGTACGTGGGAGTGCCGGACATCGGTAGCGCAAGATTTTGTGCATGCAGAAATTGTATTTCTCCCATGGGATTCAGGGAATTCTGCAAAGGAAGTTCTGGCTCTTTCCTTCCTTCCCCAGGGGATGAGGAGGGGGAGGAGCCTCAGCCAATAGAAGGAAGAGAGGCTTGGCTCAGTAGCTCTACTGTGCGATAGAGAGAGCCTGGCGGTGGGGTAGGGTGGGATATAAATTGAATAAAATAAAAAAATAAATAAAATAAAGTACACTGGACTCAGGACCGTTCGCTGCCGCAGCAAGGGCTGTAGCAACAAGTGGGGATTTTGTGCGGGATCCAACCCTGCACGTTGCAGCGTCGCTAGTGAGCAACTCTCCCTCCGAGCTGCGGAGCCTTGTGAGCAAAAATTCTTCTTTGTGAACTACTGGCATTTAAGTTGTGAGCAGCTGCATCAATCAGTTTGCTGTGGGGCCATCTTTCCTGAGTTAAGACAAAAATGCATGAGCCGGAGGCTAAAAAACTGTGCACTAGCTCACTAATTCAGCTTAGAGGGAACACTGCTGGTAAGAGCCCTCCCCTTCGAGAGCCAGTTTGGTACAGTGCAGGGGTGAGGAACGTTGGCTCTCCAGATCTTTTTTTTGCCTATAACTCCCATCAGCCCCAGCCAGCATGGCCAATGGCTGGGGCTGATGGGAGTTGTAGGCAAAAAAATATCTGGAGAGCCAAGTGTGAGGGCTCTTATCTGGGAGAACCAGGTTTGATTGCTTCAGGGAAGCTCTGGCTCTTTCCTTCCTTCCGCAGGGGACCAGGAGGGGGAGGAGCCTCAGCCAATAGAGGGAAAAGAGGCCTTGGGTGGGAGAATGGCCTTAGGTCAGCCATAGCTCTGACAGAGGTTGTCCTTGAAAGGGCAGCTGCTGTGAGAGTCCTCTCAGCCCCACCCACCTCACAGGGTGTCTGTTGTGGGGGAGGGAGATAAAGGAGATTGTGAGCCGCTCTGAGACTCTGAGATTCAGAATGGAGGGTGGGATATAAATCCAATATCTTCTTCATCTCCTTCTCCCATTTGAATCCCTGCTGGGCCACAGAACTCACTGGGCTGCCTGAGCCAGTCACACGCCCCCAAACCAGCCTTCCTTACAGGGCTGCTGTGAAGATAAAATGGAGGAGGAGAGACTCGCCATGAGCTCTTTGCAGGGAGGAGGGCGGGATAAAAATGCCATAAATGTCTCTAGCCAAACAAAGCCCCAACCCAAAGTGCTGTTAATATCTGAAGGTCATGGGTAGGGGAGGAGAAATTTTTGAAAAACCTTCACGTTTGGTGTTTTGCTTCTGATGGAATGTTGGTTCGCCAGTGCTGTTGTGGTAGAAGACATTTACAGGGCTGCCATTCCATATTTTGAAGCGTCCCTTGGCGCAGAGTGGTTAGCTGCAGTATTGTGTTCCATGCTCTGCTCATGACCTGAGTTCGATCCTGGCGGAAGCTGGGTTCAGGTAGCCGGTTCCAGGTTGACTCAGCCTTCCATCCTTCCGAGGTCGGTAAAATGAGTACCCGGCGGGAAGTGTAGATGACTGAGGAAGGCAATGGCAAACCACCCCTTAAACAGTCTGCCGTGAAAATGTCCTGATGCGACGTCACTCCGTGGGTCAGTAACAACTCGGTGCTTGCACAGGGGACCTTTCCTTTCAATATTTTGTGGGGGCTCATGATCATCTTAATACTGAGGTTCCGGGACCCTCCTATCCTCTGTCTAGGTGCCCATCTCAGGGTGAGAGACAGGTGCCTGCCTTTACTCCCTGGAAGCAAGGGCTCCATTCCCCCTGCCCCTTCTAAACCTCCAGGACAGAATGCAGGCCCGGGGTGGTGGTGGTTGTATTTTTGCATGCATGTAAGTATGTGCGTACGTGCACCTCTGGCGACTGACCCCTACTGGGGGCCTGGAGGATATTCAGGGAGGTGGCTGAATGAAGCCTGTCTTTGCCCCCGGCTCTGGTATTCCAAGGAGGTCTCCCATCCAGGTATTTGCCAGCGTTGACCCTGCTTCCAAGATCTGACAAGTTCAGGCTCACCCAGGCTATCCAGGTGTGAGGGGCTGGACGGGACGCGTTTGGCACGGAGGCTGTCATTCCTGCCGTCTCGCTGCAGAGTTCCCACTTCCTTCCCCTCCCCCTTTGGAGACTCGAGAGGTTTCAGAAGCCCCTTTGGAGGCCCCTGCAAGGAATGACAGACTTGCCTTCAGAGGGAAGGGTGTTTTCCTTTCATTTCTCTCAGAGGAAGAGGGGATAGGCACATTCCAGGCTGTATTCCGTAGCCCCTCCACTCATGGAGCTCTGGGTCAGCTGTCCTCTGACTTGTGGTGGTGGTTCAGACACTTGTTGTAACGATCCCAGGCCCTGCCTTGAGCTGTCTATGCCAGGGGTGGACAACGGTAACTCTCCAGATGTTTTCTTGCCTACAACTCCCATCAGCCCCAGCCATTGGCCATGCTGGCTGGGGCTGATGGGAGTTGTAGGCAAAAAAAACATCTGGAGAGCTACCGTTGGCCACCCCTGGTCTTTGCTGCTGCTCTTGCGTGGGCCGTTTGGAACTGTCCATTTCTGGCCAGCCTGTTTGAGAGGACAGATTCTATGCTCTTGTCATCCGTCCCGCTGTCTGTTCCTGCTCTGGCAAGAACAGAGCAGACAGGGAGCGGCTGACGGGACCCGGGCGTCTCTTTTCTCTCCCCAGGAGCTATTCCGCCGCGTGCGCAGCATTCTGAACAAGCTGACGCCGCAGATGTTCCAGCAGCTGATGAAGCAGGTCACCGATCTGTCCATCGATACGGAGGAGCGCCTCAAGGGCGTCATCGACCTCATCTTCGAGAAGGCCATCTCCGAGCCAAACTTCTCCGTTGCCTATGCCAACATGTGCCGTTGCCTTATGGGGGTGAGTGTGCTGAGCGCTGAGCCCCCCCAGTCTCCCCCTCGCCATCTTTAGGGAGGGGGGGGCTATAGAGGACCTTGGGAAGTGGCTACAGCAGCATCGCGTAGGTCAGTTGCTGAATGCTGCTATTGCAGAGCCTGTTTTTATCCCTCTGGTGGGGAAAGAATTCCTGCTAAAACCAGTGCAAGGAAACTAAGAGGCTCTTTGTCTGTTTCAAAGCAGCAGGTTAACCTTTAAACCACCAGACGTGTGTTGAGACGACTGTCCTCTCCAGGGCTTTTTTTGTAGCAGGAACTCCTTTGCATATTAGACCACGCCCTCCTGATGTAGCCCTTCAAGAGCTTACAGGGCTCTTTGTAAGCCCCAGGAGGATTGGCTACATCGGGGGGGGCGTGGCCTAATATGCAAAGGAGTTCCTGCTACAAAAAAAGCCCTGGTCCCGTCTCAGCAGGTTGGCTGGCTGAAGAGGTCAGCAGTTTTATTCCATTCGTCAAGCCAAAACCAGAGGTCACTCACTATCCCTTAACAATTTTTAATTTAAGATAAAATTGAATTGCTTTCGAAGGATTAAATGTTTTAAAAATCTCAGTGACACAAAAAGACTTGTATACATCAGGGGTGGCCAACGGTAGCTCTCCAGATGTTTTTTTTTGCCTACAACTCCCATCAGCCCCAGTCAGCATGGCCAATGGCTGGGGCTGATGGGAATTGTAGACAGAAAAACATCTGGAGAGCTACCGTTGGCCACCCCTGCATACATCAATGAAATCAGGAACAGAAAAACCAGATGTATCTCTTACTGTGTTTGCTTTAAATTTTAAAAGCTAAAATGCGATTTCTTTGATAGTCTCTGAAGCGCTTTCCCGAAAAGGACAGAAACATGACGCAAGCTCATTTTGGAATACTGTGTACCGTTCTGGTTGCTGTGTCTCAAAAAGGACGCCGCGGAGCTGGAAAAATTACAGAGGAGGGCAATTAAGATAATTAGGGGGTCGTAGCATCTTCCTTATGAAGAAAGGCTGAAGAGTCTGGAACTTTTCAGTTGAGCAAAGAGACAACTAAGTGGGGGGGGGGGGTGATAGCGGTTTGGTGGAGAGAGTTGACCAAGAATATTTTCTCCCTCTCCCAAAAATACTAGAACTCGAGAGCATCCTGTGAAGTTAATAGACAGTAGATTCAGGATGGACGAAAGGAAATATTTCTTTACACAGGGAGTGATTACAATGTGGAGTTTGCTGTTACGGACAGCACTAAAAATGGATTAGACAGATTCATGGGGGACGCATCTATCAGTAGCTACTGGCCGTGGTGACTAAAGGAACCTCAACCTGTGAATTACAGTGTCAGGAGGTGACATCAGGAGAAGACCTCATCCTCTGTGTCCTGGTCTTGGGCCCTACAGAGGTACTGGTTGACCACTGACAGCAATGAGGATCCTGTGAACTTAGAACATAAGAGAAGCCATGTTGCATCAGGCCAATGGCCCATCCAGTCCGACACTCTGTGTCACACAGTGGCCAAAAAAATTATATATATATACACACACACATACTGTGGCTAATAGCCACTGATGGACCTCTACTCCATATTTTTATCTAACCCCCTCTTGAAGCTGGCTATGCTTGTAGCCGCCACCACCTCCTGTGGCAGTGAATTCCACACGATAATCACCCTTTGGGTGAAGAAGTACTTCCTTTTATCCGTTCTAACCCGACTGCTCAGCAATTTCATCGAATGCCCACGAGTTCTCGTATTGTGAGAAAGGGAGAAAAGGACTTCTTTCTCTGCTTTCTCCATCCCACGCATAATCTTGTAAACCTCTATTAGGGGGAGGCATTTGTAAAGGTCCTGCGTTGTGCTGGGGGTTGGACGGACTAGATTACCCTTTCAACTCGGTGAAGTATGCTGGGTATGTTTGGCCTGGAGAGGAGACAACTGAGTGGTGACACGGCCACTGTATTCAGGCACTTGAATGGCTGTCATCTAGAGGATGGTGCGGAGTTGTTTTCTGTGGCCCCAGAAGGTCGGACCAGAACCGACGGGTTGAAATTGAATCAAAAGAGTTTACGTCTAAACGTTAGGAAGAACTTCCTGACCGTTAGAGCGGTTCCTCAGTGGAACAGGCTTCCTCGGGAGGTGGGGGGCTCTCTTTCCTTGGAGGTTTTGAAACAGAGGCTAGATGGCCATCTGACAGCAATGCGGATCCTGTGAATTAGGCAGATCGTGAGAAGGAGGGCAGGAAGGGGTGCATCAGTTTTTAGTTCTCGTGGCCCTTTCTTACATGCCCAGGGAAGCCACTCTGTGAGCCGTTCTGAGACTCTTCAGAGTGGAGGGCGGGATATAAATCCAGTATCTTCATCTACCTCACAGGGTGTCTGTTGTGGGGGAGGAAGGGAAAGGAGATTGTGAGCCACTCTGAGACTCTTCGGAGTGGAGGGCGGGATATAAATCCAATATCTTCATCTACCTCACAGGGTGTCTGTTGTGGGGGAGGAAGGGAAAGGAGATTGTGAGCTGCTCTGAGACTCTTCGGAGTGGAGGGCAGGATATAAATCCAATATCTTCATCTACCTCACAGGGTGTCTGTTGTGGGGGAGGGAGGGAAAGGAGATTGTGAGCCACTCTGAGACTCTTCGGAGTGGAGGGCAGGATATAAATCCAATATCTTCATCTACCTCACAGGGTGTCTGTTGTGGGGGAGGAAGGGAAAGGAGATTGTGAGCCACTCTGAGACTCTTCGGAGTGGAGGGCAGGATATAAATCCAATATCTTCATCTACCTCACAGGGTGTCTGTTGTGGGGGAGGAAGGGAAAGGAGATTGTGAGCTGCTCTGAGACTCTTTGGAGTGGAGGGCGGGATATAAATCCAATATCTTCATCTACCTCACAGGGTGTCTGTTGTGGGGGAGGAAGGTAAAGGAGATTGTGAGCCGCTCTGAGACTCTTCGGAGTGGAGGGCGGGATATAAATCCAATATCTTCATCTACCTCACAGGGTGTCTGTTGTGGGGGAGGAAGCTAAAGGAGATTGTGAGCCGCTCTGAGACTCTTCGGAGTGGAGGGCGGGATATAAATCCAATATCTTCATCTACCTCACAGGGTGTCTGTTGTGGGGGGTGGGGAAGGTAAAGGAGATTGTGAGCCGCTCTCTTTGGAGTGGAGGGCAGGATATAAATCCAGTATCTTCATCTTCGTCGTCGTCTTGTCCTTTACTGAGTTAAACCCGTAGCAGTTCCAATATCTCAGTAGTGTAGGTGGCAGTCCTCTCCCGGTTTAAGTGCCAAAGGCCTGTCGGAATAACTTAATTTTGCAGGCCCTGCAGAATTGAGAGAGGTCCCGCAGGGCCCTTACGGCCTCTGGGAGTGCATTCCATATTTCAGGTGCTGCCACTGAGAAGGCCCTAGGCTGTGTACAGCACAGCCTGACCTCCCTTGGTCGGGGATGGACAGTAGATGTTGCGTCCCTGAATGCAGTGCTCTCTGGGGAACATGTGGAGAAAGGCGATCCCGAAGATAGATAGGCCCCCCGATCATATAGGGCTTTAAAGGTCAATACCATCACCTTGAAACGGACTTGAAACACAATAGGTAGCCAGTGCAGTTCTTTCAGCACTGGCTGAATGTGCTCCCATCGATGAAATACTTCTCTACAAAGATGGATTAAAATGTGGAATTTGCTGCCTGAGGATGTAGTGATGGCCGCAAGAATAAACAGCTTGAAATTTATGCAGATTTATGCAGGTTAAGTCTATAAGAACATAAGAGAAGCCATCAGGCCAGGGCCCATCCAGTCCTAACACTCTGTGTCACAGAGTGCCCCCCCCCCCAATAAAAAACCCCAGGTGCCATCAGGAGGTCCGTTAGTGGGGCCAGGACACTGGAAGCCCTTCCCCTCCCCAAGCACCAGGGCATCACTTGCCCCAGATGGAGAGCTCCAGCTATACCCTATGGCTAATGCCACTGATGGACCTCTGCTCCATATGTTGATCCGATCCCCTCTTGAAAGCGTCTGTGCTTGTAGCCGCCACCACCTCCTGTGACAGCGAATTCCATGTGTGAACCCTTTGGGTGAAGTAGTACTTCCTTTTATCCGTTCTAACCCGACTGCTCAGCAGTTTCATTGAATGCCCACGAGTTCTCATATTGTGAGAAAGTGAGAAAAGGACTTCTTCCTCTGCCTTCTCTATCCCGTGCATAATCTTGTGAACCTCTGTCATGTCACCCCTCAGTCGACGTTTCTCCAAGCTGAAGAGCCCCAAGAAGCACTAACCATTGTGACTGAGGGGAACCTCCTGAATCCCAGAGCCAGGAGGCAACATCAGGGGAAGGCCTTGGCCTCTCTGCCCTGTTGTTGGCCCTCCAGAGGAACTGGTTGGTCTCTTGCCCTGAAATATATATAAAAATTAATGATGCGAGTAATAATAATGGACTGCTGGAACACATATCAAGACCATGAATAAAACAGTTTCCCAAAAAAGACGAACCTAGTAATAACAATAACAATTGGGAGTTCCACAGACATAAATATATATCTGAGGCTCTGGGTGCGTTATTTAAACCCATGCTGACTATTGCTCTGGAGCCCTCAGCCCTTCCGTCCTGCTTGAGAATAGTTCGTAATTTTAGCTTTGTTGTTAATCTGTTAGCTATTGTATTTTGGAGGCTGTAGGGATGTTGCGCTCGGAGAGGGGCTTTGGCTTCGTATCTTATATATAACTTAAAAGCCTGTGAGCTGTGTAGGCGCCACCTAATAAATGAAAAGGGCGGAATTAGATCATTGAGGGTTTATGCGATAACGTCAGACAGAATTTGAGTTGGCAGCGGATGGTTTCGGAGAGTAGCTGTACTGCTCTAACCGATGCAGTAGCACCTTAGAGATGAACGAGATTTTCAGGCCATGAGTTTTCAAGAGCCCAAAGTTCCCTTTGTTTGAGGAACGTTTAAGATACATAAAATAAAAATAAAAGATACATAAAATGAAAGATACTTAAACCAGGATAGCGCTGTATTTCAGAGGTCTTTTACGCTCCTGTGTGTTTAAATTTCGGCTGAAATCTTGGGCGCGCAGCTCGCGTATGAAGGTCTGGACTTTCTTGGGGAGAAAGGCGGTTGGGGTTCGTGTGTGCGGCCGTGCACGAATTTGAGTCGCTGAACAGGTTTTTGAAAATGGACGCCACCTGAAACTATTAATTATTGAGTTTTGATTGCAAATTCATTTGTTTGATTTTATGGTCTTTCTTACACCTCTGCAACTGTTTCGTCTCTGACGTGACCTGAGCCCGTGGGATAGAAATGTGAATAAATAAACTCCCTGAGGCTTAACTCCCTTGCCCCTGTCGTTGCTCAGTTTTAAGCCACCCTCCCCTTCTTTGTGTGAGCAAATAAAGCCTTCTGAGAAAGGAATTCATAGAATCATAGAGTTGGAAGGGACCTCCGGGGTCATCTAGTCCACCCCCCTGCACAATGCAGGAAACTGACAAATACCTCCCCCTAAATTCACAGGATCTTCATTGTCAGATGGCAATCTGGCCTCTGTTTAAAAACCTCCAAGGAAGGAGAGCCCACCACCTCCCAAGGAGGAAGCCTGTTCCACTGAGGAACCGCTCTAAACCCACAAACACTTCCCCCTAAATTCACAGGATCTTCATTGCTGTCAGATGGCCATCTAGCCTCTGTTTAAAAACCTCCAAGGAAGGAGAGCCCACCACCTCCCTAGGAAGCCTGTTCCACTGAGGAACCGCTTGAACTATCAGGAAGTTCTTTCTGATGTTGAGCCCGAAACTCTCTTGATGTAATTTCAGCCTGCTGGTTCTGGTCCTACCTTCCGGGGCCACAGAAAACAATTCCACACCATCCTCTATATGACAGCCCTTCAAGGACTTGAAGATGGTGATCATATTGTGGGACTGCAGGCGCTGTTCCACCCTTGATACCCACTGGCCCTAGCAATTCTGTCTTGCAGTACAGGATTTCCGTGGCTTTTGGCAGGAGGGCAGCCATTTTGGCTCCTTGGCTGAAGCGCAGATGACACTTGCTCTGTTGGGGAGAGCTGAGCGACAAGCTGAGCGTTGTGGTTTTCGGAGCGGCCGTCAGCAGGGAGGAGGCCGTCAGACGTTCCTTCTCTCATTGTGAGTCGTCTCTCTCTGCAGCTGAAAGTCCCCACTACTGACAAACCGACCGTGATGGTCAACTTCCGCAAGGTCCTTCTGAACCGGTGCCAGAAAGAGTTTGAGAAGGACAAGGACGACGACGAGATTTTCGAGAAGAAGCAGAAGGAGATGGACGACACAGCTGGCGTGAGTGGTGTTTATTTATTTATTTTATTTATTTATTTTATTCCGTAATTTATATCCCGCCCTTCCCACAGAGTGGCTCAGGGCGGCTCACAACAAACGATAAAACAATAAAACAAAGCAAAGTTATTACATTTAAAAGTTAAGCATTTAAAAACCTAAAAACTATAACATTATAACATTAAACGACACAGTATAAAACACAGCAGTCTAGCAGGCTACATTTATCCAGTCAGGCGTAGGCTAACCGGAAGAGGGTTGTCTTACAGGCCCTGCGGAACTGAGTAAGATCCCGCAGGGCCCTCACCTCTTCCGGTTTGATTCCTAGGTGGGGGGAGGGATCCTTTTGGGCTTAGGTGCCTTAGCCAAGGAACTGAGTTTGGGAAGACCGAGATGATCCAGGTGTGTTACACTTCTTCGCTTAGCTTTTCTTCCCCCAAATGGACCATTATTTCTGATAAAGGCACATCCCCCCCTTGTGCAAATCGTTGCAGCTTTACTGTCTGTGGAGCTTGGCTGGAGCTCAAGAGCAAAGGTCTCTCCTTAAACCTTTGGCTGATAGAAACAGCAACCAAGATGGGTAAACATGGAACTCTTTTTGATTTCTGGGAAGCAGATGAATTCAGGTGTGGATGCTCAGTAGTGAACTCTTGACCCCGGTTATCTGGTTTTGGGGGGGGGGGGGAAATAGGCTTGTGCCCTCTAGAGGGTAGCCACCTGGGACCAAAAGGAAAGGCGGGGTTTAAATATTTTAACAAATAATCTGGTGTTCCCCTTGAAACGTCAGCCTTCAGACGCAGGATTCCTCTGGGTTTGAAAAGAAGTCTCAGGAGGGTCATGTGTTGCAGGAGGTGCCAGTGTACTGCGTTGATTAGTGTCCCAGGCTGGCCTCTGGGAGGCCTGGGTTCAAACTCCTGCTCAGCTGTGAAGCTCACTTGACGATCTCAGGCCCTTTCAGCCTTCACAGCTTGACCCCTTTGCCGGGGTGATCGTGAGGATGAAATGATTTGATCTGTTCAGTGGAGGAAGGAGCAAGCCAAGCTCCTTCCCCCATCGATCCTCCGCCCAGCGTGGTCTCCTGATTGACAGTCGCTCTCCGGGGCCTTAGCTGAGGTCAGGGCTTCCCGGGTTCCCCCCGGAGTAGGAGAGTCCTTGCCCCAGGCCTGCTGCTGTTCAGCTGGGTGGCAGAAGAAAAGGGAGAAATGGAAGACGGTGACGCCACCGTCTCGACGCACTGACATCACTTCCTGCGGTGAAACCATAGAGTTTTGCTCGAATGCTAGACCTGTGTGCTGACATCATTTCCTGTTGCATGGGAAGTGACATCAGCACTTTGCTGGTGAGGGCCCCAATGCCTGTATGAGTCTCTCACCGGTTGCCTGAGATCTGCTGGTGTTTTTTAAGGGGTGAGGGGGCACATCCAACTCATCCGCTGCACTGGCGTTGCCCCCTTTTTAATAATCACAGAATGTGGGGGGGCTAGTTCAGAATATTTTTTAAAAACTGATTTGCTGTTCCATCTGTAGCCAGAAGAGAGAGCTCGCCTGAAGGAGGAGCTGGACGATGCCCGGGACAAGGCCCGGCGGCGTTCCCTGGGCAACATCAAGTTCATCGGGGAGCTCTTCAAGCTGAAGATGCTGACGGAGGCCATCATGCACGACTGCGTGGTGAAGCTGCTCAAGAACCACGACGAGGAGTCGCTGGAGTGCTTGTGCCGGCTCCTCACCACCATTGGCAAGGACCTGGACTTCGAAAAGGCCAAGGTGCTTCTTCAGCGCCGGCTGAGCAGGGAGAGGGAAAGGTCCCCCCTTGAGAGGGCAGCCCCGTCTCCTCACGACAGAAATAAGCTGCCCTTGGGGTTCAGTGTGACCTCATGTCCCAGCATGCACCGCTCTGTTGTGGTTCATAATCAGCTTGAGGACAGCAGATAGGGCCCACCGGGGCTGGTTTCTTGTCACCTCAGTGGTTCCATCTCCCAGCATGCATTTCTCTCATGTTCAGTGATTGGCTCGAAGAGCAGCCGATTGGGCCTGTTTGGCCTGGCTTTTCATGTCCCCACAATGAGAGTCTGTCCTTGTGGAGCTGTCTTCAGAGCTGAGAGCATCTTTGTCCCCCTTTTCTCAGCTTTCTGCCGCCTCCCCCGTGCCAGATAGGGGTGTAAAATGTAGCTCCGCTGCTTTTGCGACTGGCTTCTCTTCCCTTTTCTGTGATATGACAGTCCAAAAGTGTCGGGTTAGGATGTGGGAAGCCCAGGTTCAAATCTTCACTCTGCCGTGGAAGCTTGCTGGGTGGGCCTTAGGCCAGTTACACACGCGCAGCCTAACTCACCTCACAGGGTTGTTGCGAGGGTAGAATGGAGGAGAGGAGAACAATGGAATCCAATTTGGATCCCCGCAGAGGAGAAAGGCAAGATTTCAATGAAATAAATAGTCAGCAGTGCTGCACCATTGGCTGTTTGCTGGGCACACAAAGGGTGGCAGAAACCCAGTGGTCAACCCAAGAGAACGATTCTTGCCTGCCACGTCATACTTAGGGGGTTTTGGCACATGTTATTTTGACAGTTATGTGCCTGTATTGCATCGTTAGGGTTTTTTTAAATTTCCCCCCCTTAAGAACATAAGAGAAGCCATGTTGGATCAGGCCAGTGGCCCATCCTGTACACTCTGTGTCACACAGTGGCCAAATATATATATACACACACACACACACTGTGGCTAATAGCTACTGATGGACCTCCTGTGGCAGTGAATTCCACATGTTAATCACCCTTTGGGTGAAGAAGTACTTCCTTTTATCCATTCTAACCTGACTGCTCAGCAATTTCATCGAATGCCCACGAGTTCTTGTATTGTGAGAAAGGGAGAAAAGGACTTCTTTCTCTCCTTTCTCCATCCCATGCATAATCTTGTAAACCTCTCTCATGTCACCCCGCAGTCGACGTTTCTCCAAGCTAAAGAGCCCCAAGCGTTTTAACCTTTCTTCATAGAGAAAGTGTTCCAAACCTTTAATCATTCTAGTTGCCCTTTTCTGCACTTTTCCCAATGCCATAATATCCTTTTCGAGGTGCGGTGACCAGAATTGCACACAGTACTCCAAATGAAACTACACCGTTTTCCTCCAACTTCAGGGACTCCCATCTCCCTTCAAGGTAGATCACAATGGGTAGCGATATTCCCTCTAAGCTGCAGAGTCTTGTGAGCAACAATTCTACTTTGTGAGCTCCTGGCATGAAAGTCGTGAGCCCTTGTGCTTTGCTCTCTCTGGGGGTCGCTTTGGTATTTCATCAGGGTTTATTTCTAAGCAGTGTTAAAAATCTTGGAAATAAACTGGTGACAGAGCAATGAAATATCGGCTCAACCAGCAGAGGGAACAAAATGCATACAGGCAGGAGGAAAAAACAACAACCCTGTGCAGGCAAATGAGGGACAGACATATGATGTGCAGGAAACCCCATAGAGGAGCTCTTCCCTTTCGTTATGAGGCAACTTCTCATTCCCTGTTCTTCGAGGTGTCTGGAAGTTGCGAGGCACAAGAGGGCGACTTTTCCCAGCCCTGCTTCTTGCCACATTGGGGATGATGGGGTGGAGTCAGCCTCCAAGTAGCCTTCCTCCAGCCTTTAGACGCAGGAGTGGCCAAACTGTGGCTCAGGAGCCACATGTGGCTCTCAAAGCTGCATTGGCCAGCTTGGACAAGGCAGTTGCCTCTTTAAATCACTTCTCTAAGCAAAGCCAGCCAGTGGCTTGGAGAATGCATTTAAAGTTAAAGTTGCTTTCTTTTCACTTCTCCCTTACCCATCTGTTTTCCTTCCTTCCTTCCTTCCTTCCTTCCTTCCTTCCTTCCTTCCTTCCTTCCTTCCTTCCTTCCTTCCTTCCTTCCTTCCTTCCTTCCTTCCTTCCTTCCTTCCTTCCTTCCTTCCTTCCTTCCTTCCTTCCTTCCTTCCTTCCTTCCTTCCTTCCTTCCTTCCTTCCTTCCTGTCTTGTGGCTCTCAAACATCCGATGCTCATTCTGTGTGGCTCTTAAGCAAGTTTGGCCACCCCTGCTTTAGAGTCTTCCTCCAACTTCAGGGACTCCCATCTCCCATCAAGGTAGATCACCATGGGTAGCGATGTTCCCTCTAAGCTGCAGAGTCTTGTGAGCAAAAATTCTACTTTGTGAGCTCCTGGCACGAAAGTCGTGAGCCGCTGCATACATTAGTGTGCTCTGGGGTCATCTTTCCTGAGCTAAGACAAAAATGTGTGAGCGGAAGGCTAAAAATCTGTGAGCCAGCTCACGCTAACTCAGCTCGGAGAGAACACTGATGGGTAGCTGTGTGGGAGCAGGAAAGCGCTAAGAGTCCACCGGCACCTTAAAGTCTAACAACGTTTGCGGCAGGATTGGAGCTTTCGCGTATCACAGTTCTGAAGACGGGAGCGGCAGCTCTCAGAGACTCCTCCCCCGCCACAAATTTTGTTAATCTTGAAGGTGCTCCTGAACTCCTGGTCTTTTCTCCTCGTGCAGAGGAGCTACCTAAGCCGGGTGGCCGTTTCCTTGGGCTGCAGGAAGGCGTCGGGCTTTGTTCAGTGGAGTGAGAGGATAGCAGCCCAACTCCTTCTGCTTGAGCCTGGAGGGGTTCCTTGTAGCCGAGGGGGGAAGGGGGTGGGCCAAACTTGCTTAATGTAAGAGCCACCCAGAGTAAAGATCGGATGTTTGAGAGCCGCAAGACATGGACATCAGATGTTGGAAGGAAGGAGAGGTGGAAAGAAAGCAACTTTAACTTTAAATGCATCCTCCAAGCTGTCGGCTGGCTTGGCTTGGGGAAGTGATTTAAAGAGAGAAACGCCTTCTCCAAGCTGGCTGGCAGGTTGGTAGGGGTTTTGAGAGCCACTCAATGTGTGTGAAAGAGCCGCACGCGGCTCCCAAGCCGCAGTTTAACAAGCTCTGCTTGTCACCAAGCTGTCCGGAGGGGTGGGACTGTTTATTGCTCCGCCCTCCTTGGAATCTGGCCAGCCCTATCCTTGATCTCAGCTTCAAGGGATGCAGCGGTTGCTCACTTTTTCTCGGATCCCGCCCTCTCCGTCGGGTTAGTTCTCGCAGAAATCCTCCAGAGATGGGTCCTGGCCGCGTTCGGGAAGTCACCTTCTCTCAGGAGGTCCCGCGCCCTTATCGGCACCTCGCACTCAGCTCTCTCCTTTCTGTCCCCGCCTCCAGCCGCGAATGGATCAGTACTTCAACCAGATGGAGAAGATCATCAAGGAGAAGAAAACGTCCTCGCGCATCCGCTTCATGCTGCAGGACGTGATCGACCTCAGACGGGTAAGGCACGGGCTCGGAGATTCCTTGGGGGCCCTCCCTTCATTAACTCACCCACCCCGTCCTTCCCGGAATAGCCCAGCCTGACTTCCGGGTAAGGTTGCGAGGCCTGCCTTTCCCTTCCTGGCTGACCCGAACGGGACTGCTGGCAGCCCGAGCGAGCACCCTCTCTCACGAAAGCTCATACCCTGCCGCTTTAGAAGACGACATTGGATTTTGAGAGCCGGTTTGGTGTAGCGGTTAAGTGTGTGGACTCTTATCTGGGAGAACCGGGTTTGATTCCCCACTCCTCCACTTGCAGCTGCTGGAATGGCCTTGGGTCAGCCATAGCTCTCATAGAGGTTGTCCTTGGAAGGGCGGTTTTTGTCAGAGCTCTCTCAGCCCTACCCACCTCACAGGGTGTCACAGGAGGGAAGATAAAGTTCTGAGACTCTAGAGAGCCGCTGCCTGTCAAAGTAAATACTGTCCTTGATAGACCGAGAGTCTGACGCAGTAGAAGACAGCTTCCTGTGTTCGCGTGAAATGTGACTGTTTTGCTTTCCCCCGTTTCCAACGCATATCAGTTCCAACGGCCGTCCCCTTGACATTGACGCGGCCGGCTGCAAGCAAAGGCCAGGTGGTTTCCCGGAGCGTCTCCTGGACTGTGGAGATGTCACCCGGTCAATGCGCTCCAGAAGCACAGACTGTTTAGTGTAGTGGTTAAGTGTGCGGCGTCTTATCTGGGAGTACCGGGCTTGATTCCCCACTCCTCCACTTGCAGCTGCTGGAATGGCCTTGGCTCAGCCAGAGCTCTCTTATCTGGGAGAACCGGGCTTGATTCCCCACTCCTCCACTTGCAGCTGCTGGAGAATAGCCTTGGGTCAGCCATAGCTCTGGCAGAGGTTGTCCTTGAAAGGGCAGCTGCTATGAGAGCCCTCTCAGCCCCACCCATCTCACAGGGTATCTGTTGTGGGGGAGGAAGGTATAGGAGATTGTAATCCGCTCTGAATCTCTGAGATTCAGGGTGGAAGGCGGAATATAAATCCAATGTCTAAATCCAGTGTCTTCTTTAGACACTGTACAGGCTTCCACTGCTGCACTTGGACCACGGGTGGCACTGCTGGATGCAGGCAGGCTGGCAAGGTTTCACCCTTCCCGGCCTAAAGGCTTCTCTGTGGGCTCAATCCCAGCCTGGGAGGGAGGGCTGGATGCACACACACCCTGTCCCTGCTCACTGGCCTCAGGAGGTTTTGCAGGAGACAGCTGCCAGCGGCCTGAAAACATTTGCCTTGGCTCTGCCGTGTAACTCACAGATCACAAAAGGAGTCTTGCCTTGGAGAGTATTTTGAGTGTTCAGGCCAGCAGAGGGGAGGGGAGGGGCTGTGGCTTAGTGGTAGAGCTGCTGCTTGGCATGCAGAGGGTCCCAGGTTCAATCCCCGGCATCTCCAGTTGAAATTGCCAGGTAGCAGGTGATGTGAAAGACTTCAGTCTGAGACCCAGCCGCTGCTGATGTGAGTAGACAGTACCGAACCTGATGGCCCAGCGGTCTGATTCAGTTGAAGGCAGCTTCCTAAGTCCAAGAACATAAGAGAAGCCATGTTGGATCAGGCCAGTGGCCCTTCCAGTCCAACACTCTGTGTCACACAGTGACCAAAAAAACCATCAGGAGGTCCATCAGTGGGGCCAGGACACTAGAAGCCCTCCCACTGTTTCCTCCACCCAAGGACCAAGAATACAGAGCATCAGTGCCCCAGACAGAGAGTTCCAACAATACCCTGTGTCTACTAGCCACTGATGGACCTCTGCTCCATATGCTCCTCTTGAAGCTGTCTGTGCTTGTAGCCAGGGGAGATGCCGGGGAGTGCAACAGAAGCCTCAGCAGCGTGATCTGGCAGGGCTTGGGCTGAGTAGCCCCATGGCTCGGCCCTCCTTCCACGCGTCAGTAGGTCACAGACCCACTTCACGCCGCATTGTCCTTGCACTCACTCGTTCCAAACACTGTGCCCAGATTCTGGTGCTGTCTGCCGTTTAATAGGCATTGCACCCACACACTAAGGGATAGAGGGAACCTGCACCATCAGAGATGGCGTCTGATTGGCTGGGTCGAAGGGCTGTAGGCGGAGTCAGTGAGGAAGCCCCGGAGGCTATTTGTTCCAGGCCCACGGGGACAACAGTGTCGGTGGGGCAGTCTCTCCTGGGCCTTCTTAGGCAGGCTCTCTGACTGCTGTAACGTCTCCCCCGCTTGCCCTTCCGCCCCTTGCAGAATAGCTGGGTGCCCAGGAGAGGAGACCAGGGCCCCAAGACCATCGACCAGATCCACAAGGAAGCGGAGATGGAGGAGCACCGGGAGCATATCAAAGTGCAGCAGCTGATGTCCAAGCAGGACAAGAGGCGAGGGCCTCCGGGCCCGTCCTCCGCAGGTGAGCAGGGCCCAGCCGGGAAGAAGCCTTTCGTGTGCCACTTTTCCCTTGTAAAGGCTAGAGCTTCGTGCACCATCCCCCGTTGCCCTCCTTCCTGCCCAGTGGTTTAATTGCTTCTTTTAATTGTTGCTGAGAGCCAGTTTGGTGTAGTGGTTCAGTGCGCGGACCTGTTACCTGGGAGGACCGGGTTTGATTCCCCACTCCTTCGCTTGCAGCTGCTGGAATGGCCTTGGGTCAGCCATAGCTCTGGCAGAGGTCCTTGAAAGGGCAGCTGCCGTGAGACCTCTTTCAGCCCCATCCACCTCATGGGGGAGGTCTGTTGTGGGGGAAGAAGATAAAGGAGATTGTGAGCTGCTCTGAGTCTCTGATTCTGAGAGAAGGGCGGGGTATAAATCTGAGTCTCTGATTCTGAGAGAAGGGCGGGGTATAAATCTGAGTCTCTGATTCTGAGAGAAGAGCGGGGTATAAATCTGAGTCTCTGATTCCGAGAGAAGGGCGGGGTATAAATCTGAGTCTCTGATTCCGAGAGAAGGGCGGGGTATAAATCTGAGTCTCTGATTCCGAGAGAAGGGCGGGGTATAAATCTGCAGTTGTCTTCTAATGTGTGTCTTTTAACCCTGGCTTTAACTTTTTTTTATTTCACTTTTTATTTCCTTCAGAAAAACCCAGAAAAAAAGCAGAAAGGGAAAGAAACCCTTTATAATCTCGCAGCTAATTTTAAAGCGGGGGTTGGAGTATCAAGTGGCATCAAAATGGGGAGGGAGGGAGGCCGCATGGCGTTGCCTGATTCTGTCAGATCTTGAGAGCTAAGCAGGATCATTACTTGGATAGGAGACCGCCAGAGAAGGCTCTGCAGAGGAAGGCCGTAACCAACCATCTCTGCTTCTCCCTTGCCCTGAAAGCCCCTTGCTGGGGGGAGTTAAGCAGGGTCGGTACTTGGTTGGGAGAACACCAAGGAAGGCTCTGCAGAAGAAGGCCATAACCAACTATCTCTGCTTCTCACTAGCCTTGAAAGCCCCTTGCTGGGGCAAGCTAAGCAGGGTCGGTACTTGGTTGGGAGAACACCAAGGAAGGCCTTGCAGAGGAAGGCCATGGCCAACCACCTCTGCTCCTCCCTTGCCCTGAAAGTCATTTGCTGGGGGAAGCAAAGCAAGTTTGGTAGAATCATAGAGTTGAAAGGGACCTCCAGGTCATCTAGTCCAACCGCCTGCACTTGGTACTTGGAAGAGAGACCACCAAGGAAGGCTTTGCAGAGGAAGGCCATGGCCAACCACCTCTGTTCTGCCCTTGCCCTGAAAGTCATTTGCTGGGGGAAGCAAAGCAAGTTGGGTAGAATCATAGAGTTGAAAGGGACCTCCAGGGTCATCTAGTCCAACCGCCTGCACTTGGTACTTGGAAGAGAGACCACCAAGGAAGGCTTTGCAGAGGAAGGCCATGGCCAACCACCTCCGCTTCTCCCTTGCCTTGAAAGCCCCTTGCTGGGGTCACCACAAGTCAGCTATGACTCGTTGGCCCTTTAGACGCGCACAGAAACAGAAATCTAACAGTGTAGGTGGACCTACGCATAATCTATAAAAGGTTTCCAAGTACCATTAAAAACAAGTCCTTAGCAGTTGTCATCTATATGCCCATGTGCTGGAATACTGATAAAATTGCCCTTCATCCGTTGATGAGCCCACGAGCATCTTTGCATCCTTTGGCTGCAGCCAAAGAAAGGCGGTCCTTGACTCTGCTGTCTCTTGCAGGTGGGCGAGGGAGCCTCGTCTCAGACGACGGCTGGAACACCGTCCCCATCAGCAAGGGCAACCGGCCGATCGACACCACTAGGTTAAGCAAGATCACAAAGGTAAGCCATCCAGCCCGGGGAAGGGGTCTCGGGTTCTGCGCACGAGGGGACAGGCGCCGCCTTGGCTTCAAGACCTGCTTTCTTACAGTTGCGGAGGAGGAACGAATTTTGAGAGTCGACTTTGTCGCGACGTTGCAGAAAGCTTGGAGGCGCACGCTTTTCTCTCTCTTTTTTTTTTTCCTCTGCCGAATCCAGATGTTAGCTACTCCTGTGCGCAGGGAGAAAAAAAATAAATTGCACAAATTGATTCTGCATAGTTCTGCTTCCAAAACTCAGCTTTTGTATGAATCTGGGACGCACGTTGACGGGACAAAGTCAGGGGTGAAGGAAAGGGTGGGCCTCGGAGATAAGCGCGTCGGGTGGTGAGATTCAAAGTGACTAGCGTAGGTGTCCCCGGCCCTTTGGAACTTGTGGGCACCTTTGGAATTCTGACATCGCGTAGTAGGCACAATCACAAAATGGCCACCGCGGTAGGAGGAGCCAGTCACAAAATGGCTGCTGCAGGAGGCGGGACCAGCCGCAAAATTCCAGGAATCGATATGGGTACAAGCTCTGTTTAATAAGATGTCTTTTAATCTGAGGGAAAGCCCCACCTAGCCACACCCAATTTCTAAAAGCACTTTGTGGGCACCCACAGGCACTATGAGGAGGACTGTTTGGACTAGTGTCTTGCAGAGGAGGCGAGGTATAAGGCATTAATTTTCACATCCTGACCATTGGAATGCCTTTCAGCTTTTAAAACTAAGTCCTTTCCTGAAACATCCTCCACTTTTCGTAACAGGGCAGGGGTCCCCAACAATGGTTCTTCTCAACTGTGGAGTCTTGTGAGCAAAAATTCTACTTTGGGAGCTACTGGCACTAATAATAATAATAATATTATCACTAAATTATCACTAAAGTTGTGAGCAGCATAAATTTGTGTGCTCTGGGGCCATTTTTCCTGAGCAAAGACAAAAACGTGTGAGCTGGAGGCTAAAAACCTGTGAGCTAGCTCACACTCCGATTAAAGGGAACACTGGACCCCCCAGCTTTTTTGAGCCTCCGGGGCACCTTTGGAACACTGACACGGTGTGTGGAGGGCGCGCCCACAAAATGGCTGTCACAGGAGGCGGAGCCGACCACAAAATGGCTGCAACCGGTTACCTTCAGTCACACGGTGAAGATCTTGACGTTGTGGTGGCAGCAGCTGCTGCCAATGTGCCTTTTTCTTAAACCTTTGCACAACCAATCAGGCCTTGCTGGGCAAAGTCCCCGCCTGGTCTCATCCGCTTCTAAAAACACTTGGCGGGCACCAGGAAAGGGGTCAGCGGGCGCCACAGCAAGCGAAAGTGCACCATGTTGGGGACCCCTGCAATTGGGGCTGGCTTTTGCTGCCCTGCAGGGCCTTGAATCTTGCCCGCCTCCCCCATGATTTATTGCCTGATGTCCTTCACAGCTACTACCTGGATTCATAAGGACTGGTAACCTCACACTGCAAGCTCAGTTCTCAGGAGGACCAGTTCTAACAGCAGTAGCTGACTGGCTGCCTCTTTCGTCCAATCAGTGGCTGACCATAACCTTCTCTTATCCTCCCCCCCCCCCCCCTTTTCCCTGCAGCCTGGTTCCATCGACTCCAACAACCAGCTCTTTGCGCCTGGCGGGCGACTGAGCTGGGGGAAGGGCAGCAGCGGTGGATCAGGCGCCAAACCTGCCGAACCAAGTAAGGCCAGGGAGTGAGGAGATGTATCCCCAAGAGCTGGTTCCTTTGGGTGGGCCTCCAAGCAGCCTCCTTCAACCCACCCTTCTTTTCCCTTTTGCTCAGCCTCCGATTCCAACCGACCCGCCACAAGTACCTTGAATCGCTTCTCCGCCTTACAGCCGACTTCTACCGAGAGCCAAGACGCCCGGCGGGTGGTGCAAAGGTGAGCCACCTCCTCACCCTCCGCAGGTCAAAAATCCTGCTTCTCCTCTCGTCTCCTGAGAGATGTCGCAAGGGTCAGGGCTCCCGTTCCGCCTCTTTGGTTCTTGTATTAACTCACTCTGCTCAGACTGGCAGCAGCTCTCCAGGGTCTTGGGAAGGGATTTTGCATCACCTGCTGCCCAATTCTTTCAAGTGGGGATGCTGCGGATTGAACCTAGGACCTTCTGCCTTCTGCAAACCTGATGCTCAGCCACTGAGCCCATCACAGAATTGGAAGGTTCCTCCAGGGCCATCTAGTCCAACCCCCTGCAAAATGCAGGAAACACACAGATACCTCCCCCTAAATTCACAGGATCTTCATTGCTGGCAGATGGCCATCTAGCCTCTGTTTAAAAACTTCCAAGGAAGGAGACAATAGAGTTGGAATCACAGAGAGAATCACAGGGTTGTTTAAAAACCTCCAAGGAAGGAGAGAATCATAGAGTTGGAAGGGACCTCCAGGGTCGTCTAGTCCAACCCCCTGCACAATGCAGGAAACTCACAAACACCTCCCCCTATATTAGCAGTCTCTTCATTGCTGCCAGATGGCCATTTAGCCTCTGTTTCAAAACCTCCAAGGAAGGAGGCAATAGAATTGGAATCAGAGAGAATCACAGGGTTGCGGTGCATTATGCATTGCGGTGTAGTGGCTAAGTTCGCGTACTCTTATCTGGGAAAACCGGGTTTGATTCCCCACTCCTCCACTTGCAGCTGCTGGAACGGCCTTGGGTCAGCCATAGCTCTGGCAGAGGGTGTCCTTGAAAGGACAGCTGCTGTGAGAGCCCTCTCAGCCCCACCCACCTCACAGGGTGTCTGTTGGGGGAGGAAGAAGATAAAGGAGATTGTAAGCCGCTCTGAGACTTTGATTCAGAGAAAAGGGCGGGGTATAAATCTACAGTCTTCTTCATCATCATCATGACGACACTTCAGATGGCCCACCCCCACCGCCTCTTCTGCAGGCTGGACATTCCCGATTCCCACAGCCTTTCTTTGTAAGGCTTAGTCTTCAGCAGGGCTTTTTTTGTAGCAGGAACTCCTTTGCCTATTAGGCCACACACCCCTGATGTAGCCAATCCTCCTGGAGCTTACAGTAGGCCCTGGAAGCTCTTCCTGCTACTCAAAAAGCCCTGGAGACCCTCGATCTTCCTCACTGGCTCTCCTCTGCACCCGCTTAGAAGAGTCTGTGTTCTGGAGAGCCAGCATGGTGTAGTGGTTAGAGAGCCGGATTACGATCTGGGTAGCTGCAGTTCAAATCCCCCCCCCCCCACTCCATCATGGAAGCTCACTGGGCGACCTTGGGGCAGTCATGCTCTCTCAGCCTGTCCTATCTCACAGGGTTGATGTGAGGATGAAATGGAGGAGAGGGGCCCCACTGGAGAGAGAACAGTAGGGTATAGATCAGGGGTGTCAAACTCATTTGCTACAAGGGCTGGATCTGACATAAATGAGACCTTGTCAGGCTGGGCCGGGCCATATGTGTACCTATTTAAGATTAGATAGCAGAGATATAAACTTTATAAAGGACACAGACAAACACAATTGAAGATTTTTTAAAAAAACTTTGCAGAGGACCAGGGTGGGGAGGAGTCTCAGCCAATAGAAGGAAGAGAGGCTTGGCTCAGTAGCTCTGCTGTGCAATTGAGAGAGCCTGTCAAAGCAGGTTCTGCCCCCCTCCCCTTCATTCCCAATGGAGGAGCCTCAGCCAGTGGAGAAGACAAAGGTTTTGCTCTGTAGCTCCTGTGCAATTGAGCAAGCCTTGCAAAGCAAGACAGAGGGGAAGCAGATGACAGCCAGTTGCTTGGGGTCCTGATAGGAGCCCTCTGGGGGCCTGATTCAGCCCCCAGGCCACATGTTTGACACCCCTGGTATAGCTGAATGTAAATCAGAAGACCTCCAGAACTGGACAGCAGTTAGTCCTCCAGATGGGGTCTGACCAGCGTGGTCTCCTTCCCGGAAGGCAAGCTAGGTCACCTGTCTCAGCACCCCACAAGGACTCCGGAGCTAGCCCCGTTCGCCTTCTCTTCCCTGCAGAAGCAGCACCAGCCGCGACCGCTCCGAGAAGGGCGGCGACCGAGGAGACCGCTTGGAACGCGAGCGGCCGGAGAGAGGCGAGCGCCTGGAGCGGTCGGAGAGGCCCGATCGGTCGGACCGGAACCGGGCCCCCGTCACCAAGCGTAGCTTCAGCAAAGAAATGGACGACAGGAGTCGGGAGCACGAGCGTGAACGGCAGGGGGTCCTCGAGACTATCCGGAAGGTGTCCAGCATGACGGAGGAACGGGACCGGAGCCGGGAGCCTGGTGAGTGGCGGAAGGGAGGCGGTGGGGTCAGGTGGGGTCGTCCCCTCCTGGGATTCCGGGCTGGAAACATCATGTCTATTCCCAATGGTCCCTTATATCTGCTCCCCAGCATCCTTAGGTCTCAGTGAGTTTGAGTTTATTAGACTTCTATCCCGCTCTCCCCGCCGAAGTAGGCTCAGGGCGGCTCACAATCAGTAAAATCAGAACAGTTCATATACATTGCGTTATACGTTAAAATAAACAATTAAAACAGTTAAAACAATCTGGTGCTAATATCAATTGACAATATTACATTTCAGGTAGCATTCAGGGCTTTATTTTTTGAGCAGGAACGCACAGGAATGCAGTTCCAGCTGGCTTGGTGTCAGGAGGTGTGGCCTGATATGCAAATAAGTTCCCGCTGGGCTTTTTATACAAAAGAACCTATGCAAAACAATTGTGCCATCAAGGGGTGTGGCCTAATATTCCAATGAGTTCCTGCTGGGCTTTTTCTACCCAAAAAAGGCCCTGCGTTCAGGATATAAGATGTCATTCCCTGTTTCCGTATCAGTCATCCCAGACTAAAAGCCCGCCGGAATACTGCCATCTTACAGGCCTTGAAGAACTGGGTGAGGTCCTGCTAGGGGCCCTAACTTCTTCCGGCAACTGATTCCACCAATAGGGGGCCGCAATCGAGAAGGCTCTCTCTTTCTCGTAGACTTTAATCTTGCCTCCCTTGGCCCGGGGATCACGAATAGATTTTGCGTCCCAGATCTAAGATTGATGGTTTTTTTGTGGCAAAATGCCCCATTATCTATCGGACTTAACCATTCCTAGTCACCGCAGGGCATTTATGTTGGCTAGACTAAATGCTTATTCCTCCGAAGTTTTACTGGGGAGATATCATCAAGTTCCTTTATGTGATAGACTCTGTTCCTGCAGAACGAATATTCCCGACTCAGTTCAGCATATATTGCTTGATGGTTCCATATATAATAATCTCTGTAAAGATCTATTTTGCAAGTTTTTCTTCTCCCCGGATCTGTCTATTGTTACTTGCTGATTAATACCGCGTGGGAGGTTAGCAAGACCGTGGCAACATTTTTGGCTGACGTCCTTTAATTTAAACCTGACCATGTACAAATGCTTTTGTAATCCCGGTTTCTTTTCGATTTAATCTCCAGTGTTTTAAATTTTTTGTATATTCGGTGTATTCTCATTTGCAGCTGTTATGCCGTTAAAGGTTGGCACGGTATGTCTCTCCCTCTTCTGCAGTGAAACGAGAACCGGTGGCTCCAGGGGTGCCTCCCAAGCCCGCCTTGTCGGAGGAAGAGCTGGAGAAGAAAGCAAAGGCCATCATTGAGGAATACCTCCACATCAATGACATGAAGGTTGGTGGCGCGAGGAGAGCAGGGTGCAGGATCATCGAATCGCAGAGGTGGAAGGGGCGGTGGAGGCCATCTAGTCCAACCCCCTGCTTCAGTGCAGGGTCCGCCTAGCGCAGGGGTGGCCAAACTTGCTTAATGTAAGAGCCACATAGAATAAACGTCAGGTGTCTGAGAGCCACAAGAGCGATTAACATGTGGATTTCACAAAGGGTGATTAACCTGTGGAATTCACTGCCACAGGAGGTGGTGGCGGCTACAAGCATATCCAGCTTCAGGAGGGGATTGGATAAAAATATGGAGCAGAGGTCCATCTTTTGCTGTGAGGGCCAAATCTTGACCTTGTTGAGCCAGGCCATGTTTGTCATAAAAGGTAATGCCAGGTCAGGAAGATATAAACTATATAAGGGACACAGACAAACACACACGCTCAGCCTAATCCACCTCACTGGCTTGCTGAGCCTCAGCCAACAGAGGGAGGAGAGGCTTGGCTCAGTAGCTCTGCTGTGCAATTGAGCAAGTCTGGCAAAGCAAGTTGTGATGCAGAAGGAAAGCAAGAGAGGGAGAAGGAAGCAGACAGTGAGTTGCTTGGGGGCCTGATAGGAGCCCTGGTTCGGCCCCCGAGCCGCATGTTTAACACCCCTGCCCTAACCTCTTTAATTTTTCTTCATGGGGAAAGTGTCCCATCCCCTTTAGCTGCCTTTTTCCAATGCTATAATGCAGGGGTGGCCAACGGTAGCTCTCCAGATGTTTCCCCCCCTACAACTCCCATCAGCCCCAGCCAGCATGGCCAATGGCTGGGGCTGATGGGAATTGTAGGCAATAAACATCTGGAGAGCTACCATTGGCCACCCCTGCTACAATGTCTTCTTTTGAGCTGTGGCGACCCAAGCTGTACACAAAGTTCAGGGTTGCTGTACAGAGGCAGTCAATGGCAAACCGCCTCTGTTCGTCTCTTGCCTTGGAAACCCAAGGGTTATAATCCCTATTTTGTTCTGCGTGGGTCATCGTCCCTGTTTTGTTCTCTCACTCCCCTTTTTTGCAGGAGGCGCTCCAGTGCGTGCAGGAACTGGGCTGCCCCTCCCAGCTGTACATCTTCGTCCGGAACGGCATCGAGTCAACGCTGGAGCGGAGCACCATCGCCCGCGAGCACATGGGGCTGCTGCTGTACCAGTTGGTGAAGGGGGGCTCCCTCGCCAAGGAGCAATACTACAAAGGGTAACGGAGACCCGCCCCCCCACGCGCCCTGCTTTGGCTGGGGAGAGGGTGGCAGCTGCGCCGTCCCTGTCTCTGCAGGCCGCTTTGCAAGACCCTGATTGGCCCCCTTTCCTTTCCTCCACCGCAGGCTGCAGGAGATCCTGGAAATCGGGGAGGACATGGAGATTGATATTCCGCACATCTGGCTGTACTTGGCAGAGATCATCACCCCCATCCTGAGGGAAGGGGGCATCTCTATGGAAGAGCTGTTTAGGTAAGCTGGCCCGGTACTCTGCCCTCTTCTCTCTCCCTCCACCCCCCCACGTGGACCTTCCTTATGCGGAATCAGCCATTTGGTTCATCAAGGTCAGTAAGAACATAAGCGAAGCCATGTTGGACCAAGCCAGTGGCCCATCCAGTCCAACACTCTGTGTCACATAAGAACATAAGAGAAGCCATGTTGGATCAGGCCAGTGGCCCATCCAGTCCAACACTCTGTGTCACACAGTGGCCAAAAACCCCCAAGTGCCATCAGGAGGTCCACCAGTGGGGCCAGGACGCTAGAAGCCCTCCCACTGTGCCCCCCCCCCCCAGCACCAAAAATACAGAGCATCGCTGCCCCAGACAGAGAGTTCCAAAAATACGCTGTGGCTAATAGCCACTGATGGACCTCTGCTCCAGATGTTTCTCTAATCCCCTCTTGAAGCTGTCTATGCTTGTAGCTGCCATCACCTCCTGTGGCTGTGAATTCCATGTGTTAATTACCTTTTGGGTATTGTCTGCTCAGACTGGCAGCAGCTCTCCAGGGTCTCAGGCAGAGGTCTTTCCCATCACCTTCTGCCTGGTCCTTTTAGCCGGAGATACCGGGGATTAAATCTGGGACCGTACGCATGCTAGGCAGGTGGTCTTCTAGAACAGGGGTCCCCAACCCCCGGGCCGTGGACTGCTACCGGCCCGTGGCCTCTTAGCCATGAGTTGTATACCGTAATTATTTCATTATATATTACAATGTAGTAATAGTAATAAGAAGAACAAGACATTGAATTTATATCCTGCCCTCCACTCCGAATCTCAGAGTAGCTCACAATCTCCTTTTATCTTATTCCCCCACAACAGACACCCTGTGAGGTAGGTGGGGCCGAGAGAGCTTTCCCAGAAGCTGCCCTTTCAAGGACAACTCTGCGAGAGCTATGACTGACCCAAGGTCATTCCAGCAGCTGCAATTGGGGAATCAAACCCAGTTCTCCCAGATAAGAATCCACACACTTTACCACCACACAAAAATAAAGTGCACAGTTGTATCATCCCATAGCAATCCCACCACCCCCGGGCCATGGAAAAGTTGCCTTCCACAAAATTGGTCCCTGGGGCCAAAAAGGTTGGGGACGACTGTTCTAGAATCAGATTCTTCCAGTCGCAGTTACACAGAACAGGATCAAAAAGCCAGTGATCCATGTTTCTCTTCACCCCATAATACCATATAGGGTCAAACACACTAGATGTGATCTGGTGTGTGTGTGTGTGTGGGGGGGGTATTTTTGTTGTAAAAATCCGTTGGAATAAGCTTTAAATGTACGAGTAAACATGGAGCAGAGGTCCATGAGTGGCTGTTAGCCACAAGGTATAGACGGAACATTCTGTCTGGGGCGGTGAGGCTCTGTATTCTTGGTGCTTGGGGGGCAACAGTGGGAGGGTTTCTGGAGTTCTGGCCCCACAGGTGGACCTCCTGTGGGCACTTGGGTTTTGGCCACTGTGTGACACAGAGTATTCGACTTGGGTGTAGGGTTGCCAATCCCCAGGTGAGCAAACCCCAAGGGAAGAACACAGGAAGTTGCAAACCAAGAGAAATGTGTTCTTAGGAAATTATTCACAACACTTAAAGAAGACTTTCAAATTCACTAACCTCATTTATGAAATGAAAATTACTTGGAGAGCTTAACCACTCTTTCAATAGAGCACTTAAAGCCATTCACAAAACAAATATATTTATATAAACCAAACAACAATAAAGAATTCAGTGTGAGGTAGAAAAGTCCATCGCATGAGAGTCCGTAAGGATGCGCTACTCAGAAGTAGTTTTTTGTTGACGCGCAGACTTCTCCTTGCAAAAATAGATAGGATGTTCAATGATGCTATGAATGTTCTGTAGAAGGGATTCAGATATTGAAGAGAAGTACTATCGATAACACGATTCCCAAATCATTAATCCCACTGTAAGAAATTAATTTACTGCTTGTAAATTACCTCTGAGCGTTGGGTGAGTGTATTTGTTGATATAAATTTAGCTTTCCTTTTAGTTTTGTTTCCTGATTCTTTTCAGCAGCGCGTTGTCTTTGCATAAATACGTTTCAGTTCCAGATTATCGAAGTATATTGATCGGAAGAAGCTATTACCCGTCACAGTCTTTCTCCTGGCTCCACCCCCAGTGTCTCCTAGCTCCACCCCCAAGTCCCCATATATTTCTTGAATTGGACTTGGCAACCCTACTTGGAGGGGCCATCCGGCATGGCTTCTCTTATGTTCTAATCGTAGAGTTGGAAGGGACCTCCAGAGTCATCTAGTCCGACACAACGCAGGAAATTCACAAGTACCCCTCTTCCCACCCACACACACACCCAGTGACCCCTGCTCCAAAAAGCCCAGAAGATGAGGGGAGGAGAGGAAAAACTCTCCAGGATCCCTGGGTAAACTGGCCTGGTGAAAATCGCTGCCTGATCCCAAAGTGGCAATCAGCATTTTCTTGGGTGGGTAAGAAGAGGCCACGAGAACTAGGCACTGATGCAGCCCTTCCTGCCCTCCTTCTCATGATGGGCCTAAGTTCACAGAATCGGCATTGCTGCCGGATGGCTACTTAGCCTCTTCCGCTGAGCCACGGACAGTGCTTTATCCTGATAGGCCTTTCACGGTCAGCGTTGCCTGCTCAGACTGGCTGGAGCTCTCCAGGGACTCAGGCCAAGAGAGGTCTTTCCCCTCGCTTCTTGCCTGGTCCTTTGAACTGGAGGTGGCGGGGATCGAACCTGGGACCTCCTGCATGCCAACCGGAGGCCCTGCCACTGAGCCACCACCTAAAGGAAGCTGCCTTATCTTGATTGGCTTAGCAGGGTGAGCGTTGTCTGCCTTGACTAGCGGCACCTCTCCAAGGCAGCATTGCTTGCTGCCTGGTCCTTTTAATTGGCGGTGCCCGGGATTGAACCCAAGACTTCCTGCACGCAAAGCGGAGGCTCTTCCACTGAACCACAGCCCCCCTCCCCTGCATCGTGTCCACTTTTTGTACCTATAATGAGATCCGCCGCTTTCTGCTTTTTGCAGGGAGATTGCGAAGCCCTTGGTGCCCATCGGCAAGGCCACTACTCTGCTGCTGGAGATCCTGGGCCTCCTTTGCAAAGGGATGGTAAGTGGCTTTTCCTCCTGCAGGGGGCAGGATGGAGCAGCTTGCATATAGCGAGAGCCTTGTTAGGACAGAAGGCTTTGTACCAGGGGTGGCCAAACTGTGGCTCGGGAGCCACGTGTGTCTCTTTTCAAACACATCGTGTGGCTCTCAAAGCTCCCACCACCGCGTCAAGCTGGCTTAGATGAGATATTTCTCTCTGTAAATCACTTCCCCAAGCCAAGCCAGTGGCTTGGAGAATGCATGTGAAGTTAAAGTTGCTTTCTTTCCACCTATCCCTCCCTCATCTATTTGCCTTCCTTCCTTCCTTCCTTCCTTCCTTCCTTCCTTCCTTCCTTCCTTCCTTCCTTCCTTCCTTCCTTCCTTCCTTCCTACCTACCTACCTACCTACCTACCTACCTACCTACATCTGTTCAGGTCTTGCGGCTCTCAACCATCTGACATTCATTCTATGTGGCTCTTATGTTAGGCAAGTTTGACCACCCGTGCTTTGTACCGTCCTGTGAGAAGGTTGCAGGATCAGCTTGCTTCAAATATAAATGCAGAGTTATAAACAACAGGGAAATAATCACAGACGAAGACTTTGCAAAGAATGTCTTCTGAGGAAGACTAACATCAAAAACGAGCTTCCCTCTGAAGTTGTTTTGCAGCATTTCAAAGCTGGGGCTTTTTGTAATGTGCATTACAGAATCACATTAACTGTTGTGTTATCTTTGTTCTCTACTTAACACCTAAGGACTATATTGGAGTGGCCAAACTTGCTTAATGTAAGAGGCACACAATAAACGTCAGATGTTTTGAGAGCCGCCAGTCAGGAACGTCAGATGTTTGAGAGCAGGAAGGAAGGAAGGAAGGAAGATAGATGGAGGAGGGAGGGAGAGGTTGAAAGGAAGCAACTTTAACTTTAAAAGCATTGTCCAGGCCAACAAGGGCGGTGGGAGGCTTTGAGAGAAGCAGATATTAGATTTATGTCCCACCCTCCACTCCGAATCTCTGAGTCTCAGAGCGGCTTACAATCTCCTTTACCTTCCTCTCCCACAACAGACACCCTGTGAGGTGGTGGGGCTGAGAGAGCTCTTACAGCAGCTGCTGTTTCAATGCTGACCCAAGGCCATTCCAGCAGGTGCCAGTGGAGGAGTGGGGAATCAAACCTGGTTCTCCCAGATAAGAGGCTGGCACTTAACCACTACACCAAACTGGTTCTCTACCACACAATATGTGTGAAGGAGCCACATGCGGCTCCTGAGCTACCCCTGGACTATATTTTGTGGAACTGCATTATCGAGCACAGTAACCAACAAGGTTTTATTCAGAACGTAACCTTTCATGTGCTCCAAGCACACTTCATCAGACGAGGCATCGGGTACAGAGAGCAGGGCTGTATATAGTTGGCAGGCGGTGGTTTAGAATGCAAAACGGTACAAATTTAAGAGCCAGCGACAGATCAGTAAAATTAACAAACTGAGCAAACCTTTGATCTGGGTAGCATGAGCCTGCGAAAGCAATAAAACAGTGTGTCCAAATGTGAGAATGTCTGTCAGTCACACTGTTATATATCATGATTGGCAGGCATTCTCACATTTTGACATATTACTGCTTTATTAGGGTTTGTAGAATCTTTCGGGCTCAAGTGCCGTGTTCTACTGGAGAAAGTTTTTCTTCCAGACGTTTCGTTCTCAGCTGCGGAGAACATCCTCAGTGGCGTTGCAGCCGGAGCAGGCGCTCTGACCTTCTTGGCTGCTGTGCAACAAGCCCCACCAAACAATGGGTACATTCACAAACCAATTGCCCTCTCACCACACCCCCTCCAGCCTACAAATAGCAGCTCTCCAGCAGCCCTGGCCCCACTCAATGCACAGCAGCCAAGAAGGTCTGAGCGCCTGCTCCGGCTGCAACGCCACTGAGGATGTTCTCCGCTGAGAACGAAATGTCTGGAAGGAAAACTTTCTCCAGTAGAACACGGCACTTGAGCCCGAAAGATTCTACAAACCCTAATGATGTTACCAGCCGTGAAAACCTGAAATCTTTGATACTGCTTTATTGCTTTCGCAGGCTCGTGCTGCCCAGATCGTAGGTTTGCTCAGTTTTTTAATTCTGCTATTCTGTCGCTGGATTTTAAATGTGTACTGCCTTGCATTCTAAACCACTGCCTACCAGTTATATACAGCCCTGCTCACTGTACCGGATTCCTCGTCTGATGAAGTGTGCTTTGGAGCGCATGAAAGCTTACATTCGGAATAAAACTTTGTTGGTCTTAAAGGTGCGACGTGACTCCTACTTTGTTCTGCTTCCGACCAACACGGCTACCCCACCTGGATCAATAAGCATAGGTAGCCTTCTTTCAGAGGGATTGTTTCGTTCCTGCATCTTTCTAAGTAGGCATCGCCTGCTTCAACTCTGCTAACTTTACTCCCTACCTGTCTCCTCGGGGAGGGGGGTGGTGGTGGAGCAGCTTAGGTCCTCCTCTCCTCTCTATTTTTTAAAAAAATCCTTACAACAACCCCTTGAGGGTGGGTTAGGCTGAGAGAATGAGACTGGCTCATTCGTTTTTGTTTTAGCTCAGGAAAAACGGCCCCTGAGCAAACTAATGTATGCGGGAGCTCACCACCTTAATGCCAGTAGCTCATGAAGTAGCATTTTTGCTCACAGGACTCCACAGCTTAGAGGGAGCAGCTCCCTGTTGAACACTTGCCTGGCAGCAAAAGGGGATTGTCTCTGTGTGTCCCGTGAACCAGTCCTGAGCTTCTCTTTCCTCTCTGCAGAGCCACAAGAAGGCCGGAACGCTGTGGAGAGAAGGGGGTCTTAGCTGGAAGGAATTCCTGCCCGAAGACCAGGACGTCAATAAGTTCATCACGGAGCAGGTGAGCAGCCCCGTAACCCCCAGGGGTTTCCTTGCAGCTACCGTCCTTTTCCCCGTCCCGTGTGGACCGCTGCAAGTCTCGGTGGGGCAAGGGCTCCTTACGGCAGCCGCCATGGCCTGCGGCTCTGACCAGCTTCCTTCTCCTCCCGCCCCTTCCAGAAAGTGGAGTACACGATGGGCGACAGCTCCGACGCTCCCAGCCGCAAAGAGCTGACCTCCGAAGACCTCTGCAAGCAGCTAGACAAGCTATTGAAAGAGAATGCAGATAACCAAAGAATATTCGACTGGATTGAGGTGAGCCGGCAATTGTCCGGAAGGTGTGCTGTGTGGGAATGAAGGGGAGAGTGAATGAAAAGGTGTGGGGACAGGCATTGAATTACGATCGGGTCCATAGCACAGCTACAGGAATACAGACATGCAAATGAAAAATAATATGTAGAATAGGGGTCTCGGAACTCATTTGTTATGAGGGCTGGATCTGACATAAATGAGACCTTGTTGGGCCAGACCATGTCAGGTTGTTGAGCCAGACCTTCCCCAGGGGACTGTTGGGGGAGGAGCCTCAGCCAATAGAAGGAAGAGAGGCTTGGCTCAGTAGCTCTGCTGTGCAGTTGAGCAAGCCTTGCAAAGTAAGCTGTTATGCAGAAGGAAGCAAGAGATAGGGAGAAAGAAGCAGAGGACGGCCAGTTGCTCGGGGCCTGATGGGAGCCCTCCGAGGGCCTGATTTGGCCCCCAAACTGCGTGTTCGACACCCCTGTTATAGGAGATCTAAGGTTTTAATTCAGCAGGAGCTCAGAGGAGCACAGCTTGTTGGGCCAGACCATGTCAGGTTGGACTGAGCCATTAAGGGCTGGGTCATGCGTGTACCTATTTAAGATTGAGTAGCAGAGAAATAAATTTTATAAAGAACACAGACAAATACAAATATATATATTTTAAAAAACTTACAACATGCTTAAAACGTTAAGCACTCATTGGTCTTAAAGATGCTTTCTTTGTATTTCTTCCATGGAATCCAGGGAACTGGGCAAAGGAAGCTCAGGCTCTTTCCTTCCTTCCCCCGGGGGACTGTTGGGGGAGGAGCCTCAGCCAATAGAAGGAAGAGAGGCTTGGCTCAGTAGCTCTGCTGTGCAATTGAGCAAGTCTTGCAGTTATGCAGAAGGGAGCAAGAGATAGGGAGAAAGAAGCAGCCAGTTACTCAGGGACCTGATAGGAACCCTCCAGGGGCCTGATTTGGCCCCCAAACTGCATGTTTGACACCCCTAATATAGGAGATCTAAGGTTTTCATTCAGCAGGAGCTCACAGGAGCACAGCTTCTGAACCTCCAGCCAGGGTCTGCATGGAGTGGGGAGTTCTCTTCTCTTCCCGCTGCACACAGATCCCGGGGCATATGCAAATGAGATATGCTACTGAGCTCCTGCACCTTTTTTACTATAAAAAATTTATCCCCGGGCAGATTTATTTGACTGCATTGTTCTTCGTGGCATCCCTCAATTAATCCTAACAGAAAGAGTTGTATTCGGTCCACTAGCAGAAGATCAGAATCGAAACGAAGAAGAGAATTCCAGGATCTTGATCTGGACTTCGTGGACATTAATGAGAGTTACTGTGATCATATTAGTGTCCTTTCCGTTGGAGGTTGTTAGATGCTACATGCTTATGGAATTAATGACATATTTGGCTATGGATTTGATTTAATTTTAATTTTTCAATGTATATCCCGCCATATCCCACAAGCAGGCTCAGGGCGGCTTATAACAATAAAACAACATATTAAAATCCGCATATCTGTGTTAATATGTTAATATAATTAAATCAAAAGAGTTTCCGGCTCCACGTTAGGAAGAACGTCCTGACCGTTAGAGCGGTTCCTCAGTGGAACAGGCTTCCTCGGGAGGTGGTGGGCTCTCCTTCCTTGGAGGTTTTGAAACAGAGGCCAGATGGCCATCCGACAGCAATGAAGATCCTGTGAATTTAGGGAAAGGAATTTGTGAGTTTCCTGCATTGTGCAAGGGGTTGGACTAGATGACCCTGAAGGGTATATCAAGATTACAAACAGCATCATAAAAATGGACACTGCTTTGTAGTTACAGTAGTTGCTTGGTAGTTGCAGTGACTTTATGTTATATCGTGCACAAGCATGGTTCCTGTGGTCTTGTTATATTATGCTCAGGGCTTTTATTGTAGCAGGAACTCCTTTGCATCTTAGGCCACACACCCCTGATGTAGCCAATCCTCCAAGAGCTTACAGGGCTATTGTTATAGGGCCTACTGTCAGCTCCAGGAGGATTGGCTATATCTGGGGTGTGTGGCCTAAGATGCAAAGGAGTTCCTGCTACAAAAGAAGCCCTGACTTATAACAGTCGATCCGTGCAGTGAGCAATGATCTTAAAAGTGCCGCAAAGGAAACAGTTTTGAACCAATTTGTGTCTGGAAAGAGGTAAAACAAAATTAAAGCACCCGGGGTCGCCATTAGTCAGCTGCATCCAGGAAACCAGCAGGCACCAGGAGAACCACAGGATCCTGGATGGAGACTACAGGAAGGTCGAAGTGAGCATAAGCTTGATAGCAGGGTGTTCAGTGATGGAATTGGGTTGGATTTGCTGGTTGGTGGGAGGCAGAGAAGAAGATGATATTGGATTTATATCCCGCCCTCTACTCCGAATCTCAGAGCGGCTCACAATCTCCTTTATCTTCCTCCCCCACAACAGACACCCTGTGAGGTGGGTGGGGCTGAGAGAGCACTTACAGCAGCTGCCCTTTCAAGGACAATCTCTGCCAGAGCAATGGCTAACCCAAGGCCATTCTAGCAACTGCAAGTGGAGGAATGGGGAATCAAACCCGGTTCTCCCAGATAAGAGTACGCAAACTTAGCCACTACACCATACTGCCTCTCAGGAGACAGACACCCTGTGAGGTGGGTGGGGCTGAGAGGGCTCTCTCAGCAGCTGCCCTTTCAAGGACAACCTCTGCCAGAGCGATGGCTGACCCAAGGCCATTCCAGCAGGTGCAAGTGGAGGAGTGGGGAATCAAACCTGGTTCTCCCAGATAAGAGTCTGCACACTTCACCACTACACCAAACTGGCTCTCCAGGAAGCCTTTTCCCCTGAGGAACTGCTCTAACAGTCAGGAAGTTCTTCCTATTGTTGAGCCGGAAACTCTTTTGATTTAATTATTTTGACATATTAACAACAGAGAATACGCTGGAAAGCAAGAAGAGGAGGGAGACATGGCGTCTGCCTATATTGAAGTTATTATACTCAGTGGTGATGGTTGGAGATCTGGAAAAGAAACCTAATATAAAATGAAGCAGTAGACAAGTCGCACCTTTAAGACCATTTATTCAGAATGTGAGCTTTCGTATGCTCTTAAGCAGACTTCATCAGACATATGGGAATGGACGCAGCAATTCTTAATAGAAGTGTGCAGTGTGGAATCAGGGGAATGTTTTTAGCAGATTAAACGAATCACAAATAGGACCTGTGTTTGTTAGTGCAGGACAAAACGGCTGAAAAAACACTAGGTATAAAGATTACCTGTTCAGAAACTTGTGCCCGAGGTTTATGATGATTTTGATACAAGATGCTCCTGTCTTTGGCAGTTAACTCAGGAAGGAGGTTACTTTGGTGTTATCCCATGGGATGCTGTTACGGAGATCTGATGAGTATATCTGAGTGTCATCAAGTGATGACCTTACAAACACCAGTTGATTACCATAAGAAGATATTAGATTTATACCCCACCCTCCACTTCGAATCTCAGAGCGGCTCACAATCTCCTTTATCTTCTCCCCCCACAACAGACACCCTGTGAGGTGGGTGGGGCTGAGAGGACTCTCACAGCAGCTGCCCTTTCAAGGACAACCTCTGCCAGGAGTATGGCTGACCCAAGGCCATTCCAGCAGCTGCAAGTTCTCCCAGATAAGAGTCCACACACTTAACCACTACACCAAACTGGCTCTCAGGAGACAGACACCCTGTGAGGTGGGTGGGGCTGAGAGAGCTCTCCCAGCAGCTGACCTTTCAAGGACAACTCCTGCCAGAGCTATGGCTGACCCAAGGCCATTCCAGCAGCTGCAAGTGGAGGAGTGGGGAATCAAACCCGGTTCTCCCAGATAAGAGTCCACACACTTAACCACTACACCAAACTGGCTCTCTAAGTTAGCTATGACTTGACCAGTGCTTTATACATGCAGGCAGATTTGACCTGGATAGTTCAGTGGATTGCCTATTCTCATCAGATCTCGTAACCTAAGCTGGGTCAGCCCTGGTTTGTACATGGATTTGGTACCACCAAGGAAGTCTAGGGTTGCTGCATAGAGATGATAGCAGACTTGCGTCAAAAACCTTATGGAGCAGCCAGAAGTTTGGTGCAAGTTGATGGTACTTGCCACCAATGTTCCCTCTAAGCTGTGGAGTCTTGTGAGCAAAAATTCTACTTTGTGAGCTGCTGGCATTAAAGGTTTTGAGCTACTGCATACATTAGCTTGCTCCGGGGCCATTTTTCCTGAACAAAGGCAAAAATGTGTGAGCCGGAGGCTGAAAAACTGTGGGCTAGCTCACACTAACTCAGCTTAGAGGGAATGCTGCTTTTAACCACCAAAAAAAGCCATCCTCTGTTTCGTATATACTCAGGTATCTTATCCCAATATGCTTGGAGCTCTGTGCAGTTCCTCCAGATACGTAGAAATGTGCCAGTCATGCCTCGGCATTTGCTAGAAACTGAGCTAAACGTTCTTGCCTGTCCTTTCTGAATACTCACTCTTGGCATCTTCTTTTCCCGCCAGGCAAACTTGAGCGAACAGCAGTTCTCCTCCAACGTGTTTGTCAGGGCCCTGATGACGTCGGTGTGCCATTCAGCTGTTGTCTGTAAGCATCTGTGTGTGTGTGTGTGTCACTGGTGGGGAGGGAGCTGTGATCGGCAGGGAGCGTTGTGCTCTGGTTATCGAGGGCACTCGAATTTCATTCAGTTTCTTGGTTTGTCATAGGAAATGGAGCACAGGTCTTTCAGTAGCTGCTAGCTCCAAAGTATAGATGGAACACTGTCTGGGGCAGTGATGCTCTGTATTCTTGGTGGGGGGAAGCTACAGTGGGAGGGCTTGGGGAATTCTGGTCCCACTTGTGGGACCTCCTGATGACACCTGGGTTTTGGCTGCTGTGTGACACAGTATTAGACCGGATAGCCCATTTGCTTGATCCAACATGACTCCTCTTACAATCAGGACTTTTTTTGTAGCAGGAACTCCTTTGCGTATTAGGCTACACCCCCTGATGTAGCCAATCCTCCAAAAGCTTACAGGGCCTTCTGTAAGTGCAAGGAGGATTGCCTACTTCAGGGGGTGTGGCCTAATATGCAAAGGAGTTCCTGCTACAAAAGAAGGCCTGCTTACCATCTTATGAAATGATCTTATTGGTCAACCTAGCTTTAATGTTGCCTCCTCCAGCTGGCAATGGGGCCTTTCAACAGTGGGCAATCACTGAGGGGCTTTTTAGGGAAGGTACAAGAGGCATGGCCTACTTGGGGGCCAGGCAATGAGGCCCCCAATCTCCTTTTGGATTTGAAGTGTACATACAATAAGAATATCTCAAAAGCCTTGCTAGATCAGACTTATAGTCCATCTAGTCCAGCAACAGGGCAGAGTGGCTGAGACCTTCATAAGAAAATAAAAGAGTCCTACTCAATCAGACCAATGGCCCATCCAGTACAGTATCCCGTCTCACACAGCGGCTGTCTGTCTCACACAGGCTTGCTGGATCAGAGCAGTGGTCCATCCAGTACAGCATCCTCTCACAAAGTGGCCAGCCAGTTTCTCTGGAGGGCCAACAACAGTTCACGGAGGCCGATGCCTTCATATGAATATCAGAAGAGCCCTGCTGGATCAGACCAGTGGTCCACCTAGTCTAGCATCCTATCTCACACAGTGGCCAACCAGTTCCTCTGGAGGGCCAACAGCAGGGCATGGAGGCCGATGCCTTCATAAGGACATCAGAAGAGCCCTGCGGAATCAGACCAGTGGTCCTTCGAGTCCAGCATCCTGTTTCACAGTGGCCAACCAGTTCATCCAGATGACTGACAGCAGGGCATAAAGGCTGAGGCCTTCATAAGAACATCAGAAGAGCCCTGCTGGATCAGAGCAGTGGTCCATCCAGTACAGCATCCTCTCACAAAGTGGCCAGCCAGTTTCTCTGGAGGGCCAACAACAGTTCACGGAGGCCGATGCCTTCATATGAATATCAGAAGAGCCCTGCTGGATCAGACCAGAGGCCAATCTAGTCCATCAGCCTGTCACACACAGTGGCCAACCAGTTCCTCTGGAGGGCCAACAGCAGGGCATGGAGGCCGATGCCTTCATAAGGACATCAGAAGAGCCCTGCTGGATCAGACCAGTGGTCGCTCTAGTCCAGCATCCTGTCTCACACAGTGGCCAATCAGTACCTCCGGACAGCCAGTGACAGGGCAGAGAGGCTGAGGCCTTCCGCTGATTGCCTCCCAGGTGTGGGATTCAGAGGATTTTTGGGACCATCTGGGAACTTCCTATATTGTGAAACATGTTCATTTTAAAAAGTATTGTTTTATCATTACGGTGAACATTTTTAGGGGGCCTCTCCACCCCAATAGGGCCCGAAAGGCACAGTACCTGAATCAGACCATTAGTCCAGCAAGGGCCAGTCCTATCTACTCAGACTGGCAGCGGCCCCTTGGGATCTCGGGCAAAGGTCTTTCATATCACCTACTGCCTGGTCCTTTTGGGGTTTTATTTAAACTGGAGATCCCGGGGATCGAACCGTGGACTTTTTATTATTATTTGTGACTTATTTATCACTTTCGACTTTTATCCCGCCCTCTCCGCAAGCGGACTCAGGGTGGCTAACAGTCAAAATCAGACAAATGCGCGGCAAACAGATGCTCTGCCGCCGAGTAGCAGTGGAAGGCGAGAGCTACGTAGGTCTTTGTCGGGGCTTGAAAGGCAGGTCAGAAACGGACAAAGGTGGTGAGCGATCCTTTCCTCCTCCTGCCCCTGCAGTCGAGAACCCCTACCGGATGGACAGCTCGGTGATCAAGAGCCGCACCAAGCTGCTGCAGAAATACGTGAGCGACGAGCACAAAGAGCTCCAGGCCCTCTACGCCCTGCAGGCCCTCGTGGTGAAGCTGGACCAGCCGGCAAGTAAGTGGGACGCCCAGGCCCAGCGTTTCCAGGTTCTAGGCCAGGGGTGGCCAAAACTGGCTTAACGTAAGAGCCACATAGAATAAACGTCAGATGTGTGAGAGCCGCAGGACGCGAACATCAGATGTTTGAGAGCCGAAGGAAGGGAGGAGGCTAAAGAGATGGGGAGGGGGGAAGAGGTGTAGAGAGTACAACTTTAAATGCATTCTCCAAGCCACCGGCTGGTATGGCTTAGAGAAGTGATTTAAAGAGACAGATATCTCCCAAGCCGCACGCCATGTGTGAAAGAGCCACAGTTTGGCCACCCCCGTTCTAAGGTCTTGCGCAGCTTTTTTTTGGGGGGGGGAGGGGGGGATATGATGATGTCGCAGAGTGTCATCACGTTGGGGATGTCATGGCTGTTGGAAGCGGGGCTTCGCCCGCCAGCCTCGTGGCCGGTGGTTGGCAGGATCCCTTGAAATGGGGTGGGGAGTCCCCTACTCTCTCCTCGGGGGCTGGTAAGGTTGCTTATAAGTCCAGCTTCTACCCAGAATTAAACTTGGTTAGTCTTAAAGGTGGCACTGGACTCGGGTCTTCGTTCTGCTTTTCAGTTTCTTTAAACCGCCCCTGCTTGGTTTTGTGGTTTTAACGTTGCTGATTTTGTTGGATTGTGTTTTTTTTTTTTTATGGACGCTTTGATTATATGTAGGGTTGCTAGCTCTGTGTGGGGAGATACCTGGAGGTTTTGAGTGGCAGAGCTGAGGGGGGCTGTGTGTGGAGATTTTAAGAGGGGAGGGACTTCAGCAGCACGCAACGCAAAGCAGCCATTTTCACCAGGGGAGCAGCAGGAGGACTCCAGGCCGCACCTCAAAGTTGTCGGTCCTGATTTTACAGCATTCCTGACCAGTCTCTTCAGGGCCTGCATGTCGCTATGCAGCAGGGGTGGCCAAACTGCAGCTCTGGGAACCACATGTGGCTCTTTTCACGCACATTGTGTGGCTCTCAAGGCCCCCCCCCCACACCATCCTGTCGGCCAGCTTGGAGAAGCCGTTTCTTTCTTTAAAAATCACTTCGCCAAGCCAGCCAGCAGCTTGGAGAAGGCGTTTAAAGTTAAAGTTGCTTTCTTTCCACCTCTCTCTCCCCACCTTCCTTCCTTCCTCTGTCAAACATCTGACATTCGTGTGTTGCAGATCTCAAACGTCTGACGTTTATTATTTTTGGCCAGCTCCGCCATGGAGTTTGGACATGTTGCTGTATAATTGAGCTGTCTCCTTACAGTGGAAATTGGCAGTGGTGACATGAGAACTATGAGGCGATGTACCAAAAATTTCAACCAGCCTTTCTCTGTTCGGGGTGGTGGAAGAGTGTCTTGGAGCTGCAGCTTATTCCTCTCTCTCTCTCTGCACCTCCAGATCTGCTCCGCGTGTTCTTTGACACTTTGTACGACGAGGACGTGATTAAAGAGGAAGCCTTCTACAAGTGGGAGTCGAGCAAAGACCCGGCCGAGCAGCAAGGGAAGGGGGTCGCGCTCAAATCGGTCACCGCTTTCTACACTTGGCTGCGGGAAGCCGAGGACGAATCCGACAACAACTGAGTGCCGGCACCGGGAAGGGGCGGGGGGGGGGGCGGCCCGACCGAGCCCGCCAAGCTGCTCCCACCCACCCACCCCCCGTTCCCCGGAGCCTTGGACTTCCTCAGTGGGGGTAGCGTGGAGGGAAGGGCCAGCGGGTCCGAGCACCGCTGCCCTCCCTCCCCTTCTCCCCTTTAGGACTTCTCCTTCCTTTGATTTTTTTTTTGTTGGGGTTTTTTTTTTCTCGTTTTGTTTTAAAGGCCTGTATTGGTTTGTGTCTGACGATAATAAATTGATGCCGAAGGAGGTAAGTGTTGCTGTGGGAGCGCCGCTCAATCCCCTCCCGCCCTCCGGGCGCACCTGGATGATTTTAACGTGCGGGAGGGGCGGCCCCCCCCCCCCCGACTTTTGCAGTTTGCAAAGCACCCCCGAAACACGTCTCCGGAAGAGGGTCAGGGGGAGGCCGATGACTGCCGCTTCCCCCCCCCGCCGCCCACCCGCCCACCCTTCCCAGTTATTGCTGAAATATAGAGAGAGTATATAAATATATATATAAAATATAAATATAGACTTATTAAATCTTTTTTGGAGGTTTGGGAGGATAGGACTCTAGCGTCCGCAGACTTTCGTCCTCTTTTTTCCCCCTTTTTGTTCCCTCACCCCTTCCCCCCCCCATACACTGACTCGCACCCTCGAATCACCGCCTGGAATCACACAAACCTCTCGATGGATTTGTTATTATTTTTTAAAAGGAAAAAAAATCATTTCAAAACATCCACCTTGGGTTTTTTTTTTGGGGGGGGGAGCTGCTCGAACATCACTGGCAGGGGGTGGGGGGGATGTGTTGCCTAGCCCGCCCACCCACCACCGTGCTTTCTTTATTGGCTCCTCAGCCCAGTTCCCACTTCCACCCACCCCTTCCCCCCCACCCACACACACACACACACACACAGGGCCACGGTTTCGCAATCCGCTTTGTCCACTCTGGACAGTTTAAAGGGAGCCACGCCTGTAATTAAAAAAAGGGGGGGAGGAGAAAACGAAGATTCAATTACCGGTCACATGAATTTGTAAATATTTTTTTGCTTTTTTTTTCTTTATGGAGTATTTAATTGAAGATTTAAAGGCATCTTTTCACCGTAAACTGGAAATAAAAAAAAAAGAACATTGCTAAACCAAGGTGACGTGTGGTGCTGTCCCCCGTCCGGCGTCACCTGGGTAGGTTTTGTCCCCAGGGCGGGCTTTTCCCGAGCCCGGTTCCGACTGTCCGGCCCAGCAGGGGTTTCCGCACTGCTTTCTTTCGGGGAGAACCGCCCAGGCCTTCGGAAGGATGAGCTGTCCCCCAGCATCCAAGAGCTCGAAACACGTTTGAAGCCCGAAGGATTCTCAGGAGGATGGGAGAGGAGGAGCTTGTCCTGGCCAGCAGGGGGCGCCTGCCAAGAGCAGGAACCAACGTGGCTCAACTCAGCCAGCGTCTCCGGCTTGGTGAAGCGTTGCAAGCGTGGCTGCGCGTGGGCACAAAATACGCCTTTTTCTTTTCTTTTTGGGCCACGTCAGTTTGGGAGATTTGAGTGTTGGAAGAGCGGCAAGCCATTCTTGAATTGTGTGATGTGGGTGGGTATCACGGGGGTATGAAAAAGCTGCCCAAGGGAGCTTCAGTTTTTAAGACCAATGAATGCAGCACAGAGTTGCCTAGATCAGGGGGTGGCCAAACTCGCTTAATGGAAGAGCCACATAGAATAAATGTCAGATGTTGGGAGTGCCACAAGACACGAGCGTCAGATCTTTTGAGAGTCGGAAGGAAGGAAGGCAGGCAAATGGGGTGGGGGGGGGAGAGATGGAAAGAAAGCAACTTTAAATGTAAGTAAAGTATATTTTTGTATCCCACCCTCCCCCGCCAAAGGCAGGCTCAAGGCGGCTCACAGACATGGGACAACCATGATTTCGATAAAATACAATCGAGACAAAGGCAGATTAAAATACAATTAAGTTACCGTTCTAGATTAAATTAAAATAGATAAAACAGCTGTTATAAGTTAAAAGTTGATGGTTAAGGTGCTACAGTTTCACAGTCATGTATAAGATGGCTAGGTGGCTACAAGTCAATTTAGCCGGGTTCTGTCTTAAAAGCAAGCTGAAAGAGGATGGTTTTGCAAGCCCTGCGGAACTGATTCAAGTCCCGCAGGGCTCGCACCACCTCTGGGAGTTGATTCCACCATCGGGGGGCCATCGCTGAAAAGGCTTGCTCCCTCGTTGTTTTCAATCTAGCCTCTCTTGGCCCAGGGATTTTTAAAAGGTTTTGAGAACTAGATCTCAGTGCTCTCTGCTAACTAGCTTGGGGAAGTGATTTTAAGAACCTTGACTGATTTTAAGAACCACACAATATGTGCGAAAGAGCCACGTGTGGTTCCCGAGCCACAGTTCGACCACCCCTGGCTTAGGTAGTCCACTATTCATTAATAAGATGCTGGAGTAAGAAGCAACATATGAACACATGAAGCTGCCTTCTACTGAATCAGACCCTCGGTCTATCAAAGGCAGTATTGTCTACTCAGACTGGCAGCAGCTCTCCAGGGTCTCAAGCTGAGGATTTTCGTACCTGCTTGTTGCCTGGACCCTTTTCAGTTGGAGATGCCGGGGGTTGAACCTGGGACCTTACGTTTACCAAGCAGATGCTCTACCACTGTGCCACCGTCCCTCCGAGTTTAAAGTTGAATCCCTTGACCTAAATCATCTTGATTGTTCTGCCAACGCTACTCATAATCTCGATGGAGTGAGGTGTATGAGGGCAATATGTCGCGATCCCTTAGAGAACACATCGCAGACTTTAATTTTGGCTGTTCAGAGGCGAGGCATAGGTGACGAGGGAGAAATCTGTGCCTACCCAGTTTACCCCTAGACTTAGAAGCAGGAAGAGATGAAGACTGATGTTCTGGGCCTGAGGTTGCAGTAGCAAAAAGCAAGAGAGGCCGTGGGAGACAAAATTGAACCACAGTAAATATACTAAAGGCACAAAGTTCCATACAAAGCGTTCAGCTATATATCACAGTGTAAATAATTCATAGTTCTGCAATCAATATAAGCCACGCAACCCATATTGTTACATGGATTATATTGATTGCAGGATGACTATGAATTATTTCAACTATGATATATAGTTGAATATTTTGTATTGAACTTTGTTATCTGCCTTTAGTATATTTACAGTGGTTTAAGGAGCCTTGTGGCGCAGAGTGCTAAAGCTGCAGTACTGCGGTCCAAACTCTCACGACCTGAGTTCAATCCCAGCAGAAGCTGGGTTCAAGTAGCCGGCTCAAGGTTGACTCAGCCTTCCATCCTTCCAAGGTTGGTAAAATGAATACTCAGCTTGCTGGGGGGGAAGTGTAGATGACTGGGGAAGGCAATGGCCAACCACCCCGTAAAAAGTCTGCCGTGAAAACGTGATGTGATGTCACCCCAGAGTCGGAAATGACTGGTGCTTGCACAGGGGACTACCTTTACCTTTGTCTCCCACGGTCCCTCTTGGTTTTTGCTGCTGCAACTTTGAAGACCGTGGTGCTTACCTTTTGGCTTATGCGGGGCCTAGCGCTGCCGTGTCTCCTCCGGCAACCAGCAGGGAGGGGGGCTTACAGGGGCAGCAGGAAAGCCCATCAGATGTACAGCAATCGGTCTGGGTGCCCACGTCATGTTGGGGTGACACTGGCATTTGGGCTTAAAGAAAGGAAAGGTCTCCTGTGCGAGCACCAGTCGTTTCCGACTCGGAGGTGACATTGCTTTCACAATGTTTTCACGGCAGACTTTTGACGGGGTGGTTTGCCATTGCCTTCCCCGGTCATCTACACTTTCCCCCCAGCAAGCTGGGGACTCATTTGACCGACCTCGGAAGGATAGAAGGCTGAGTCAACCTCAAGCCGGCTATCTGAAAACCCAGCTTCCGCTGGGGATCGATCTCAGGTCATGAGCAGAGCTTAGGACTGCAGTACTGCAGCTTTAACACTCTGCTCCACGGGGCTCTTTGGACTAAAACACTACAGTAAATTTTGCTTCTACCATGAGTTTTTGTCCAAATATCAGAGTGACCTCCCGGATGTGATGATGTTACTTCCTGGTCACATGGGCAGCAATGTAGACACTTTACTACATGTCCAGTGGATCTCCAGTTTGATGTAGAGAGACAGTTTGGTGTCGTGGTTAAGTGTGTGGAGTTTTATCTGGGAGAACCGGGTTTGATTCCCCACTCCTCCACGTGCACCTGCTGGAATAGCCTTGGGTCAGCCATAGCTCTCACAGGAATTGTCCTTGAATGGGCAGCTTCTGGGAGAGCTCTCTCGGCCCCACCCACCTCACAGGATGTCTTTTGGGGGGGGGGGATGATTAAGGAGATTGTGACCGCTCTGAGATTCAGGGTATAGGGCAGGATATAAATCCAATATCTTCTTCCCAGGGCCTTCAGTGCTTGAGGTCTAGAAACTTGAATTTAGATAGACAGGCTTCCCAGTAAGCCAAACTGACAGGTTCAGCTCCGTGAAATTCCAAGTTTTGACTGCTGAGCTCTGTTCTCCGGTAGTTCTCTAGTATCTTGAAAGCAAGAAATTTTCCAAGTTGGGCAAGTTTCTCTGTCGAAGTCAGGAGTGCCTACTCAGACTGGCAGCAGCTCTCCAGGATCTTGGGCAGAGGTTTTTCCCGTCACCTCCTGCCTTCTTTTTAACTGGAGATTCTGGGGATTGAACCTGGGACCTTCTGCGCGCCAAGCAGAGGCTCTGCCACAAAGCCATGGCTCTTCCCTGAATGAAGTTCTTTAACCTGAGTGGTCTATCAAGATCAGTATTGTCTACTCAAGACTGGCAGCAGCTCTCCAGGATCTCGGGCAGAGGTCTTTCCCATCATCTACTGCCTGGTCCAATTTAACTGGAGATTCTGGGATTGAACATGGGCCTTTTTGTGTGGCAGACAAAGGCTCTACCACTGAGCTGCGTCCCCTCTGCTGAGTATCGTCCACTCTGACTGGCAGGGGCTCGCCAGGGTTTCAGGTGGAGCTCTTTCACATCACCTACTACCTGATCTTTAATGAGATGCCGGGGATCGAACCTGCAGTCTGCACGCCAAGGCAATGTTGCATTCCTGACCCGTGGTCCTTTCCTAAAGGAGGGGGGGGGAGGTCTCTCTACAGTGAACTTTCAGAAGGGGATAGCAAAATGAGCGCTGGTGCCAAGGTTGCATTGATGAAAGCCAGGACTTTTTTTTTTAGCAGGAACTCCTTTGCATATTAGGCCACAGCCCCTGATGTAGCCAATCCTGGAGCTTACAGTAGGCCCTGTACGAAGAGCCCAGTGAATTCTTGGAGGATTGGCTACATCAAGAGGCTGTAACCTAATGTGCAAAGGAGTTCCTGCTACAAAAAATGCCCCGATAGCCGGTACACATGAAGTGAATGGGAATCCGCACCCTCCCTTTGAAAACATCTAGACACAAATACAGAGATACAGGTGCAGCCACAAAGGAAACCTTATTAAAGGGCTGCAAGGGAGCTGTGAAGACACAATTGCACGTCCGTGTAGCGTTAAGGCAAATGGGTATCACTCCTGTTGGTCCCCGATTCTTCCACAAGTGCAGAAGCGCTAGGTTCAAAAACTCTTCTATTGGTTTCCCTTTCTACTTAATAGGTTTCTGTTGGGAACAAGGCTGGATTTCTATATATTTTGCAGTTGGCACAGGTGTGTTAGGGTTGGATCCCCAGCGTCTGCTGTGGATCCAACCCTAACACACCTGTGCCAACTGCATCACGAAGGAAGGAAAAGATGGAGGGGGATAATTTCTGTCAATTTCCCCTTCTTGCTTGCAGCATCTAATATTGTATCCTCTGCTCTTTCTGAGGATTTTCCAGCTTTCAAGAGAGCGGCTTTTCTGGGCATCTGGTAAAAATCCTTTTCGCTAAGCTCACTTGCGGAAGTTTTGTCTAAACCTTTTGTTGTTGTCTGGCTGTTGGAAATTAGTACTGCATTAACTCACCTCCTAGGATATATTCGACGCAATGTTCAGAATCCGGCCAGCTGAGGATTCCAGCTTTGGATTTAAAACCCAAGTTTCTGGCTCTCTGTGTGGTGAAATTTTTAACATGTACACGAGCAGTCTGTCAGCTCTTGGTCCGTGCCCCTCTTGTGCCGTGGATGGAAGTTAGCGCCCCTTCTTTTTTGCTGCCCCTTCATGCTCGTCTGCTTGATACACCCCGTGTTTGCCCTGGCATGGAGTTGGGAGGTATTTGGGACCCTTTGTGCTTCCAAACCTAAGAGTAAGCTCTTGCATATGATGCAGACACCACAAAGGGGGTGGGCCAGTCCTAGAATTTTGGATTCTTTCACGCAGCGCACCGGGATAGGGGAAGATCATGTCTATAAAAAGGTGTGCGTGTGCTAGGCATGGTAGAGCAAGGAGGCAGCTATGCACGTGGTATTCTCCAGGGGTGCCTGGAGCTCAGTGGTTTGACCATTGATGATAGCCCTCCTTGTTTAGTGGGAATGATTGTCATAAGAACATAAAAGCCATGTTGGATCAGGCCAATGGCCCCTCCAGTCCAGCACTCTGTCACATAAGAACATAAGAGAAGCCCTGTTGGATCAGGCCAATGGCCCCTCCAGTCCAACACTCTGTGTCACATAAGAACATAAGAGAAGCCCTGTTGGATCAGGCCAATGGCCCCTCCAGTCCAACACTCTGTGTCACATAAGAACATAAGAGAAGCCATGTTGGATCAGGCCAATGGCCCATCCAGTCCAGCACTCTGTGTCACAGAAGAACATAAGAGAAGCCCTGTTGGATCAGGCCAATGGCCCATCCAGTCCAACACACTGGGTCACACAGTGGCCAAAAACTCAGGTGCCATCAGGAAGTCCCCAGTGAAGCCAGGACACTAGAAGCCCTCCCACTGTGCCCCCCCCCCCCCAAGCACCAAGAATAAAGAGCATCACATGCCCCAGACAGAATTCCAGCTAAACCTGTGGGTTAGCCATAGCTTCTGTAGGAGTTGTCCTTGAAAGGGCAGCCACTGTGAGAGCCCTCTCAGCCCCACCCACCTGTCTGTTGTGGGGGGAGAAGATATAGGCGATGGTAAGCAGCTCTGAGTCTGATTCAGAGAGAAGGGCAGGGCATAAATCTGCAGTCGTCTTCTTAATAGCAACTGATGGACCTCTGCTCCATATGTTGATCCAATCCCCTCTTGAAGCTGTCTATGATGTAGCTGCCACCACCTCCTGTGGCAGTGAATGCCTTTGGGTGAAGAAGGACTTCCCTTTTATCCGTTCTAACCCGACTGCTCAGCAATTTCACTGAGTGTCCACAAGTTCTTGTATTGTTAGAAAGGGGGGGGGGGGAAGTGCTTCTTCCTCTACCTTCACTGTCCCATGCATAATCTTGTAAACCAACGGTAGCTCTCCAGATCTTTTTTTGCCTACAACTTCCATCAGCCCCAGCCAGCATGGCCAATGGCTTGGGCTGATGGGAGTTGTAGGCAAAAAAAAAAAACATCTGGAGAGCTACCATTGGCCACCCCTGTTGTAAACCTCCATTATGTCACTCCTCTCTCAGTCAACGCTTCTTCTTTTGCCTTCCGTCTTTCCCAGCATCAGGGTCTTCTCCAGGGAGTGCTCCCTTCTCATTGGGTGGCCAAAGTATTTGAGCTTCAGCTTCAGCATCTGACCTTCCAGGGAACAGTCAGGGTGGATTTCCCTTAGGACTGACTGATTCAAGGGACTCTCAAGATTCTTCTCCAGCACCGCAGCTCAAAAGCATCTATTCTTCTGCACTCGGCCTTCCTTATGGTCCAGCTCTCACAGCCATACATTAATACTGGGAATACCATCGCTTTGACTATACGGACTTTTGTTGGCAGGGTGATGTCTCTACTTTTTATTATACTGCCCAGGTTCGCCATAGCTGTCCTAATAGCCACTGATGGACCTCTGCTCCAGATATTTATCCAATCCCCTCTTGAAGCTGTCTATGCTTGCAGCCACCGCCACCTCCTGCGGCAGTGAATTCCAAGTGTTAATCATCCTTTGAGTTAGAACAGGGGGGCTGAACTCATTTGTTACGAGGGACGAATCTGACATACACATCGCTTTGTCGGGCTGGGCCCTGCGTGCTGTAAACGTAACACAGGGTACCAGAGTTATCAACTTTATAAAGGTGATCTAGGGTGTCAAATGGCAGTAGCGGGGGAATGAGAATCGCAGGTCTGATTGGGTAGTAGGAGTGGAGACACTGGCACTGGTAATGAGACAGAGAACCTAGGTCTCAGTTTGGTCCATGAGGATTCAGTCTATGAGGATGGAAAGACTAAATGGGCATGTGTCTGACATTAGAAAATGAAACATTCAAAAACTAGTGCATTTAACATTTAACCTTCCAGGACATTCAGCTGCTGATTTAAGAGTAGCCGTTCTCTTACAAAGAAATTTCAAAAGGGAGATGAGAAAGAGAGACTGCTGAATTGCAACTAATGAAGCTCAAGACAATGCATCCTCCTGGACTGAATTGAGACCTAGGTTTCCTGTCTCATTACCAACGCCTGCTATTGTCATTTGGCATCTAAAACCACTCCCCTCTCCAAGATATAAGGACTAAGGGACTCACATTTTTAGCTTTACCTGAAGAAGTGAGCAGTGGCCGACAAAAGCTCGTGCTCTGTGGTGCTACTAGACTCTTGCTTCTTTCCACTAATAAAGATTGCAAGCTGTGCTGTCAGGTTTCTTCCTTCCCCTACCTTCATCTGTTTAAACTGGAGAGGTGGCTGTCTCCAAGTGAAATCATATGTTGATTTCAGACTGGGCAAAATCAGTGCTAGAAAGGTAGCCAGGGAGGGAGATATATCGAACTGGAACATATGGAACCAAAAAATTAGTTAGAGCGGTTCCTCAGTGGAACAGGCTTCCTCAGGAGGTGGTGGGCTCTCCTTCCTTTTTAAACAGAGGCAAGATGGCCATCTGACAACAATGCTGATCCTGTGAACTTGGGGGGAAGTACTTGTGGATTTCCTGCACTGTGCAGGGGGTTGGACTAGATGATCCGGGGGAGGGGGGTTGCTTCCAACTCTATGATTCTATGATAAATATTTTTAAATTCTTAGTCATCTACTTCTAGTCATTACACTTTGGAATCCAATCCAAGTGTTCTAATTCTTAAACAGGGTCTTCTTGAAAGAGAATAAAATCCCAGATAGGCACTGAGAAATCTAATGTTTTTTTTTTTTTTTTTTAAACCCTTTTCAGAATAAGCCAAAACAATTTCCTTTTAATTCTCCTTTCCCTTTATCCCAATATGCCCCTTCCTTTTAACACAGAGAGAGAGAGAGGGAGAGAGAGAGAGACCAAGTCTCAAAAAAACCATCAGAGCACAACTATCTCAGTGTAAACCTTTTAACACAGAGAGAGAGAGGGAGAGAGAGAGACCAAGTCTCAAAAAAACCATCTGAGCACAACTATCTCAGTGTAAATTGTGATTGCCAGAAAAATCCATCCACCACCTTCTTCTCTCTGAAGAACAAAAGCTTCTACCTAAAATGAAACATTGCTGTTCCTAAAAGAGTCATAAGAGAACAATAAGACTTTATTGAAGAAATTCAAGAAAAGGTATAAAAACAAGGCAAATACTTCAGCATCACCAAAATGAACAAAATACCAGAAAGCCAACTAACTGCCTTTTACTGGAGTCCTAACACTAACACAAAGAGTCCCGGAGCATGAAACAAGTATCATGATGGCAGCAAGGAGGGGTAGAAAGAAAGGGTAAAGGGAAAAGGTAAGGTTACTAACACCTGCAGAAAATCAGAGAACACTGTGTTACAGGAAGACCCTATTTATACGTTACCAATTTCAGCCGGATCAATAACGGAGGCTGCGGAGACGAGGAATCAGGAAAGCAGTTTCTTTATTTAACGTGCATAAGCGCTCTATACACGGGCTTCAGAGAGAGAGTCTGGACTCTAAACTCTGAGCAGCAAATTACAGTTGCCTGCCGCCTTTTATTGGGTTTCTTCACCCCAACTGCCAACTCAAAACACCCATGTTCTCCTTCTTGTGGGACGGTGCCTACGTCACACTTTAACCACAATTCGGGTTGTTTTTCAGCTCTCTGAGCCCCTGTTAGGGCTCCTATTGGCCCCCTATTTCCATATATAGAAGTATTCTACACACACACACATACCTTCTTGCTCCATTGCTAGCACCTGCCATAGTTCCTCTTATGCTTCTTGATGGCGCTTTCACCCTGCGGTTTCTAGAAAGGGCAATGACCTTTTGTAGTTCCCTTTTCTCTCTGCAAGCTAATACTCCTTTGCTACAAACTGCTACAGAAGATTGCTTTTCAAAAGCACTTTCATACATTTCTAGCATTGCTAAAGCCATATATATATTGATTGGGTATTGGTATTGATTCTGGCTCAATGCCACAACTGCAGTTAGCGGGAACAATTCCCCCGCCAACCCTTCCAAAATATTTAACGTTCTTTTTCAAACACATAAAATAAGAACCAGATGGTACAAGTTGCCAATGCCAGCAAACTTGCATAGAATTCATCCTTCTATAGATTCTCATTGTTGGAAAGGTTGTTGGCACAACTGCAGACTTTTGTCACAGGTGGTGCGGCTGTTCTGAAATTAACAGATATTTAATTTTTCGCCACATATCTTGAAGGAAATCAAACATATCTCTGGACATAGCTTGCCTCTTAGTTTGAAGACGGTACTACTGAATTCCTGGGGATGCTAAGGACTACACTGCAGAAAACAAATGTTACGTTCTCGATGATCTTCTTCGTGGTCTCTGTGCATTCACACATATGGGTATTCCGCAGGATAGGCCCTGACCTCGGAGAGTTCAAAAGCAATCTTGATCGTAGATCTGGCGCGCCTCCCACTCGTCCTGGGGAGGAGGCAGCTACTGCGCATGCCTGGACGAGGGGGAGGTGCTTAGCCACTCACTTTCTTCCTTACCGCCGACCGGATCGCACCTCCCTCGTTGATCTCCAACTTCTTCACTGCAATCTTCACTACAATCTTCACAATCCAGCCTCCTCTTCACTTCATTCTCGTCTTCCACTTCTCCTGGTATCGTATAAAAAAAAAACAAACAAAACCCCCCCCTCTTTTTACTACTTTTCCGGACTTTCTCCCTCCCCCCCCCCCGGGCGGATGGAAGGAAGGGACAAAATAACTTTCAAACGTTGCACCCGCTGCTCCTCTAAAATCCCCTCGTCCGACGGCCACTCTCTCTGTCTATTTTGTCTCGGGGAGGCCCATCGTACAGACTCCTGCGTGCACTGCAGCCAATTTGGCAAACAGGCCCGTAAAAACCGCGCCGCGAGGCTCAGGAGCCATCTTATGGAAACCTCCCTCCGACCGACCATGCCGCATGGCGGACAACAACAACTCGCGCCATCTTCCCCACTTCTCGCGGGAGAGACGCAGTCGGCAGCTTCCGTGGCTCAAGGTCCCTGCAAGCCTAAGTCCGGCAAACACACCAAGAAGTCGGATGACTCGAAAAAGCGCCACCGATCAGATTCCGCCCACGCGGACCCGACGGGCACGGCCAGCTCAAAGAAGCCTAAGACCGGACACTCGAGTTCGAACCCGGCCACGGGCTCGACCACAACCAAGCCGAAGGCATCGAACCCGACCACAAGCGGCTCGGGCTCGATCCCCAAAACTCCGGCATCGAAGTCGACCACAACACCGCCGATTACTCCACTGGAAATCGTGCGCATCTCATCCAGGTCCCCGTCGATCCCGAACTCTCCACCGGACCAGATACTGGAGACCCACTTTCCTATCTCCACTAAGAGCCGCCCTCTTGACCCTCGCCAATTCGTGGATCTCTCGCAACCGCTGGATGCCCACTCGCTAACCAGAGAACCCTCGACTCCGAGAGTTCTCCCAACCAGACCAAGGTCCCGCAGTCGCCGACGGTCCCACAGCCGACGCAGGGGGAGATACTATTACTACTCCCCATCGAGGTCCAGGTCCCCGTCCCCACGGGACCGAAGGAAGGTACCGACGATCGCCCTCCCCCGGCGCTTACTACGCGGACCCGAGGGACCGCCACTATCGCAGCTACCACGAATCTCCTCGATACCGAGATCGCACCGACAGACATGACCACAGTCGATACCGTGACATCTCTCCGCGCAGACACCACCCTGATCTAGAGAGACCTCTCCGGCTCCGTGACGACCCAGTGCGCCCCACCACCGAACCGGAACCTCCTTCACCATTCGAACCCGGGCAAGCTATTCCCAACAAACAACCAGCACCTCAAACCCAACCGGAATCGCACCAAGGAACCGATGTCGACTCCGAGGCGGAACTCTCCGACTCCGACCACTCTTTGGGTTCGGACCTACAATCACCAGACTCCGATATAGCCAAACCAGCAGACCTATCACCGTCAGAGGGTCCAAAGTCCTACCTCGACCTCGTCTCGAATATGGCAAACTCTCTGAACCTCAAACTCAACACAGACGCACCCAGAGTCTCGGACGTTGTATTCGACCTAGTGCATGCAGACCTTCCATCCAGTTCCTCTCTTCCCATGCTCCCTGTCCTCCTCGAAACGCTTAAAGAAGCATGGGACAAGCCAGCATCGGTACCACCAACATCCAAGAGGGTTGAAGCACTGTACAAAATACACGCACCAGACTCCAAGTTCCTATTTACCCACCCGGCTCCGAACTCGATTATCGTCCACTCCTCCTCGAAGTCGAAGCAAACGAGACACCCAGTACCTCCAGAACGAGAGGGCAAGAAGCTCGACACTATCGGGAGGAAGATATACTCCCTCACCACGGCCACGACTAAAATACACAATTACATGGCATGCTTCTCGGCATACGCCTACAACCTGGCTACCTCCCTCAACACATTAATCCCTTCGCTGCCTGAGACATCCCAGAAGACAGCGACCACTGCCCTACAGGAGTTGGCCAGAGTGAGCAAGCAGCAGATCAATACAGCCCGTCACGCTGCACAGTGCTCCTCCAAAATCCTGGCCTCAGCCATAGCCCTACGGAGGCACGCGTGGCTTAGATCCTCATCCCTCCAACCGGACATCAAATACAAGGTTGAGGACCTACCCTTCGACGGCCTTGGGTTATTTAACACAACCACAGATGACATCCTCACATCAGTAGACGATGGGAGAAAAAGGGCAAAACGACTGGGAGTCTCGCAACACCAAGGTCAATTCAATCGACAAAGGAGTTGGAGACCCAGCCACTACAAAGGAACCAGGTCTCCAAGACAACAGGAACCATGGAGACGTAAACCACAGTCCAAACCTTCCTTCCAACAAAGGTCACGCCCTCAAACGACCAAGAAAACCGCAGCCACCTCCAAGCCGTCTCTTTGACCATCCTGCCCCGAGTCGTCCAGTTCCCCCCCATCAGCCAAACCATCGCACACCCACTCGACTGCAACCATTCTACCCTGCCTGGAGGTCCATAACATCGGACTCCTGGGTCCTCGCCGTCATACAAAGGGGCTACCTCATAGAGTTTACATCCTCTCCGAAACACCACAGATTCCTCACCACACCTCCGTCCACACCCCTACAGACGGAAATCGCATCCCTGCTAGACAAGGGCGCGATAGAACCAGTTCCACCTCAATACCATCGCACCGGGTTTTACTCCCGCTACTTCCTGGTACCAAAAAAGGACGGAGGACTCCGCCCCATCCTCGACCTTCGCAAACTCAACCTGCACATAACCTACAAGAGATTCCGTATGGTCACGCTCCAGGCAATCCTTCCGCTCATCCCAGAACAATCATGGATGGCGTCCATAGACCTTCAGGATGCCTACTTCCACATTACAATCAATCACCACCACAGAAGGTTCCTCAGATTCGCCATCGGGGAGCAGCACTTCCAGTTCCGCTCTCTCCCATTCGGCCTCTCCACAGCCCCAAGGGTCTTCACCAAATGTATGGCAGTGGTAGCCGCCACACCACGACAACAACACATATCAATTTACCCGTACATAGACGACTGGCTGATCGTCGCCCATTCAAAAGAACAATTACAACTGGACGTCTCCACTACCCTCGCTCTCCTGGCCACCCTGGGCCTCCAAGTCAACCTATCAAAGTCCAAACTGGTTCCCACCCAGAGAATCCAGTTCATAGGAGCAGACATCTCCACGGTCTCTCAAACAGCTTCACTACCTCAGGACAGAGTACGCAGCATACAGTCTCTGGCCAACGCCATCATCGCCCAGCGCTCCCAAACAGCTCTCACGTTTCAGAGAATGCTAGGCCTCATGGCAGCAACCACCGCAGTCCTACCTTTCGCGAAGCTGCACATGCGACCCCTGCAAATGTGGTTCGTCAGGACCTTCCGTCCTCACGCACAGCACCAGTCCACGCTACTCACCCTTCCACTACACATCGTGACATCCCTCAGATGGTGGACAAGGGAACATCACCTTCACAGGGGCATGCCGTTCAAACAGCTACCCCCGTCGGTAATTGTCACCACAGATGCCTCCAAGTGGGGATGGGGAGCCCACTTGGGTACCCTCACGGTGCAGGGCCAATGGTCAGACTACGAACGCTCTCTCCACATAAACTGCCTAGAGCTCCTCGCAGTACACAAGGCTCTACGCTCCTTCCTCCCATCGCTGAGGCACCAACACGTTCAGGTCACCTCCGACAACATCGCCACGGTCTTCTACATCAACAGGCAGGGAGGCACCGCCTCCATCAGACTCTGCAAGAAGGCGCTGGCGTTGTGGCACTGGAGCATAAGCCAGGGCATCTTCCTCACGGCTGTTCACCTACCAGGAGCCGAGAACACCCAGGCAGACGCCCTGAGTCGCCACTCGACCAACAACCACGAGTGGTCCATCAACAGCCGCTACATCCGACAGATCTTCAACTTCTTCGGAACCCCGAAAATAGATGTATTTGCTTCACCATCAAATGCCCAATGCACCCACTTCTACATGAGAGGTCCTCCATCCCAACGATCCAAGGGGGACGCTTTTCTCCAAACCTGGAACGGGGCACTCCACTACCTCTTCCCCCCCATTCCACTCATCACCAGAGTCCTGCAGAAGATTCAGCTGGACCTCACGGATTGCATCCTAATAACTCCGTGGTGGCCGCGCCAACCATGGTTTACAACCTTGCTGCTCCTGTCGAACAATACATTCCTCCAACTTCCTCAATCACAGGACCTCCTCTCCCAACAGAACGGCAGGGTCCTTCATCACAACCCAGCATCATTCAGACTGACAGCCTGGAGGATCAGTTCCTAGAGTTTCCCCCTGATGTCCGCCAGGTCTTAATAAACTCCAGAAAACCATCTACTAGAAAATCCTATCTCCTTAAGTGGAAACGCTTCTCTCACTATGCCTCCCAACACAACTTCGACCCTGGCTGCGCCACCATACCCCAGGTGCTAACTTACACCCTAACACTCTCTAGGGCGGGACTTTCATATTCTTCGCTAAAGGTGCACCTGGCAGCCATCTCTGCCTTCCACCCCCGTATTGGGAGCACGACAGTTTTTTCTCACCATGCTACAAGAGCCTTCCTAAAGGGCATCATCCGCCTACACCCGCCAATCAAACAAATCCTTCCTACTTGGAGCCTCTCTCTCGTCCTTAGTCAGCTCATGAAGCCACCCTTTGAGCCCATGGCTTCCATTCCACTACACCTGCTATCATGGAAAACAGCGCTGCTCACAGCCCTCACCACAGGTAAGAGGGCCAGCGACATCTGCGCACTCAGGGCGGACAGCACGGTGGTACTCCGACCCGACCCGACCTTCCTGCCAAAGGTCGTATCTCCCTTCCACCTGGGAAAACAGTCAACCATACCAGCCTTCTTCCAGCACCCCGCGGATGCAGGGCAGAGGGCACTCCACAACCTGGACGCACGTAGGGCCTTAGCCTTCTACATAGACAGGACTCAACAGTTCCGTAAGGACCCTAGACTCTTTGTCACCTCCGCCGCCCACAATAAGGGCAGCAAAATATCTACTCAGAGACTTTCCAAATGGCTCGTTGCCGCCATAGAACTCTGCTACCAACTGGCAAAACAGCCAGTCCCCCAGCACATACGAGCTCACTCGACCAGAGCCGTCGCTACCTCATCGGCCTTCATGAAAGGCGTCCCTATAGAGGACATCTGCGCTGCCGCCGTCTGGTCCTCTACATCTACCTTCGCCTCGCACTACGCTCTTGACGTCCGTGCCCGGCGTGATGCCTCCTTCGGACAAGCAGTGCTGCGCTCCATCTTCGATTAACCACTGTGAGTACTATACTCATAACGTTTTTTGCTCTAACCATGCATATTCTTACAGATCCAGCACCCACCTCCGAAAGAATAGCTCGCTAATCACCCATATGTGTGAATGCACAGAGACCACGAAGAAGATGGACAGGTTTCTTACCTGTAACTGGTGATCTTCGAGTGGTCATCTGTGCAATCACACAGACCCACCCAGCCTTCCCCGCTGCTGGACGCTCATCTAGCTCAATTGTTTCCACCTGTCCGGCGGCGGGAAGAAACTGAGTGGCTAAGCACCTCCCCCTCGTCCAGGCATGCGCAGTAGCTGCCTCCTCCCCAGGACGAGTGGGAGGCGCGCCAGATCTACGATCAAGATTGCTTTTGAACTCTCCGAGGTCAGGGCCTATCCTGCGGAATACCCATATGTGTGATTGCACAGATGACCACTCGAAGATCACCAGTTACAGGTAAGAAACCTGTCCTTACTTTCGGTTGCTAGAACAGCGATAGCTCAGAATTGGAAGGATAGCAGAATATCAACAGTATACAGCTGGAGAAAATAACTTTGAATAGTAAATAACCCATTTGACTCAGACTGCAAAGCAAGAAGATTTCATAGCCATATGGTACCCGATTGTAGACTATTTAACAGAACATGATGTTCTACCTAATAATAGCTACTATAGAATTTTGCTGTATTTTTAATTATGAAGTGTTGTTCTGTTTATTTTGCTTTGCTTTGCTCTGTTCTATTCGTTATTTGGTCGTCAGCAGAGAACTTAACCTCCACTTATATATGCTACGTTAATGTTACTTTAACACGAGATAGGCCCTGTTCGAAACATACTGAATAACTTGCTGTATTTATTTAGTTGGATTTTCAAATAAAATAAAATTTATTTCTAAAAAGATAGCTGAGACAGACTAAAAAATTCCTTTAAGATGGTTGTGAAAGAACGGCCCCAGTCTGCTTACCAGACCCCGTTCCCTGAGCCCCCCCCCCCTTCTTGGCTGCCAGCCCCTAGAGGGAGCTATCTCTCCTCCGGCCACTTTGGCTCGCTGCCACCACCTGCTCAGCCCAGGGTTTCCGGACTGAGAGGAATAGGACTCCCAATCCCCCTCTCCAGCTTTGAGGCCAGGCCTCAAGGTCCTCTGCCACCCTGAACTTGGGTATCACAGAGACCACAGCACTTCTTCAGGGAACCCCTGGAGGATTGGCACCTTATCCAACTACATGCCTTCCCCCCATTCCCCGGGGCCCCCTTCAATAAGCAGCGTGGTCTAAAGCGGTTGGAGATCTATGTGGTACAAAGTTTGACTGCCAGCATTCAAAACAGTAAAAATGTTTAATAAGGAAAAACAAACAAAAAGAAAACAGTTACATGTTAAAGTTTAGCACAGCACCTGAACAGCAACCAGAAGGACAAATAAAAGGTAGATTTAAACGCATCCTCCCATCCCTGGTTTAAACTTGCCTTGCCTTGTGAATGACTTCCTCAGTCTGACTGCCTGGGGTCCACTCCTCCTCTCCCCCAGGAGAAGGCCTCTCCCACAGTCAAGAGCCCACAGACTGACAACCTCTCTCCTTGAGTGCCAGCCGAGAACTGGCCTTTTCCCGCCTAACTCCAATAAAAAAAAAAGAACTTCCTGCCCCTCTAGGAGGCTTTCCCCCTAGAGGTGCTGGTTTAACTCCAGAAGGGAGGAGGGAATGAAGGGAAGGCTACGCCACAAAGCCTGCCTTAACAGTTTCAGGTTCCCTCCCAACCAAGCACCAACCTTAACTAAGATGGCGTTTCTCCGCAATGGTATATGTTTTGACAGCTACAAACTGGGGATTGTTCTTCTCTGCATGTCAACTGCGATGGGAAAGTTCTTTCCCCTGTGTGAATCTTGCGGTGTCAACCGGTTTTGGGCCTTAGCCCTGAACCCCAAACAATTTACCAGGCTGGAGACATTCTTGTTCAGAGAAAAACAGCTTTATTTTCGCTTTCTGCAGACAGCGGAGAGAAGAGCAATCAAAACGCCCTTCTCTGCCTAATTCAGCCAAGCCCCAGCATCTTAAAGCTTTACCGACGTCATCCCTACCTCACTCTGTGGCAAACTGCCATTGGTCGCAGAGTTTACAGTCTACCTCGGCCGCCGCAAGCTGGGGGCTTGACACAAAGGTTTAATTTTTAAAAAAGAATACATTTGCCTAGCAACATTCCCCTTATCTACCCCGCAAGATAATAAAATTTATGTGCATGGTCTTTGTATTCACAGCAGCTTGCCCTTGGACATATCTTTCCCTTGGACCCTTCATGCTACATGAAATAAATTGTAACTCATGAAAACTTTCCCTACTCTAAATGTTATTTTATTATTTGCTTAGAGAGACAAATGCTGTTAAAAAAGAAACTAAAAGGCAGAATACAAAAGGAGGGGGGTTTCTATCTCGGAGTCTGAAAGTTGAAGGTTAAATACAGCAGAAAATATCCTAGCCACAGCTAACTGCTAGAAACTAGGAAAAGGTGGGGGCCTTCTGGGTTTTATACGTCTCCTTTTATTGAATTAATAAACATTAATTATTTATTCTATCAGCGGCAGAAGGAAAGGCTTCAACTCTGACCGAGCCTCATTCCTTTCTCTAGGCATTGGATTCTCTTTTATGTGAGCCGCCCTGAGCCTGCTTCGGCGGGGAGGGCGGGATATAAATTTAAAAATATAATAATAATAATTATTATTTTTGCAATCCAGGTAGTATAGATGTTTTCCCTCTGTATGAAAATACCGACGTGTAGTTCAGATGCTAACCTAAGAGTAATCCATTCCACGATGTTTATAAGGCTTCTCTCCAGTGTGAATTTTTAAACGTACAGTTAGGTGGTCTCGCCAAGAAAAGCACTTTCCATACTCTTAGCTTTTACATGGCTTCTCTGCTGTGTGATTCTTCTGATGTCTGGTTAGGCTGCCATTGTGAAAGAAGCACTTTCCACACTCTAAGCATTTATACAACTTTTCCCCTGTATGAATCTTTTGATGTGCAATTAGCTGGCTATTCTGAGAGAAGCACTTTCCACACTCCAAGCATTTATACGGCTTCTCCCCTGTGTGAATCTTTTGGTGTACAGTTAGCTGGCTATTCCAATAGAAGCACTTTCCACACTCCAAGCATTTATACGGTTTCTCTTTTTTGTGAATTTTTTGGTGTGCAGTTAGCTGGTTATTTCGATGGAAGCACGTTCCACACTCCACACATTTATATGGTTTCTCTTTTTTGTGAATTGTTTGGTGTGCAGTTAGCTGGTTATTTCGATGGAAGCACTTTCCACACTCCACACATTTATATGGCTTCTCCCCTGTGTGAATCTTTTGGTGTGCGATTAGCTGGCTGTTCTGAGAGAAGCACTTTCTACATTCCAAGCATTTATATGGTTTCTCCACTGTGTGATTCTTCTGATGTTTAGTTAGACTACCATGCTGAAAAAAGCATTTCCCACACTCCAAGCATTTATATGGTTTTTCCCCTGTATGAATCTTTTGATGTGCAGTTAGCTGGCTATTCCGCAAGAAGCACTTTCTACACTCCAAGCATTTATATGGCTTCTCCCCTGTGTGAATCTTTTGGTGTGTAGTTAGCTGGCCACTCTGACAGAAGCACTTTCCACACTCTAAGCATTTATATGGCTTCTCCCCTGTGTGAATCTTTTGGTGTGCAGTTAGCTGACTATTCCAATAGAAACACTTGCCACACTCCAAGCATTTATACCGCTTCTGTCCTGTGTGAATCTTTTGGTGTGTAGTTAGCTGGCCGTTCTGACAGAAGCACTTTCCACACTGTAAGCATTTATATGGCTTCTCCCCTGTGTGAATCCTTTGGTGTGAGGTTAGCTGGCTATTCTGAGAAAACCACTTCCCACACTCCAAGCATTTATATGGCTTCTCTTCTGTACAAATCTTTTGGTGTGCAGTTAGCTGGCTATTCCAACAGAAGCACTTTCCACACTCCAAGCATTTATACGGCTTCTCCCCTGTGTGAATCTTTTGGTGTACAATTAGCCAGCTATTCCAAAGGAAGCACTTTCCACACTCCAAGCATTTATATGGCTTCTCCCCTGTATGAATCTTTTGATGTGCAGTTAGCTGGCTATTCTGAGAGAAGCACTTTCCACACTCCAAGCATTTATATGGCTTCTCCCCTGTATGAATCTTTTGGTGTGCAGTTAGCTGGCTATTCTGAGGGAAGCACTTTCCACACTCCAAGCATTTATACGGCTTCTCCCCTGTGTGAATCTTTTGGTGTACAGTTAGCTGGCTATTCCAATAGAAGCACTTTCCGCACTCTAAGCATTTATATGGCTTCTCCGCTGTGTGACTCTTTTGGTGTGCAGTTAGCTGGCTATTCCGACAGAAGCGCTTTCCACACTCCAAGCATTTATATGGTTTCTCCGCTGTGTGAATCTTTTGATGCGAATGTAGGCTAACATTCCAGGAGAAGCATTTTCCACACTCCAAGCATTTATATGGCTTCTCCCCTGTGTGAATCTTTTGATGTGCTCTTAGCGTGCCTTTGTGAATGAAGCATCTTCTACACTCCAAGCATTTATATGGCTTCTCCACTCTTCCCTGACAAGTAACCAGTTCCTTCCTTTGTTTCTCATTTGCTTCCATTTTCCTTCTGCGCTGTTCTGTTGAAACCACTTTGTCCCTAGATTTTGCTTCCACCTGCAGATTGCTGTCTTTTTCCACAAATCTCCTTCCGGATTCTTTCTCATTCACCATCTCCCTCACATCTCCAACTGCAAAATTGAGACAGAAATCAAATAAGAATGAAAAGGTACAAGTACTAGTGAACAGGTTAGCAGAATAGAAGACGACGACGACACTGGATTTATATCCTGCCCTCCACTCCGAATCTCAGACCAGCTCACAATCTCCTCTCTCCCCCACTACAGACACCCTGTGAGAAGGGTGGGGCTGAGAGGGCTCTCACAGCAGCTGCCCTTTCAAGGACAACCTCTGCCAGAGCTATGGCTGACCCAAGGCCATTCCAGCAGGTGCAAGTGGAGGAGTGGGGAATCAAACCCGGTTCTCCCAGATAAGAGTCCGCGCACTTCACCACTACACCGAACTGAGGTATGCCTCAACTGATATGTTCACATCTTCCATAACTGAATTGCCATCCATGCTGCCTTGAACTAACTCTGAGCTGTGGCTCAACTGCTTTATTTTTAACCTTTTGATCTGTTTTAACTGTTTGATTGTTGGAATCCATCCTGAGCCCACCATGGGAAAGCGCGGACTACAAATTGACAGAAATCAAATAATAACTGGCTCTCTAAAAGAAGACGATATTGGATTATATCCTGCCCTATACCCTGAATCTCAAGAGTCTCAGAGCAGTCCACAATTTCCTTCGTCCCGTACTACAGACACCCTGTGAGGTGGGTGGAGCTGAGAGAGCTCTGAGAGAACCTGCCCTTTCAAGGACAACTTCTGCAAGAGCTATGGCTGACCCAAGGCCATTCCAGCAGCTGCAAGTGGAGGAGTGGGGAATCAAATCCAGTTCTCTCAGATAAGAGTCCGCGCCCTTCACCATGACACCCAACTGGCTCACTCTAATAGCATTTTGTGTAACCAGATCATGGGGCCTGGAAAAACCTTCAGGAATATTTAACCACCCAGCTGGATATCCTGGAAAAGGAGAAACGGTGACAAAGGGACAAGGGAGGATACGTCTTGCTTCTGTTGCAGAAATTTGCCCTTGAAATCACATTACAGTACATAATTTTTCTGGTGTTTAAGTTTGGGAACACATAAACTAGAATAGGAAAAGAACTGCTTTAAAAATATTGAACATTGAAATATCTGTAATTAAATAAAAAGAATAAAATAAGGAGCACTTAAATCCAGAGACTGGAGAGATGGACAGACAAGACAGATCTTTCTACAAACTTGGAAAATGACCCAGGCTGGCAGGAAAATCTGGGGGAAAGTACATGGAGGGGTTACAATGTTCCCTCTAAGCTGCAGAGTCTTGGGAGCGAAAAGTCCGCTTTGTGAGCTACTCGCATTCAAGTCGCAAGTTACTGCTGAATTACTGTGCTCTGGGGCCATTTTTCCTGAGCTAAGACAAAAAGGTGTGAGCTGGAGGCTAAAAATCTGTGAGCTAGCTCACACTCACTCAGCTTAGAGGGAACATTGGTTACAACACTTGAAAACATTGGAAGCGGTGCCGTTAACATAAGAAACATGGTAGCCGGGCCACCACATGTTATTGTCAGCCTTCAAGCCTGGGTTTCTGTCAGTCAGAGGCAGGGGCAGGTGACAGTGCCCATTAGAGATTTGCTTTGGCCTCTGAGGGAGTCTCCCCTGGGCCAGGTCCAGCAGCAATCGGAGCCAGACTGCAAAAAGTCAGCATGGCCCAGTGGTTAGAGTTTCCAACTAGGGCCTGGGAGACTTCGATTGGAATCCCCATTCTGCTCTGGAAGCAAACTGGGTGGGGCTTTGGGCCAATCACACACTCGCATAGCCTCGCCTACCTCACAGGGTTGCTGTAATGATAAAATGGTGTCACAGAGAATGATGTCAGCTGCGTCGAGTCATCAGTGGGAAGAAAGAAAGGTGGAGTATAAAGAGAATAAGTTATCAGTGCAGCTGAACCCGTGCGGTAGGTTATAAGGTGGGTGGGCGGGTAGTAGAGAAGGAAGTATGGAAAGGGGTGTGTGCGGGGGCTGCTGGGTGGAGACAAATAGTACAAGGAGGGGGATCCAGGGGGAAATAAGGGACTCCCCACAAGTCCTTGAAGGTTCCCCCACTGGGCCCAGCCAGGCTAATACCATGCAATGGGACCTACCCTAGAGGATGGGCTGGCACAGCATAACTCCACCAGATTTTTCCTAGGTAGAGGCTACAGGGGAAGGGAAGGAGGGACAGGAGATGACCAGGGGGTGCAAGTAAAGGTAGATTGGTTGGGCAGTGGGAAGAAGGACACAAAGAAACATGAGAATATGAGGGTTGCCAGCAGGGGTCATATGATGGTTGCCAGCAGGTATATGGCACACACACCCTGACATCACCGGAAGGTGTACTAAAGTGTAGCTCAGCATCTACCTTAAAATGCTTCTTGAATTAGAATTGTCATAATAAAACCTTACTCCCATCCATTACTCACTCTAAGCTGCAGAGTCTTGTGAGCAAAAATCCTACTCTGTGAGCTACTGGAATTCAAGTTGTGAGCAACTGCATCAATTAGTTTGCTCCGGAGCCATTGTTCCTGAGCCAAGACAAAAACGTGTGAGCCGGAGGTTATAAAAACTGTGAGCTAGCTCACACTAACTCAGCTTAGATGGAACGCTGCTCCCATCATACTTTTGAAATGACTTTCTCCTATGCGGCCACAGTGGTATGAGGAAGATTTCCATCTGTCTGTTTTATATGTTTTGGTTATTTTCCTTTTTTGTGTGTGTGTGTGGGGACACACATAAGGAGATGGCAAGATGGCGACCTAGGAAGGAGCTCAGGTGCTAGAGCTCCCGAAAGCCGGGTTCTTACCGCTTGCTAACCACCAGCAAGAGACCCGGACAGGCTGGTACCGACCCTTGCTGAGGGGCGAGACGCCGGAGATTCATGGAGAACTAGGGTGCCGGCGAAATACCCCGACGCCGGGCCCCTAACATCAAACTAAGCCAAACCGAGGGTGGGTCCGCGCTGGCCTACCTGACCGCGAGCACAGCCGAGGCGGCGGCGTGGATGGCGGCCGAGCGCGGCGATGAAGTGGACGCCCGGGCCGGGAGCGAAAGCAACATCGCGGTCCGGCGGCCTGGTGGTCTAGCGGCCACGGAACATCCTGAACACCCTGACGCCGAGTCCACGGTGCCGAGCTGGGCCGGAGCAGAACCCGCTCTATTGGGAGAGTAACTGACGCCCTGTTGGAGTTCGGAGTTGCTGGCAGGGCGAGGAGTGGAGCCGAGAGCCGAGAGTAGAGCCGGCGTTGCAGCCAGAACCGTTTACCCGGGGAGTGAGGAGAGCAGTGGCGAGTACAGTGAAAGACCCCCGACGCTTATGCATTGGGAACGACGGGAGGAGTGCCGGAAGGGCAGACGCCCCGGAGAGTCTCGAGGCGCCTACAGACACAGACAACGCCGGGAGTTGATGCAGGTGACCTGGGTGCTTAAAAATAACAACTGGCCGCATAGGCAAAATAGGGGTTCCTTACGAACTGGTTGTCCCTATAGATAAAGCGGGAAGGGCCACGGCGTGGCGGGGGAGCACGAGGGGGGCTTTCACCCACCCGGACTCACCAGCCTACGCAAGATACACCGAACAAGCCCCCAACCGCGAGACTTGCACCCAGAGCCTGCGACCCCCCCGGAACCATCTAGCGCACTCATACGGCACCCCTGACTCTGCCCTGGACTCTGCACTTTGCACTTTACTCTATGCTGACTGTATTTTATTGGCAATATCCCATTATATCTTACCGGTGCCTGCTACCTCACGGGGAACGTCTAAACTGCAATTACATCGCACTTTAATAACTTAAACTGCAATTACATCGCACTTTAATAACTTAAACTGCAATTACATCGCACTTTAATAACTGTTTAACTCCACCCTGTAAGCCACTAGTTTAAAATGAATTTTTCTACCAATTAACTCTTTGATTATTTATTATTATATATTTGGTCTGGATTATATAAATATTCTTAGCAAATTGATCTAAATTAAGGAGAGAGTTTAAAAAAAAATTGATTGCTATTGGAATTAATTTATCAAATATATTTAAAGGAATTGGGCGGGGGTTCTTGGGTTGATTAGGACTTAGAATCTAGTGGGACAGAGTGGGGTGAGAACAATTAGATAGCAGCCTTGACAGTGGTCAATATAGCAGCTGCCGCCAACGAGAAATGGCTAGCTCAGGGATTCCAGTGCTCCTGGGGAGGGGGAGATATGGCGGTGGGAGCAGATGGTATAAGGGAGGAGGACAGAGACATGTTAGTGCTCGGCCCCCCTCCGATCTGCGTCCCATCCCAAGGGTGACAGGTAGTAGGACCAGGTGTAACCCGCCTCCGTCATTGGTGTTATGCAACGCCGGGTCCATTAACAACAAGACCTCAACTCTTCGAGAGTTTATGCTCGAACAGAACATGGACCTGGCTTGCGTGACTGAGACCTGGATCCGGGAGGGTGATACAGTGGCCCTCTCGCAAACAGCTCCCCCAGGTTACTCGGTCTTCCACCAATCGCGGACTAGCAGGCGGGGGGGAGGAGTGGCATTATTTGCACGGGAGGCTTACTCCTTCAGGGCGCTCCCGGCCCTAAAGATTGAGGGCATTGAATGTGCCGGTCTGAGTTGGGAGGTTGGAGAGGGGTTGGCGATTTGGCTGGTGTACCGTACGCCTAACGCACCAGCCAACGCCTTACCGTCCCTGATTGAGGCGGCGACAGGCTGGGCGCTGGAGCACCGAAGATTGATAATCCTGGGTGACTTCAACGTCCATGCTGATGACCCGTCCTCTAGTCAGGCGATGGACCTAGTGTCTTCCATGGCGACACTGGGACTCTCTCAATTTGTTGTAACCCCCACTCACCAGGCCGGACACATGTTAGACCTGATCTTTGCGGCTGGGGTAGCAGTGAGCGATATAACTGCAGAGGCGGTGCCATGGTCAGATCACTTCGCCCTCAAGGCCCGTGTAGATATGCCTCCCCAAACCTGTTTAGGCGAAGAGCCGATTATGGCTCGCCCGCGGAGCCAAATGGACCCGGAACGGTTCCAGATGGCTCTGCGGGACCCCTGGTCCTCTGGCGACTCCCTCGACGACCTGATTGAGACCTGGAATAGCCGGCTCTCTAGGGCCATCGAGGAGATCGCACCTCGGCGCCCTCTGCGACCTCGGACTAAGCTGGCCCCGTGGTATACCCCGGAATTACGCCAGCTGAAACAAGGTCTTAGACGGCTAGAGAGGCAGTGGCGGCGTACTCGTGACGAAGCGACTAGAACATCTTATAGGAAGTTTATGAAGTCCTATGAGATGGCAGTCAAGGCCGCAAAGAAGACATACTTTGCGGCTAAGATTGCATCTGCAAATTCGCGTCCGGCCCAATTATTTAGAATAATTCGGAACCTTACTACATTGCCGCAGGGCAATTTAAAAGCTAAGGAATTGGAGATTGGCTGTGAGGCTTTTGCGAAATTTTTTGCTGATAAGGTCCAATCGCTCCGCCACGACTGCCCTGCCAATTTGGACGCAGTAAGTGAACTCGAGGCCCAATGCGTGTCTTCTGATTTAACCCTGGATCGCTTCGACCCGCTCAGCTTGGAGGAGGTCGACAGAATTCTTGGCACTGCGCGATCCACGACTTGTGATCTGGACCCATGCCCCTCCTGGCTAATTAAGGCCTGCCAGGAGGAATTAAGATATCCTATACGGGATATTATAAATCGATCTCTTTCAGAGGGTGTTTTCCAACACCCCTGAAAGAGGCACTGGTCCGCCCTCTCCTGAAAAAAGTTTCATCAGACCCGGCCGAATTGGCACATTATCGACCGGTCTCAAATTTGCCCTTTTTGGGCAAAATTATTGAGAGGGCGGTGGCGCTGCAGTTACAGGATTTTTTGGAGGACGCTTCCACCTTAGACCCATGCCAGTCCGGCTTTCGCCTGGGCCATGGGACGGAAACAGCCCTGGTCGCCCTCATGGATGACCTCCGACGACAACTGGACCGAGGCGGCTCGGCAGTATTGCTGCTGTTAGACCTATCGGCTGCGTTCGATATGGTCGACCATCGGCTGCTGACCCGCCGCCTCGCCGACGCAGGAATTCGGGGGCTAGCCTTACAGTGGCTCTCCTCCTTTCTTGAAGGTCGGGGACAAAGGGTGGCAATTGGGGGGGAGCTGTCTCAGAGACACCCACTTCATTGTGGGGTGCCTCAGGGGGCAGTTCTCTCCCCGATGTTGTTTAACATCTTCATGCGCCCCCTTGCCCAGATTGTACGGAGGTATGGGCTGGGTTGTCATCAATATTCAGATGACACTCAGCTCTATCTATTGATGGACGGCCGGGCTGGCGATGTCCCTATAAATTTGGACCGGGCGTTGCAAGCCGTGGCTGACTGGCTCAGGCTGAGCGGGCTGAAGTTGAATCCGGCAAAGACTGAGGTCCTTTGCGTGGGCCACGGCGGACCGGGAGGGGAGATTACCCTACCGACTTTTGACGGTGCGCCACTGATACCAGTGCGCAAAGTCAAGAGCCTAGGAGTGCTACTGGAATCCTCCTTATCAATGGAGGCCCAGATAGCTGCCACTGCTAGATCCGCCTTCTTTCATCTCAAGAGGGCGAGGCAGTTGGCTCCCTTCTTGGAGCGCAGCGACCTAGCAACTGTGATCCACGCAACGGTCACCTCGAGACTAGACTACTGCAATGCCCTCTACATGGGGCTGCCCTTATACCGAACACGGAAACTTCAGGTAGTCCAGAACGCGGCGGCCAGGCTGCTAATGGGACTACCGCGGTGGGAACACGTGCGGCCTGGGCTGCGGGATCTGCACTGGCTGCCGGTTGTGTACCGTGTTCGCTATAAAGTGCTGGTCATTACCTTTAAAGCCCTATATGGCCGAGGACCTGCCTACCTAAAGGATCGCCTCTCCCCATTTATCCCCCAGAGAGCACTGAGATCCAGTTCTCAAAATCTGCTAACAATCCCTGGGCCAAGAGAGGCTAGACTGAAGACTACCAGGGAGCAAGCCTTCTCCGTAATGGCCCCTCGATGGTGGAACCATCTTCCAGAGATGATACGAGCCCTACGGGACCTGAACCAATTCCACAGGGCTTGCAAAACATTTCTTTTCCAGCTTGCCTTTGAAACAGAACCTGGCTAAACTGACGTGTAGTTACCTAGCCATCTTGTGGATATCATAACTTATAGTATTTATAGCACCTATTTTATCTATTTTATTTAATTATTTATGTAACTGATTATATTAAATTGTTGTGTATATTGTTTTATTTGAATCATGGAATGCCATGTCTGTAAGCCGCCCTGAGCCCGCCTTTGGCGGGGGAGGGCAGGATATAAAAATAAATTTATTATTATTATTATTATTATTATTATTATTATTATTATTATTATTATTATTATTATTATTATATTAGAAGGCCTGTCAAGAGTTCAGCAAAATTCTCCCAGGGGGTCTGAACAATGGAGCCCAGAAGAAAGTATTGGGGGGTGGGGAGGGGTAAGAAAGAAAGAGAGAAGGCATTTAAAAGGTGTGCGGTCCCTTTAAACGTGATGGCCAGAACTCCCTTGGAATTCAATCATGCTTGTCACACCCTTGCTCCCCAATGTCTCCTGACTCTGCCCCGAGAGTCCCCAGATATTTCTTGAATGGGATCTGGCAACCCTATCCCTGCCACCTTCCTCCCAATCGACTCTCATGTTCTCCTCCACCAAGATTTTAGCTGGAACTTTCCATCAAGCCCATTTCACTCCCCAATGGGGTGGCACCTCGGAAAGACCTCAGGCAGGGACCAAGAGGCTGCCATCCCCCCTTCTCTTCCATGATCATTACAGAAGGGGAAAAGATCCTTACCGAGAGAGGCCACAGTCTCATAGTTCTCCTCTGTAACGTTCCAGTAGAGTTTTTTTTGGCCCGGATTCAGCAGAGCCCATTCCTCCTCTGTGAAGAACACGGCAACTTCCTCAAACGACACCGGAGATCTCTGAAAGAGGAAAACAGGGTCTTCCTGTCTTCAAAAAAGACACAAAAGAATCCCACTGGCCAATCAACCAATTAAAGAATGTAATACATTGTCCTCCTGACCTGGATGGCCCAGACTAGATCTTGGAAGCTAAACAGGGTCAACTATGGTTAGTACTTGGATGGGAGACTGTCCTTGAAATACCCCGTCGGGAGGCAGGGGCAGGCTTATCCAGCCGCCTCCCTGAGTATTCTCCAGGCTCCCAGCAGGGGTCAGTCATTCCACCCTGCCTACAAGTTTGAATGGTTTTCTTCCATTCTGTTGTATCTGAATGAGTGTGCCTGCACACAAAACCTCATACTTTGAATAAAACTTTGTTGGTCTTAAAAGGTTCCCCTGGGCTCTGATTTTATTCTAGAGCAGGAGTTCTTTCCTTGTACCATGGACCTCTTTGGCAGTCTGCAGCAAGGCTGGGACAAGCACGTGACATGTCTAGACCTCTCCTCAGAACCATGGTTATATATGCATGAAAATCAGGGGTGTCAAACATAAAGCCCGGGGGCCAGAACTGGCTCGCCCAAGGCTCTTACCCAGCCCATAAGCAAGCAGTATGTATGGAAATGTAAGGTACTCACCCCTTTTTATGGTATCCCTTGGGGAAAAACCTCGTCTTGCATATACATTTATTGGGGCTTTTATGGGTTCTTCAGTAAATCGGTCGCTTTCACTGCTAGGAATCAACTGCTTTTGTTTGTATTTGGAGTTTTAAGAAATGTATATATTGTTAATTGGGTTTCCCTGGGTGAGAACAGCCAGCTTGCCGGGAGCTGGCTCGAAAAAGCACCACTTTCAAAGTGGTGCCTTTTCGCTGGGGCGCCTCCCCAGCTGTCTGGAAAGCCAGGAAGCGCCCATAGAGCGTCTAGGGAGCCGCAGATGGGATGCGTGAGGGTTCCAGATCTCCCTGGGAACCCATGGCCCGCCCCTTTCCCAAGTGCCCTCTAGAAGCTCTGGGGCGCTCCATTTCCAGACGACTCTTTTCGGGGTAGTTGCAAGCCGCCCCAAACTGGCTGTCTGCTGTCAGCCCCTGTGTCGTTTATAAAGTTTATATTTTCGGTACCTGGCATTACACTTTGTTTTAAATTGTTTTAACCTAATGTTTAATGTAACTGGCACAGAGCGGTGAAGCTGCCGTACTGCAGTCCTAAGCTCTGCTCACGACCTGAGTTCGATCCCCGGCGGAAGCTGGATTTTCAGGTAGCCAGTTCCAGGTTGACTCAGCCTTTCATCCTTCTGAGGTGGGTCAAATGAGTACCCAGCTTGCTGGGGGGGGGGGTAAGTGTAGATGACTGGGGAAGGCAATGGCAAACCACCCCGTCAAAAGTCTGCCGTGAAAACGTTGTGAAAGCAACGTCACCCCAGAGTCGGAAACGACTGGTGCTTGCACAGGGGATCTTTCCTTTAGAGAGCCCCGTGGCGCAGAGTGGTAAAGCTGCAGTACTGCAGGCGGAGCCCTCTGCTCACGACCTGAGTTCGATTCCAGCAGAAGCTGGTTCAGGTAGCCGGCTCCAGGTTGACTCAGCCTTCCATCCTTTTGAGGTGGGTCAAATGAGTACCCAGCTTGCTGGGGGGGAAAGCGTAGATGACTGGGGAAGGCAATGGCAAACCACCCCATCAAAAGTCTGCCGTGAAAACGATGTGAAAGCGATGTCACCCCAGAGTCTGAAACGACTGGTGCTTGCGCAGGGGACCTTTCCTTCTTTCCTTTTATTGTTATTCTGTTATGTATTGTGAGCCGTCCTGAGCCGGCTTTGACGGGGAAGGCGGGATACAAATCAAATAAACAAAACAAAACACTTTAAGGCACTGTCCCGCCCAGCCCGGGCAGGGACTGCGCGGAGGAGACCCCCCGGCGCCTGCCAGCCGCTCCAAGCCCCCGGCATCGCCCCAAGAGCCCCCCCCACCTCTCCAAGCCCCTGTGGAGGCCCCACCCCTCACCTCGACTGACGGGGCGAAAGCAGCCACCCGAGCGACGCCTCCCAGACGGCGAGCCCGGCTTCGAGTCCGTGAGGTCTGGCCGGGGCAAGACGCCGGAGAGCAAGAGGGAGAGCCATTCAGCTCGTCGCAGCACGAGACGCTCCCTTGCAGCACGCCGCTGAGGGCTGGGACGCCCGAGGCACGCCCAGTCAGCCCGGCCCCGACGCACCTCTCCTGGGCGTCTGGGGCTTTGAAGGGGGGAGGAGCCAGAGAGGGGCAGGTCCTGGGAGGGGGGAGGATGGGTCGGGAAGCATAAAAGGAGGGAGGGAGGAGGTCGCTGAGGAGAGCTGGCTGATGCGCAAAGAGGCTGCCTCGCGAGAGAGAGGGACAGGAGCCATAGCACAGCCAGGAGGGAACGGGGGCCTGCGGTGAAGTAACCCAGTGCCCACCCCCCTGTTTCTGAGACCTCCGGGGAACGCCCCAGAGTGCCCGGGTGGGGCAACGGCGACGCCGGGGGACCGGGAGGGGCACCAAAGACCTGACAGGCACACATGACTCGGTCTGGCCCAACAATGTGACATTGGTGTCAGCTCCATCCCTCATACCAAACGAGCTTGACATAAGGATATTTTGAAACGTTTGCAACTATTTAATATGATATGAAAATATCATATTCCTGTTCACGACAGAGTCACAGGCACAAATACAAATACTGTGGTCTGTTCAGGGTGGGATTCCAGCAGGAGCTCCTTTGCATATTAGGCCACACACACACCCCGATGTAGCCAATCATCCAAGAGCTTACGAAGTTCTTTTTTGTAAGCTCTTGGAGGATTGGCCACATCAGGGGTGTGTGGCCTAATATGCAAAGGAGCTCCTGCTAGAATCCCACCCCTGGGTCTGTTGCCTGCGTTCATAATGGAAGGAAATGCTACCTTTCAATGAGAGAGAGATGAATGAAAATAAAGATGTCATTATGAACATATGAAGCTGCCTTACACTGAATCAAACCCTCGGTCCATCAAAGTCAGTATTGTCTACTCAGACCGGCAGCGGCTCTCCAGGGTCTCAAGCTGAGTTTTTTCACACCTATTTGCCTGGACCTTTTTTTGGAGATGCCGGGGATTGAACCTGGGACCTTCTGCTTCCCAAGCAGATGCTCTGCCACTGAGCCACCGTCCCTCCCATTCAATGTTTCCCATTCAGGTTCATGGACCCCCTGAAATCCTGCCCAGGTCGAGCGTTCCTGCTCCGGAGGAAGTGACAGTAGGCATTCAAAATACTTTCATCATAGGACCAAGATATGGTCAAACACAGAGACGAAATGATGAGTACAGCAAGCTATGGGGTCCAGGAAGACCAGCCAACGAACCATGCTGGATCAGTCCAGGGGGGTCGTTTAGCTGACAGGAATAAAACAAAAGCCTGGCTGGCTGCATGAAACACATTCAAGCGGCAGGGGTCGTTTTGTAGAAAAAGAGGTGCTGGAGCTCATTAGCACAACTCATTTGCATAACTTATTTCTATATGCCACGCGCCCCCGGCATCGCCGGAAGGTGCACAAAATTATAGCCGCTCAGCACCTACCTTCAAATGCTTCGTGAATTAGAACCGTTATAAAACTTTACTCCCAGCATACTTTTTCAATGACTTTCTCCTACGTGGCCGCAGTGGCGTGATGGTTTCCGCCTGGCTGCTTGACATTTTTTTGGTTATTTCCCCTCCCCCTTTTTCTTTAGTGGTGAAAAATAGTAGAAAGTTTGTCAAATCTTAAGAGTTCAGCAAAATTCTCACAGGGGGGGTTGAACAATAGAGCTCAGAAGCAAGTATTTGAAGGGGGGGGGGTGTAGAAAGAAAGAGCAGAATAACATTTAGAGGTTCCAGAGCTCTGCTCCTGTGAGCTTCTGCCCAAAATGAGGTCTGCAAGTGGGTGAAAACACAAAGACTCCACCCCCTCTGCGGTGATCTGATCTAGAAGCTTGTCTCTCCTTCTGGCCAACTCTTCCTCCTCCACTCCTGTTCCCACGTATTTTCTCTCCCTTCCTCTATTCTTGCTCAAGACTGTTGATGAAATCCTAAACTCACCGTCCCTGCAGTTGTGCAGAAGCCAAATTCTCCCTCCAGCCGGGGTAAAGAAGAAAGAAGAGAGGCCCTCAGGAACTGCATGTCCCATAAATGTGTGTATCCTTCTTGAAGAAACAGAGCCCCCTGGATATCAGGAAAAGGCATGGTGGCCGTCTCTGGTGCTTGCGAGTCCTTCCTGGAAATGCAGCCCCCTGCGACAGCAAACATCCAAACAGAATTAAAAGATTAAGTAGCTGGGGACGGGGGACGTTTTGTAGAAAAATAGGTGGTGGAACTCATTAGCATAACTCATTAGCATATGCCACCCTCCCAGACAAAAGAAACCCAATGCAAGAATGGAGAGCCCCGGGCAAGTGAGGCCTGCTTGGGCTGGCTAAAGATTCAGCTAGCCCAAGCAGGCCTTGCTCGCCTGGGGCTCTCCTGGGCTGACCCCTCCTGTCAAAAGGCCAGCAAGTCACCCACTTCCCCAAATCACATAAGAAGTGGAGAAAGGGTGGCACTGACTTCTCCAGGAGTTAATGAGGGCTGCTGGGGGTGTGGCAAAGCTCCTGGTGGCTGGCTGGCTGCCCGCTCTCCTAATCCAGGGATTGTTATGCAGCTGCACCTACTATTCAATGGTCAAGGTAGGTGGGGAGGAGGAAAGGGAACCCTCAGAAAGGTTCAGGAGCTATGCTCCTGTGAGCTCCTGTTGAATTCAAGGCTTGCTTGGGAACATAGAATAAAAGGGGGTTTTGCTCATTTGACGCCTCATGCGACAGAGCCAGTTTGGTGTAGTGGCTTTTTTTGTAGCAGGGACTCCTTTGCATATTAGGCCACACACCCTTAATGTAGCCATCCTCCTGGAGCTTACAGTACTTAGAGCCCTGTAAGCTCTTGGAGGATTGGCTGCATAAGAAAGATGTGGCCTAATATGAAAAGGAGTCCCTGCTACAAAAAAAGGCCTGGCGGACTCCAATCTGGAGAACTGGGTTTGATTCCCCCCTCCTCCACATGCAGCTGCTGGTGTGGCCTTCAGTTAGCCACAGTTCTCCCAGAGCTCTCTCAGCCCCACCTCCCTCCCTGGGTGTCTGTTGTGGGAAGGGAAAGGAGACTGTGAACTGTTCTGTGACTACGAGTGAACGATGGGGTATTAATCCAGGCTCCTCCTCTTCCTCTTTCCTGTGTATATGAATAAATCTTCTTGCTTGTTTTATAAAAAAACCCTCGCTTCAGTGGCCTCTGACCTCATCAAGCTCAATACAAAATTTACCTCACAGCAGCAACCCAAAGCTTTTCCGCTTCCTACCCCCAGAACATCTTGTCACTGAGAGGAAGGCTTATACAAGGGGTGTCGAACATGTGGCCCTGGGGGCCAAATCAGGCTCCCGGAGGGTTCCTATCAGGCCCACGAGGAACTGGCTGTCATCTGCTTCCTTCTCCTTCTCTGTTGCTTCCTTCTGTATCACAGCTTGCTTTGCCAGGCTTGCTCAATCGCACAGGAGCTACAGAGCAAAGCCTCTATTTTCTCCATTGGCTGAGGCTCCTTCCTTAGAAGAAGATATTGGATTTATATCCCGCCCTCCACTCCGAAGAGTCTCAGAGCGGCTCACAATCTCCTTTCCCTCCCTCCCTCACAACAGACACCCTGTGAGGTAGATGAAGATATTGGATTTATATCCCGCCCTCCACTCCGAAGAGTCTCAGAGCGGCTCACAATCTCCTTTACCTCCCTCCCCCACAACAGACACCCTGTGAGGTAGATGAAGATATTGGATTTATATCCTGCCCTCCACTCCGAAGAGTCTCAGAGCGGCTCACAATCTCCTTTCCCTTCCTCCCTCACAACAGACACCCTGTGAGGTAGATGAAGATATTGGATTTATATCCCGCCCTCCACTCCGAAGAGTCTCAGAGCGGCTCACAATCTCCTTTACCTTCCTCCCCCACAACAGACACCCTGTGAGGTGGGTGGGGCTGGAGAGGGCTCTCACAGCAGCTGCCCTTTCAAGGACAACCTCTGCCAGAGCTATGGCTGACCCAAGGCCATCCCAGCAGCTGCAAGTGGAGGAGTGGGGAATCAAACCCGGTTCTCCCAGATAAGAGTCCGCTCACTTAACCACTACACCAAACTGGCTCCCTAGGGAGGGAGGGATAGTATCTCTCAATTGCACAGCAGAGCTACTGAGCCAAGCCTCTCTCCATTCTGTTAGGTGAGGCTCCTCCTCCTCCTGGGGAAGGAAGGCAAGAACCAGGGCACCGTATTGTTAGCCGCCCTGAGCCTGCTTCGGCAGGGGAGGGCGGGGTACAAATAAAATTTATTATTATTATTTTGCCCAATTCCACGGATTGCACAGGAGAAATACAAAGAAAGCACCTTTAAGGCCAACGAGTGCAAAGTTTATGTCTCTGCTGCCTGGCATTACATTTCATGATATATACAGCCTCTCATTTATGTCAGTTCTGGCCCATGTAGCAAATGAGTTCAACACCCCTGGCTTATACCATGAGAACAAAAAGGAAACCCTGGGGAAGTCAGTTCCAAAATTCAAGAGGGTCAAAGGAAGGATGCTATCCCCTCCCCCTCCTCGTCCGTGTTCATAATAAAAGGAGAAAAAGCCTTACACAGAGAGGCCACGGTCTCATAAGTTTCCTCCAGCACCTTCCAGAAGACTTTTCTTTGGCCTGGATCCAGCAGCGTCCATTCCTCCTCTGTGAAGAACATGGCTACCTCCTCAAAGGCCACGGGCGATCTCTGAAAGAGGAAAACATGGTCCCGTTGATCAACTATTCCTGTTGCTGAGCTTCAAGAAGGAAAGAAAGATCCTATTGCCCGATCAGTCCGTTCTAAGAATGCAATAGATCAGGTGCGGCCAAACTTGCCTAATGTAAGAGCCACAAAGAATAAACGTCAGATGTTTGAGAGCTGCAAGATAGGGAGGGAGGGAGGAAGGAAGGAAAATAAATGGGGGGGGGAGAGAGAGAGAGATGGAACGAAAGCAACTTTAAATGCATTTGAAAGCCAGTTTGGTGTCCTGGTTAAGTGCACGGACTCTTATCTGGGAGAACTGGGTTTGATTCCCCGCTCTTCCACTCGCAGCTGCTGGAATGGCCTTGGGTCAGCCATAGCTCTGGCAGAGGTTGCCCTTGAAAGGACAGCTGCTGTGTGAGCCCTCTCAGCCCCACCCACCTCACAGGGTGTCTGTTGTGGGGGAGGAAGATAAAGGAGATTGTGAGCCGCTCTGAGACTCTTCGGAGTGGAGGGCGGGATATAAATCCAATATCTTCATCTACCTCACAGGGTGTCTGTTGTGGGGGGAGGAAGGGAAAGGAGATTGTGAGCCGCTCTGAGACTCTTCGGAGTGGAGGGCGGGATATAAATCCAATATTATCATCATCATTTTCCAAGCCACCCACTGGAGTTCTGGCAATCACATTTAAAGGGACCGTGCTCCTTTTAAATGCCTTCCTTCTGTAGGAAAAAGTGGAGAAGAGGGGCGCCTCCTTCGGGGACTCATCGAATAGGGCCCCCTGTCCCAACCTTTTTGAAACTTGGGTAGTGTTTTGAAGAGAGCGTTGGCGTATCTGCGGGTACGCCCTGGACTTACGATGCTTAATAACAGAAAGCAACTGTGGCACTCTGACTTGCACTAACTAGTTACATTTATTTACTAGTTTACAGTTATGCTGGTATACACTAACAAAGTGCTTCGCCAGACAACACGACTGAGAGCAGAGATGAGCAGTACAGTCTATTCACAGTTATATACATTGCAGCAATACAGAAGCACCAATCAGCACGGAGCCATCTTGCAAAGGCACAATGCTCTGGACAGACCCGGTATGAACCATATAAGGGAAGCTGTCATGAACTGTCACAGATCATGAACTGTCATAGATCATGTGCATTAGACTCCAGCCTGATGTCTTACCAAGCAGTAAGCATATGCTGACAGAGAGGCACTGGATGATATGCTGAAATCACGGTATCTCTGCCTCAAAAAACAGCCCCTTTGGAGCCCCAGATACCCACAAATCAATTCTCCATTATACTCTATGGGAATCGATCGCCATAAGGAATAATGGAGTAGAATCATAGAGTTGGGTCCAGGGTCATCTAGTCCAACCCCCTGCACAATGTAGGAAACTCACAAACACCTCCCCCTAAATTCACAGGATCTTCATTGCTGTCACATGGCCATCTAGCCTCTGTTTTAAAACCTCCAAGGAAGGAGAGCCCACCACCTCTCGAGGAAGCCTGTTCCACTGAGGAATCGCTCTAACAGTCAGGAAGTTCTTCCTAATGTTGAGTCGGAAACTCTTCTGATTTAATTTCAACCCCTTGGTTCTGGTCCGACCTTCTGGGGCCACAGAAAACAATTCCACCCCATCCTCTAGATGACAGCCCTTCAAGGACTTGAAGATGGTGATCATATCACCTCTCAGCCACCTCCTCTCCAGGCTAAACATCCCCAGCTCCTACAACCTTTCCTCATAGGACTTGGTCTCCAGACCCCTCACCATCTTCGTTACCCTCCTCTGGACCTGCTCCAGCTTGTCTATATCCTTCTTAAAATGCGGTGCCCCAAACTGAACACAATACTCCAGGGGAGGTCTTACCAGAGCAGAGGAAAGCGATACCATCACATCACGTGATCTGGACACTAGACTTCTGTCGATACTGCCCAAAATTGAGTGCCCAGCAGCCATTTCCCTCCCACCCCCCTTTCTGCTAACCCATATCAACCCCAGAGAGCACTGCGGTCAGCCGGGAAAAACCTGTTGACTACTCCAGGACCGAGAGAGGTGAAGCTGCAAAGCACCCGTAACCGGGCCTTCTCCTCTGTAGCCCCGAGCCTATGGAACCAACTTCCAGAGGAAATGCGGGCCCTGCGGGATCTTGAACAATTCCACAGGGCCTGCAAGACCTTCCTCTTCCGACTGGCTTTCGCTGATGAAGAAAGAAATTGCTAATGATAACCGCCATCATAAGAGAACAAATAGTATTAGCACTTTTACCACTCTAATTTAATTAATTAATTTTAAACTTAATCAGAATTTTTAATGTTTAAATGTAATTTTGTTTTTTTGTGTCCTTGTATAATTGAAATTTGAATGATGCTGTTAGCCGCCCTGAGCCTGCTCCGGCGGGGAGGGCGGGATACAAATAAAATTTTGTTGTTGTTGTTGGAGCAGGGGGAGGGGGAGGGCCTCCAAACCAGGGGATCCCCTGCCCCCACCTGGGGATTGGCAACCCTACAAGGTGCCGCCGGACTCGAACCCTGATCTTCTCCTGCTTCAGACCAGCGAGGTTCCCCGCCTGCTGCTGAAACTGACCTTTCCCGCCGAGGTGGCAACCCCCAATTCTCCCTCCAGCCGCGGGAGCCGAGGAAGAGGAGAAGCGCGGGAGAACTCCATCATCTTCCAACCTCCTCCTCCTCCATCTGGATGACCTGCAAGAGGCAGGGTTGACCTCCCTGGGGCTCGTAAGGCATTCTGGGAAACGTAGTTCCTCGCCATCCTCGGACCAGGTGGAAAATCAGAAGAGAAATATTTGCAAAGAAGAGGTTTTTGTGCTCTTCATGAATGAATATAGACTGGAGCTTCCATAGCCAACAGAAATTTATGGGTATAAAGTGACAAGTAAAAGGTAGTCCCTTTGTGCAAGCATCAGTCGTTTCCGACTCTGGGGTGACGTCGCTTTCACAACGTTTTCACGGCAGACTTTTTTACAGAGTGGTTTGCCATTGCCTTAGGAACATAAGAGAAGCCATGTTGGATCAGGCCATAGGGTATAATAGAGAATTGATCTGGGGCTCGGGGGGGGGGGGATGTATTTTTAGGTAGATGCACCAGATTTTCCACATAGCATCCAGTGCCTCTCCCTAAAATATCCTCCACGTTTCAGAAGCATTGGACCAGGGGGTCCAATTCTATGAGCCCCCAAAGAAGGTGCCCCTATCCATTATTTCCTATGGAAGGAAGGCATTTAAAAGGTGTGCGGTCCTTTTAAATGTGATGGCCAGAACTCCCTTTGGAGTTCAATTATGCTTGTCACACCCTCGCTCCTGGACATAAATGATCATATATAAAATCCAATCTTGGAAATACGCAAAGACAGTCCTTCAACTTGAACAGGAGTCCCCGGTCCAGTTCCTGAGGAGACCATGTGATGGTCAAGTTCCACAAAGTTCAAAAGCTCAGAAGTCTTGTAGAGTAGTCTTAGGAATATAGCACACAAAGCAACGAGGTAGTACTTTTATCTTCCCCCATTTCGATAGAAGCTTTAACCAGCTGTAGGCTCTACACAAGTTGAACAGCACAGAACGATGAATATCTTTGTTGTACGTTATTACGGACCCAGGTAATTTTGTTGCCTTGTACTTGTCATTTTAAGAGCCCCGTGGCGCAAAGCGGTAAAGCTGCAGTACTGCAGTCAGAGCCCTCTCCTCTGACATGAGTTCGATCCCAGCGGAAGCTGGGTTCAGGTAGCCGGCTCCAGGTTGACTCAGCCTTCCATCCTTCCGAGGTCGGTAAAATGTGTACCCAGCTCGTTGAGGGGAAAGTGTAAATGACAGGGGAAGGCATAATGCATGGGATGGAGAAAGTAGAGAAAGAAGTACTTTTCTCCCTTTCTCACAATACAAGAACTCGTGGGCATTCGATGAAATTGCTTAGCAGTTGGGTTAAAACGCATAAAAGGAAGTCCTTTTTCACCCAAAGGGTGATTAACATGTGGAATTCACTGCCACAGGAGGTGGTGGCGGCTACAAGCGTAGACAGCTTCAAGAGGGGGTTAGATAAAAATATGAGTGTATATATACATTTTTTGTAAATGAAATTTGTAAAATAAAGGATTTGTGAACTAAAAAAAAAAAGATAAGAATATGAAGCAGAGGTCCTTCAGTGGCTATTAGCCACAGTGTGTGTGTGTATAATTTTTTTGGCCACTGTGTGACGCAGAGTGTTGGACTGGATGGGCCATTGGCCTGATCCAACATGGCTTCTCTTATGTTCCTAAGGCAATGGCAAAGCACCCTGTAAAAAAGTCTGCCGTGAAAACATTGTGAAAGCGACGTCACCCCAGAGTCGGAAATGACTGGTGCTTGCACAAGGGACTACCTTTTACTTGTCACTTTATACCCATAAATATCTGTTGGCTATGGAAGCTCCAGTCTATATTCATTCAAGAAGACATAGTGCAAACACTTTGTAGCTGGGAGAAGCAATTCCAGGGACCTGGGGGTCTCCTTTCTTGCATTGGGTTGCTTTTGGTGCCGGGGGGGGGGGGTATTCTAATGAGTTATGCTAATGAGCTCTGCCACCTATTTTTCTACAAAACGACCCCTGGTCTTCCTGTATTTTCATATGCTATGCAGCATCTTGGATTATCTATATTACTAGCCTTATGGATTTTCCCCGTGTTTCCTGCTATTTCTTTGTCCAGGGTCTCCAACAGAGGTCTTTCGCGTCACCTGCTACCTGATCCTTGAAATGGAGATGCTAGGAATTGAACCTGGGACCATCCGTATGCCAAGCAGATGCTCTGCCATTGAACCATGGCCCTTCCCTAGATCAACCTATATAGCAAACCTATATATTTCTGTATAGGAAACAAGGCATCTTCAAGTACTTGAAGGGCTGTCATACAGAGGATGGTGAGGGATTGTTTTCTGTGGCCCCAGAAGGTACAGAAGAAAGAACCCATGGGTTGAAATTAAAGCAGAAGAGTTTCCGGCTCAACATCAGGAAGAACTTCCTGACCATTAGAGCAGTTCCTCGGTGGAATGGGCTTCCTCGGAAGGTGGTGGGCTCTCCTTCCTTGGAGGTTTTTAGACAGAGGCAAGATGGCCCTCTGACAGCAATGAAGATCCTGTGAATTTAGGGGGAGGTATTTCCTGCGTTGTGCAGGGGGTTGGACTAGATGACCATGGAGGTCCGTTCCAACTCTATGCTTCTAAACTACTGAAAACAAACTGCCCACCCCAGTTCTTGCAGGCTTAGTGATGGGAATCAGCCAAGGGCATGCCCCCAGACCTGAAATTCTACTCATGTCTGATATGTGAGCCAGGGAAGCTTCATACCTTTCCCAGGGGTGGTGAGTGCAATGCAGAATTCATGTGAAATGCCTACTGTGTTGGGTGACCTCTCATAGGCAGGACAAGACAACTATCACACAAAAGATTATGGATTAAAATAGTTCTGACTATAGACTTATAAACTAAGCAGACTTATATACGAAGCAGATATAGACTTATAAACTAAGCAGATGGCCTACTACAATCCAAAGCCATCCAGTTAGCTAGAATAGTTTAGACACCCCTTCTCACCACTATATTTATATGATGTTCTTTTAAATAAATCCACCAGTACTGGTTTATTAACTTGAAGCAAAGGGTCTCTGTGCAGTTTGTGAGATAGTGTGGTAACCATTAGACTACGCCATGATGCTTCGCCGAAGCTCAGAAGGAGCACTCTGCTAAGTGAAGGTAAAGACGGCTGCCTGGCCTGTCCAACCATCTGAAACCAGACCCAACAATGGTGCCTGTATCCTGGAGCAGGAGTGGCCAAGCTTGCTTAATGTAAGAGCCACATAGAATAAACGTTAGATGTTTGAGAGCCACAAGACATGAATGTCAGATGCTTGAGAGGAGGGAGGGAGGGAGGAAGGAGGGAGAGAGGGAGGAGGGTGGAAGGAAGGAAGGAAAGAGGAGGGAGGGAGGAAGGAGGAAAGGAAGGAAGGAAAACATGGAGAGAGAGAAGTGGAAAGAAAGCAATTTTAACTTTAAATGCATTATCCAAGCCACCTGCTGGCTTGACTTAGAGAAGTGATTTAAAGAGATAAATGCCAAGTCATCTGGCAGGGTAGAGGGGGGCTTCAAGAGCTGCACAATATGTGTGAAAGAGCCGCATGTGGCTCCCGAGCCACAGTTTGGTCACCTTTGTCCTAGACTAGAGCATCCCGGCTAAGCAGTGACTGGGCAAGACTGCAGTTTGTACTTATTACCACCAGAGAGCAGCATAGGCCAGTTTCTAAACAACCATCCAGGCTCAGCAGTTCTGTTTTCAGAGAACTTTTCTCTTGGCCGAAGAGCCCACCAAAAGGGCTGGTCTCCCTCCTATTTCTTTACCCTGCATCTACTTTGCCTTCCTCCAGCTCAACGGCTTTCATCCAGGACAGCACCAAGACGCTAGTTTGTCAAGGTGACTGCAGTGGGGTTGCTAGATCTGAGCTGGCACCTCATTGTAATTACTCCGGAGGGATGATGCCATTTGTTTTGGCGAAATTCAGGGCTTTTTTGTAGCAGGAACTCCTTTGCATATTAGGCTACACCTCCCTGATGTAGCTATTCCTCCTGGAGCTTACAGTAGGCCCTGTACAAAGAGCCCTGTAAGCTCTTGGAGGATTGGCTACATCGGGGGGGGGGGGGTGGCCTAATATGTAAAGTAGTTCCTGCTACAAAAAAAGCCCTGGCGAGATCAAACAAGAGTCTCATAGCACCTTAAAGATGAGGCCGTTTTTATTCTTGCATTTAAGCTCTTGCAGGCTGGAGCCCGCAGACTGGAGCATCAAAGCTTAATGCTGGAATAAAAACTTGTCTATCTTTTAAGATCCCACAAAGCGCCTGTTAGATTCAGTTTCTATCCGGCAAATCGTCGCTATTGCTGCTAGTGAGGGGGAACAGCTCACCTCCTGTTCTGCAAAAGCCGTGGACCACCGGTTGCTTCTAGCTATGCGCTCCCTTCCTGGCAAAGCTGCGCTCCCGCTGCGCACTGAGTCATGAATCCGACCGATTTAGAATTTAAGATCTTTGCTATGATTTCCAAGCATCCCAAGGACAAATGAAAGTGAAATTAGGGTAATTGGTCTTGGGCGCAATACTTCTAGGCTGTGGGAATGGATCGGGGAAGGTGCAGCAGAGCTCCCACCAGCCGCGATTAATCCATTGTGAAACGAGAGAGGAGATGAAATTAATTTTCTCATTTAATCCCCCCCTTTTAACACTTAATGGCCTGTTAACAGCCAACACCTGGAATAACAATTCTCTGGTTAAAATATGCTAGATGATGTTCTTACCAGCAGCTAGCCAAATAATCATCGAAGCAGAGGGATGCAAAAAAATTAATCTGTGGGGATCCCCAGGCCTCGCCTGGAGGCTGGCATCCTTAGATGGAACCAACTGCTAGCTAGGAATTGCATGTACGTAGATATTTACAGGGGTCGTTTTGTAGACAAGTAGGTGTTGGAGCTCATTAGCATAACTCATTAGCGTATGCCGCCTCCCCCCCACAAAACCAGTCAAAAGCAATCCGATGCAAGAAAGGAGAGCCCTGGGCGAGCGAGGCCTGCTTGGGCTGGCTAGAGATCCAGCCAGCCCAAGCAGGCCTCGCTCACCTGGGGCTCTCCTGGGCTGCCCCGCCCCAGTCAAAAAGCCAGCAAGCCACCTGCTGCCCCAGATCACCTAAGAAGTGGAGAAAGGGTGGCGTGGTCTCCTGCAGGGGTGAATGAGGGCTGCTGGGGGTGTGGCAAAGCCCCTGGTGGCTGGCTGGCTGCCCGCTCTCCTAATCCAGGGATTGTTATGCAGCTGCACCGCCTATTCAATGGACAAGGTAGGTGGGGAGGAAGAGGGGGGGACCCTCAGAGAGGTTCAGGAGCTGTGCTGCTGTGAGCTCCTGCTGAATCTGAGGCCTGCCTCGATGGAACCAACCGCTAGCTAGGAATTGCATGTGCAGCCGTTGACATAGATATTTGTCTGTGGGTTGGTCAGCCTCTTGGCTGTCCCGAGGAGACTGGGGCAGCAGAACCTTTGAAAGAGAGCAGAAATCCTTGCTCCCAACCCAGGGCATCGTTGGAGGCAAACTGCATCCAATTGGGCTTCCTTTTGTTTGGGGACACCCAACAAATGGTGCCAAAACTTGTGGGAGCTTCAAGCAACAAAGTGGCACAAAGAGCTATGAGCGAAGCATCTCTGTCTCCCCGCTCCCATGCTGAAAGGAGCTTTGGTAGATCACAGCATTGGGTTGCCATCTCTGAGATGGAAAATTCCTGGAGATTTGTGAGTGAAACCTGGGCAGGGTGTGGTTTGGTGAGATGAAGGATCTCGGGGGATATAGGGTTGCCAATCCCCAGGTGGTGGCAGGGGATCCTCCGGTTTGGAGGCCTCCCCCCACTTCAGGGTCATCTGAAAGTGGGGAGGAGGGATGGAAAAGTCTGCTGGGCACTCCATTAGAGCCAGTTTAGTGTCGTGGTTCAGTGTGCGGACTCTTATCTGGGAGACCCGGGTTTGATTCCCCACTCCTCCACTTGCACCTGCTGGCATGGCCTTGGGTCAGCCATAGCTCTGGCAGAGGTTGTCCTTGTAAGGGCAGCTGCTGTGGGAGTCCTCTCAGCCCCACCCACCTCACAGGGTGTCTGTTGTGGGGGAGGGAGATAAAGGAGATTGTGAGCCGCTCTGAGACTCTTGAGTGGAGAGCGGAATATAAATCCAATGTTGCCTTCTTATTATTATTCCCTATGGAGAATGATTCCCATACGGGCTAATGGAGAATTGATCTGCTGCTATCTGAGGCTCTGGGGGACCCTGTTTTTTGAGGTAGAGACACCAAATTTGCAGCATAGCATCCGATGCCTCTCCTCAAAAGACCCTCCCAAGTTTCAAAAGGGTTAGACCAGGGGGTCCAATTCTGTGAACCCCCAAAGAAGGTGCCCCTATCCTTCATTTTTTCCAATGGAGGGGAGGCATTGAAAAGGTGTGCGGTCCCTTTCAATGTGATGGCCAGCGCTCCCTTCGGAGTTCAATTATGCTTGTCTCAACCTTGCTGCTGGCTCCACCCCCCATGTCTCCTGGCTCCACCCTCAAAGTCCCCAGATCTTTCTTGAATTGTACCTGGCAACCCTAGAGGGATATAATGCCAGATGTCAGGCTCTGTTCATTTATGATATTAAGAAATGCTGTTACTAACCATATTCAATGCTGCATAGAAATGCTAACTAACATAGAAGCTGGGAACAACCAGGAGGGGGGTGGGGAAGAGTAGAGGCCGCTTCCCATGAATATCAAAGGTTGCCAAGATCCCTTTGAAGCATATAGTATGTGCCAAATTCTCACCTCCTCTCTGGAGGCCCAAGGATATTGCCTCTGGGAATTGTAACCACCAACGGACAAGATAAGGGGGGGGGGGAAGCGTTGGGAAAAGTCTCACACGCAAAGCAACCTTTTGTTTTGGGAATCAAGGGGGTAGAAACAATTGCTTTGATGTAGAAGGTTAAATGCCAATAGTTCGAGCTGATCATCAGTTCCAATACCTGCCTTGCTGGAGTAACTCTGAAGTATCCAATAAAGACAACTTTGTTTCAAAATACCCAAGTCTGCTTAATTGCGAGCTTCAATGAACCTACGCCTGACACCAGAGTGCGTCCACCTGCCAAAGCTATCGTTTTCTCTGGGGGAGGGGGGACAGATCTCTGTCATCTGGAGATCAACTGGAATTCCAGGAGACCTCCAGGCCCCATCCACAGGTTATCAAAAAAGAGTCTCATGGGATGTGGAACTGGAGAGAGAGCATTGGTACCGTGTACCACTGACTGCTGTAGCAGAGTTAACCCTTGAAGAACACCAATTCAAAAAATACATGCAAATGTTTCCAATAATTTTAATTTATTCAGGGTGACTCACGTCGACCAAGAGGGTATAGAAAATTTCCTCAATATCAAAAATTTATTAAGAACATAAGAGAAGCCATGTTGGATCAGGCCAATGGCCCATCCAGTCCAACACAGGTTTTTTAAAAAAATCTTTAATTGTGTTTGTCTATGTGAAGGATGATCTCTAGCCCATCCACAAGGAAAGGAAGCTGACAGGCAAAACCGGTCTATTCCCCTGTTTCGCTGCAAGCTTTATCTAGCCATTGCTTATTCAGTTTTTAATATAACTTCCACTCTCACTCAACGTCTCATTCTAACACTTCCAAGAATCAAATACGCAAGTGTTAGAACGAGACGTTGAGTGAGAGTGGAAGTTGTATTAAAAACTGAATAAGGAATGGCTTAGATAAAACTTGCAGCAAAACAAGGGAATAGACCGGTTTTGCCTGTCAGCTTCCTTTCCTTGTGGATGGGCTAGAGATCATCCTTCATAAATTTTTGATATTGAGGAAATTTTCTATACCCTTTTGGTCGACGTGAGTCCCCCTGAATAAATGAAATAAAAAATTATTGGAAACATTTTCATGTATTTTTTGAATTGGTATTCTTCAAGGGTTAACTCTGCTACAGGAGGCAGTGTAGGCTTCCCAACCCCCCCGCCCTGGCGGGGGACCCCCAAATTTGCAGCCTTCTCCCCCCGCTCTCCAAAAAACTGGAAGCGGGGTGCGGGGAGAGAACATGCCTGTAGGCATCATGTAGTTGTAGAGCTCCTGCAGGTTTAGAAACCTGCAAACTGATCCGTTTGTGCAGGAAACAGGAAGGGCTTCAATGGAAAGGGTCAGTAATAGTTTCCATGAAGAACAGGCCCTCCCTTTCTTTTGCTTTCGTTTTCACAGCAAATAGAGTTCTGCAGGAAGAAGATCTAGTAAGTATTTGTGTGTGAGAGAGAGGGAGGGGGCAGGGGATTCCCTGGTTTGGAGGGGCCCCCCTTTAGAAAGCGTGGGGGGAGGGAAATGTCTACTGGGCACTCTATTATTCCCTATGGAGAACGATTCCCATAGGGAATAACAGGGAATTGATCCGTGGGTATTGGGGGCTCTGGGGGGGGCTACTTTTTGAGATAGAGGCACCAAATTTTTCGTATAGCATCTAGTGCCTCTCCCCAAAATACCCCCCCAAGTCTCAAAATGATTGGACCAGAGGGTCAAATTCTATGAGCCCCAAAAGATGGTGCCGCTATCCTTAATTATTTCCTATGGAAGAAAGGCATTTAAAAAGGTGTGCTGTCCCTTTAAATGTGATGGCCAGAACTCCCTTGGAGTTCAATTATGCTTGTCACACTCTTGTTCCTGGCTCCACCCCCAAAGTCTCCTGGCTCCACCCCCAAAGTCCCCAGATTTTTCTTTAATTGGACTTGGCAACCCTAAGGCAGTGGTACACGGTGCCAACGCTTGCTCTCCAGTCCCACCCAGAGGTTGGCACCCCTTTCACAGCCTCAGAGCACTGGAGGCTGCTTCCTGTGCCCCCTAAAGTCCACCGGAGGATACAGACTCCAGCCCTATCTGGTTGTGTGGCTATCGCAGTTGCAGAGGCCCCATCCGACAGAAATCTTCTGCAAGGCCTACGGTCGAGGCAGTGAAGTATTCTATCGAATTTGGCCTCCCCTAGCTGCCCCCGCCCTGCTCTGCCATTCATTGCACCGCGTAAAAGCTTTATAAACCGCACCGCCAGCACAACCTCGGCAGGATGTATTTGGTAGGGTTGCCAAGTCCAATTTGAGAAATTCCTGGGGACTTTGGGGGTGAAGCCAGGAGACACTGGGGGTGGAGCCAGGAGTGAGGGTGTGAGAAGCGCAACTGAATTCCAAAGGGAGTTCCGGCCGTCACTTTTAAAGGGACTGTACACCTTTTAAATGCCTTCCCTCTGTTGGAAAGAATGAAGGATAGAGGCACCTTCTTTGAGGGCTCCTAGAATTTGACCTCCTGGTCCAATCTTTTTGAAACGTGGAGGGTATTGTGAGGAGAGGCACCGGATGCTGTGCTGCAAATTTGGTGCCTGTACCTCAAAAAACAGCTCCCCCAGAGCCCCAGATACCTGTGGATCAATTCTACTGGCATTCAAGTTGTGAGTAAGCAATTTGGCTACAGCATAGATTAGTTTGCTCTGGGGCCATCCTTCCTAAGATAAGACATAAAGAAGATATTGGATTTTAGATAGTTTAGATATAGGTGTGAGCTGGAGGCTAAAAAAACTGTGAGCTAGCTCACTAACTCAGCTTAGAGGGAACACTGCTCAGGAGGTGGTGGGCTCTTCTTCCTTGGAGGTTTTTAAACAGAGGCTAGATGGCCATCTGACAGCAATGAAGATCCTGTGAATATAGGGGGAGGTGGTTGTAAGTTTCCTGCATTGTGCAGGGGGTTGGACTAGATGACCCTAGAGGTCCCTTCCAACTCTATGATTCTAAGTGTCTCCGAAGAAGCGTCTGAAGAAGTGTGCCTGCACACGAAAGCTGACATCCAGAATTAAAGTTTGTTGGTCTTAAAGGTGCCGCTGGGCTCAACCTTTATCTTGTCCTTTCTCCAGGTGAACGGATCTTTGTCGTCTGGAGATCAGCGGTTATTCCAGGAGATCGCCAGGGCCCACATGGAGGTTGGCAAGCCTTTGCATAGCAGAGACCTAACCGCAGGCAGCTCCAAAAGTTCTCAATTTGCATGTATGGAAGGTGGGGGCGGGCAAGAAAATAATCTATTAGGGGAGGGAGGAGCCGGGGTACCCCTAACAGGCAGTGTGGGCTGCATGAAACTAGTCGTTTAGAGCACATGTGCCCTTTAATGAATTCTGACAAGCCTCAAAATACAGTTGTAACAAAAAAAAGGGGGCACGTCATTGTGGTTTTTCCACACCCCTTCCTCCATGGAGCTCAGTATGTTGCCCCCTTGCCGATTTTTAGCCTCACAATAACTCTGCGAGGTTAACATGACCTCCCCCGCGTTCCCGGCTCGAATAAAGACTTGGGTTTTCTCATTCTGTATGGGCGTGAACCATCTGAGCATAAACAGTCTTTGTAGTTTTCCTTGACCTGATTTCACCTTGTAGCCCCTGCCTGGTGCGGCTTCTTAACCCATCGGTTTATGGCATTTTTAATCTTCACCCAGGAATGCTAGAAACTTTGAAGGTTCTTGATTTCTCCTGCATAATTCCTCCTTCTGCGACTCCTTGCTTACCTGTACAAAGACAGTCATTAAGAACATAAAGAGAAGCCATACTGGATCAGGCCAATAGCCCATCCAGTCCAACACAGGTTTTAAAAAAAATAAAATAAAAAAATCTTGAATTGTGTTTGTCTGTGTGATTTCAAGAGCCCCGTGGCGCAGAGTCTTAAAGCTGCAGTACTGCAGTCCTAAGCTCTGCTCACGACCTGAGTTCGATCCTGAAGGAAGCTGGGTTTTCAGGTAGCTGGCTCGAGGTTGACTCAGCCTTCCATCCTTCCAAGGCTGGTAAAATGAATCCCCAGCTTGCTGCGGGGGGAAGCATAGATGACTGGGGAAGGCAATGGCAAACCTCCCTGTAAAAAGTGTGCCGTGAAAACGTTGTGAAAGCAACGTCACCCCAGAGTCGGAAATGACTGGTGCTTGCACAGGGGACCTTTCCTTTCCCTGTGTGATTTATAGTTTATATCTCTGCTACCTGGCATTGCATTTTATGATACACATGGCCCGGCCTCACAAAGTCTCATTTATGTCAGATCTGGCCCTCATAACAAATGAGTCCGACACCCCTGTCCCATGGCGTTGTACCCTGCTGAGGTCCCTGTCTCCCCCAGGCTCCAACCCCAAATCCCCAGGAGTTCCCCAACTTGGCACTGGCAACTCTATACCCACTCATACATAGCTCTTGGCACATAGGCTCTGACCTTACACCTACCTTGATCAATTCTGGCATACAATAAGACAGCAATCCCCACCCTTTTTGGCACCAGGGACTGGTTTTGTGGAAGACAGTTTTTCCAGGGACTGAGGGGGAGTGTGATGGTTTCGGGATGATACAATTGTGCACTTTATTTCTATTAGTTTGGCATGGTGGTGAAGTGTGCAAACTCTTATCTGGGAGAAGCGTGTTTGATTCCCCACTCCTCCACTTGCAGCTGCTGGAATGGCCTTGGGCCAGCCATAGCTCTTGTAGGAGTTGTCCTTGAAAGGGCAGCTGCTGGGAGAGTCCTCTCAGCCCCACCCACCTCACAGGGTGTCTGTTGTGGGGGGGAGAAGATATTGGAGATTGTAAGCCGCTCTGAGTCTCTGATTCAGAGAGAAGGGCGGGGTATAAATCTACAGCCGTCTTCTTCTCCACTTGCAGCTGCTGGAATGGCCTTGGGCCAGCCATAGCTCTTGTAGGAGTTGTCCTTGAAAGGGCAGCTGCTGGGAGAGCCCTCTCAGCTCCACCCACCTCGTTTCTTGCCATTCTTTGTTTTTTCCCAACTCTACACCCCCACCAGCTCCCACCAGTGGCCAGGTGGGATCTGGCAACCCGAGTTTCAGTGCTGTAGGTGCTTAAGAGGTGCAAGAGAGCCAGTTTGGTGTAGTGGTTAAGTGTGCAGACTCTTACCTGGGAGAACCGGGTTTGATTCCCCACACCTCCACTTGCACCTGCTGGAATGGCCTTGGGTCAGCCGTAGCTCTGGCAGAGGTTGTCCTTGAAAGGGCAGCTGCTGTGAGAGCCCTCTCCAGCCCCACCCACCTCACAGGGTGTCTGTTGTGGGGGAGGAAGGTAAAGGAGATTGTGAGCCGCTCTGAGACTCTTCGGAGTGGAGGGCGGGATATAAATCCAATATCTTCATCTACCTCACAGGGTGTCTGTTGTGGGGGAGGAAGATAAAGGAGATTGAGCTGCTCTGAGACTCTTTGGAGTGGAGGGCAGGATATAAATCCAATATCTTCATCTACCTCACAGGGTGTCTGTTGTGGGGGAGGAAGATAAAGGATATTGTAAGCCGCTCTGAGACTCTTCGGAGTGGAGGGCAGGATATAAATCCAATATCTTCATCTACCTCACAGGGTGTCTGTTGTGGGGGAGGAAGATAAAGGATATTGTAAGCCGCTCTGAGACTCTTCGGAGTGGAGGGCGGGATATAAATCCAATATCTTCATCTACCTCACAGGGTGTCTGTTGTGGGGGAGGAAGATAAAGGATATTGTAAGCCGCTCTGAGACTCTTCGGAGTGGAGGGCGGGATATAAATCCAATATCTTCATCTACCTCACAGGGTGTCTGTTGTGGGGGGGGGGGGCGGAGATAAAGGAGATTGTGAGCTGCTCTGAGACTCTTCGGAGTGGAGGGCGGGATACAAATCCAATATCTTCTTCTTCTTAAATTGTGCCAAGCAGCAGAGATGAGGCAGGAAAGTGACACTAATGGAAGGAAAACTGCAGATGGCACGAAAGGGGTGGCTGGACGGGTGTTTTGGACACTCTCCTGGGCCCCGAGTTCGATTTCTGCATTACGCAACAGCAGGGAGGCGTTGGTTAAACCCACGAGCCGCATGCCTAGCCCCTTTAATAGCATCAACTGGGTTGCCCTGAACAACAGCAGACAGCAGTGCCGGAAGCAGGGAATGGGAGCGGCAGCTGGGCTTTTCCAGACGTGTTCCCGATCAAACAGGAGGGAAGAGAAACCTGCCAGTTAAGCTGAAAGAGGGGGGGAGGGGAAATCAGATCTGCCTCAGGCCTCATTTGTGAGGTTAATAGGGAAGAAGAAGAAGAAGAAGATCGCAGATTTATACCCCACCTTTCTCTCTGAATCAGATCCTCAGAGCGGCTCACAATCTCCTTTCTCTCCCTCCCCCACAACAGACACCCTGTGAGGTGGGCGGGGCTGAGAGGGCTCTCACAGCAGCTGCCCTTTCAAGAACAACCTCTGTGAGAGCTGTGACTGACCCAAGGCCATTCCAGCAGCTGCAAGTGGAGCAGTGGGGAATCAAACCCGGTTCTCCCAGATAAGAGTCCGCACACTTCACCACTACACCAAACGGGGCACAAGAATTCCATCCCACTCCTTTCCCAAAGAGACCCCCACCCCTCGGAACAGCCAGCTACACAGCTCAGTCTTACTGAAAAAGAAGAAGACTGCAGATTTATACCCCACCCTTCTCTCTGAATCAGAGACCCAAAGTAGCTTATCTCCTACATCTTCTCCCCCCACAACAGACACCCTGTGTGGGTGGGGCTGAGAGGGCTCTCACAGCAGCTGCCCTTTCAAGGACAACCTCTGCCAGTGCTATGGCTGACCCAAGGCCATTCCAGCAGCTGCAAGTGGAGGAGTGGGGAATCGAACCCGGTTCTCCCAGATAAGAGTCCGCGCACTTAACCACGACACCAAACCGGGAGGAAGGAAAGAGAGCCTGCAGACTCCATCCCATAATAAGGACTCCAAACTTTGGACATTTAAGGCTAAAATAGAAGCACAATTAAGAATGTGGACCACGCTGTGAGTGGAGAGGGTTTGGGCCTTGGATTCCTTCTACAACACAGTAGATGGATGGGGGAAAGGGGGAGAGGATTAGGGCTGCCCTCCTCTAGGTGGTGGCTGGAGCTCTCCTGGGATTACAATACAGAGATCTGTTCCCCTGGATAAAATGGTCATTGTGCAAGGTGGATTCACTGGTATTTTACCCCATTGAAGTCCACCCTCCCCAAACTCTGCCCTCCTCAGGATTCACCCCTAAAATTGCCAGGTTTTCCCCAGCCAGCGCTGGCTAGAGAGAATGCTGCCCATTTTAAGGTGATTTGAGGAATTCAGTTTTAGAACATCAGAAGAGCCCTGCTGGATCAGACCAGTGGTCCATCTAGTCCGGCATCCTGTCTCATAGAGCAGACAATCAGTTCCTCTGGAGGGCCAACAACAGGGCAGAGAGGCCGAGGCCTTCATAAGAACATCAGAAGAGCCCTGCTGGATCAGACCAGAGGTCCATCTAGTCCAGCATCCTGTCTCACACAGTGGCCAACCAGTTCCTCTGGACAGCTAACAGCAGGGCAGAGAGGCTGAGGTCTTCATAAGAACATCAGAAGAGCCTTGCTGGATCCGACCAGAGGTCCATCTAGTCCAGCATCCTGTCTCACACAGTGGCCAACCAGTTCCTCTGGAGGGCCAACAACAGGCAGAGAGGTTGAGGCCTTCATGAGAACAAAAGAAGAGCCTTGCTGGATCAGACCAGAGGTCCATCTAGTCCAGCATCCTGTCTCACACAGTGGCCGACCAGTTCCTCTGGAGGGCCAACAACAGGGCAGAGAGGCTGAGGCCTTCATTAGAACATCAGAAGAGCCTGCTGGATCAGACCAGTGGTCCATCTAGTCCAGCATCCAGTCTCACACAGTGGCCAGCCAGTTCCTCTGTAGGACCAATAACAGGGCAGAGAGGCTGAGGCCTTCATAAGAACAGTGGAAGAGCCCCGCTGGATCAGAGCAACAGTTCCTCTAGTCCAACATCCTGTCTCTCACAGTGGCCAGTCAGTTCCTTAGAGACTTTGCTAGAGGAATCTGATGCTAAAGGAGTGTAGAACTCCGTGTCCATTGGGAACGGTCCCTTTAACGAAACATGTATACTGTAAAATCAGCCCCACCTGGGTTTCCAAAGTTTAAGCACCCGTCCGTATGTGGGTGTGTTGAGATTGTAAACTGATTGGGAAGCGTAAGAGTGGAAAGAATTTTGATCGGTTGGAAGTGCTAGGACATGCATTAAAGATATGTTTTTGGGATTGTTTTGTTCAGGGCTTTTTTTGTAGAAAAAGCCCAGCAGAAATTCATTTGCATATTAGGCCACACCCCCTGACACCAAGCTAGCTGGAACTGCGTTCCTATGCGTTCCTGCTTTTAAAAAGCCCTGCTTTTGTTGTTGTTGTTCAGTCGCACAGTCAAGTCTGACTCTTTGTGACCCCATGGACAAAGTCACGCCAGGCCCTCCTGTCTTCCACCATCCTCCAAAGTCTGCTCAAATTTGTGTTAGTTACATCAGGAACGCTGTGCAGCCATCTCATCTTTTGCCCTCCCCTTCTTCTTTTGCCTTCTGTCTTTCCCAGCATCAGGGTCTTCTCCAGTGAGTGCTCCCTTCTCATTGGGTGGCCAAGGAATTTGAACTTCAGCTTCAGCATCTGACCTTCCAGGGAACAGTCAGGGTCGATTTCCCTAAGGACTGCCTGATTGGATCTTCTTGCAGTCCAAGGGACTCTCAAGAGTCTTCTCCAGCATGGGATTGTTTACCAGGTTATAAAAAAAAACCAGAAGGGCTACTTTATATTTGTAGTTTAAATAACTCATTTATTGTGTAGCTTGGAGGAAGCCCAGCGGGTGAAAACGAGGTTCAGAACTCCCGGGAAGCCCGTTCAGCTTGAGGTTGCATAAGAGGACTTTCATTTAATTATTTCACACCAGAGAATCTTCTGGATGGATTAATGCTGCTGTCGTGGTTTGCAGTCCACCTCACTTGAGCGCACTGGGAACGTGGACGCCAGACCTGAAAGAAAAAGGGGGAAAGGGCTTGCCTGTTGAACTATTTATGGACTGAGATATTTAGTAGGCTGCGTCCTCTTCCAGTTTACTGCTCCGTTTTGTTAGTTTTCTGTGTTCAATAGCTGCACTAATAAGGAAACCAGATATTTTGCTAATTTGATGTTTTATGTCTTTATTCTGTTCAGGCAGTTTACATGGAAGCATCGCTTTTGATCTCCTTCCACCTGCCTGGAGGTTGGCAGCCCCGTCAATATGGCCCTAAGCTAAGGTTGCCAACTCTGGGTCAGGTGATGCCTGCAGAGTTTGGGGGTGGAGCCTGCAACTGGGGCAGGGTTTCAGGAGAGACCTCAGTGGGATCTAATGCCTTAGAGTCCACCCTGTGAAACAGGAGAGCTCCAGGGGCCTCCTGGAGGTTGGCATCCTGTGATACATGCCTGTGATGAATCCGTGCACTCCCTTTTGCTGGCACCCCATGCAGATGCCTTGGGGAGGGGGGGCTTGCTTGGAAATCTGGCACTGTTGGCAGTGTTTCTACATTGTGCAGGAGGTTGGACTAGATGACCCTGGGGGGTCCCTTCCAACTTTGTGATTCTATGAACCTTACAGGGACAGCATTGCAGAGAAGCCCTATATGGCCGAGGACCTGCCTACCTTAGGGACCGCCTCTCTCCATATGTTCCCCAGAGAGCACTACGATCCAGTTCATAAAACCTTCTGGAAGGTACCTGGGCCTAAAGAGGCCAAACTGAAAACAACTAGAGAACAGGCCTTCTCTATAAAAGCACCCCAATGGTGGAACCAGCTGCCGGAAGAGGTGCGGGCCCTGCGGGATCTTGGCCAATTCCGTAGGGCCTACAAAACCGCCCTCTTCCGGCTAGCCTTCTAAGATGGAGCTTGGAATAAACATCACGCCATCATTAACATTAACATAACTGAGATAATAGCACTATTAGATTATATTTTTAGACTGTTTTTAGATTATTTAAATATTTAATTGTTATCTGTATTGAATTGTATAATCTTGTTTAATTGTTTTAACATGGCTTTTACCATGTCCTGTAAGCCGCCCTGAGCATCCCTCGGCGGGGAGGGCGGGCTATAAATAAAATGTATTATTATTATTATTATTATTATTATTATTATTATTATTATTATTATTATTATTATTAGATCAGCTGCCAGGGCCTGGTGACTTTTGCACCAAGGAGCCCCAATGTCCCCCAGAAAGCTTGGTGCGCCATGACAAAACAGCAGTGCCCTCTTATCTGTGCGCAGACTCTTCTCTGGGAGAACCGGGTTTGATTCCCCACTCCTCCACTTGCAGCTGCTGGAATGGTCTTGGGTCAGCCACAGCTCTCGCAGTGTTGTCCTTGAAAGGGCAGCTTCTGGAAGAGCTCTCTCGCCTCCACCCACCTCAAAGGGTGTCTGTTGTGGGGGTGGGAGGATGTAAAGGAGATTGTGACTGCTCTGAGACTCTGAGATTCAGAGTATAGGGTGGGATATAAATCCAATATCATCATCATCATCATCATCATCATCATCATCATCATCATCATCATCTTCTCCTCCTCCTCCTCTCTGAATGGGTTTTAAATACACGTTCCCTGCCTCCCAAGGGTTCCTTCCAGATCCTGCTCAGCCCGGAATGCCAAGGTGCCCCCATCGCACAGAATGAGCCTCTAATGGACGGACAGAGGGGAGTTCAGACCGCGATGAAGGGGCAGCGCAGGGTTTGAAAACTTCGCTAAGCGACTCCGGAGAGAGATTATTGTTCCACCGCCAATCTGGGACTGCAGCTGCTCTGCGAACAATGCAGCCAAACGAGAGAGAACAAAAATTCTGCTGATCCTTGCAATGCCCGTTTGGGTTGAAAAACAAAAATAAAAAAGGACGCCGCCCGCTATCGATAACTCACAGAGAATTCTCCGCAGAGGTGACCCTCTGCTTCAGACGTATAAGATCGCTCGAGCAGTAGATCCTAGACGCACTCCTTTATACTGATCTTTAGGTTGGGCTTTTTGTTGTACCAGGAACTCTTTTGCATCTTAGGCCACACACCCCTGATGTAGCCAATCCTCCTGGAGTTTACAGGGCTCTTCGTGCAGGGCCAACTGCAAGCTCCAGGAGGACTGGCTACATCAGAGGGGTGTGGCCTAATATGCAAAGGCGTTCCTGCTACAAAAAAAAAGCCCTGGTTTTCATTCTCCAGGTGGGGCCTGGAGATCTCCCAGACGACAGAGATCAGATCCCCTGGAAGAAATGGCTGCTTAGGAGGAGGGAGGGGCTCTGTGACATCAGAAATACGGAGGGTCCCTCCCTTCCCTCAACTCCTCCTTTTCCAAGCTCCACCCCCAAATCTCCAGGAATTTCCCAGTCTGGGCTGGCGAACCTAGCACTGTGAGAAAGAGGATCCCAGATGGTTTTTTAGAGCCTCTCCCTTCCTTGTGGTCTCCACCATGGGGATGGGGAATACGGTTGCCAATTTGGGGTTGAAAAATTCCTGGCAATTTCAGATGGGGTTGCCAAGTCCGATTCAAGATATATCTGGGGACTTCGGGGGTGGAGCCAGGAGACTTTGGGAGTGGAGCCAGTAGCACATTTGTGGCAAGCATCATTAAACTCCAAAGGGAGTTCTGGCCATCACATTTAAAGGGACCACAAACCTTTTAAATGCCTTCCCTCCATTGGAAATAATGAAGGATAGGGGCACCTTCTTTGGGGGCCCGTAGAATTGGACCCCGTGGCCCAATCGTTTTGAAATTTGGAGGCTGTTTTGAAGAGAGGCTCTGGATGCCTTACTGAAAATCTGGTGCCCCTGCCTCAAAAAACAGCCCCCCCCAGAGCCCAATACCCATGGATCAATTCTCCATTATACCCTGTGGGAATCGGTCCCCTTAGGGTATAATGGAGTGCCCAGAAGACATTTCCCTCTTGCTTGCTAATGACCCTGAAGCGGAGGGAGGGCCTTCAGACCACGCTCCTTTTAAATGCCTTCTCTCCATTTGGAATAATGAAAGATAGAGTCACCTTATTCGGGGGCTCACAGAATTGGACCTCCCAGTCCAATCCTTTTGAAACTTGGGGGGCATTTTGAGGAGAGTCACCAGATGCTATTCTGAAAATTTGGTGCTTCTAACACAAAAAAACAGCCTCCCCAGAGCTCCAGTTACCTGCAGATCAATTTTCCATGATATCCTATGGGAATTGTTCTCCATAGGGAATAATGGAGTGTCCAGCAGACATTTCCCTCCCCCTCCCGCTTTCTGATGACCCTGAAGTAAGGGGAGGTCCTCCAAACCGGGGGATCCCCTGCCCCCACCTGGGGATCGGCAACCCTAATTTCAGAGGTGGAGGCAGGCAGGGTGGGGTTTGAGGCCTGGAAAGACCTCGGCAGGGTACAGAGCGCCCGAGTCCCCCCTCCAGAGCAGCCATTTCCTCCAAGGTTGTTGATCGCAGTCGATCTGGAGATCAGTCTCAATGCCCGGAGGTCTCCAGGCCCCACCTGGCAGTTGGCAACCATGATAGGGAAAAGGAAAGGCTGTGCATTTTGAGACAGCCCAGGCATCCCAAGGGGGACAGCTGGACTCGCAAGCTGAATACCAGGCGACGGTCTGTTTGTGACGTTGCCGAAATAGAATTCCCCCCCCCTTCCCCGATGACTCACACAACTGCACGTCTGAGATGGCAGAGGGGCTCTGCGGCGAGCTGGTGCCACGCACCGCAGGGACTTTCTTTGGACCCTGCCTTCTCCTGCCTCCCTGCACTGTGTGAGAGCATAAAGCCAGGTGCTGGAAGAAGGAAGAACCCTCGAGGCCTCATCCTAAGGATGCTGAGTAGGATTGCCAAGTCCAAATTAAGAAATATCTGGGGACTTTGGGGGTGGAGCCTGGAGACTTTGTGGGTGGAGCCAGGAGACATTAGGGGTGGAGCCAAGATCAAGGCTGTGACAAGCATCATTGAACTCCAAAGGGAGTTCCGGCCATCACATTTAAAGGGACGGAACACCTTTTCAATGCCTTCCTTCCATAGGAAATAATGAAGGATAGGGGCACCTTGTTTTGGGGTTAATAGAATTGGACCCCCTGGTTCAATCGTTTTGAAACTTGGGGGATATTTTGGGGAGAGGGACTAGATGCTGTACTCAAGATTTGGTGCCACTACCTAAAAAAAAAAAGGGCCCCCAGAGCCCCAGATAACCGCAGATCAATTCTCCATTATTTTCTATGGGAATAAATCCTCGTAGGGAATAACAGAGTTCCCAGCAGACATTTCCCTCCCCTCCCCCCGCTTTCTGATGACCCTGAAGTGGAGGGAGGGCCTCCAAACCGGGGGATCCCCTGCCCCCACCTGGGGATTGGCAACCCTAATGCTGAGTCCTCCCTGGCCACTCGCAGGAGATTGGGGAACAGGGTTGCCAGATCCATGTTGAGAAACCCCTAAATATTCGGAAGTGGAGCCTGGAGAGAACAAAGAAGAAGAAGAAGAAGAAGAAGAAGAAGAAGAAGAAGAAGAAGAAGAAGAAGAAGAAGAAGAAGAAGAAGAAGAAGAAGAAGAAGAAGAAGAAGAGGAGGAGGAGGAGGAGGAGGAGGAGGAGGAGATTGGATTTATACCCCGCCCTCATGTCTGGCGCATGAAAGTAGGCCAACTAGGTGGCTATCTAGGGCGTCACCTGGCCTAGGGGGTTCCATGAGTTGCCCCCTCTCCCCACGCATAGCGTGTGTGCTCCTTGGAGCTTGCCTTCCCCAATGGAAAGCAGACTCCATGGAGTGCAGACACTGCCCAGCTGGATTTGCGTCGTTACAGACCCGGGAAATGCGAAAGCGGATGGCGCCTGCGTGGTACACTCCTCGAAGCCTGGCTGGGATGAATTAACCAATTGTGAAAGCTGAAGAAGAGCCAATTAGAGGGTCTAAAATTTGGCTCCTGTTGAAGTTCTATAATGCCACTCATCCTAATCTCCTCAGCTCTAAAAGAGCCATTGGGTTGGAGCCATAGCTCAGTGATAGAGCATCTTCCTCGCATGCACCAGGCCTTGTCCCCGGAACCTCCAGCTAAAAGGATCAAATAGAAATGCTCCTATGAAGGCCTTGTCCCTGACACTTCCAGCTAAAAGGACCAAGTAGAAATGGTCCTTTGAAGGTCTTGTCCCTGACACTTCCAGCTAAAAGGACCAAGTAGAAATGGTCCTTTGAAGGTCTTGTCCCTGGCACCTCCAGCTAAAAGGACCAAGTAGAAATGGTTCTGTGAAGGCCTTGTCCCTGGCACCTCCAGCTAAAAGGGCCAAGTAGAAATGGTCATGTGAAGGTCTTGTCCCTGGCACCTCCAGCTAAAAGGACCAAGTAGAAATGGTCATGTGAAGGTCTTGTCCCTGGCACCTCCAGCTAAAAGGACCAAGTAGAAATGCTCCTGTGAAGGCCTTGTTCCTGGCTCTCTCTCTCTCTCTCGGCTTGACTTCACGAACGAAGATTTAAGAAGGGTGCAGTAGTCCACGTCTGCTGCAGGCTCGCTGGTGGCTGACAAGACCAATGCGGGACAGGCAGGTCCGGCCACAGCGGCTGCAGGGAAAGGTCTGATTTGGGGTTGGTGCTGTAGCAGTGCGATTCTTCCTCAATCTCCTTTTGTCCTCAAGACCAGCTATGCGTGCGTTCTCAAAGGAAGAGACAGCCTGGTGGATGGTGTGCCTCCATGCTTTGCGATCTGAGGCTAGGTCAGACCACTGGTGATGGTTGATGCGACAGGTGCCAAGGGATTTCTTCAAGGAGTCCTTGTACCTCTTCTTTGGTGCCCCTCTATTTCGATGGCCGGTGGAGAGTTCGCCATACAGGGCAATCTTGGGAAGGCGGTGGTTTTCCATCCTAGAAATATGCCCTGCCCAGCGCAGCTGCGTCTTCAACAGCAGTGCCTCGATGCTGGTAACCTCCGCCCTCTTGAGGACTTCAGTGTTGGTCACAAAGTCACTCCAGTGGATGTTGAGGATGGTGCGAAGGCAGCGCTGATGAAAGCGCTCAAGGAGTCGCATGTGATGACGGTATAAAACCCACGATTCGGAGCCGTAGATGAGGGTTGTCATCACAACCGCTTTGTAAACATTGATCTTTGTGCCTTTTTTCAGATGCTTGTTGCTCCACACTCTTTTGTGCAGTCGGCCAAAGGCACGGTTTGCCTTTGCCAGCCTGTTGTCAATCTCCTTGTCGATCTTGGCATCTGAGGAGATGATGCACCCCAGGTAGCTGAACTGCTGGACTGTCTTCAGAACTGATTCACCCACAGTGATGCAGGGAGGGTGATAATCTTCCTGGGGTGCAGGCTGGTGGAGAACTTCTGTCTTCTTCAGACTAACTTCTAGGCCGAATAGCTTGGCAGCCTCTGCAAAGCAGGACGTCATATGCTGCAGAGCTGTTTCCGAGTGGGAGACGAGTGCAGCATCATCAGCAAACAGTAGCTCTCGGATAAGTTTTTCCATTGTCTTGGAGTGAGCCTTTAGTCGCCTCAGGTTGAACAGGCTGCCATCGGTGCGATAGCGGATGTAGACACCATCGTCATCATCTAGATCTACTGCGGCTCTTTGAAGCATCATGCTAAAGAAGATCGTAAAGAGCGTTGGCGCGAGAACGCAGCCTTGCTTTACACCTGTCCCTGGCACCTCCAGCTAAAAGGACCAAGTAGAAATGGTCATGTGAAGGACTTGTCCCTGGCACCTCCAGCTAAAGTAAAAATGCTCCTGTGACCTGTGAAGGCCTTGTCCCTGGCACCTCCAGCTAAAAGGACCAAGTAGAAATGGTCATGTGAAGGTCTTGTCCCTGGCACCTCCAGCTAAAGGGACCAAGTAGAAATGCTCCTGTGAAGGCCTTGTCCCTGGCACCTCCAGCTAAATGGATTGAGTAGAAATGCTCCTGTGAAGGCCTTGTCTCTGACACCTCCAGCAAAAAGGACCAAGTAAAAATGCTCCTGTGACCTGTGAAGGCCTTGTCCCTGGCACCTCCAGCTAAATGGATTGAGTAGAAATGCTCCTGTGAAGGCCTTGTCTCTGACACCTCCAGCAAAAAGGACCAAGTAAAAATGCTCCTGTGACCTGTGAAGGCCTTGTCCCTGGCACCTCCAGCTAAAAGGATCAAGTAGAAATGGTCATTCATGTATTGCGGCTCTCAAACATCTGATGTTTGTTCTTTGTGGCTCTTACGTCAAGCAACTTTGGCCATCCCTGCTCTGTACTGTCATGTTATTTATTCACTTCATTTATACTCTGCCTTTCTCCCCATTGGGCACCCAAAGTCATTTAATTTGTCCCCCTCTTCTTCATGTTATCCTCACAACAACCCTGTGGGGTAGGCGAGGTTGGGAGTGTGTGACCCACCAAGGTCACCCAGCGAGCTTCCAGGGTAGAGCGGAGCCCATACCTGGGTGTCCCTGCTCTGACACTCTGGTTCCCACACCACAGTGCCTCTCACTTGAAAAGTCCTGCAACAAACAGGCTCGTTCAGAAACAGCATACCGATTGTCACCCAGTTGACTTTCTGTTCCCGACTGGCAAACAGACGGTAAGCTGAACCGGTGGGTGTTTGAGCATCCGTAGGAGGGCCACGTGTGTCGTGGCAGCATGGCTTGACACCTGACACACATGGTTCCTTCCAGATGGTGTGGCAGAAATTAGCCACCCCTTGGGTGAGGCTGCCCGTTGAAGCTCTGAATGAGTCACTGTTCTGGAAGCGCTGAATTGATGTCATGGTTGACGGTCTGAATGAGTCACAGTTCTGAACCAGTCTGCAAGCATCTGCACTGGAAGAACTGTGCCTCATACAGTGTGTAATTTTTATTCATTCCGACTCCATCAAGAATGAAGAAACTGCCTGGCTTTAGTGCAGGGAAAAGTGATATTCTAGATCAGGGGTGACCAAATGGTGACTCTTGAAGCCCTCACTGCCTTGCTGTCTGGGTTGGAGAAGGCATTTGTCTCTTTAAATCACTTCTCCAAGCTAAGCTAGCTGGCAGCTTGGAGAATGAATTTAAAGTTAAAGTTGCTTTCTTTCCACCTCTCCCTTCCGCCTCCCTCCTTTTTGCTTTCCTCTCTCCCTGTCTTGTGACCCTCAAACATCTGATGATCATGTCTTGCAGCTCTCAGACATCTGACGTTTATTCTATGTGACTCTTAAGCAAGTTCAGCCACCCCCGTTCTAGATATTCTGCTCTTCACTGTGCCAAGCTTCCACAGAAAGTCAGACTAGTGTAATTCAGAGTATCAGACTAGGATCTGGGAGACCTGAGTTCGAATCCTGTGGAAGCTTGCTGGCTGTTCTTGGGTCAGTCTCTCTGTCTCGACCTAACCTACCTCCCAGGGCTGTCTGGAAGATAAAATGGAGGAGAAGAGAATTACGTAAGCCACTCTAAGTCCTCACCGGGAACGTAGGAAATAAAATGAAGTCTTGATTTGGGACCAAACGATACATTACGGTGGTCACGGCTTTGACCCATGTCCACTGACACTGTTCTACAGAAGAATTTGACTACTTCAAAAATGTTGTAAGGGCGATCCCCCATTGGGCCTGTGGCATGGGGTGGGAGGAATTATCTTATTTTTGGTAGAAAAAGCCCAGCAGGAACTCATTTGCATATTAGGCCACACCCCCTGATGCTAAGTCAGCCAGAACTCCGTTCCTTTGCGTTCCCGCTATATAAAAAAAAGCCCTGCCAAGATTTATTCCAACCATGCACTTGAAGCTGAGTTACTGCCTGCTCCCAGTTGGGAAATACCCGCATATTTTGGGGGTGGAGCTTGGAAGTGGTGGGGCTTGGGGAGGGGAGGGACTTCAGCTGGGCGCATTGCCTAGACTCCACCCTCCTAAACAGCCATTTTCTCCAGGGGAACTGACCTCTGTCATGTGGAGATCGCTTGTAAAAGTGGGAGATATCCAGGCCACACCTGGAGATTGGCCACCCTACTTACTAGACACCAGCATAGGGCTCTTCGCTAGGGTCGCCAAGTCTGACTCAAGAAATGTTTTGGGACTTTGGGGGTGGAGCCAGGAGCAAGGGTGTGGCAAGCACGATTGAACTCCAAAGGGAGTTCTGGCCATCACATTTCAAGGGACCACACTCCCTTTAAATGCCTTCCCTCCATTTGGAATAATGAAGGATAGGGGTGCTTTCTTTGGGGGCTCATAGAATTGGACCCCCTGATCCAGTCTTTTTGAAATTTGGGGGTTGTTTTGAAGAGTATCACCAGATGCTATGCTGGAAATTTGGTGCATCTATCTCAAAACAACTCCTCTAGAGCCCCAGATACCCATGGATCAGTTCTCCATTACAACCTATGGGAATCATTCTCCATAGGAAATAACGGAGCGCCCGGTAGATATTTCCCTCCCCCCCATTTCTGATGACCCTGAAGCAGGGGAGGGCTTCCAAACCTGCCCCCACCTGGGGATTGGCAGCCCTACTCTTCACACACACCATGGCTATTCCCTTGAACAGCAAGAGAATTGTCTGTAAGAACAGACCTCAGCGGTTTGTTCCGCAGGGCAAAGGGCTCCAGCCTCCTCTTCCCTCAGGCGGACAGTGCTGGAGTCTCCATCAGGGCCGTTCCCTTCTATGCCACGACTGCTCCCTCAAGCCACGATGGAGACCCACGGCAAAGGAGAGGCAAGGACGAAGAAGAAGCATCCTCCGCCCCATAGCGATGAGGCCTTTGCGAACCCTTTACCGGCCTTAGCAGGCTGAGATCCTGGGTGGGGAACCGCCGTTGGAGGCTTTTCAAAGCCAGGGAAATCGAAAGAACATGGCTTCCGCGAAAACCAGCCTCAATAAGAACCAAACAATGCAAAGAAATTATATCAAAATATATGCAATATAATATGAATACAAATTTAAGAACATAACATAACAGAAGCCATGTTGGATCAGGCCAGTGGCCCATCCAGTCCAACACTCTGTGTCACATAAGAACATAAGAGAAGCCCTGTTGGATCAGGCCAGTGGCCCCTCCAGTCCAACACTCTGTGTAACATAAGAATATAAGAGAAGCCATGTTGGATCAGGCCAGTGGCCCATCCAGTCCAACACTCTGTGTCACATAAGAACATAAGAGAAGCCATGTTGGATCAGGCCAGCGGCCCCTCCAGTCCAACTCTCTGTGTCACATAAGGACATAAGAGAAGCCATGTTGGATCAAGCCAGTGGCCCATCCAGTCCAACACTCTGTGTCACATAAGAACATAAGAGAAGCCATGTTGGATCAGGCCAGTGGCCCATCCAGTCCAACACTCTGTGTCACATAAGAACATAAGAGAAGCCATGTTGGATCAGGCCAGCGGCCCCTCCAGTCCAACTCTCTGTGTCACATAAGAACATAAGAGAAGCCATGTTGGATCAGGCCAGCGGCCCCTCCAGTCCAACTCTCTGGGTCACATAAGGACATAAGAGAAGCCATGTTGGATCAGGCCAGTGGCCCATCCAGTCCAACACTCTGTGTCACATAAGAACATAAGAGAAGCCATGTTGGATCAGGCCAGCGGCCCCTCCAGTCCAACTCTCTGTGTCACATAAGAACATAAGAGAAGCCATGTTGGATCAGGCCAGCGGCCCCTCCAGTCCAACTCTCTGTGTCACATAAGGACATAAGAGAAGCCATGTTGGATCAGGCCAGTGGCCCATCCAGTCCAACACTCTGTGTCACATAAGAACATAAGAGAAGCCATGTTGGATCAGGCCAGCGGCCCCTCCAGTCCAACTCTCTGTGTCACATAAGGACATAAGAGAAGCCATGTTGGATCAGGCCAGCGGCCCCTCTAGTCCAACTCTCTGTGTCACATAAGGACATAAGAGAAACCATGTTGGATCAAGCCAGTGGCCCATCCAGTCCAACACTCTGTGTCACACAAGGGTAAAAAAAAAATCCCAAGTGCCATCAAGAGGTCCACCAGTGGGGCTAGAAGCCCTCCCACTGTGCCCCTCCCAAGCACCCAGAATACAGAGCATCACTGCCCCAGACAGAGTTCCAACAATAAGCTGTGGCTAATAGCTACTGATGGGCCTCTGCTGCAGATGCTTATCCATTACCCTCTTGAAGCTGCCTATACTTGTAGCTGCCACCACCTCCTGTGGCAGTGAATTCCATGTGTGAATCACTCTTTGGGTGAAGAAGTACTTCCTTTTATCCATTCGAACCCGACTGCTCAGCAATTTCATTGAATGCCCACAAGTTCTTGTATTGTGAGAAAGGGAGAAAAGTACTTCTTTCTTTACCTTCTCTATCCCACGCATCATCTTGTAAAAATTTGATCAGTGAACTCAATCAGTTTCTCATACAAAATACAAGGAACGTTTTCACAGTCACCCAGAAACCAATCCCATTCCTTCCATGCAACTCAATGCCAACTCTTGTTAGGAAAACTCAACTGAGGTAGAAATTTATAATTGATGTCAACTCAGTCCAATACATCTTGAGATATGCAGCCAGCAGTCCAGGAGAGCGACAAGGTCGTACTGCTGCCCTTGTTTCACATTAGCTTCTTTGAGCAGGTAGATATTCTGATGCTTATCTTGTTGCCTTGGTGGTTTGCACCATGGGAGGTGGAAATTCAACTGGGTCAGCTTTTCCTGCCAGAAAAACAGGAGAACTTCAAGCAGTACAAGAAGAAGAAGAAGATATTGGATTTATATCCCGCCCTCCACTCCAAAGAGTCTCGGAGCGGCTCACAATCTCCTTTATCTCCCTCCCCCACAACAGACACCCTGTGAGGTGGGTGGGGCTGAGAGGGCTCTCACAGCAGCTGCCCTTTCAAGGACAACCTCTGCCAGAGCTATGGCTGACCCAAGGCCATGCCAGCAGGTGCAAGTGGAGGAGTGGGGAATCAAACCCGGTTCTCCCAGATAAGAGTCTGCATACTTAACCACTACACCAAACTGGCTCTCAGTACAGCTTTCCTTGTCCCTTCTGCTCTGACAGTCATTATTCCTTCTTCATCCTTTTCAAGGCCGCTGGTTAATCACCGCTCACTGACCACTGCTGGGCCGCCTTTCCCCACACACTACAGAATCTTGAGGGGGCCATGTGGGGAGGTACTGTTTGTTCCAAGCCTTGGGTACGAGCCTTCTGCTAATACAATCAAAAATAGCACTGCCCTTTCCCCGCAAACGGCGTCTGTTTGTTGACTCACGTTCTGCCTGCTCACTGGTCTTAACCCCTCAATCCTTCTTGGTGCTGAAGCTGCCTATCCAGCTGGCCCTTGGCCCCTTTCCTGCAGGGGAGCCAGAGAGAGGAACTGGGTGACTCACGCACACCTTGAGCCTGAAGTCCTCGACAGGTGAGTGAAGAGAGGATCAAGGCCCCACATGTGCCAAAACACGTGCTGTGGGAATGTACCCTGATTTTGGCAAGCTCAAGAAAGAAAGAGAAAATGAGATATACGCGTCACATCTACCTCTCATGGATTTAGCTCACCAGGGAGTTTGAGCCAACGTTCATGGTTCCCTCTCTTGTATTTCACCCTCACAACAACCTTGTGGGATAGGGAAGGTCGAGAGAGATTAACTGAGAGGGGCTAAATTGAGAGAGATCAAAGCTTGAGACCGGTGGCACCTGTAAGTTTGGTGGGTAGTTAAGTCAGTTTGGTGTAGTGGTGAAGTGCGTAGACTCTTATCTGGGAGAAAGGGGTTTGATTCCCCACTCCTCCACATGCACCTGCTGGAGTGACCTTGGGTTGGTCACACTTCTTGAAAGAGCTGCTTTCTCAAGAGCATTATTCGCATTGATAATTTTCATTTGCAATCTCAGTCTTTTACATCAAGAGCAGTTTTTGAAAGAGCTCTCTTAGCCCCACCTGCCTCACAGCGTGTCTGTTGTGGAGAGAGGAAGGGAAAGGAGATTGTAAGCTGCTCTGAGACTCCGTGTGAAGGGTGAGGTATAAATCCCATCTCCTCCTCCTCTTCCTCTGAAGAGTGAGGTATAAATCCCATCTCCTCCTCCTCTTCTTCTGAAGGGTGAGGTATAAATCCCATCTCCTCCTCCTCTTCTTCTTCTGAAGGGTGAGATATAAATCCCATCTCCTCCTCCTCTTCTTGTGAAGGGTGAGGTATAAATTCCATCTCCTCCTCTTCTTCTGAAGGATGAGGTATAAATCCCATCTCCTCCTCCTCTTCTTCTTCTTGTGAAGGATGAGGTATAAATCCCATCTCCTCCTCCTCTTCTTCTGAAGAGTGAGGTATAAATCCCATCTTCTCCTCTTCTTCTGAAGGGTGAGGTATAAATCCCATCTCCTCCTTCTCTTCTTCTTCTTGTGAAGGGTGAGGTATAAATCCCATCTCCTCCTCTTCTTGTGAAGGGTGAGGTTTAAATCCCATCTCCTTCTCCTCTTCTTCTTCTGAAGGATGAGGTATAAATCCCATCTCCTCCTCCTCTTCTTCTTCTGAAGGGTGAGGTATAAATCCCATCTCCTCCTCCTCTTCTTCTTCTGAAGGGTGAGATATAAATCCCATCTCCTCCTCCTCTTCTTGTGAAGGGTGAGGTATAAATTCCATCTCCTCCTCTTCTTCTTCTTCTGAAGGATGAGGTATAAATCCCATCTCCTCCTCCTCTTCTTCTTCTTGTGAAGGATGAGGTATAAATCCCATCTCCTCCTCCTCTTCTTCTGAAGAGTGAGGTATAAATCCCATCTTCTCCTCTTCTTCTGAAGGGTGAGGTATAAATCCCATCTCCTCCTTCTCTTCTTCTTCTTGTGAAGGGTGAGGTATAAATCCCATCTCCTCCTCTTCTTGTGAAGGGTGAGGTTTAAATCCCATCTCCTTCTCCTCTTCTTCTTCTGAAGGATGAGGTATAAATCCCATCTCCTCCTCCTCTTCTTCTTCTGAAGGGTGAGGTATAAATCCCATCTCCTCCTCCTCTTCTTCTTCTGAAGGGTGAGATATAAATCCCATCTCCTCCTCCTCTTCTTGTGAAGGGTGAGGTATAAATTCCATCTCCTCCTCTTCTTCTTCTTCTGAAGGATGAGGTATAAATCCCATCTCCTCCTCCTCTTCTTCTGAAGAGTGAGGTATAAATCCCATCTCCTCCTCCTCTTCTTGTGAAGGATGAGGTATAAATCCCATCTCCTCCTCCTCCTCTTCTTGTGAAAGGTGAGGTATAAATCCCATCTCCACCTCCTCCTCTTCTTCTTGAGAAGGGTGAGATATAAATCCCATCTCCTCCTCCTCCTCTTCTTCTCCTCTTTCATGTGCAAGCATCCTTCCTCAGATTCGGTGAAACAGAATTTCCTCAACCATCACATAGAAGAAGGGGAGGTAGGTTGTCAGGAATGGCCAGTTCAAGTCAAGATGCATAAGGACTGGGTGATTACAGCTGAGATTGGATTAGGTCATTAGGATCCATGAATGACAATAAAGAAGCAAACAAACACAAGAGTCAACAAACAGATGTGAGGATGAAGGTTGAGTCCATTGGCACCTTCAAGACAAACAAGTTCTGGGTAGAAGCGAGAACAGAGAGGCTTGGCATGTGTACCTGCACACACCCTCAGATTCACTGAAACAGATTTCCTCCAGTATTACATAAAGGTGCGGGGGGGATTAGTTGCTAGGGAGAGCTAATTAGAGTCCAGATAGCTAAGTAACTGAGCAATAAATGCAGCTAAAATTGGAATAACACATTAGCCAAGACATGTAAATAGCAGCAAACTGGCATGCAGACAATAAAGGAGTTAGCAACAGATGTGAGAACTGAGTTTGAATCACATGGCACCTTTTAAGACTAACAAACGTTTGATTTCTGGGTAGAAGGAAAAGATGAGAGATTAAACTGAGAGAGATTAGCTACCTAGTAAACTTCATGGCTGAGTAGGGATTTGATCTTAAATCTCTAGAGTCCAAGTCTAACTCTCTATGATCTCCAACATGGAGACCACTGACTTCAGCAGAAATGTGATGCCAGAGACTCCACCCCCGCAGAGCTTTATTGGTAGAAAAAGCCCAGCAGGAACTCATCTGCATATTAGGTCACACCCCCTGACATCACCATTGTTTCGCATAGGGCTTCTTGAGATTAATAACCCTAACATTTCGAGATTAACAAATCTGAGAGCCACTTTGGTGTAGTGGTTAGGAGGGTGGACTCTAATCTGGGAGAACCGAGTTTGATCCCCACCTCCTCCACATGCACCTGCTGATGTGACCTTGGATCAGTCACAAGTTCTCACAGAGCTGTAACACTCAAGAGCAGTTTCTGTCAGAGCTCTCTCAGCCCCACCTACCTCACAGGGTGTCTGTTGTGGGGAGGGGAAGGGAAAGGAGACTGCAACCCACTCTGAGATTCTGAGTGAAGGACGGGATAAATCCAATCTCTTCTTCCTCTTATACTTCCTGGCCCCCCGCTCTCCCAGTTTAGTGCTGGTTTAGTGTAGTAGTTAAGAGCAGGGGACTCTAATCTGGAAGAACCGGGTTTGATTCCCCACTTCTCCACATGCAGCCAGCTGGGTGACCTTGGGTCAGTTACAGTTCTCTCAGAGATGTCCTCTCAAAAGCAGTTCTCAGTCAGAGCTCTCTCAACCCCACCTACCTTGCAAGGTGCTTGTTGTGAGCAAAGGAAGGGAAGGAGATTATAAGTTACTCTAAGTCAGGGGTGTCAAACATGTGGCCTGGGGGCTGGATCAGGCCCCCAGAGGTGTCCTATCAGGCCGAAGAGCAAATCAAAAATAGGTTTGCAACACACTTGAACAACACCTGAACAGCATACTCAAGATTGCTATAGCACAGACATTGTCTCCAGTTTTTGATGCAGTAGTTCAGAGCAAGAGTTGTCAGTTATCAGAGACTGTTAAATAAACAAAATATCGCAAGAATGTTAATGTTTTAAGTATTGGAGTATTGTGTTCAGTTCTGGGCACCACATTTAAGAAGGATATAGACAAGCTGGAACAGGTCCAGAGGAGGGAGACGAAGATGGTGAGGGGTCTGGAGACCAAGTCCTATGAGGAAAGGTTGAAGGAGCTGGCCATGTTTAGCCTGGAGAGGAGGTGGCTGAGAGGTAATGTGAACACCATCTTCAAGTACTTGAAGGGCTGTCATATAGAGGATGGCGTGGAATTGTTTTCTGTGGCCCCAGAAGGTCGGACCAGAACCAATGGGTTGAAATTAAATCAAATGAGTTTCCGGCTCAACATTAGGAAGAATTTCCTGACCGTTAGAGCGGTTCCTCAGTGGAATAGGCTTCCTCAGGAGGTGGTGGGCTCTCCTTCCTTGGAGGTTTTTCAACAGAGGCTAGATGGCCATCTGACAACAATGAAGATCCTATGAATTTTGGGGGAGGTGTTTGTGAGTTTCCTGCATTGTTCAGGGGGTTGGACTAGATGACCCTAGAGGTCCCTTCCAACTCTAGGATTCTGTGACTCTAACACTCCAGCCCTCACTGACTCCCCCTCTTCTAAGCCCCTCCTTGGGGGACTTCGATCTCTTTTCCTGTCTGCGCAACTCACAGAAATCTTATTCCTTGGAGGGATGGAGTTGCTGACACAAGCAGTAAAGGGAGACAGGAGGGAGGCTCGGGGAACTCCTATCGGAGAGTCCAAGGTCAAACACAGTCCACCCCCCATCCCCCCCTGAGCCAACCTGCTGCCCCCCCCCCCAAGAATTTGGGGTCAAAAACTGCACCAATTAATGTTGCAAGTGGCTGGATTATTGGATCTCCTAAATCCCTCTAATCTGATTTCGGGAATGCAAATTCTCGTCGGCATCAGCAGAAGTTGGGAATTGGCTTGAATGCTCGAGACGGCATTTGTGCCCACACAAGGTCAGAGCCAGGAAAGCCGCAGGGCTGGGCAACGTTCCGGATGTCTACGCACCACTGAAGGTGGTCTAATGCTCCCGTCTTTCCTCCAAGAAAATCTGGGGGGGGGGGGAAAACTGTGATTTTCCTAAAATGAGTTCCCGGGTTGTTGTTGATGATGATGATATTGGATTTCTATCCGGGGCTGGATTAACAATTAGGCCAAGCCGGCACTGGCCGATGGGCCTCCGTGCCTTTACGGGCCCTGGGCTGGCTCCCTCCCCATTTCCCCCCCCCTGCTTGCAGCCCTTCCAGCCTGCACGCCCAGCCAGCAACTGAGCTGCTTTTTGCCCGACTTGCCTGGTGCGGCTGCTGCTGGCGTCGTTGCCAACTTTGCTTCTCTCTGCCGCTTAGGGTTGCCAAGTCCAATTCAAGAAATATCTGGGGACTTTGGGGGTGGAGCCAGGAGACTTTGGGGCGGAGCCAGGAGACATTAGGGGTGGAGCCAAGATCAAGGCTATGACAAGCGTAATTGAACTCCAAAGGGAGTTCTGGCCATCACATTTAAAGGGACGGCACACCTTTTCAATGCCTTCCTTCCATAGGAAATAATGAAGGATAGGGGAACCTTCTTTTGGGGCTCATAGAATTGAACCCCCTGGTCCAATCGTTTTGAAACTTAGGGGTTATTTTGGGGAGGGGCACTAGATGCTGCACTCCAAATTTGGTGCCTCTTCCTCAAACAACAGCCCCCCCAGAGCCCCAGATACCCACGGATCAATTCTTCATGATTTTCTATGGGAATAAATCTCCACAGGGAATAACAGAGTTCCCAGCAGACATTTCCCTCCCCTCCCCCCGCTTTCTGACGACCCTGAAGCAGGGGGAGGGCCTCCAAACTGGGGGATCCCCTGCCCCCACCTGGGGATTGGCAACTCTACTGCCGCTCCCTGCAGCTTTCTCCAAGGGGTTTTTGAGAAGGTGCCGGCAGGCAGCAGTGGGGGCCGTGGGGGCTCGGACTCTGAGATAATTTGCAAGGGCCCCCCCAAGAATTTGATTGCCTCGGGGCCTCCGCAGGATTTAATCCGGCACTGTTTCTATCCCACCCTCCACTCTGAATCTCAGAGCTGCTCACAATCTCCTTTGCCTTCCTCCCCGACAACAGACACCCTGTGAGGTGGGTGGGGTTGAGAGAGCTCTCTCAGAAGCTGCCCTTTCAAGGACAACCCTGTGAGAGCTACAGCTGACCCAAGGGCACTCCAGCAGCTGCAAGTGGAGGAGTGGGGAATCAAACCCCGTTCTCCCAGAAAAGAGTCTGCGTGCTTAACCACTGGTCCAGGGCTTGCAGTAATTGCAGAAATAATAGGATTTAGCGGGGAAGGGTTGAAGATACGCTGGGCAGCAAAAAACAGCAGCCCCAATCTTGTTTCCGTACAGCCATGACCGGGCAATGCTATTATCAGCGCTGCCATGGAAATCGTGTTCAGAGCTCGTATCAATTGAACAAACAATGGATAATATTTGCTGTGTTTTGAAATGATAAGATACATGCTAGAATCCTTGTGTTTGATTTTTATGAACAGTTGCAGTTTTTCCTTTAGGGCTTTGTGGGGGGGGGGTTTGCTTTTTGTGGTGATTTTGTAACAGAAGTTTGTGGGGTTGCCATCTCCAGATAGGAAAATTCCTGGAGAATTTGGAGGTGAAGCCTGAGAACAGCAGAGTTTGGGTGGGGGGGGGGGAGAGATTTCAATGGGGTAAAATGCTACGGAGTCCACCTTCCCAGGTGACCGTTTTCTCCTGGTGATCTGTGTTGCCTGGAGATTGGCTGTAATCCCAAGAGATCTTCAGCCACCACCTCTCTGGCCCTTCAGAAGAGAAGTGAACGGCCGTGAAGGATGGGCTGTTGTCAGTAATGTCTCCTACTCCAGTTTTGGAACCTTCTCCCTGGGTCAGTGTTTGCCAGGGGTTAGCCGAACTTGCTTAATGCAAGGGCCACATAGAATAAATGTCAGATGTTTGAGAGCCTTAAGACAAGTATTACACACATGTCTTTATAAAACTCTTACTTTCTTTGCATAGAAAGATAATATATATACATGTGTGCTTTGTCACATGACCATGGCAGAAGGAGACTTTTTCAAAAAAAGCTGGGAATAACAGTCCCCGTAAGACCAGCATAAGGAAAGGTTAGGGAATTATTTCTGGCACCAATGGGAGAAGGAAACACATGTACCATTACTGACCACGTTTTGCATCCTTATGCATCTCTCTTTGCCTTGACACCAAGGTTAGTAAATACAGCTCCTACAAGAGCTATGAAACTAAGGGGGAACCCTGCACCACTCTCTTTAATTCTGTCCCTCCTTCCAGTAGCCCCCTCAGCTCTTGATCTTTCTACTTCTAAGGTTGCCAGGTCCAATTGAAGAAATATCTGGGGACTTTGGGGTGGAGCCGGGAGATGCTGGGGATGGAGCCAGGAGCAAGGCTGTGACAAGCACAATTGAACTCCAAAGGGAGTTCAGGCCATCACATCGGCGGGGAGGACAGGGTATAAATCGAATTAAACATAAACAAACACATTTAAAAGGGCCACACGTCTTTTAAATGCCTTCCCTCCATTGGAAATAATGAAGCGGGAGGGAGGGCCTCCAAATCAGGGAATGCCCTGCTTCCGCCTGGGGATTGGCAACCCTGGCTACTAACCATCACTGTCCTCAACCAAATGCTTGGTGGGATGCCTTCCCTCCATTGGAAATAATGAAGCGGGAGGGAGGGCCTCCAAATCAGGGAATGCCCTGCTTCCGCCTGGGGGTTGGCAACCCTGGCTACTAACCATCACTGTCCTCAACCAAATGCTTGGTGGGATCTCTGGAAAGCTGTGGGGTGGGGGAGAGAGCTGGCACTTGAGATGTGCCACCCTCTGCCATCCTCTGTAGGGTTGCCAAGTCTGACTCAAGAAATATCTGGGGACTTTGGGGGTGGAGCCAGGAGACTTTGGGGATGGAGTCAGATGCAAGGGTATGGCAAGCACGATTGAACTCCGAAGGGAGTTCTGGACATGACATTTCAAGGGACTGCACACCTTTTCAATGCCTTTCTTCCATTTGGAATAATGAAGGAGAGGGGCGCCTTCTTTTGGGGCTCATAGAATTGAACCCCCTGGTCCAATCTTTTTGAAACTTGGGGGGGTATTTTGAGGAGAGTCACCAGATAAGCATATGGAGCAGAGGTCCATCAGTGGCTATTAGCCGCAGCCTATTGTTGGAACTCTCTGTCTGGGGCAGTGATGCTCTGTATTCTTGGTGCTTGTGGTGGGGCACAGTGGGAGGGCTTCTAGCCCCACTGGTGGACCTCCTGATGGCACCTGGGTTTTTTGGCCACTGTGTGACGCAGAGTGTTGGACTGGATGGGCCATTGGCCTGATCCAACATGGCTTCTCTTACGTTCTTATGCTATGCTGAAGACCTGGTGCCTCGACCTCAAAAAACAACCCCACGGAGCCCTAGATACCCACGGATCAATTCTCCATTATACCCGGTGGCAGGGGTGGCCGACGGTAGCTCTCCAGATGTTTTTTGCCTACAACTCTCATCAGCCCCAGCCATTGGCCATGCTGGCTGGGGCTGATGGGAGTTGTAGGCAAAAAACATCTGGAGAGCTACCGTCGGCCACCCCTGCTCTATGGGAATCGGTCTCCATAGGGAATAACTGAGCGCCCGTCAGACATTTCCCTCCCCCCCCCCGCTGCATTCTGATGACCCTGAAGTGGGGAGAGGGCCTCCATACTGGGGGATCCGCTGCCCCCACCTGGGGATTGGCAACCCTAGTCGTCTGCCATCCTCTGCCAGTGGCAAGTGGGAACAGGGAACCTAGGAGCAGCGAGAGCGTTGGCAAAGTCTCCTTTGGGGCCGAGCTCATTTGCACCTGGGATCAGCCACTCTCCTGTTGAAAGGCAGGGCAGCCCTCCAGGCTCGCGCTGCCTAAGAGGGAATTGTTCCCAGCCGGCCCTTTGTTGGGAAGAACCATCCAGCTGATGGCCCTCTCTTGTTAAGTGGGTCCTGCTAAGCCCTTTCCTCTCCAGCGAGGCTTCAGAGGGAGGTAAATCTAAGGAAGGGCTTTTTAAAAAGGGGGGTTTCCCTTGTTCAAATCCATCTCATCACGGTTGAGTAACGGCCTCCCTGGAGGGAAGTGCATTTGATGGGCCAGCGGTGGATGCCCAGGGTTCAAAAAGCATTAGCTTGGCTTCCCGGCCACTTAGATGCCTTCTCAGGGGGTGGGAGGATTGGGGGGGGGGCGGGCAGCTTGCAGCCCAGAATAAATGGCAGACTCTTATCTGGGAGAACCGGGTGTGATTCCCCACTCCTCCACTTGCACCTGCTGAGATGGCTTTGGGTCAGCCATAGCTCTGGCAGAGGGTGTCCTTGAAAGGACAGCTGCTGTGAGAGCCCTCTCAGCCCCGCCCACCTCACAGGGTGTCTGTCTCCTGAGAGCCAGTTTGGTGTAGTGGCTAAGTGCGCGGACTCTTATCTGGGAGAACTGGGTGTGATTCCCCACTCCTCCACTTGCACCTGCTGAGATGGCCTTGGGTCAGCCATAGCTCTGGCAGAGGGTGTCCTTGAAAGGACAGCTGCTGTGAGAGCCCTCTCAGCCCCGCCCACCTCACAGGGTGTCTGTCTCCTGAGAGCCAGTTTGGTGTAGTGGCTAAGTGCGCGGACTCTTATCTGGGAGAACTGGGTGTGATTCCCCACTCCTCCACTTGCACCTGCTGAGATGGCCTTGGGTCAGCCATAGCTCTGGCAGAGGGTGTCCTTGAAAGGACAGCTGCTGTGAGAGCCCTCTCAGCCCCGCCCACCTCACAGGGTGTCTGTCTCCTGAGAGCCAGTTTGGTGTAGTGGCTAAGTGCGCGGACTCTTATCTGGGAGAACTGGGTGTGATTCCCCACTCCTCCACTTGCACCTGCTGAGATGGCCTTGGGTCAGCCATAGCTCTGGCAGAGGGTGTCCTTGAAAGGGCAGCTGCTGTGAGAGCCCTCTCAGCCCCACCCACCTCACAGGGTGTCTGTCTCCTGAGAGCCAGTTTGGTGTAGTGGCTAAGTGCGCAGACTCTTATCTGGGAGAACTGGGTGTGATTCCCCACTCCTCCACTTGCACCTGCTGAGATGGCCTTGGGTCAGCCATAGCTCTGGCAGAGCCAGTTTGGTGTAGTGGTTAAGTGTGTGGACTCTTATCTGGGAGAACCAGGTTTGATTCCCCACTCCTCCACTTGCAGCTGTTGGAATGGCCTTGGGTCAGCCGTATCTCTCGCAGAGTTGTCCTTGAAACAGCAGCTTCTGGGAGAGCTCTCTCAACCCCACCCACCTCACAGGGTGTCTGTTGTGGGGGTGGGAGGGGAAGTTAAAAGGAGATTGTGACCACTCAGATTCAGAGAATAGGGAGGGATATAAATCCAATATCATCATCTTCTCCTCCTCCTCCTCCTCCTTCTTCTTTGGAGTCCCAAGGAATGGCTTTCCTCAGTGTCCTGGTGCTTTAATCTTGCTCCATGCCCTTTTCCAGGATTCTCTTGCAAGCTGCTAAGAACGCCGCTATTAAATCAGATAGCTAAAACATCTAATGGTGAGATCTATTCAGCCAGCAATTCAAAACTTCCTTAAATCCCATGGATTTCAGTTGAGGCCAGTAATCTTCATTTAGTAGCACAATACACGGATACACACAAGCTAGCAGTCGGGGGATTTACAAACAAAATCTGAAATACACTCTCCTTTTCTTTCTTTGCTGGCAAGGCACATCGGGCTTGTGGCAGCCACACAGGGTTTTCAAGGCAAGAGATGTTCAGAGGTCGTTTGCCACTGCCCACCTCTGCGTAGCCTCCCTGGGTTTCCTTGGAGGTCTCCCACCCAAGTACTCACCAAGGATGACCCTGTTGAACTTCTGAGATGTGAAGAGATCGAGGCTACCTTGGCCTCTCCAGTTGAGGGTAAAATGTGCACATAGCTTCAGTAATTTCCGTAAAAAAATATATTGATCCAAGTCCAGCTGGTTCAGAGATTCCACCTAGACACTGGAATATATTTTTGCACATACACACACCCTTGCAATTTATAAGCAAATAAGAGAAGCCATGTTGGATCAGGCCAATGGCCCCTCCAGTCCAACACTCTGTGTCACATAAGAACAGAAGAGAAGCCATGTTGGATCAGGCCAATGGCCCCTCCAGTCCAACACTCTGTGTCACATAAGAACAGAAGAGGAGCCATGTTGGATCAGGCCAATGGCCCCTCCAGTCCAACACTCTGTGTAACAGAAGAACAGGAGAGGAGCCATGTTGGATCAGGCCAATGGCCCCTCCAGTCCAACACTCTGTGTCACATAAGAACAGAAGAGGAGCCATGCTGGATCAGGCCAATGGCCCCTCCAGTCCAACACTCTGTGTAACAGAAGAACAGGAGAGGAGCCATGTTGGATCAGGCCAATGGCCCCTCCAGTCCAACACTCTGTGTCACATAAGAACAGAAGAGGAGCCATGTTGGATCAGGCCAATGGCCCATCCAGTCCAACACTTTGTGTCACATAAGAACATAAGAGAAGCCCTGTTGGATCAGGCCAATGACCCATCCAGTCCAACACTCTGTGTCACATAAGAACATAAGAGAAGCCCTGTTGGATCAGGCCAATGGCCCATCCAGTCCAACACTCTGTGTCACATAAGAACATAAGAGAAGCCCTGTTGGATCAGGCCAATGGCCCATCCAGTCCAACACTCTGTATCACATAAGAACAGAAGAGGAGCCATGTTGGATCAGGCCAATGGCCCATCCAGTCCAACACTCTGTGCCGCACAGTGGCTATGACCCAGGGGCCATCAAGAGGCCTACCAGCAGGGCCAGAACTCCAGAAGCCCTCCCACTGTGGCTCCCCTAAGCACCAAGAAGACAGAGCATCTCTGCCCCAGACAGGGACTGATTCTTCACTGGCATTTGCTCTGTCCCCCGCTTTCCCCTGCACTGGCTGAAGCGATGGATTTCCCCACTAGTTGCTTCACGGGTGCCTCTTATGTTGCGGCTCCTTCCTATTACCATTGCAGCAACGGGATGCTGGTTTTTTTGGAATTCTGGTTGCCGCTACAGGAAGGGGAAGGAGCTCCGAAGGGGTTGAAAACCTAAAGTCCTGTGCCCTGAGGCAGTCGTTTCATGGGTGACCAGTTCTGAAGCAGGGCTTTTTTTATAGCAGGAACTCCTTTGAATATTGTAGCCAGTCCTTCAAGAGTTTACAGTAGGCCCTGTACTAAGAGCCCTGCAAACTCTTGGAAGATTGGTTATATCAGGGGTGTGTGGCCTAATTTGCAAAGGAGTTCCTGCTACAAAAAAAAGCCTTCTATCTATCTATCTATCTATCTATCTATCTATCTATCTATCTATCTATCTGTCTGTCTGTCTGTCTGTCTGTCTGTCTGTCTGTCTGTCTGTCTGTCTGTCTGTCTGTCTGTCTGTCTGTCTGTCTGTCTGTCTGTCTGTCTGTCTGTCTGCCTGCCTGCCTGCCTGCCTGCCTGCCTGCCTGCCTGCCTGCCTGCTGATGGGGTCCAAACTGGCGGTAACCGACCAGGAGAGAGATCTTGGGGTCCTGCTAGATAACTCACTGAAGATTTTGACTTTAGTATGTGACTGCAGCGAAAAAGAAAATGCTATGCTGGGGCTTACTAGGAAGGGGATTGAAAACAAATCAGCCAGTATCACAATGCCCCTGCGTCTATCTATGATGCGGCCTTATTTGGAATGCTGTATACGGTTCTGGTCGCCACATCTCAAAAAAGATATTATAGCATTGGAACAGGTGCAGAAAAGGGGAACGAAAATGACTAAGGGGGACAGAACACTTTCCCTATGAAGAAAGGCTAAAGAGGTTAAGGCTCTTTAACTTGGAGAAACAACAACTGCGGGGTGACATGATAGAGGTTTACAAAATCATGCATGGGACAGAGAAGGTAGAGAAAGAAGTCCTTTTCTTCCTTTCTCAAAACAAAAGAACTCAGGGGCATCCAATGAAATCAATGAGCAGTGGGCTTTGAACAGATAAAAGTCCTTTTTCACTCAAAGCATAATTAGCGTGTGGAATTCAGTGCCACAGGAAGTGGTGGCTAGACAGCTTCAAGAGGGGACAGGGTTGGCATATAAAGCTAAAGGTCCATCGGTAGCTATTAGCCACAAGGTATACATGGGACACGCTGTCTGGGGCAAGTGATGCTCTGTATTCTTGGTGCTTGGGGGGCAACAGTGGGAGGTCTTCTGGAGTTCTGGCCTTGCTGGCGGACCTCCTGATGGTCCCTGGATTTTGGCTGCTGCGTGACACAGAATGTTGGACTGGAGGGGCCACTGGCCTGATCCAGTGCGGCTTTCTTATTATGTTCTTATGGGTTTTTTTGTCCCTTCCAGTTCTTCAATCCCAGCTCCACTGCTCTCTTTTGTTTTACTATGAACCTTGGCTGTTAGATCAAATGTTAGCATATTTGCCAGTTTGCAAGTGGGCAAAAGCAACAGCTGCCCATACAAGTGCCTTCTGTGTTGTGGCCCCCTCTTGGAATGGCTTGCCCGACAAGGTCAGGAAGGCTACCAAGTCTCCTGGCAAATTATGCAAAACTGAATTATTCAAGAGGGATTTTCTACACAGGCGCTAGAGTTGCACTGTGCTACATAATCCACAAAATTACTTGGAAATATTATTAGGAACTGTGCTCTATACGACTTTTATATAGGCTGCTGTAAATTGAATCCTAGTGGTAAAGCTCAGTACTGCAGTCCAAGTTCTCTGTTTACAACCTGAGTTCAATCCCAGCGGAAGCTGGGTTCAGGTAGCCAGCTCAAGGTTGATGCAGCCTTCAATCCTTCTGAGGTCAGTAAATGAGGACACAGCTTGCTGGGGGGAAAGTGTAGATGACTGGGGAAGGCAAACCACCCTGTAAAAAGTCTGCCATGAAAACGTGAAAGCAATGTCACCCCAGAGTCGAAAATGACTGGTGCTTGCACAGGGGACTAACTTTACCTTTTAATGGGATTTTGAATCATTTAATGCAGGGCTTTTTTAGGTAGAAAAGGCCCAGCAGGAACTCATTTGGATATTAGGCCACACCCCCTGATGTCACCATTGTTTTGCGCAGGGCTTTTAAAGGAAAAAGTACAGCAGGAAGTCATTTGCATATTAGGCCACACCCCCTGATGCCAAGCCTGCTGGAACTGCGTTCCTGCTAAAAAAAAGGCCCTGATTTAATGTGTCAATGTTAATCCTTATGCTTTCCTTCAGTACTGTTTTTAGACAACCCTAATCCCACTGCATTGTTCGTTTCATGTCCCACTCGTCAATTGTATTGACTCGCTCTGAGTCCCGGAGAGACTCCACCTTGAGTCCCGGAGAGAAAGGGGGCTATAAATATGTAAACAAAGCAGATAGATTTGGTAATCTGGTTGTTAATTGACTGAGAAATTTGCTTTGACTAGGAATCGTTGTTAGATTCAACTATCGGTATCATTCAAATCCAACCCAAGATAGGGCCTTTTTGGTCATGGTCCCAAAACTTTGCAACTCTCTTCCCAGGGAGATTAATCTCCCTCCCTCTCTCAGTTTGGTGTAGCGGTGAAGTGCACACACTCTTATCTGGGAGAACCGGGTTTAATTCCCCACTCCTCCACTTGCAGTGCTGGAATGGCCTTGGGTCAGCTGTAGCTATTGCAGGAGTTGTCCTTGAAAAGGGTAGCTGCTGTGAGAGCCCTCTCAGCCCCACCCACCTCACAGGGTGTCTGTTGTGGGGGGAGAAGATATAGGAGATTGTAAGCCGCTCTGAGTCTCTGATTCAGAGAAAAGGGCCGGGTATAAATCTACAGTCGTCGTCGTCGTCGTCGTCGTCTTCTTCTTCTTCTTCTTCTTCTTCTTCTTCTTCTTCTTCTTCTTCTTCTTCTTCTTCTTCTTCTTCTTCTTCTTCTTCTTCTTCTTCTTCTTCTTCTTCTTCTTCTTCTTCTTCTTCTTCTTCTTCTTCTTCTTCTCTCTCTCTCTTTTCCTCTCTGCTTTTCACCTGCAGGTGCAGACTTTTTCGTTTCATCTGGCATACCCCCAATAAATATTATTGCCCCCCCCCCCAGTCCTGCTTGTTTATGCTTTTTGAATTGAATCATTGTAGCTGCCTTTCAATTGCATGATTGTTTTAATGTTTTTATGGTTGTCGACTTTTGGACCCTGATTAGGTGGGAAGGTGGCATAAAAAACATTTTGAACCAAACCAGAAAATGTTCTTCTGTTTTGTCATCAGTTCCCTGACTGACCAAATAGTTCTGCCATACTTGCAATCTGCCACAAGCTCAGTGAGAAAGGCCGGCTACCCTACCTGCTCAGCCTGCAAATAACAGAGAATTGCAAAAATGCTTTAGGACAGGGGTTCCCAACAGTTGTGCCTGTGGCCACCGTGGCAGCAGCCAAGTGGAAGTGGGTGGAGCCAGGAAGGGCTTTTGCCCAGGAAGGCTTCTGATTGGTCATTGGAGATTTGATTGGCTGTGAAAATTTGGTAAAAGATGGCTTGGGCAGCAGCTGCCCTTGCAGCCCAAGGATCTTCTCTGCGTGACTGAAGTTAAGCCATGACCGCCATTTTGCGGCAGCCATTTTGTTGCTGTGGCCACTGTGCCGTGTCAGAACTCCACAGGGGTCTGCAGGCTCAAAAGGAAGGAAGGAAGGAAGGAAGGAAGGGAGGGAGGGAGGGAGGAAGAAGGAAGGAAGGAAGGAAGGAAGGAAGGAAGGGAGGGAGGGAGGGAGGGAGGGAGGAAGAAGGAAGGAAGGAAGGAAGGAAGGAAGGAAGGAAGGAAGGAAGGAAGGAAGGAAGGGAGGGAGGAAGGAAGGGAGGGAGGGAGGGAGGGAGGGAGGGAGGGAGGGAGGGAGGGAGAAAGAAGGAAGGAAGGAAGGAAGGAAGGAAGGAAGGAAGGAAGGAAGGAAGGAAGGAAGGAAGGAAGGAAGGAAGGAAGGAAGGAAGGAAGGAAGGAAGGAAGGAAGGAAGGAAGGAAAATGGATGGGGAGGGAGTGGTGAAAATAAAGCAACTTTAACTTTAAATGCATTCTCCAAGCTGCCAACTAATGGGGGAGGGGCTTTGAGAGCCACAAAATATGTGTGAAAGAGCCACATGTGGCTCCCGGCCCACAGTTTGGCAACCCCCGTGCTGGTCCATAGTTAGCAGCACACAAGGTCAGCCGTGGACTGTCTGACACTCTATACAAGGCTAACGTTTGGCACCCCCTCCCCCGCACTGATAATGCCACTGAGTCACATGGGGGTATCCGATTTGGTGCCCCCAGAAGGCTGGCACTCTAGACAGTCACGAAGTTTGCCTAATAGTAGGGCTGGATCTGGAAGCACATACCATAGGCATCCTCCAACTGCAAATAGCTGCCCCTCACTCATGCCCGGGGCTTATTTCCAGCCAGGGCATGAAAAGGCTCAGTCGCCAGTTATTGATCCTCTTCCAAGCGATTGGGAATTGATGACCCGTGGCAAAGAGAGGGGCACTGTGCTCATGATGTGATGCTCTAAAGCCCAGTGGGTCGATACCTTGTGAAGGACAGTTGTCCATAAATCTTTGAATGGCCAGAATTCAGTCGGTTGGTGGTATATGGAAACTAGGTGCTGTTCTTTCGCTCCACCCCTCCTGCCAGCCCAGTTTGCTTCCTTCTACACACACAGCTAGGGATGCCACCCTCCAGGTGGGAAGGACAAACCGCAAAAACTGTGGAAGATGAATGAAGTCCCAAATACTAGAAGTTGTTACTGTTAAACCGGGTTCCAAAACTCTCTTGAAGGTGAAACGGCCTGAATGTAATAAATTTTATAGCTCGATATTACATATATTTCATGATTATCGCAGTAAATGGTAAACAGTCAAACATAAAGTGTAACAACCAAAGTCCCAGTCCATTCAGTCCGATGGAAGCATGTCTGTTTCAGACTTCAGTAGCTTATTTCAGACTTCAGTAACTTCACTCCCCAACTCCTGCAGGGCGGGTTGAAGTGCCTCGCGATTTTATATCAGTTCTTTCCTCTTTCCAAACAGTGGTTATAACAGCTTCAGAACATCGACGAGTTGGAATTCATAAAAATGGGTGCAAAGGAAGCCTCTGACAGTAACGCCATTATTTGTTACCGTTTCCGGTTCACCCTTAATCGAAGAGGTGTTCCCCACTCATCACTTCAAAAATGGATCATTCCTACAGCACTAAACACAGAGAAAGTTCGCACTTTTTCACAAGAGAGTTTTGGAACCAGGTTGAACAGTAGCAACTTCTAGTATTTGAAGAAGAAAAAGATATTGGATTTATATCCTGGCCTCCACTCCAAAGAGTCTCAGAGCGGCTCACAATCTCCTTCCTCCCCCACAATAGACACCCTGTGAGGTGGGTGGGGCTGAGAGGGCTCTCACAGCAGCTGCCCTTTCAAGGACAACCTCTGCCAGAGCTATGGCTGACCCAAGGCCATGCCAGCAGGTGCAAGGGGAGTAGTGGGGAATCAAACCCGGTTCTCCCAGATTAGAGTCCGCACACTTAACCACTACACCAAACTGGCTCTCCATTTTGGGACTTGGTTAATCCAGTTTTTCAGTTTGTCCTTGCTTCTTCCTGTGGTTCTCTAGGGTGATATTGTCAAGCATCGATATTTTGAATAAATAAGCAGTTGTTTGATACAAAGATTCGTTTAATTGATAATCCGTTGTTGCTCAAGGTACGGTACTTTGAGAGTGATACAGAGTTGCTCATAGCATAGTGTTTTAAGGACTACATCAAAGGCTATAGAAAAGATAGCCTCAAGACATAACAAGCATGTGTGAATTGTTACAACTATGCAAAAATACAGGAGGACAGGCAACCCCCAGCCTACAGTGATCGGTTTTTCTGGAGACAAAGGATGCTTTGGAGGGTGGACTCCGTGGCATTGTGCTCCACTGAGTTCCTTGTCTTCCCCAAATCACTGGACTCAAGCTTTGTTCTGTCTCAATCTGAGGCCCCTTTAAGGCACTGGCCAAATGCTGCCCCCAAATGGCCCTGATTCTGTGAGCCAATGTATTTTTTTTTATTTTTTATTTATCTAAGATTTATATCCCGCCCTTCCCACTAGGTGGCTCAGGGCGGCTTACAACATATAAAACTAACATGGAATCTAAAATTAAACATTAAAATTAACATTTCATAATTTACAGTTAAAAAAATCTAAACAATTGTTATATACATACACATTAAACTCAGACGGCGGTCCTACAGCTACACTCATCGTTTACAAGTTCAGTATTTGATGTTCAGTCTTCGATATTCAGTACTCAGTGCTGATTAGTTGTGGGCCAGCCGGAAGAGGGATGTCTTACAGGCCCTGCGGAATTGAGTAAGATCCCGCAGGGCCCTTACCTCTTCCGGCAGCTGGTTCCACCAAGATGGAGCCATTACGGAGAAGGCCCGGTCTCTTGTAACTTTCAAGCGGGCTTCCTTTGGCCCGGGGACAACCAGGAGGTTTTGGGTTCCTGATCTTAGTGCTCGCTGGGGAACGTGTGGGAAGAGACGGTCCCTCAGGTAGGCAGGTCCTAGGCCATATAGGGCTTTAAAGGTAATGACCAGCACCTTGTATCGAACTCGGTAAGATATTGGCAGCCAGTGCAGAGCCCGAAGTCCCGGCTGGATGTGCTCCCACCTTGGGAGCCCTAATAACAACCGGGCGGTGGCGTTCTGCACCAGCTGCAATTTCTGGGTTCGGCACAGGGGCAGCCCCATGTAGAGGGCATTGCAGTAGTCCAACCTCGAGGTGACCGTAGCATGGACCACCGTTGCTAGATCGTCGCGCTCCAGGAAGGGAGCCAGCTGCCTTGCCCGCCTAAGATAGAAAAATGCGGACTTGGCAGTGGCTGCTATCTGGGCCTCCATTGTTAAGAAAGGCTCCAGAAGTACCCCCAGGCTCCTGACTCTATGCGCCGCCTTCAGCGGCACACCGTCAAAAACCAGAAGGGGTATTTCCCTTCCCGGACCCCGACGGCCCAAGCAAAGGACCTCTGTCTTCGCCGGATTTAGCCTCAGCCCGCTCTGCTTGAGCCACCCAGGAGTTGTACACGCCAGTACCACAAAGAAAAGAGCAGAAAGGAACACCGGCTGTAATGCAAGGTTATGTCACGAGCTGGGTTGATTCTTTGCAGAAGGAAGAACCATCCAAGTCATGCAGGGAGGGTGCCTAATATATGGCAAATCGCTTTTTAAAAAAACCACCTTTCCTCACATGCTCCGGTATTGAGTTTCTGTCAATCCCCTCTGATACCGGGGCTTCCATTAATTCCATATGCTAATGGCAGTCAGTTCCACATCTCTTAGTACGTGCCTGGTAAGGCTGAAAGGAGATTGCAGTTGCGCTGGAGAGCGAGTCCCGAATGTTTTATTGATTGAGGCACGACAGCTGTTCCATCAAAGGAAAAGTCCAAGAAAGAGTATCGATCCAGTTTGTTTCCACTTGCCTCAACAGAGGTTTGATCATTCGGGTCTGTTTCATATGCCAACTTATTCAAGAGTGTCAGAGGAATTTCACAAGGAACCCAGCGGTGGAAGTAGACAAATGGCAGAAGAGGGGGGGGGGTGTTAGAAGAAGAAGAAGACTGCAGATTTATACCCCGCCCTTCTCTCTGAATCAGAGACCCAGAGCAGCTTACAATCTCCTATATCTTCTCCACCCACAACAGACATCCTGTGAGGTGGGTGGGGATGAGAATGCTCTCACAACAGCTGCCCTTTCAAGGACAATTCCTGCGATAGCTATGGCTGATCCAAGGCCATCCCAGCAGCTGCAAGTGGAGGAGTGGGGAATCAAACCCGGTTTTCCCAGATAAGAGTTCACACACTTAACCACTACACCAAACTGGCTCTCTCAGCCAGTTAGTCTACTCCAGCCCAAATAACCAAGACATGAATCCTAGGAATTGGTTCCATCAGGGCTTTTTTGTAGCAGGGACTCCTTTGCATATTAGGCTACACCTCCCTGCGGTAGCCAATCCCCCAAGAGCATACAGGGCTTTTTGTACAGGGCCTATGTAAGCTCCAGCAGGATTGGCTACATCGGGGTGTGTGGCTTAATATGCAAAGGAGTTCCTGCTACAAAAAAAAGCCCTCGGTTCCATGTGTGGTAAAAAGTCTTTGCTGCAATCTTCCTCTAAATCAGGGGTCCTCTAGAACAGGTGCACCTGTGGCCTGTCTAGGTGGAAACCACTAAGTGTTTTTAGAAAGTGGGTGGGGTCAGGTGATCTTCTGCCCAGTAGGATTTCTGAATTCCTGTTTGAGATCTCATTGGCTGTGCAGATTAAAATAGCATTTCATGACAGCTGCCACTAAAGTGTTGGCTTTATTCTCCTCTTTCCCAGTGTATTTTAGAAATGTGCTCCTCCTACCAGGGGTCATTTTGTAGAAAAATAGGTGGCGGAGCTCATTAGCATAACTCATTAGCATATGCCATCACCCTTCCCCCCTGCCAAAAGCAACCTGATGCAAGAAAGGAGAGCCCCGGGCGAGTGAGGCCTGCTTGGACTGGCTAGAGATCCAGCCAGCCAAAGCAGGTCTCGCTCGCTTGGGGCTCTCCTAGGCCACCCCTCCCAAGTCAAAAGGCCAGCAAGCCACCTGCCACCCAGAATCACATAAGAAGTGGAGAAATGGTGGTACAAGTTTCTCCAGGGGTTAATGAGGACTGCTGGGGGTGTGGCGAAGCCCCTGGTGGCTGGCTGGCTGCCCGCTCTCCTAAGCCAGGGATTGTTATGCAGCTGCACCTCCTATTCAATGGACAAGGTAGGTGGGGAGGAGGAGGGGGAACTCTCAGAAAGGTTCAGGAGCTGCGTTCCTGTGAACTCCTGCTGAATCTGAGTCCTGCCTCTTGCTCTGCACTCAGGCTTCCTCTGTGTGTGTGGTTTGCTCTACCTCATGGCCATTTTGTGGATGTGGCCTTGGGTTGGGATTTAAAAGGTGTCCACGGGTTGGGGACTCCTGGTCTAAAACTTCTGTTTGCTCAAGGGCCCTTTGGAAAATGTTGATCTTGAGCGAATAGAAATTGACAAGGATGTGGAAGTCTCTGCCTTACAACTGACTATCTAGCTTTTATGGGACTCCATAGGATCCAAGCCCAAGACTCTTGTGGCTCCTTAAAGGTGAATGGTTTTATTGCATTCGAAGCTTTTGTGAGCCAGACGGATCCCGCATCATCAGAGGCACAAACACCCCTGGCTCTGAACCTCTCTGCCAGCACAACATTGTACATACAAAGACAATCTTATACTACAGTAGAGTCATTGGTCTTTAAGGTGCCCACAAGACCTGGTTATTTCAGTATGTGTAGGTTACAGGTGACAAGAATCAATGGAAAAGACAATAATGCTAGGAAAAGTTGAAGGCAGCAGGCAAAGAGGTAGACCCAACATGAGATGCAGGGCTTTTTTGTAGCAGGAGCTCCTTTGCATATTAGGCCACACCCCCTATTGTAGCCTATCAAAAGTGGGACGGTGGCTCAGTGGCAGAGCATCTGCTCGGTCAGCAGAAGGTCCCAGGTTCAATCCCTGGCATCTCCAATTAAAAAGGGTCCAGGCAAATAGGTGTGAAAAACCTCAGCTTGAGACCCTGGAGAGCCGCTGCCAGTCTGAGTAGATAATACTGACTTTGATGGAACGAGGGTCTGATTCAGTATAAGGCAGCTTCATATGTTCAATCGTCCAAGAGCTTACAGGGCTCTTAGTACAGGGTCTTCTCTAAGCTCCAAGAGGATTGGCTACATCAGGGGTATGTGGCCTAATATGCAAAGGAGTTCCTGCTACAAAAAAAGCCCTGATGAGATGGATTGGCTCAATCAAGGAAGCCATGGTCCTCAATTTGCAAGATCTGGGCCAGGCTGTTAATGATGGGACATTTTGGAGGACATTGATTCATAGGGTCGCCATAAATTGGAAGTGATGGCATATAACAAGTTATCAGTGCTTGTATTTCTGCCCAAAGAGGAAGAGATTTACATTGTTCATGGCCTTTTGTGGATTGTTACAGCCTGACCTACACTCCTCTTGAATCAAGGTCACTTCTAGGTCTGGGATTCCTTGGGAGTGAGAGACAGTATTGAAGAGTAACCAAGCCTCTTACATGGTTCATTAGAAGTAACAGCAAACTATGCTTACACAAAGAGATCTTAGCTGAGATTGTCTATATCTTAACATCAGCTCCTTGTGACAGTGAGGGCTAGAAACTCGTTCCTTACACAAATATTGAAATCTTTGGATTCTCAGGAGCCCACTAGGAGGCGATGGCAGCAGAGGAGGAAGATACTGGATTTATACCCCACCTGTCACTTGGAGTCTCTGAGCAGCTTACAATCACCTTCTCTTTCTCTCCCCACAACAGTTGTTCAACAGTGGAATCAGCTACCGAGAGAAGTGGTGAGCTCCCCTTCACTGGCCGTCTTTAAGGAGCGGCTGGAGGAACACTTGTCAGGGATGCTGTAGGCTGATCCTCCCTTGAGCAGGGGGTTGGACTAGATGGCCTGAATGGCCCCTTCCAACTCGATGGTCCTGTGATCCTTCTATGATGCTAGACACTCTGTGAGGTAGGTGGGGCTGAGAGAGCTCCGAGAGAACTGCTCTTGAGAGAACAGCTCTGAGAGAACAGTGAGTGACCCAAGATCACCCCGTTGGCTGCCTGTGGAGGCGTGGTAAATCAAACCTGGCTCTCCAGGCCTGAGTCTGCCGCTTTTAACCACTATGCCAAACTGGAGGGAAGGTGGTATGATGTAGCCAAGTTTCATTAGATTTCAGAAGGTAAGCAGGATCATTACTTGGAAAGGAGACCATCAGGGCTTTTTTTGTAGCAGGAACTCCTTTGCATATTAAGAACATAAGAGCATAAGAGAAGCCATGTTGGATCAGGCCAATGGCCCATCCAGTCCAACACTCTGTGTCACACAATGGCCAAAAACCCCAGGTGCCATCAGGAGGTCCATCAGCAGGGCCAGGACACTAGAAGCCCTCCCACTCAGCCCCCCCAAGCACCAAGAATACAGAGCATCACTTGCCCCAGACAGAGAGTTCCATCAATACCCTATGGCTAATAGCCACTGATGGACCTCTGCTCCATGTGTTTATCCAATCCCCTCTTGAAGCTGGCTATGCTTGTAGTTGCCACCTCCTCCTGTGGCAGTGAATTCCATGTGTTAATCACCCTTTGGGTGAAGAAAGACTTCCTTTTATTCGTTCTTACCCGAATGCTCAGCAATTTTATTGCTGAGGTTACACACACCTAATGTAGCCATAAGAGAAGCCATCTTGGATCATGCCAATGGCCCATTCCAGTCCAACACTCTGTGTCACACGGTGGCCAAAAAACCCAAGTGCCATCAAGAGGTCCACCAGTGGGGCTAGAAGCCCTTCCACTGTGCCCCCCCCCAAGCACAAAAATACAGAGCATCACTGCCTCAGACATAGAGCAGGCCCTGTAATAAGAGCCCTGTATGCTCTTGGAGGATTGGCTACCTCAGGGGTGCGTGGCCTATTATGCAAAGGAGTTCCTGCTACAAAAAAAGCCCTGGAGACCCACAAGGACAACTCTGCAGAGAAGGACAATAGCCAACCTTCTCTGCTTCTCATTTGCCCTGACAACTCCTTGCTGGGGTTGTCAGTCGGCTGTAACTTGATGGCACTTGACACCCGTGGCCGACGGCGTGGCGTCTGACTGTCAAAACCTCACCTCCACTCCAATGGAGGTTTCCACCAGGTCTGGACGAGGTGCAGCCTTTGACAGGCAGCTCTGGGGAGTCAGCTGCCCAGATTCCAGCGTGAACGCTGTGATGTGACCGTCACTCGCCTGATGACCTTCTGCCTGCTGTTATTTTCGTTTGGGGTGAAAACTTGTCTGCCGGGAGAGAAAGAGAACCGGAACAGGGATCGCCGGTCTGTTTACTCACTGCTGGAGGAACCTTGAGGCACAAGCAGCCTTTACGTAAGCACATGCTGGGACCACTCTACACCACCCCTGCCGTATTTCTTGTCTGAACGGCAACCTCATCCTATATAGTTAGGATTTAAGATTATAGATGAGCCTTCCGCTTGATAAAACGAAGGATTCGGGTGTGTGTGTGTGTGTGTTTCTGACAGAAGAGGTGTGAACTGTAAGCTTTGGGGGGTCGGAGAGGGATTTGTTATGCCTGTTGCATACTTCTAATCCTTCCCTGTGGGCGAATGACTCCTCTTCTAGGAGTCTTGGATCTGCATTTCCTGCACGGAAGAAGCTTGGGAGTGGCAAAGCCCAGCGTTCGTTAGGGGTAGCCGACAGGGGAGTTTCAAACCCCCCCCCCCCCCAGCCCATGTGGCATTTGTGATGCCACAGGCAACACAAAGGCACAACCACCACCTATCCAAAATCCCCACCACCACGGCCTGGGGTTCTAGCGCCTGGCGGCTCTGTCCGTGGTGCTGAAACGGCCCCACTGCGCGACCGTGGACCCGACTGCCGCTGTCCGCGGTGCTGAATTCCAGGGTTTGCTGTCCGCGGTGCTGAATCCCGGGGTTGCTGTCCGCGGTGCTGAAGCCGAGCTTGCCTGGCCCGCCTTTGCTCTCTTCCTCTCCCTCGTCTCGCTCGCTCTCTCTCAATTCTCTGCCAGCAGCAGTGACGTAGTCGAACGTGCAAGCGGTTCAGCCCCATGTCCCTGACACACCAGCTTCTCCAGGGGCCAGAAACTGAGAAGGAGGAGAAAAGAGAGCTAGAGCGGTTCTTGGGGATTGGCCTCGGGTGCTTCGGATTGCTCTCCTCCTTCCGTTTTATTTTTATTTTATTTTTTTAAATCTCCCTTCTGTGTGCCGTCAGCTCAGCGCTGGGGGGGAAAGGGAGAGAGGCGCTCGCTTGTGCCATCGCCTGTCTGACAGCCAGCTCGCAGCCCATGAGGTACTGTGGCAATGTGTGCGGTCTGGAGGAACGGTTTGGTGCCATCCTAAATTGCCCCCGTCGATTATGGGCTGTATTGGCTCCAAAACCACCATCGGTAAGCTTGCCTTCCTCGGCGGGCGGTGGGGAGAGGCAGGGGATATTTGCAGAAGGGAGACGGTTGTGGGGGGGAGGGAGCCTCGCTGCATCCCCCCCCTCCCCCAAGGTGCTAAGAGAAGCCACCCTATAGGCAGATCCAGGTGTCCGGAGACTCCCTAGAGAAAGCGGGGGAGGGGGGCCCCGGAAGGCTGAGGTTCCTTTTGGAGTTGTTTTTAATATGTGTGTGTGTGATTGTGTGTGCATGAGGGAGGAGATACCGGGGGAGCTGGGGAGTGTGAGCTTGCCGATGTCGGAAGGAAGAGGGTGTGTGTGTGTTTGCGGGAGGGGGGGAAGAGGCGATGCGCTTGGCAGAGCAAGGTGGGGGGGACATCTTCTCGCAGGCGTCTTCCTCGCCGGAGGAAGGGCGAGCCCGGGGCGCCAGGACCGGTTTTGGCGTGGAAATCTCAGCCGAGGTGCGGAGAGCCCGGCCATGGCTCCGTAGGGCTCGGGGCGGGTCGGGCACCGCAGCCTTTCCAGCAGCCCTCAGGTTGTTTTTCCTCCAGAGCTCGGAAACCTCTCTCCTCCCGCCCCCTCCCCGGTGGTTTTTTTTTCGCTTTGCTCACCCCGCAGCTGCCAGCCACGGCCGGAGCCCGGCGCAAATTAGCATGCGAGGGCAGACTCGCCGTTGCCAAGGAGCCCATCTCCTTAGCAGACCTTCAGCCTCGCCCTCCCCTTCCTCCAACCGCGCCCCCCTCCCCGCACCCGCCGCCCCGGGCCCGATTCCCACCCCAGAAGCAGGACCGCTGGAGGAAAGGAAAAAAAAAATTAGTCCAGATTGGCTCGGAAGGGAGGCGGTTCGTTCTCTCCCCTTCTGTGGGTGGAGGGGGGCTGGGGAGAGAAAGCCAGGCTTTGGGGCTGAGGCTCCTGGACCGAGACCAGGTCGTGGTCTGGGTTCTGTCCACCGGCTTTGCAGAGAGATGCGGCGCCTGCGGAAGAGAAGCAGGGAGGTCAGGGTACCTAGTGCCAGAGGAACCAGGAACGAGGTAGACCGAGATGGAGAGCCCTTTCAGTCCATCCGGAGCAGCAGAAAAGAGCTAGAGACCAGGAGTGCCTTGAAGACAGGGGAATGAGCGTTGGTGAGTCTCTGCTCACTCCTTCAGGATCTCAGGTATTTTGAAGAAGTGAGCAGTGACTCACGAAAGCTCCCGCTTTGCCATCAATCTTGTCAGACTCCAAGGTGCCATGGGACTCTTCCACTTTGCGGCAGGAACTAGGTGATTGCCTAGGGCGCCGACCTTGGGGGGGCGCCGAATTGGGTGCCCTCCGCCCATGTGACTCAGTGAGGTTATCAGCGCAGGGGGTGTGTGCCAGAGGTTAGCCTTGCCTAGGGGTCCAGACAGTTTAGGGCCAGCTCGGTAGGTGACGGTGGGGTTCGAGGGAGCCCGAGTTGGGGTTCTAGGATGCAGGGTGAAGGCTGAGAACAGGCTGGTCTTAGGAACGCACATCCCAAGCTGGAAGGGTTAGAGACGGTTTCTGCATTCTGTTCGGGACCTCCCCCCACACCTTGGTTCTCCGGATTTACACTCAGCGGTAGATATCAAGACTTGGGAGCCCACCTCTCAGGCTGAAGCCAACCGCGGGGGCAACCAGTCTTTGTTGGCGACCCACAAGGCTTGGCAGAAAGCTTTCGGGATGGGCGCTCAGGAGGAGACCTGTAACCTCGCCAAGTGCTGTGCGTGTTTGCGTGTGAGAGTGGAAAGTGCCTGCTATTTGGAGCAGCATTGGTGGAAATAAACAGGGGAGTGGTATACTAACTCCCTGGATCCCTTCTTTTAAGATCCCCCTTCTCATTCAGTAGCCTGATCTTAAGACTTGCAAAGGAATCCATGAAGCTGCCTTATCCAGAATCAGGCTCTTGGCCCATCAGGGTCAATATTGTCTACTCGGGCTGGCAGCAGCTATCCAGAGTCTCAGGGGGCGGTTTTTCGCACCACCTTCTGCCTGTTCTTTTTCTAACTGGAGATGCCGGGGATTGAACCTGGGACCTTCTGCATGATGAGCAGATGCTCTATCACTAAGTCATGGTCCTTGCCCTGAAACATACAAAGGAAGCTGCTTTATCTTGAATCAGACTGCTGACCCATCCAGATCGGTATTGTCTATTCAGGCAGGCACTGGCTCTCCGAATTTTCAAGCTGAGCCCTTTCCCATGACCTGATACATGATGCGATCTTTTCCCTGACCTGATCTTTCCCATTACCTGATCCAGGGTTTCTTTTGTAGCAGGAACTCCTTTGCATATTAGGCTTAAACCCCACCCCCCCACCCCCGATGTATCCAATCCTCCAAGAGCTTACAGCAGACCTTGTAAGAAGAGCCCTGTAAGCTCTTGGAGGGTTGGCTACATCAGGGGCGTGTAGCCTAATATGCAAAGAAGTCCCAGCTACAAAAGAAGCCCTGACCTGATCCCCTGCCAGGGATTGAACCTGGGACCTCCTACATGCAAAGCAGAGGCTCTTCCACTGAGTCACGGCCCTCAATGTTTCCCCTGCCTTCCTGGGACCCAGAAGGTTCTGCAGAATGTTCTGAGGCGTGTGCCAGGTTCAGAGATGGCAGATGTCCGTTGATCAGACACTGTATGCAAATGGAAAAGAGACAGAGCTGTTGTCTCCATTTTTGGTTAGCACATAGGTGGCCGCTGGTAGGAGAAAGAGGGCTGGGCTTAGATGGACCTAACCAGTCTGGTCGTTCTTAGGATCTCCTTTGATAGCCTGTGCTCACACTGTCTAGACCAGGGGTGGCCAAACTGTGGCTCGGGAGCCACATGTGGCTCTTTCACACATATTGTGCAGCTCTTGAAGCTCCCACTGCCCCATTGGCTGGCTTGGAGAAGGCAGTTGTCTCTTTAAATCACTTCTCCAAGCCAAGCCAGTTAGCCACTTGGGAAATGTACTTAAGGTTAAAGTTGCTATCTTTCCACCTCTCCTCCCTCCCCATCTATTTTTTCCTTCCTTCCTTCCTTCCTTCCTTCCTTCCTTCCTTCCTTCCTTCCTTCCTTCCTTCCTTCCTTCCTTCCTTCCTTCCTGCAGTTCTCAAACATCTGACATTCATGTCTTGTGGCTCTCAAACATCTGACGTTTATTCTATGTGGCTCTTCTGTTAAGCAATGCAGTGCAATAACCTTTATTGGCGCGATATTGAACATAACAGGGAACCAATTCATCCATCAATTGCCAATCTGCAAATACATTAAGCGCCTCCAAGTTGCTAGATATAAAAAATCTGCAACAGTTTCAAATGAAAAATTGGTTCCGAGTTGACAAGAAGGCAAATTTTATATTTGTCGGGCTCCACTGTTTGCTCACTCAAACAGGGGTTGATGAGTGTGGAGCACAGGTCAGAGGAAAAAGTACAGTCTGAAAATACATGTTCTAAAGTTTCTATCTCTGGACATGCACAAGTGCACAGTCTGTTGGCATAGGGAGTTTTATGGAATCTCCCAAGAAGTATCACAGGTGGTAGCATATTGAACCTAGCTTGGAAATAGGCTCTGCGTTGCCAAAGGGCCGTTAGACAGGTGAGATATTCAGCCCTTTACCCAGGAAGTAAAAACCCCAAACTCAAGGGTGAACAACTGCCTTTAGCAAGGCTTTCGAGTACCTGCAATTCAGTATCAACCAACCTTTGTCTAATCAACAGGAAAGCGGATTTTTCGGTATATAGAAATTGATCTTCAGTATTATTCCTGATTGAATTGATTTTTTCCTCTATGTGGCACAGCAAGTTTGGCCAACCCTGGTCTAAACCCTCAACCTCTGTGGTCTAAGGCAGCAACCCCACGCTGTGGGTACTCAAGGGTGGGGCCTCCCGCAGGGTCCATGTGGATCCTTGCACACAGCTTTTCCTTGCACTTTTGGGGTGAACGCTTCAGAGAGTACCCCTCCTCCAGCTGCGCCACGATCCCTAGTGCTGATGACATTCTCCTCAGACAGCTCCTGTACTCTCTCACGCAACACCTGTTAGAGTCCGTTCGGGAACGGTCCATCTGCAGCAGCTGAAATGGACAGGAGTAGATGTAAACAAGGCTTCCTTCTAGCAGAGGCTTCTGAGGACTGCAGCCCGCCTCGTCAGATGCATTTATATGCAAAGTTATGATGAAAATACAGAGCCTGCCAGATCTGTGGGGGCCAGTTTGGTGTAGTGGTTAAGCATGCAGACTCTTATTTGGGAGAACTGGGTTTGATTCCCCACTCCTCCACTTGCAGCTGCTGGAATGGTCTTGGGTCAGCCAGAGCTCTCGCAGAGCCAGTTTGGTGTGGTGGTTAAGTGTGCAGACTTATTTGGGAGAACCAGGTTTGATTCCCCACTCCTCCACTTGCTGGAATGGCCTTGGGTCAGCCATAGCTCTCGTAGGAGATGTCCTTGAAAGGGCAGCTTCTGGGAGAGCCCTCTCAGCCCCACCCACCTCACAGGGTGTCTCTTGTGAGGGAAGAAGATAAAGGAGATTGTGAGCCGCTCTGAGACTCTGATTCAGAGAGAAGGGCGGGGTATAAATCTGCAATTCTTCTTCTTTCATCTTCTTCCTAATTGGCTCAACAGTCATTCCCCGTCCCCAGAGAATTTCGGAAACTGTTGTGTGTGGAAACCAAGACCTTGAACAAAGATTTATTTTTTTATTCATTTTATTTTATTGTATTTACATCCTGCCCTCCCCTGACGGGCTCAGGACGGCGAACAACAATCAAAATAACATTAGATTAAATTGTTACAATAAAATCACGGTAAAGTATTCAAACAGCTCGAAAACATATACAGTTTTAATCCCTAGATGGCGTTATTATTAATTCTTGATTAGCGCCGCTTGCCAGGGTGTTATTAAATACTATTGAGCGCCTTACGTTCTGTTCGGGTCGGGTTAAGATATTAATGCTGTGAGGCGGTGAAGTACTGGTCGCCTCCATTTAGATGTTAAAAGCCTGCTTAAACGGTTCTGTCTTGCAGGCCCTGCAGAATTATGGCAAGTCCTGCAGGGCCCCCGATGTTTTCTAGGAGAGCATTCCGGAAGGTAGGGGCTGCCACCAAAAAGACTCTTGCTCTGGTGGTGGGCCACCATGCCTCTTTTGGCCCAGGGATCGTTAAGAGGTTTTGTGAGCACTCGGAATTATTCCCCGCTGCCTGGCTTGCATACGGTTACAACCTCTAGGTTTCGGTGCGGAAAGCGACAGTTGATACAAGCTCGCCGTGCAGAGACAGATACTTGAGACTATGCCCACATTTCCAGAATTGAGTTTGCGAGGGAAGTCAAAACCCTAAGTATGTGTTGACCCGTGGCTTGTGTTTATGCAAAGATTGAGTACTCCAATAGACACTGCCTTTGTAATTCCAAGTGTACTGAAACTATTTCCCACGTATTACTGAACTGTCCTCTTTATGACGATATTCGTTGTATATACTTGAAAGATACCTTAGCAGACATGTTGGGCTGTGCTGATTCAGGCAAAGTCCACAAACTTTTAAATGACACTTGCGCTGAGGTAACTTTAACGGTGGCTAGATTTCTCCAACAGGCCATGGAAATACGACAGAGAACGGTTCTGGAATGACCACATTTTATTTGTTTTAATTATTTAATTTGGCTAAACTCGACTCATATATATTTTACTTCTTTTATGTATTTTAGCTCCCTATGTACTCTATAATCTAGGATTTTATATCATGTACATTGCTATTTTACTGCTAAATCTGTTCTATGCCAATAAAGGCTTGCTATTTGCTATTTATGCAAAGAGATACCTGGTCTCTTTCCTCTCTCTTGTTAATTACCATCTACCAATTGAATCCAACGCTCCTCTGCAGGGTTGACAGAGGTTATTTATTTCCTTCATTCATTTTGCACTCTGCCTTTCTTCCAGGGCTGGATTAACAATTAGGCCGAGAAGGCACTGGCCTATGGGCCCCCACACCATTAGGGGCCCCAGGACGGCTTCCCCGCCCCTGTTCCCCCCCTGCTTGCAGCTCTCCCAGCCTGCATGTGTAGCCAGCCGTTCTTTGTCCGACTTGCCTGGTGCAGCTGCTGGTGTTATTGTCAGGTTTACCACTCTCTGCCTCTCCCCCACAGCTTAGTAAAAGGGGCTTTGGGTGGCAGGGCGGACACTCCGACTGTGAGGTGATTTGCAAGGGGGCCCCCAAGATTTCGACTGCCTAGGGGCCTCCACAGGGTTTGATCCGGCATTGCTTTCTTCCCAACGGGAACCCGGAGCGGCTTACGTCGTTCTCCTCTCCGCCGCTTTTACCATCACAACACCCCTGTGAAGTGGGTGAGGCTGAGAGATTGGGACTGGGGCAGAGGTCGCCCAGGGAGCTTCCGCGGCATGAATGGGGATTCGAACCCGCGTCTCCCAGATCGTAGTCCAGCACTCTGAACCGCTGCACCCGCCTGCCTGCTCGTCCTTTCTGGCCTGTAGCTTCCAGGGGGTGACTTGCATGGGTGAATGCACAGACCGATCCCTATAGGCAGAACTTTGATGTCACCCGGCATCAGCTCAGAGTACAGTCTGGAGACAAGCGAGACAACTTGCAACAGAATGTGCCAACTCTCTCTCTCTCTCTGTGTCTATCTCTGTGTCTCTGTCTTTCTGTGTCTGTGTCTGTGTCTCTGTCTCTCTCTGTGTGTCTATCTCTCTCTCCCCTCTCTCTCTGTCTCTCTCTCTGTGTGTGTGTCTCTGTCTCTCTGTCTGTGTCTGTCTGTGTCTGTCTCTGTCTGTCTCTCTGTGTGTGTGTGTGTCTCTCTCTGTCTCTCTCTGTGTCTCTGTCCCTGTCTCTCTGCCTCTCTCTCTGTGTCTATTTCTGTTTCTCTCTGTGTCTCTCTCTCTGTGTGTGTCTGTCTCTTTCTCTCTCTCTCACACACACACGCATCACATCACATCTTTATCCCATCTTTATCTTTATTCTCCAAGGAGCTCAGAAGCTTTCCACAGACTCAGTTCTCGCTATAGCCCCGTGGGGGTAGCTTACATTAACTGTTTGGCCCAAGGTCATCCAGACAACACCCTCCCTGAGTGGGGACTGGAACCCAGCTCTCGGTGACTTCTGGATACCAGAGTGATTGAAAGATCCAGCTAGGGGCACACATTTGTGAACCAGTAACGGAGCAAAAAAACCAGCCTGAGTCTTGTGGCATGGCAAAGAGAGATTTATTGACGTGTAAGCCCCGGGGGGATTGACCTAGATGGCCCAAGTTAGCTGGAACTTGTCAGCTCTCTGAAGCTAAGCAAGGTCAGACCTGGATAGATGGTGAGACCACCAAGAAGAAGAAGATATTGGATTAATAGCCTGCCCTATACTCTGAATCTCAGAGTGGACCTCTCTGTCCGGCAGGGCCTCGAAATGCAAACTCAGTGAAGGCCAAAGGAACTGTGTGGGAGAGTCACATTGCTATCTCATCAGGTTTTCTGGAACATTAAAAAAAGCAGATGCCACAAAGAGAACTGGTTTGGAGTAGTGGTTAAGTGCATGGACTCTTATCTGGGAGAACCGGGTTGGATTCCCCACTCCTCCCCTTGCACCTGCTGGAATGGCCTTGGGTCAGCCATAACTCTCATAGACCTTCTTCCCCTGTAGTGGTTAAGTGCACGGACTCTTATCTGGGAGAACCGGGTTGGATTCCCCACTCCTCCACTTGCAGCTGCTGGAATGGCCTTGGGTCAGCCATAGCTCTCATAGACCATCTTCCCCTGTAGTGGTTAAGTGCACGGACTCTTATCTGGGAGAACCGGGTTGGATTCCCCACTCCTCCCCTTGCACCTTCTGGAATGGCCTTGGGTCAGCCATAGCTCTCATAGACCTTCTTCCCCTGTAGTGGTTAAGTGCACGGACTCTTATCTGGGAGAACCGGGTTGGATTCCCCACTCCTCCCCTTGCACCTGCTGGAATGGCCTTGGGTCAGCCATAGCTCTCATAGTGGTTGTCCTTGAAAGGGCAGTTGCTGTGAGAGTCCTCTCAGCCCCACCCACCTCACAGGGTGTCTGTTGTGTGGGGAGAAGATATAGGGAGATTGTAAGCCGCTCTGAGTCTCTGATTCAGAGAGAAGGACAGGGCATAAATCTGCAGTCTTCTTCTTCAAATTAAGGAAACACAAATAAATAAACAAACAGACAGATAAGATGCTAGTAAAAATATCTACCATGTGAGAAAGGGGCTAACAGTACAAGGCTAAGTATAGTTCAGGGGTGGCCAACGGTAGCTCTCCAGATGTTTTTTGCCTACAACTCCCATCAGCCCCAGCCATTGGCCATGCTGGCTGGGGCTGATGGGAGTTGTAGGCAAAAAAAATCTGGAGAGCTACCGTTGGCCACCTCTGGTATAGTTCTATGCTTCTAAGTCAATGGGCTTCGAAAGGTGTAACTTTGCTTAGGATTGACACTTCTACCCACCTGTTAATCTATGCATCTTACTCTTCTCACTGAAAGGATTTCCATTTTTCTAGGCATGAGGAGTCAGATATTTTCTCTTTACTAATCAGAATTTGGGGGTTGTCAGGAGCAGTGTTCCCTCGAAGCTGAGTGAGTTGTGAGCTAGTTCGCATTTTTCTAGCCTCCGGCTCGCACATTTTTTGCCTTACCTCAGGAAAAATGGCCCCAGAGCCAACTAATTGATGCCGTAGCTCACAAAGTAGAATCTTTGCTCACAAGATTCCATGGCTTAGAGGGAGGACTGGTCAGGAGGCTTAGATTTCGGCTGACATGGGAGAGGTTCTTTCTTTCATACAGAACGCAATCTTGGAAATGCCTGCCTTCACGTATTTAGAATTATCCCTGCCAGCCTGAGGACTAGGAACTTGCAGAATAATAATGATTATCCTATGGCAGTGTGTGTCAGTTTGTTGTAGAGGTTAAGTGTGCGGACTCTTCTCTGGGAGAACCGGGTTTGATTCCTCACACCTCCACTTGCTGCTGCTGGCATGGCCTTGAGTCAGCCATAGCTCTCACAGAGCTGTCCTTGAAAGGGCAGCTTCTGGGAGAGCTCTCTCAGCCCCACCTACCTCACAGGGTGTCTGTTGTGGGGGAGGAAGGTAAAGGAGATGGTGAGCCACTCTGAGACTCTGAGATTCAGAATGGAGAGCAGGATACAAATCCAATGCCGTCTTCTGTGTAGTATAGCCAGGAGTTCTGGCAGCCAGAAGTTCTGGCAGCCAGAAGTTCTAGCTCTGCATGAAAATGTTGAAAGTGGAGCCAGTTGTTGTCTCTGTCTCCCATTCTAACCTACCTCGCAGTGCTGTTGCAAGGACAAGATGGAGGACAGGAGAATGGGGCATGCCTGCTACCCCAGAGCTTCTAGGAGGACGGGTGGGATTAAAAATGCACGAAATAAATAGATTGAGGCAGATGGGTGGGATGTTGGAAGCAAGCTAAGAATTCCAGAATGGTGAGTGGAGGGGGTGGGGAGGGTGAAAGAGCACCTTCTGCACACATTTCACAGCACAGACGCTTTTGGGACGTCGGAGGGAGTCAGAATGATTCGCTTCTTGTTCCAATAAATGTGGTTCTTTCTCCCTCCTCTCCCTTGGACTTTCTATTTGGGAGGAAAGAAAATAGGAAAACATTCCCAGTGTTTTTGCGATGTTCTCCGGCGCCCGACAGTGCGATCTTAAGTAGCTCTACCCTGTGGAAAGTTCCATTTAATTTAAAGGGCCGTACACTCAGAAACAGATTCTTGGGATCGCTCAGTGATTCTGCTAGATGGATCAGGTTTCTACTTATTTATTTACTGACTGTATTAGTACCCCACCTTTCTCTGCAACGGGGAACCAAAGCACCTTCCATCATTCCCCTCTCCTCTGTTTTACCCTCACAACAACCCTGTGTTGTTGTGAGCCAGTTTGGTGTAGTGGTTAAGTGCACAGACTCTTATCTGGGAGAACCAGGTTTGATTCCCCACTCCTCCACTTGCAGCTGCTGGAACGGCCTTTGGTCAGCCATAGCTCTCATAGGAGTTGTCCTGGAAAGGGCAGCTTCTGGGAGAGGTCTCTCAGCCCTGCCTACCTCATAGGGTAGGGGGTGGGGAGAAGGTAAAGGAGACTGGGACCACTCTGAGTTTGTGAGATTCAGAGTATAGGGCGGGATGTAAATCCAATACCTTCTTCTTCTTCAAGGTAGGCTAGGCTAAGAATATGTGACTGGCCCAAGGTCCTCCAGCAGAGTGGGGATTCGAACCTGGGTCTCCCAGATATTAGTCCGGCACTTTTAACCACTTTGCCAGGGTGGTTGTCCAAGAACAGATTGGTTTCTTGTTGCGGGCGTCATTTGCTTCTTGGACGGTGGTTTAGGAATTTGAATTCATGTGAGTTGATAGCTCCCTGAAGGCCCCAGACAATTAGTTGCCTTGAGGATGGCCACTTTGAGGTGGGTCAGATACAGATGCAAGGGAGGGGCTGTGGCTCAGTGGTAGAGCATCTGCTTGGCATGCAGAAGGTCCCAAGTCTTCATCAGGTTACATGCTAATTTGCTGATCAGACTCTGTCTATAACAGCGGTGGCCAAACTGTGGCTTGGGAACCACATGTGGCTCTTTCACACATATTGTGTGGCTCTGGAAGCCACCACCACCCCATCAGCCAGCTTGAAGAAGACATTTTTCTCTTTAAATCAATTTTCCAAGCCAAGCCAAGCCAGCTTGGAGAATATATTTAAAGTTACTTTCTTTCCACCTTTCCTTCCCTCTCCTCTCCCCATCTTCCTTCCTTCCTTCCTTCCTTCCTTCCTTCCTTCCTTCCTTCCTTCCTTCCTTCCTTCCTTCCTTCCTTCCTTCCTTCCTTCCTTCCTTCCTTCCTTCCTTCCTTCCTTCCTTCCCTCCCTCCCGCCCTCCCTCCCAGCTACAAATACAAGTTGATGGGGTATGAACTGGCAGAGACTGACCAAGAAAGATCTTGGGGTCATTGTAGATAACTCACTGAAAATGTCATGACAGTGTGCGATTGCAATAAAAAAGGCCAACGCCATGCTGGGAATTATTAGGAAGGGAATTGAAAACAAATCAGCCAGTATCATAATGCCCCTGTATAAATCAATGGTGTGGTCTCATTTGGAATACTGTGTACAATTTGGAATATTGTGTACAATTCTGTGTACAATTCTGGTCATCGCAGCTCAAGAAGGATATTATAGCATTGGAAAAAGTGCAGAAAAGGGTAACTAGAATGATTAAAGGTTTGGAACACTTTCCCTATGAAGAAAGGTTAAAATGCTTGGGGCTCTTTAGCTTGGAGAAAGGTAGACTGTGGGGTGACATGATAGAGGTTTACAAGTTTATGCATGGGATGGAGAAAGTAGAGAAAGGAGTACTTTTCTCCCTTTCTCACAATACAAGAACTCATGGGCATTCAATGAAATTGCTGAGCAGTCGGGTTAGAACGAATAAAAGGAAGTCCTTCTTCACCCAAGGGGTGATTAACATGTGGAATTCACTGCCACAAGACGTGGTTGCAGCTACAAGCATAGCCAGCTACAAGAGGGGTTTGGATAAAAATATGGAGCAGAGGTCCATCAGTGGCTATTAGCCACAGCATATTATTGGAACTGTCTGGGGCAGTGATGCTCTATATTATTGGTGCTTGGGTGGGAGGGGCAAAGTGGAAGGGCTTCTAGCCCCACTTGTGAACCTCCTTTTTTTTTGCCACTGTGTGACACAGAGTGTTGGACTGGATGGGCCATTGGCCTGATCCAACATGGCTTCTCTTATGTTATTTCCTTCCTTCCTTCCTTCCTTCCTTCCTTCCTTCCTTCCTTCCTTCCTTCCTTCCTTCCTTCCTTCCTTCCTTCCTTCCTTCCTTCCTTCCTTCCTTCCTTCCTTCCTTCCTTCCTTCCTTCCTTCTCTCAAACATCTGATGTTTATTCTATGTGGCTCTTACATTAAGCAAGTTTGGTCACCCCTTGTCTATATGTTTGACTGGTTATCTTCCATTTCTATGTCTCTGAGGAAGTGTGCATGCACACAAAAGCTTCATACCTCGAATAAAACTTCGTTGGTCTTAAAGGTCCCACCCAGCTTACAGAGACCCCATAAGGTTTGCAAGGCCTGTTCTAGACTTCTTTGGTGGTCTGCCATCCAAGTACTAACCAGGGCTCCGTGGCAGAGCATCTGGTTGACATGCAGAAGGCCCCAGGTTCAATGCCCAGCATCTCCAGCTAAAAAAAGAGAGAGGATAAAGTAGCAGTGATGTGAAGGATTCTGGAGAACCACTGCCAGCCTTAGGAGACAATACTGACCTTGATGGAATGATGGTCTGTTTCAGTATAAGGCAGCTTCCGATGTATGTTTTTGTGAAGGGACCATGGCTCAGTGGTAGAGCCTCCACCTGGCATGCAGAAGGTCCCAAGTTCAATCTCCAACATCTCCAGTTAAAAGGGACCAGACAGTAGGTGATGCGAAGGACCATGGAGAGGGACGGTGGCTCAGTGGTAGAACATCTGCTTGGTAAGCAGACGGTCCCAGGTTCAGTCCCCAGCATCTCCAGTTAAAAAGTAGGTGATGTGAAGGACCATGGGGAAGGACGGTGGCTCAGTGGTAGAGCATCTGCTTGGTAAGCAGAAGGTCCCAAATTCAATTCCCAACATCTCCACTTAAAAAGGACTAGACAGTAGGTGATGTGAAGGACCATGGGGAGGAACAGTGGCTCAGTGGCATAGCATCTGCTTGGTAAGCAGAAGGTCCCAGGTTCAATCCCTGGCATCTCCAACTAAAAAGGGTCCAGGCAAATAGGTGTGAAAAATTTCAGCTCGAGACCCTGGAGAGCCGTTGCCAGTCTAAGTAGACAATACTGACTTTGATGGACCTGATTCAGTATAAGGCAGCTTCATATGTTCATATGGAGAGCTACTCAGTCAAAGTCAACTATACTGGCCTTGATGGCTTTCAGTGTGTGTTTGTGGGGAGAAGCTGTGTCTCAGTGGTAGAACATCTGCTTGGCATGCAGAAGGTCCCCGGTTCAATCCCTGATGTTTCCAGTTAAAAGGCTCAGATAGGGGGTGATGTGAAAGACCTCTCTGTGAGACCCTGGAGAGCCACTGACAATATTGACCTTGATAAATGGATGGTCTGATTCAATATAAGGCAGTTTCCTGTGTGTTTTTTGGGGGAGGAGCTATGGCTCAGTGACAGGGTGTCTGCTTGGCATATAGAAGGTCCCAGGTTCAATCCCCGGCAGCTGCATATAAGTGGTAGGTTATGTAAAAGAGAAGATTCTTGGGAGAGTCATGGCCAGTCTGAACAGAGAAAAGTGACCTTGATGGAGCAAGGGTCTGATTCAGTAGTAGAAGAAGAAGATATTGGATTTATATCCCACCCTTCACTCTGAGTCTCAGAGTGGCTCAGAATCAATTTTACCTTCCTCCCCAACAATAGATGCCCTGTGAGGTGGGTGGGGCTGAGAGGGCTCTCCCAGAAGCTGCCCTGCTGACCAAGTCCTATGAAGAAGGGTTGAAGGAGCTGGGGATGTTTAGCCTGAAGAGGAGGCGGCTGAGAGGTGATATGATCACCATCTTCAAGTTCTTGAAGGACTGTCATCTAGAGGATGGGGTGGAATTGTTTTCTGTGGCCCCAGAAGGCAGGACCAAACCAATGAATTTGAATCAAAAGAGTTTCCGGCTCAACATGAGGAAGAACTTCCTGACCTTTAGAGCCAGTTTGGTGTAGTGGTTAAGTGTGTGGACTCTTATCTGGGAGAACCGGGTTTGATTCCCCACTCCTCCACTTGCACCTGCTGGCATGGCTTTGGGTCAGCCATAGCTCTGGCAGAGGTTGTCCTTGAAAGGGCAGCTGCTGTGAGAGCCCTCTCCAGCCCCACCCACCTCACAGGGTGTCTGTTGTGGGGGAGGAAGGTAAAGGAGATTGTGAGCCGCTCTGAGACTCTTCGGAGTGGAGGGCGGGATATAAATCCAATATCTTCTTCTTCTTCCTCAGTGGAACAGGCTTCCTCGGGAGGTGGTGGGCTCTCCTTCCTTGGAGGTTTTTCAACAGAGGCTAGATGGCCATCTGCCAGCGATGAAGATTCTGTGAATTTAGGGAGAGGGGTTTGTGAGTTTAGAGCAGTTCCTCACTGGAACAGGCTTCCTCGGGAGGTGGTGGGCTCTCCTTCCTTGGAGGTTTTTCAACAGAGGCTAGATGGCCATCCGACAGCGATGAAGATCCTGTGAATTTAGGGGGAGGTGTTTGTGAGTTTCCTGCACTGTGCAGGGGGTTGGACTAGATAACTCTGGCGGTCCCTTCAAACGCCGTGATTCTATGATTCTAAGGACAGTTCTGTGAGAGCGATGGCTGACCCAAGGGCATTCCAGCAGCTGCAAGTGGAGGCAGGGCCTACTCTAGACTGTCTGGCAATCCAGGCAAGGCTAACTTCTGGTGCCACCCCTGCACTGATAACGTCACCAAGTCACATGGGAGGCACCCAATTTGGCACCCCCAGAAGGCCGGCGCCCTAAGCCAGGGGTGGCCAGTAGTTCTCCGGATGTTTTTTGCCTACAACTCCCATCAGCCCCAGCCAGCACGGCCAATGGCTGGGGCTGATGGAAGTTGTAGGCAAAAGAATATCTGGAGAGCTACCGTTGGCCACCCCTGCCCTAGGCGATTGCCTAGTTTGCCTAGTGGCAAGGCCGGCCCTGAGTGGAGGAGTGGGGAATCAAACCCGGTTCTCCCAGATAAGAGTCTGCGCCCTTCACCGCTACACCAAACTGGCTCTCAAGGCCCGAGTCACGCGTTCACTCTACAATAAGCACGCTGGCCCAACCAGTGTCCAGAACTGCACGGCAGAAGGCAGAGAGGTTGTGCGGGAAAAGAAAAACAGGCAGCGTGCGCACAGTACGCAGGAGAAGGAAAGGACAGGAGGGCAGAGTGGAGGCAAGGGCGGAGCGTTCCCCTCCTGCCCAGAGAGCCTTTTGGAATCTGTGTGGGATCGGGACCCCCCCGCTGCTTCTGGAGGCCGGGGGCCTCACACTCCCCCCGGTAAGCGCTGCCTCAAAAGCGCCTCTGAAAAGGCCGCGTTGTGCTGCTTTGTGCGTGTGGCTCAACCCCTTAATTGTGGGGGAGTCGAAACAGCCCTTTCCTCCCTCTGCCACTCCTTCAACGCCTGTTCTCTCCTTGGCAGCGCCGAGCAGAATCGGCTTCCTCAGCAATCAGCCGCGCGGGGCCTTTTGTCCTCCTGCAGGGATGGAGTGCTGCTGGAAGCGGGTCCCCTCCCCTCCTCTTTCGGCTTCACTTGTTGTGCCCCATGGGGAACCATCGCTTCTTTCAAGGAGGGGACTTGGGTTATTTCCCACTCTGGCACTTAGGAGTTTTGGGGGGTGGGATGGGTTGCCAATCCCCAGGTGGGTAAACTAGGAAAATAACACTGCGAAATTAACAAGCTTTGAAGCAAACGCCCATCAACGCTTTATATAGCCAATTCACTGGAACGAAACGAAGGCAGTCATCAAACAAGAATCAAAATGGCTCAGCAGAGCTCAGAGTTGAGCTATTATTTCTCGAGTTCCAAAGGGATGATCTCGATGCTGTGATTGACTGGTAATACATCCTGCTGTCTGCAAACTTCCTTGCTGAAAGACGCAGGAATTCTTTGAGAACCCTTCGTGCAAAGAAGAATGTAAGCTCTACAAGGGAGCCGTTGCCTTACCACGAGTTCCTGGTAAAGATACAGGCGACCAGTGGAAGTGGCAGAATCTTGGACTCATGTAGCTGCACCTGTTGAATGAAGGACTGCTACCTCTACGTTATTTGAATATACGGTATTGCTGCGTCTTTCAGCAAGGAAGAGAAATAACAGCTGAACTCTGAGCTCTGTTGAGCCATTTTGCTTCTTGCTTGATGACTGCCTTTGTTTAGTTCCAATGAATTGGCTATATAAAGTATTTATGTTTATGCTGGAATGGCCTCGGGACAACCATCGCTCTGGCAGAGTTGTCCTTGAAAGGGCAGCTGCTGTGAGAGCCCTCTCCAGCCCCACCCACCTCACAGGGTGTCTGTTGTGGGGGAGGAAGATAAAGGAGATTGTGAGCCGCTCTGAGACTCTGATCCAGAGAGAAGGGCAGGGTATGCATCTGTGGTCATAGAATCATAGAATCACAGAGTTGGAAGGGACCTCCAGGGTCATCTAGTCCAGCCCATTGCACAATGCAGGAAACTCACAAATACCTCCCCCTAAATTCACAGGGTCTTCACTGCTGTCAAATGGTCTTCTTCTTCTTACTCTTCCTCCTCCTCCTCCTCTTCTTCTTCTTCTTCCTCCTCCTCTTCTTCTTCCACCTCCTCCTCCTCTTAAGAACATAAGAGAAGCCATGTTGGATCAGGCCAATGGCCCATCCTGTCCAACACTCTGCGTCACACAGCGGCCAAAATACACACACACTGTGGCTAATAGCCACTGATGGACCTCTGCTCCATATTTTTAAATCTTCTTCTTCTTCCACCTCCTCCTCCTCTTCTTCTTCCTCCTCCTCCTCTTCCTCTTCCTCCTCCTCTTCTTCTTCCTCCTCCTCCTGCTCCTCTTCTTCCTCCTCCTCTCCTTCTTCCTCCTCCTCTTCCTCTTCTTCCTCTTCCTCCTCCTCTTCTTCTTCCTCCTCCTCCTCTTCTTCCTCCTCCTCTTCTTCTTTTCCTCTTCTTCTTCCTTCTCCTTCTCCTTCTCCTCCTCTTCTTCTTCCTCCTCCTGCTCCTCCTCCTCTTCTTCTTCCTCCTCCTCTTCCTCCTCTTCTTCTTCCTCCTCCTCTCCTCCTCTTCTTCTTCCTCCTCCTCCTCTTATTCTTCCGCCTCCTTCTCCTCCTCCTCTTCTTTCTCCTCCTCCTGCTCCTCTTATTTTTCCTCCTCCTCCTCTTCTTCTTCTTCTTCTTCTTCTTCTTCTTCTTCTTCTTCTTCTTCTTCTTCCTCCTCCTCTTCTTCTTCCTCCTCCTCCTCATCTTCTTCTTCTTCCTCCTCCTCCTGCTCCTCCTTCTCCTCTTCTTCTTCTTCCCTCTCTCTTTGGGCAAGGGCTTCCTGCTCACTCTCTGTTTTCCCCTCCAATCTGCCAGAGCCCTTGCATCAGGGGCAGGGCTGACCCTAGTCTGTCTGGCACCCTAGGCAAGGCTAACTTCTGGAGCCCCCCTGCATTGATAATGTCACCAAGTCCCACGGGGGGTGCCCAATTCTGTGCCCCCAAAAGGCCAGCGCCCTAGGCAATTGCCTAGGTTGTCTAATGGCAGAGCCGGCCCTGATCAGGGCATTTGGCTGCTGCTCTCGCCCTGCCTTCCCCTCCCTGCCTTTTCCCTCTTGTCTCCGTTCAGCAGATGCCCAGCCCTTCCCCCCTGGAGTTCTGCCCATATCTCTCCATGGTTGTGCACTGGTGGAAAGCTACTGGAGCAACCGGGTGTCAGCTCTGGGACTGTCTTCAGTACAAGCAGACCTCTTGTTTCCAGAAGGGTTTGCAAAAAGAGAACCTCTTCGGTGTAGTGGTTAAGTGCATGGACTCTTATCCGGGAGAACCGGGTTGGATTCCCCACTCCTCCACTTGCACCTGCTGGAATGGCCTTGGGTCAGCCATAGCTCTGGCAGAGGTGGTCCTTGAAAGGGCAGCTGCTGTAAGAGCTATCTCAGCCCCACTTACCTCATTGGGTGTATGTTGCAGGGGAGGAAGGTAAAAGGAGACCGTAAGCCGCTCTGAGATTCAGAGTGAAGGGCAGGATATAAATCCAGGATCTTTTTCTTCTTAACTTAATTGGTAAACAGAAAACAGTAGCATGAAAGTTCCGTGTCAGATCTGGCTCACCTTGGGCTTACCAGATTTTTGGGTCAGGCATCACTCTGGCAGAGGTGCCCTTGAAAGGGCAACTTCTGGGAGAGCTCTCTCAGCCCCACCTATCTCCCAGGGTGTATGTTGTGGGGGAAGAAGATAAAGGAGACTGTAAACTGCTCTGAAACTCTGATTCAGAGAGAAGGGTGGGGTATATATCTACTTCTTCTTCTTCCTCCTCCTCCTTCTCGGGTCATTTACCTGGCCCGCCAAAAGTATCAGTAAAAAGCCCATGAAAAGCAATACAAATTAGCCCCCCCCCCTCTTACGAGACAATAAGCCCTTGGAGCTGGCTCTGTAAAGCGATAAGACAGCCTTGAAATACAGGCTCCAGTCTCCTTCACCTGGTAGAAAGGGCTACTTAGGACATGACACAGAAATAGCAAAGCAGCTACCTCCAGACTCCCCCTAGATTCCCAAAGCAGGTCTACAACAACATCAAAGCGTACATAAAACAGCACGGAGGAAATTTTGTTTTTTGCTTCTTCTCCTTTTACGAGCACTTTTTTATTTCTCTCTTTTTCTACCTTCCTTTTCTTTTACCGTGTTAGTCGTGGATCACACCTGATAGTAATGACTCGATAGTAATTTTTGGAATTATCTGTAGTAGTTTGCGTAAAAATTATTTAGGCAGTTAAGAATGCTTAGCAATGCTTACTTCATGGTTCGATGATAACACGGGTGCAATTAGATTGTGTTTTGATGCCGGAATTATTGCCCCTTAACTTTAATCTTGTTTTCATCTTGATCTCGCTCCTTGGATAGAAAACGGTCTACGTATCTAGACACATCTATATAACTTAAAATTCTTACTAGATATTTTATTGTATGTATGTAAGTATTTATGCTGGTTTATACCTTGATTCCATAAGATTAATTGTATACGAGTATTAAACAGCATGGAGGAATGCAAATGGCAATTGATCTTGATGCTGGGCGGAGACGTCCTTTCTGATGACCCCTTTGTGGAAAGGGAGGCGCTGAAGCAAAGCTCCTTCCCCTGAGGGCGGGGTGTGTGGAAAGGGGCCTAGTAAATCCTTGGATGGGAGACCCCCCAAGGAAGTCCAGAGACAGGTAATGGCTAAACACCTGTTACTCTTGCTTATGCAGGGCCAGTGCAAGGGTTTTTGGTGCCCTAGGCAAGCTGCCCACCAGTGCCCCCCCAAATTTTTTTTAAAAAACCCCAGAGAATTGTAGGAGAAATGAAGAAACTTGAAACTGTTTGCATTTCTAATTTATAGGTTTTTTATTTTAAATTTTATTTTTTTAGCTGGAGGGGCCAGGGACAAGACCTTCACATGACCATTTCTGCTTGATCCTTTTAGCTGGAGGTGCCAGGGACAAGACCTTCACATGACCATTTCTGCTTGATCCTTTTAGCTGGAGGTGCCAGGGACAAGGCCTTCACATGGCCATTTCTGCTTGATCCTTTTAGCTGGAGGTGCCAGGGACAAGACCTTCACACGACCATTTCTGCTTGATCCTTTTAGCTGGAGGTGCCAGGGACAAGACCTTCACACGACCATTTCTGCTTGATCCTTTTAGCTGGAGGTGCCAGGGACAAGACCTTCACATGACCATTTCTGCTTGCTCCTTTTAGTTGGAGGTGCCAGGGACAAGACCTTCACACGACCATTTTGGCTTGCTCCTTTTAGCTGGAGGTGCCAGGGACAAGATCTTGTGCATGCAAGAAAGATGCTCTACCACTGAGCTATGGTTCCCACTCCGTGGCTCTGTTAAAGTAGAGTAGGGAGGATGAGCAGCAGCATAAACTTCAACAGGAGCCAGTTTTTACAAACTATAATTGGTGCTTCTTCAGCTTTTACAATTGGTTAATTTATCCCTGCCAGGCTCCGAGGAACATGCTGCGCAGGCACTGTCCACTTTCGTGTTTCCCGGGACTCTAAGAGACGCAAAACCGGCTGGGCAGCATCTGCACTCCATGGAGCCTGCTTTCCATTGGAGAAGGCAGGCTCCAAGGAGCACACATGCTGGATGTAGGGTGGCGCCCTAGGCGGCCACCTACTTGGCCTACTCGCATGCACTGGCCACGTGCTTATGGCCACCCTGTAAAGTAGGGGTCCCCAACCCCCGGGCCGTGAACCAGTCCCAGTCCATGGCCTGTTAGCAACCAGGCTGTGAGTTGTATAATTATTTCATTCTATATTACAATGTAATAACAACAACAACAATAATACATTGGATTTATATCCCGCCCTCCACTCCGAAGAGTCTCAGAGCGGCTCACAATCTCCTTTCCCTTCCTCCCCCACAACAGACACCCTGTGAGGTAGATGAAGATATTGGATTTATATCCCGCCCTCCACTGCAAAGAGTCTCAGAGCGGCTCACAATCTCCTTTCCCTTCCTCCCCTTGGTTAATTGGTTAATTTATCCCTGCCAGGCTCCGAGGAACATGCTGCGCAGGCACTGTCCACTTTCGTGTTTCCCGGGACTCTAAGAGACGCAAAACCGGCTGGGCAGCATCTGCACTCCATGGAGCCTGCTTTCCATTGGAGAAGGCAGGCTCCAAGGAGCACACATGCTGGATGTAGGGTGGCGCCCTAGGCGGCCACCTACTTGGCCTACTCGCATGCACTGGCCACGTGCTTATGGCCACCCTGTAAAGTAGGGGTCCCCAACCCCCGGGCCGTGAACCAGTCCCAGTCCATGGCCTGTTAGCAACCAGGCTGTGAGTTGTATAATTATTTCATTCTATATTACAATGTAATAACAACAACAACAATAATACATTGGATTTATATCCCGCCCTCCACTCCGAAGAGTCTCAGAGCGGCTCACAATCTCCTTTCCCTTCCTCCCCCACAACAGACACCCTGTGAGGTAGATGAAGATATTGGATTTATATCCCGCCCTCCACTGCAAAGAGTCTCAGAGCGGCTCACAATCTCCTTTCCCTTCCTCCCCCCCACAACAGACACCCTGTGAGGTGGATGAAGATATTGGATTTATATCCCGCCCTCCACTCTGAAGAGTCTCAGAGCAGCTCACAATCTCCTTTACCTTCCACCCCCACAACAGACACCCTGTGAGGTAGATGAAGATATTGGATTTATATCCCGCCCTCCACTCCGAAGAGTCTCAGAGCGCCTCACAATCTCCTTTACCTTCCTCCCCCACAACAGACACCCTGTGAGGTAGATGAAGATATTGGATTTATATCCCGCCCTCCACTCCGAAGAGTCTCAGAGCAGCTCACAATCTCCTTTACCTTCCTCCCCCACAACAGACACCCTGTGAGGTAGATGAAGATACTGGATTTATATCCCACCTTCCACTCCAAAGAGTCTCAGAGCGCCTCACAATCTCCTTTACCTTCCTCCCCCACAACAGACACCCTGTGAGGTAGATGAAGATATTGGATTTATATCCCACCCTCCACTCCGAAGAGTCTCAGAGTGGCTCACAATCTCTTTTACCTTCATCCCCCACAACAGACACCCTGCGAGGTGGGTGGGGCTGAGAGGGCTCTCCCAGCAGCTGCCCTTTCAAGGACAACCTCTGCCAGGGCTATGGCTGACCCAAGGCCATGCTAGCAGGTGCAAGTGGAGGAGTGAGAATCGAACCCGGTTCTCCCAGATAAGAGTCTGCACACTTAACCACTGCACCAAACTGGCTCTCAAGAAGACTACAGATTTATACCCTGCCCTTCTCTCTGAATCAAGAGACTGAGAGCGGCTTACAATCTTCTATATCTTCTCCGCGCCCCCCAAGAGACACCCTGTGAGGTGGGTGGGGCTGAGAGGGCTCTCACAGCAGCTGCCCTTTCAAGGACAACCTCTGCCAGAGCGATGGCTGACCCAAGGCCATTCCAGCAGGTGCAAGTGGAGGATTGGGGAATCGAACCTGGTTCTCCCAGATAAGAGTCTGCACACTTAACCACCACACCAAGATAAAGTGCACAATGGTATCATCCCAAAACAATCGCCCTGCCCCCCCTTGCCGCTCCGTGGACAAATTGTCTTCCACAAAACCAGTCCCAGGTGCCAAAAAGGTTGGGGACCACTGCTGTAAGGTTTTCAAAGCAAGGGATGTTCAGGTGGTTTTGCCATCCCCTGCCTCTGTGTAGCACCCCCTGGACTTCCTTGAGAGCCAGTTCGGTGTAGTCGTTAAGAGGGACGGGCTCTGACCTGGAGAACCGGGTTGGATTCCCTGCTCCCTCACACGCAGTCTGCTGGGTGACCTTGGGTCAGTCACAAGTTCTCGCAGAGCTGTTCTCTCGCAGAGCAGTTCTCTTGGCGTTCTCTCAGCCCTATCTACCTCGCAGGGTGTCTGTTGGGGGAGAGAAAGGAAAGGAAATTGGAAGCGGCTCTGAGATGCCAAGACTGGGGCGGAATGTAAATCCAACTCCTCCTCCGCTTCCTCCCATCCGAATTCTAACCAGGCCTGACAGGGGTGGCCAACGGTAGCTCTCCAGATGTTTTTTGCCTACAACTCCCAACATCCCATGGCCAATGGCCGGGGCTGATGGGAGTTGTAGGCAGAAAACATCTGGAGAGCTCCCCTTGGCCACTCCTGGCATATGAGGTTTCCAAGCCAGGGACTAACGGAGGCGGTTTGCCATTCCCAGACTTTTTTTTTGTAGCAGGAACTCCTTTGCCTATTGCATACCAAATCCGTTTCAAGGTCCTGGTATTAACCTTCAAAGCCCTATATGGCCTAGGGCCTACCTGTCTGCGGGACCGCCTTGCCCCACATGTTCCCCAGAGAGCGCTGCGATCAAGCTCTCCAAATCTTCTGGCTGTCCCTGGGCTAAAAGAGGCTAGGCTCAACTCCACCAGAGCAAGAGCCTTCTCGGTTGTGGCCCCAATACTTTGGAACACCCTCCCAGAAGCCATCAGGGCCCTGCGGGATTTATCGCAGTTCCACAGGGCCCGTGAGACTGAACTGTTTCGGATGGCATATAACATCTAATGGGAGAGGGCAGCCACCACATCTGGATCTATAGCGCTTTTATTACTAACTGCCCAGGATCTGTGTGCGTGAGAAAGAAAATATTACAGGATCTGCCTGAAGTAGCACCATTGCCATTTATCTGATTGTTTTATTGTTTTAATATTTTTTTTGTTTACTGTCCATTTTATGCTGTTGGCCGCCTTGAGTCTGTATGGGATGGGCGGGATATAAGTATAACATAAATAAATAAATAAATAAAAATTAGGCCATGAAGAAAGATTAAAACGCTTGGGGCTCTTTAGCTTGGAGAAGCGTCGACTGTGGGGTGTCATGATGGAGGTTTACAGGATTATGCCTGGGATGAAGAAGAAGAAATTGGATTTATATCCCGCCCTCCACTCCGAAGAGTCTCAGAGCGGCTCACAATCTCTTTTACCTTCCTCCCCCACGACAGACACCCTGTGAGGTGGGTGGTGCTGAGAGGGCTCTCACAGCAAGCTGCCCTTTCAAGGACAACCTCTGCCAGAGCTATGGCTGACCCAAGGCCATGCTAGCTGGTGCAAGTGGAGGAGTGGGGAATCAAACCTGGTTCTCCCAGATAAGAGTTCACACACTTAACCACTACACCAAACTGGCTCTCTCTCTGGGATGGAGAAAGTAGAGAAAGAAGGACTTTTCTCCCTTTCTCACAATATGAGAATTCGTGGGCATTCAATGAAATTGCTGAGCAGTCGGGTTAGAACGGATAAAAGGAAGTCCTTCTTCACCCAAAGGGTGATTAACATGTGGAATTCACTGCCACAGAGGTGGTGGCAGCTACAAGCATAGCCAGCTTCAAGAGAGGATTGGATCAACATATGGAGCAGAGGTCCATCAGTGGCTATTAGCCACAGTTTATTGTTGCAGCTGTCTGTATGAGGCAGTGATGCTCTGTATTCTTGGTGCTTGGGGGGTGGGGCAAAGCAGAAGGACTTCTAGCCCCACTTGTGAACCTCCTGATGGCACTTAGGTTTTTTTTTTTTTGCCACTGTGTGGCACAGAGTGTTGGACTGGATGGGCCATTGGCCTGATCCAACATGGCTTCTCTTATGTTCTTATTCCACACACCCCTGATGTTAGCCAATCATAGAATAGAATCATAGAATCATAAAGTTGGAAGGGCCCTCCAGGGCCATCTAGTCCAACCCCCTACACAATGCAGGAAACTCACAAACACCTCCCCCTAAATTCACAGGATCTTCATCGCTCTCAGATGGCCATCCAGCCTCTGTTGAAAAACTTCCAAGGAGGGAGAGCCCACCACCTCCCGAAGAGGAAGCCTGTTCCACTGAGGAAACGCTCTAACGGTCTGGAAGTTCTTCCTCACGTTGAGCCAGAAACTCTTTTGATTTCATTTCAACCCATTGGTTCTGGTCCTACCTTCCGGGGCCCTGCAAGAAGAGCCCTGCAAGCTCTTGGAGGATTGGCTACATCAGAGGGGTGTGGCCTGATATGAAAAGGAGTCCCTGCTGCAACAAAAAGCCTGGGGCGTTTGCCTGCTTCTGCATGACGTCCCTGGATTTCCTGGGTGGTCTCTCATTCCAGCACCGACCAAGGCTGTCCCCGCTTAGCTTCCCAGAGCGGGCGAGACTGGGCTAATATGGCTACTGGGAATTTAGGTTTAGGTTTTATTAAAAAGAGCCCCGTGGCGCAGAGTGGAAAAGCTGCAGTACTGCAGTCCTAAGCTCTGCTCACGACCTGAGTTCGATCCCGGCGGAAGCTGGGTTCAGGCAGCCGGCTCGAGGTTGACTCAGCCTTCCATCCTTGCGAGGTCGGTCAAATGAGTCCCCAGCTTGCTGGGGGGAAAGTATAGATGACTGGGGAGGGCAAGGGCAAACCACCCTGTAAAAAGTCTGCTGTGAAAACATTGTGAAAGCAACATCACCCCAGAGTCGGAAACTACCGGTGCTTGCACAGGGGGACTACCTTGACCTTTTACCTTTATTAAATTTATACCCCGCCCTCCCCGCCGAGGCAGGTTCAGGACGGCTTACAGCGATCATCATATTACAATCCATTAAATTCAAAACAGTTGGTGCTAGTAACATTCTGATGTTGTTCAGATCCGGCGGGGTCAGTATTCCTTGGATTCCTCCTGCTGTTACAATCTCAAAGTCAGCCGAAAGCAATCTGGAAGGGAATGGTCTTACAGGCCTTGCGGAACTGAGTGAGGTCCCGCAAGGCCCTAACCTCTTCCGGCGGCTGGTTCCACCAGTGGGGAGCCGCTACTGAGAAGGCGCGGTCCCTTGTAGCCGTCAATCTTGTCTCTCTCAGCCTGGGGATCACGAAAAGATGTTGAGTTCCAGATCTCAGTACCCTCTGGGGGACGTGTGGGGACAGAGCCTCCCTCCCCTCCCCCCATGTGGGAAGGGTTCATACGGCGGATCTTTCCAGATGCCATGAGGAATGGTAGAGGGCGGGGGGGGGGGGAGAGCGCTTTGTCATGGACTTCTCCCCTGTGGCTCAGGGCTTGCGATGTTACGTGTGACTCATCAGCCAGGCCCCCAGAGCATCTGTGTCCTGCCAGATCAGACCCACGGTCCATCTCATCCAGCGTGCTGCTTCGCAAAACGGCGGGGTTGCCAATTCCGGTCCGTCTCATCCAGCGTGCTGCTTTGCAAAACGGCAGGGTTGCCAATTCCGGGTGGGGAAATTCCTGGCAGTTCAGGGGCAGGGCTCGGGAAGGGATCCCTGTGGGCTCAGATGCCACGGAGCCCCTTCCCCAAAGGAGCAATCTTCTCCAGGGGAATCTTACGGGGTTGCCAACTCTGGGTTGGGAAATCCCTGGAGATTTGGAGGTGGTGTTTGAGGAGGGAGGGTTTGGGAGAAGGAAGGGACCTCCACCGTGCGTAATGCCGGAGAATCCACCCTCTGAAGCAGCCATTTTCTCCTGGGGAATTTCCCTCGGTCGTCTGAAGATCAGTTGTAATTCTGGAAGATCTCCAGGCCCTAATGTGGACCCCAGGGACTGAGAGTGTGGTGGTGTGGGCCACGAACACTGTCTTGAGCTACTTTCAGGAAGGTTGGGATGATGTGATAGGTCAGAGGTGGCCAAACTGCTGCTGGGCAGCCAGGTGTGGCTCTTTCACACATATTGTGTGGCTCTTGAAGCCCCCACTGCCCCGAAGGTTGGCTTGGAGAAGGCATTTGTCTCTTTTAATCACTTCTCCAAAGCAGCCAGCAGCTTGGAGAATGCATTTAAAGTTAAAGTTGCTTTCTTTCCACCTCTCCCTCCCCTCATCTTCCTTCCTTCCTTCCTTCCTTCCTTCCTTCCTTCCTTCCTTCCTTCCTTCCTTCCTTCCTGCTCTCAAATATCTGACATTCATACCTTGAGGCTCTCAAACATCTGACATTTATTCTGTGCCAGAGAGAGATGGGGGTAGAGTTTCCAGATCCAGGTTGGGGGACTCCTGGAGATTTGGGGATGGAGCCTGAGGAGGACAGGGACCCCAGACGGGTACAATGCCATAGAGCAGGGGTGGCCAACGGTAGCTCTCCAGATGTTTTTTGCCTACACCTCCCATCAGCCCCAGCCAGCATGGCCAATGGCTGGGGCTGAAGGGAGTTGTAGGCAGAAAAAAACATCTGGAGAACTACCGTTGGCCACCCCTGTTCTATGCGGCTCTCACGTTAAGCAAGTTTGGCCACCCCAGTGATAGGCAGAGAGATGGATGGGTCAGAGTAACCCTGTGGAAGAGCTTCTGCTTGACACCCAGAAGGTCATAGAATCATAGCGTTGGAAGGGACCCCCAAGGTCATCTAGTCCAATCCCAGGTTGAATCCCCAGCATCTCCAGTTTTAAAAAAAGTTCCAGGAAGCAGGTGATGGGAAAGACCTCAGCCTGAGGCCCTGGAGAGCCGTTGCCAGTTTGAGTAGACAAGGCAAGGCGAAGGTCTGATTCAGTATAAGGCAGCCTCATGTACAAAAGAGGTCTGGGAATATTAAAGTGCTCTTGAACTGAAACTGCTTTGCCCACTAATATGGCAAAAAGTGGTTAAGAGGAATCTCTCCTTCCCCAGGTCTTGCGTTTCGGGCAGCAAAAGGCCATGTTGGCACCCCTGCATTTGGCACAGGGGGCATTGCAGCGGAAGCTGGCACAGGCGACTGCCCCGCCTCCCCCTTGTTGGCTCACAAATCTGCCATGCCCCCTCCATCACGTCCCCATGACCTTTCCAAAGACAGGCCCCGAAGGTCATTGATGGCTGCTCTCTAGTGCTCCCCACCTCCCCATCCCGCTCCAGAGTGGTTTCTGGGGGAAGGAAAGGAAAGGTCCCCTGTGCGAGCACCAGTCGTTTCCGACTCCGGGGTGACGTTGCTTTCACAATGTTTTCATGGCAGACTTTTGACGGGGTGGTTTGCCATTGCCTTCCCCAGTCTTTTACACTTCCCCCCCAGCAAGCTGGGTACTCATTTTGCCGACCTCGAAAGGATGGAAGGCTGAGTCAACCTCAAGCCGGCTACCTGAAAACTCAGCTTCCAGCGGGGATCGAACTCAGGTCGTGAGCAGAGGGCTCCGACTGCAGTACTGCAGCTTTAACACTCTGCACCACGGGGCTCCTTAGGTTTCTGGACAACCTGTGTAAAACGTTGACTTTTTTAAAAAACCAAAAAAAAAAAATCAAGATGGGAGAAGTAAGATTGCAATAGAGCTGTGGAAGCCACAGGGGACGGAGACGGCGCTCAAGACAATTAATGGCTCCTCCGTTCGTTCAGAACACTGCGTCCCCTGCTTGGAAGAGAAGTTTCTGCTGCCGGATGCTGAAGCTTCTTGGAAGGAAATCCTGGCTCGATTTGCAGATCTTTCCTTCCCTCTGCTTTACTGACTCCCTACCAGCATAGGATCTGTAATGGCTTTCACAGAATCCTTGGACCAGAAAAAAAGGGAAACCATGCCCTCTGTTGTGGCTGCATATTCTTGTGTAGGCAGGCCTCAGATTCAGCAGGAGCTCTTTCACACAGAACCTTTCTGAGGGTTCCCCCCTCTTCCTCCCCACCAACCTTGTCCATTGAATAAGGGGTGCAGGTGCATAACGGGCAGCCAGCCAGCCTCCAGGAGCTTTGCCATGCCCCCAGCAGCCCTCATTCACCGCTGGAGAAGCCCGTGCCACCCTTTCTTCACTTCTGATGTGATTTTGCACAGCAGTTGGCTTGCTGGCCTTTTGACGGGGGGGGGGGCACTAAGGAGAGTCACAAGTGAGCGAGGCGTGCTTGGGCTGGCTGGATCTCTAGCCAGCCCAAGCAGGCCTCACTCGCCTGGGGCTCTCCTTTCTTGCATCAGGTTGCTTTTGGCTGGGGGTATGTGTGGCGTATGCTAATGTGTTACGCTAATGAGCTCCACCACCTATTTTTCTACAAAACAACCCCTGCGTGTAGGGATTTTGTAGCATTCGAGGTTGCTTTTGGCGGATGGCTTTTCTAACATGAAAGGCGTTGGAGCTCAGGTTGCCAATCTCCCAGTGGGACCTGGAGAACTCCAGGAATTACAACTGATCTCCAGGCTGCGGAGCTCAGCTCCCCTGGAGGAAATGGTTGCTGTGGAGGTTGACTTGAGGTTGACTTCAGAAATACTTGGAGATTCTTTGAGGGGTGGAGCCTGGGGAGGATGGGGAGGGGCCATGGCAGATTATAATGACATCAGCCAGTATCATAATGCCCCTGTATAAATCGATGGTATGGTCTCAATTGGAATACTGTGTACAATTCTGGGTCAATAGACCTCAAAAAGGATATTATAGCATTGGGAAAAGTGCAGAAAAGGGCAACTAGAATGATGAAAGCTTTGAACACTTTCCCTATGAAGAAAGGTTAAAACGCTTGGGCTCGTTAGCTTGGAGAAACATCAACTGTGGGGTGACATGAGAGAGGTTTACAAGATTAAGCCTGGGATGGAGAAAGTAGAGAAAGAAGGACTTTTCTCCCTTTCTCACATAGAAGAACTCGTGGGCATTCAATGAAATTGCTGAGCAGTCGGGTTAGAATGGATAAAAGGAAGTCCTTCTTCACCCAAAGGGTAATTAACATGTGGAATTCACTGCCACAGGAGGTGGTGGCAGCTACAAGCATAACCAGCTTCAAGAGGGAATTGGATAAAAATATGGAGCAGAGGTCCATCAGTGGCTATTAGCCACAGTGTGTGTGTGTGTGTATATATATATATGTGTGTGTGTACACACACACATATATTGACCACTGTGTGACACAAGTGTTGGACTGGATGGGCCATTGGCCTGATCCAACATGGCTTCTCTTATGTTCAGGGCTTTTTTTGTAGCAGGAACTCCTTTGCAAATTAGGTCACACTAGGCCTCATTTTGAGCAGGAGCTCACAGGAGCGGAGCTGCAGAACCTCTAAATTTTATTGTGCTCTTTCTTACTTACCACTCCCCCCCCCCCCCCCATACTCACTTCAGGGCTCATTGTTCAAACCCCGTGAGAATTTTGCAGAACTTTAAGATTAAGTGAAGAGCCCTCTGCTCAGGACCTGAGTTTGATCCCAGCGGAAGCTGGGTTCAGGTAGCCGTCTCGAGGTTGACTCAGCTTCCATCCTTCCCAGGTCGGTCAAATGGGGAAGTGTAGATGACTGGGGAAGCCAATGGCAAACCACCCCGTCAAAAGTCTGTCGTGAAAACGTTGTGAAAGCAACGTCACCCCAGAGTCGGAAACGACTGATGTTTGCACAGGGGATCTTTCCTTTAGAGAGCCCCATGGCACAGAGTGGTAAAGCTGCAGTTCTGCAGTCGGAGTCCTCTGCTCACGACCTAGTACGATTCCAGCGGGAGCTGGTCAGGTAGCCGGCTCCAGGTTGACTCAGCCTTCCATCCTTCCGAGGTCGGTAAAATGAGTCTCCAGCTTGCTGGGGGGAAAGTGTAGATGACTGGGGAAGGCAATGGCAAACCACCCTTAAAAGTCTGCAGTGAAAACATTGTGAAAGCAACGTCACCCCAGACTACCTTTACCTTTTTAAGATTTGACAAACTTTACCCCCAACAAAATGGGGAAATAACCAAAACATATCAAGCAGACAGGGTGGAAATCTTCATCACGCCCCTGTGGCCACGTAGGAGAAAGCAATTCAAAAAGGTATGATGGGTGTCAGGTTTTCTTAGGACAGTTATAATTTAAGTAGCATTTTAAGGTAGATGCTGAGCTGATATACTTTAGTCCACCTTCCGGTGATATCAGGGGTGGGTGGCGCATGCAAATGAGTCGTGCAAATGAGTTGTGCTAGTGAGCTCTGGCACCTCTTTTTCTACAAAATGACCCCTGGTCAACATGCCCAATCCTCCTGGAGCTTACAGGGCTCTTAATACAGAGCCTACTGGAGAGCCAGTTTGGTGTAGTGCTTTAGTGCATGGACTCTTATCTGGGAGAACCGGGTTTGATTCCCCACTCCTCCACTTGCAGTTGCTGGAATGGCCTTGGGTCAGCCATAGCTCTGGCAGAGCTGTTCTTGAAAGGGTAGCTTCAGTCAGAGCTCTCTCGGCCCCACCCACCTCACAGGGTTTGATTCCCCACTCCTCCACTTGCAGCTGCTGGAATGGCCTTGGGTCAGCCATCGCTCTGGCAGAGCTGTCCTTGAAAGGGTAGCTTCTGTCAGAGCTCTCTCAGCCCCACCCACCTCACAGGGTTTATTTCCCACTCCTCCACTGGCAGCTGCTGGAATGGCCTTGGGTCAGCCATAGCTCCAGCAGAGCTGTCCTTGAAAGGGTAGCTTCTGTCAGAGCTCTCTCAGCCCCACCCACCTCACAGGGTTTGATTCCCCACTCCTCCACTGGCAGCTGCTGGAATGGCCTTGGGTCATAGTTCTGGCAGAGGTTGTTCTTGAAAGGGCAGCTTCCGGGAGAGCCAGATAGTCGAGGGCCAGCCCTGGGTCTGTGAGTCTGTCTCCAGCAGCAGGGAAGAGCCAGAGCCCAGGACCACCTTAAAGATGAACTAAATCTGTGGCTGAGGAGGAGGTTTTCGAAAGTCACTGCTCCCTTCCACAGATTCATTCGGTATGAGGCAGCTTCTTGCGCCCATACCAGGGGTGGCCAAACTGCTTCTCAGGAGACACATGTGGCTCTTTCACATATCTTGTGTGGCTCTAGAAGCCCCCCCCCCCACCTGCATAGCCGGCTTGGAGAAGGCATCTCTCTCTTTAAATCAGTTCTCCAAGCCAAGCCAGCTGGCAGCTTGGAAAATGCATTTGAACATATGAAGCTGCCTTATACTGAATCAGACCCTCGCTCCATCAAAGTCAGTATTGTCTTCTCAGACTGGCAGCGGCTCTCCAGGGTCTCAAGCTGAGGTTTTTCACACCTATTTGCCTGGACCCTTTTTTGGAGATGCCAGGGATTGAACCTGGACCTTCTGCTTCCCAAGCAGATGCTCTACCACTGAGCCACCATCCCTCCCCTTTAAAGTTGTTTTCTTTCCACCTCTCCCCCCCATCTTCCTTCCTTCCTTCCTGTCTTGCAACTCTCAAACATCTGATATTTATTCTATGTGGCTCTTCTTCGGTTGTGAACTTAAGATTGTGATGACCTCAATGAACGCATGATTCTGGCCCTTCAATTGCCACCCAAATCACATGGAAACCTTTGTGTGTGTGTGTGTGCATAATGTGCCACTTTGATCCATGTTATTGACTGATTGATTCAATTTATAAACCGCCATCTGAATTTAACTGCAGCGTTTACAGTCTGGAAGGGAGCATTTTTTATTTTCCCTCTCTTTCTAGGCTGTGCATGCACAACAAGTAGTTATAAATGAGCTGGACTAGCGGCTGCCCCGTGTGCTCAATTTGTGGTAGGACTGTACCACTTCAAATTGTAGATGAGGTGTGCTTGTGTCAATCTCCCCCCCCAAAAAAAATGTTGTCTGATGTTATGAAAAAGTGCCTGCGCATTCAGAATATGAGAAGAAGACTACAGCTTTATACCCTGACCTTCTCTCTGAATCAGAGACTTAGAGCGGCTTACAACCTCCTGTATATTCTCCCCCCACAACAGACACCCTGTGAGGTGGGTGGGGCTGAGAGGGCGCTCACAGCAGCTGCCCTTTCAAGGACAACTCCTATGAAGCTATGGCTGACCCAAGGCCATTCCAGCAGGTGCAAGTGGAGGAGTGGGGAATCAAACCAGTTCTACCAGATAAGAGTCCGCACACTTAATCTCTATACCAAACTGGCTCTCACCACTCAACTGACTATGATTTAATCTACCCACTGTTGTCCCCCCCAAGCACCAAGACTACAGAGCATCCCTGCCCCAGACAGAGAGGTCTAACAATACGCTGTAGCTAATAGCCACTGATGGACCTCTGCTCCATATGCTTATCCATTCTCCTCTTGAGTTGGCTATGCCTGTAGCCGCCACCACCTCCTGTGGCAGTGAATTCCACATGTGAGTCACCCTTTGGTGAAGAAGAACTTCCTTTTATCCCTTCTAACCCGACTGCTCAGCAATTTCATTGTATGTCCATGAGTTCTCGTATTGTGAGAAAGGGAGGAAAGGACTTCTTTCTCTACCTTCTCTATCCCGTGCATAATCTTATAAAGCTCTCTCATGTCGCCCCTTTAGTTGACGTTTCTCCAAGCTAAAGAGCCCCAGCTTTTTAACCTTTCTTTACAAGGAAAGCGTTCTTCACAAGGGAACGGATCTCTGTAGCCGGGAGACCCCCAGCTTCCCCCTTGGAGGCTGGTGGCAACCTCAGCTTGCAGCCAGGTGTTGCACTCAGGTTTGCAGCCACAGTGACTCTAACAGGCGGGAAAGCAGCGCAGCAGTTATTGTTATTAGTGGCGGAGCAAGGAGCCCAGCAGCAGCTACGGGCCCATTTATCTTACAGAACGTTTTGGAGCAGTGGCGTCGCAGTGGATGCTGACCGCTGCAGAATTCTGTCTCGTCCAGGAGCTGGAATGCCGCTCTAAGCGGGTGCACCAAAACCGGCATACTGCAGTATGCTGCTCCTTTTTGCTAGTTGCGCAGTCGAGCCCTCCCAGCCGCAGGGGTCGCCTGCCCCGCACCACAACCCCTGGGGGAAGCCTGTGCCCTTTCTCTTGGACACCCTCCCCCCATCCTAAAAGCATGTGACTGCATGGTGCCCGTGATGCTAAGAGATTTGGACACACACAGGGCTTTTTCTGTATAGCAGGAACTCCTTTTCATATTAGGCCACACACCCCTGAAAATAGAGGGAGGAGTTACGGAGAGGTGGAAAGAAAGCAATTTTAACTTAAAAGGCATTCTCCAAGCTGCCCACTTGCTTGGCTTGGAGAAGTGATTTAAGAGAGAAATGCCTTCTCAAGCCGGGTGATGGTGTGGTGGGGGCTTTGAGAGCCACACAAGATGTGCGAATGAGCCACATGAGGCTCCTGAGACGTAGTTTGGCCACCCCTGATCTAGGTCAGTATTGTCCATTCAGACTGGCAGTAACTCTCCAGGGTATTCTTTCACATCATCTACTACCTGGTCCTTTCTGTTAGAGGTCCTACGGATTGAACTCGGGACCTTCTGTGGGCCAAGCAGAGGTTCTACCACTGAGCCATAACCTCTCCCAAATTAATAAAACTCCTGTTGAATGAATGAAGCTGCCTTACACCGAATGAGACTCTTGATCCATCAAGGTCAGTACTGTCTCATCAGACTGATCGCAGCTCTCCAGGGTCTCAGACTGAGGTCTTTCCCATCACCTCCTGCCTGGTCCTGTGAACTAGGGATGCCGGAGATTGAACCTGGACCTTCTGTGTGCCAAGCAGATGCTCTACCACTAAGCTACAGCCCCACTTCAGGCTCTCCAGGGTCTCAGGCTGAGGTCTTTCCCATCACCTCCTCCCCGGCCTTTGAACTAGGGATGCTGGAGATTGAACCTGAGCCCTTCTGTGTGCCAAGCAGACGCTCTACCACTAAGCTACAGCCCCGCTTCATGGCTCTCCAGGGTCTCAAGCTGAGGTCTTTCCCATCACCTCCTGCCTGGCCTTTTTAACTGGAGATGCTGGGGATTGAATCTGGGACCTTCTGCTTTCAAGGCAGATGCTCTACCACTGAGCTACAGCCCCTCATTTGATTTTTCCCTCTTTCTCTCCCCCTCTAGCTCGCTTCCTCTGCCACATCTTCCCAAACCCTTACGAACACTTAATAGATTATGCAAAACATCCATATGAGCCCCTCCCCCCTTCTGCCTTCAGCAAAGGCTGAGGAGCAGAGCATGAAAATTATGGTTGGTCTCCCTTGGTTCTCCAGCAGCCCCTCTTTGAAAGTGTTCTTCTCTCTTCTTCTGTGCATGGAGCAGGGCTCTTTTTTTGTCGCAGGAACTCCTTTGCATATTAGGCTACACCCCCCTGATGTAGCCAGTCCTAAAAGAGCTTACAAACAGGGGTGTCAAACTCATTTGTTATGCAGGCAGAATCTGACATAAATGAGACCTTGCTGGGAAGGAACTCCTTTGCATATTAGGTCACATATCCTTGATGTAGCCAATTCTAAAATAGCTTGCAAGAAGGGGTGTCAAACTCATGGGCGCCAAATCTAACATAAATGAGACCTTGTTGGGCTGGGCCATATTGGGCCGGGCTGGGCCATGTATGGAGCTATTAGCATCAACTTTATAAGAAGATGAAGATGAAGATATTGGATTTATATCCCGCCCTCCACTCCGAAGAGTCTCAGAGCGTCTCACAATCTCCTTTACCTTCCTCCCCCACAACAGACACCCTGTGAGGTGCGTGGGGCTGGAGAGGGCTCTCACAGCAGCTGCCCTTTCAAGGACAACCTCTGCCAGAGCTATGGCTGACCCAAGGCCATTCCAGCAGCTGCAAGTGGAGGAGTGGGGAATCAAACCCGGTTCTCCCAGATAAGAGTCCGCACACTTAACCACTACACCAAACTGGTGGACACAGACAAACATAATTAAAGGGGGGGTTGTTTGTTTTTTTAAACTTAAAACATGCTTACAATATTAGCATTTGTTGGTCTTAAAGGTGCTTTCTTTGTATTTCTCCCATGGGATCCAGGGAACTGGGCAAAGGAAGCGCTGGCTCTTTCCTTCCTTCCCCAGGGGTCCAGGAGGGGGAGGAGCCTCAGCCAATAGAAGGAAGAGAGGCTTGGCTCAGTAGCTCTGTTGTGAGATTGAGAGAGCCTGGCAAAGCAAGCTCTTCCTCCTCCCCTTCCTCCCCAAGGGAGGAGCCTCAGCCAATGGAGAAAATAGAGACTTGGCTCTGCAGCTCTTGCGCAATTGAGCAAGCCTTGCAAAGCAAGCTGTGATGCAGAAGGAACCAAGAGAGAGGGAGAAGGAAGCAGATGACAGCCAGTTGCTTGGAAGCCCGACAGGAGCCCTCCGGGGGCCTGATTCGGCCCCCGGTCTGCATTTTTGACACCCCTGGCTTACAGGACTCTTCTTACAGGGCCTACTGTAAGCTTCAAGAGGACTGGCTACATCAGGGCTGTGTGGCCTAATATGCAAAGGAGTTCCTGCAGTAAAAAAAAGCCCTGCCACTGAGGCTTCTCCATTCCCATAATCCCACGAAGGGAAGCTGGCTGCCGTTGGCAAAGAGACCTCTGGAGCGGGCAGCCTTTTTGATCTGATGCAACGGGGCAGCTTTCATGTTCTTAAACCAGAGCTTATGAATCATGCTGCAGGGTCCAGTAGATGGGCACCCCGCCTGGTGCTAGTGGCCAAACCGGATGTCTCGCAGCCGTTTCCAGAAGCAGGGGACGATCGCGGCGTGTCCCTCCTGTTGAGTCTCTGTTTTTTTCTGCAAACGGAGGGATATAATTAGGGCCACCGGCACGGAGTGTCCAGTGACATCTTTCTCTTCCGCTGGGTTGGATGAACATTTCTTTAAAAGCCCATGTTGGGTAAGCAGGGATGCCAACCTCCAGGTGGAAGAGGATGCAAAAGAAAGAAGCCGCGCGAAGGAACGAGGAAGAAAAGCAAAAAAGCTCATGGCCAAAATGACTAAGAAAGGAGACGCCGGCTTCATTATGACTTGATGTGTATGAGAGTATGGATGAATGAGAAACATCATTCTTAGTCATTTTGGCCGTGAGCTTTTTGCTTTTTCCCCCAAACCTCCAGGTGGAGCCTGAAGATATCCCAGGATTGCAACCGATTTCTAGGGGACAGAGAGCAATTGCCCTGGAGAAAATAGTTTCAGAGGGTCTCTGTGTTGGTCCTCAGTGGAACTGCTGCATTTGAGTTCAATAGCGCTGTGTGTGTGTGATAAGTGCCGTCAAGCCGCTTCCAGCTTGTGGTGACCCTATGAATTAACATTCTCCCCAAAGCCTTGTTTTTAAGAGCTTTGTGCAAGTCTTGCAATCTGATGGCCGCGGCTTTCCAGATGGAGCCCATTCATCTCGTTGGAGAGCCAGTTTGGTATAGTGGTTAAGAGCAGTGGACTGTAATCTGGAGAACTGGGTTTGATTTCCCCCACTCCTCCATCTTGGGTCAGCCCCAGCTCTCTCAGAGCTGTTCTCTCAAGAGCAGTTTCTGTCAGAGCTCTCTCCTCCCCACCTACCCACAGGGTTTCTGTTGCAGGAGGCGAAGGGAAGGAGACTATAAGCCACTCTGAGTCTCCAAGTGAAGGCCAGGGTATAAATCCAATCTCCTCTTCTTCCTCCTCTTCTTCTTCCACTTCCTCCTCCTCCTTTCTTCCTCCTCCTCTTCTTCTTTTTCTTCCTCCTCCTCTTCTTCCTCTTCTTTTCTTCCTCTTCCTCCTCCTCTTCTTCTTCCACTTCTTCTTTTTCTTCCTCCTCCTCTTCCTCTTCTTCCACTTCCTCCTCCTCCTTTCTTCCTCCTCTTCTTCTTTTTCTTCCTCTTCCTCCTCCTCTTTTTCCTCTTCTTTTCTTCCTCCTCTTTTTTCTTCCTCTTCTTCTTCCTCCTCTTCCTCTTCTTTTTCTTCCTCTTCCTCCTCCTCTTCTTTCACTTCCTCCTCCTTTCTTCCTCCTCCTTTTTCTTTTTCCTCCTCTTCTTCCTCTTCTTTTCTTCCTCTTCCTCCTCCTCTTCTTCTTCCACCTCCTCTTCTTTCTCTTCCTCCTCTTCTTCCTCCTCCTCCTCCCTTCCATTTTTTCTTGCCTGATTGCCTTTCCCAGTGACTCTCATCTTCTTGTCATGTGCCCAAAGTACAATAGCCTCAGTTCAGGGATTTTAGCATCCAGGGAGAATTCAGGCAAAGATTTCTGGGGCTTTCGGGAGTCGCATCCAACCAAGGGAGCTTTGACTCTCAGAAGCTCATAGCACTCCCCAAATCTAATATTTGAAGAAGTGAGCAGAGACTCACACAAGCTCCACTCCAGCCACACATTTTGCTAGTCTTTAAGTTGCTGCCGGACTCTTACTGTTTTCTAGTGCTCCAGGCAGACACAGCAACCCATCTTGATCTACCCAGGGGTCGCTTTGGCAAAAAATAGGCGGTGGAGCTCCTTAGCATATGCCACACCGCCCCCAGCCAAAAACAACCTGATGCAAGAAAGAAGAACCCCTGGTGAGTGAAGCCTGCTTGGGCAGGCTAGAGATCCAGCCAGTCCAAGCAGGCCTCGCTCACCTGGGGCTCTTCCCCCACAGTCAAAAGGCCAGCAAGCCAGCCGCCACCCAAAATCACACAAGAAGGAGAAAGAAGATATTGGATTTGTATCCCGCCCTCCACTCCGAAGAGTCTCAGAGCGGCTCACAATCTCCTTTACCCCCCTCCCCCACAACAGACACCCTGTAAGGTGGGTGGGGCTGAGGGAGCTCTCACAGCAGCTGCCCTTTCAAGGACAACCTCTGCCAGAGCTACGGCTGACCCAAGGCCATGCTAGCAGGTGCAAGTGGAGGAGTGGGGAAACAAACCCGGTTCTCCCAGATAAGAGCCCGCATGCTTAACCACTACACCAAACTGGCTCTCCAAAGGGTGGCATGGGCTTCTCCAGGGGTGAATGAGGGCTGCTGGAGGTGTGGCAAAGCCCCTGGTGTCTGGCTGGCTGCCCGCTCTCCTAATCCAGGGATTGTTATGCAGCTGCACCTACTACTCAATGGACAAGGTAGGTGGGGAGGAGGAGGGGGGACCCTCAGAAAGGTTCTGTGGGATAGAGCTCCTGCTGAATCTGAGGCCTGGATCTACCCCCCTCCCCCTAGTCTTGTTGGCACCACTGAACTCAAATCTACTTGGAAAAAATGGCTGCTTTGAAGGGTGAACCCTGGGATGGGATCACCCCGCCCCAGTCTCCAACCCCAAATATCCAGGAATTTCCCAACCCGGAGTTGGCAAGCCAAACAGAGCGACTCTCTCAACGCCCTCCGGCCATGAATTCTGTCGGCACGCTGCAATCCGTGTGGCGAAGTTCTTCTCTTTGTTTCAAACCTCCAGCTTAGGGAGGATTTGATTCTTTTATCTTAAGAGGAAGCAGATCAGTACGACCGATAAAAATCCCCAACGCTTATTCATTCGGAGTAGCGAAGCGGCCTTGGACTTGTAGACGCTCGAGCCTCAGGACTGACAGTAAATGGTGAGTGATGGACAGGAGGTCGCTATGTGCTGGAAGATAAGAAGAGCTATTAATGCACCAGGGGAAAGGGCAGGGGGGATCCAGGGCTGGCACTAGACTGTCTGGCACCCTAGGCAAGGCACCCCTCTCTGCACTTCTGGGTTTGTTTGTTGCTATCTTCTTGGTGTGGTCACTGGGTGTGGCTGGGCGGGGAGGTATTGGTGAATTTCCTGCATTGTGCAGGGGGTTGGACAGGGCTGGATTAACAATTAGGCCAAGTAGGCACTGGCCTAAGGGCCCCCACGCCTTTAGGGGCTCTGGGCCAGCTTTCCGCCCATTTCTCCCCCCTGCTTGCAGCCCTCCCAGCCTGCACGCCCAGCCAGCAACTGAGCCGCAATTTGCCGGACTTGCCTGGTGCGGCTGCTGCTGGCGTCGTCGCCAAGTTTGCCTCTCTCTGCCGCTCCCTGCAGCTTTGTCCAAGGGGCTTTTGAGAAGGGGCCTGCAGGCTGCAGTGGGGGAGAGAGAGCCAGTTTGGTGTAGTGGTTAAGTGCGCGGACTCTTATCGGGGAGAACCGGGTTTGATTCCCCGCTCCTCCCCTTGCACCTGCTGGAGTGGCCTTGGGTTAGCCATAGCTATCGTGGGAGTTGTCCTTGAAAGGGCAGCTACTGTGAGAGCCCTCTCAGCTCCACCTACCTCACAGGGGGAGAAGATATAGGAGATGGTAAGCCGCTCTGAGTCTCTGATTCAGAGAAAAGGGCGGGGTATAAATCTGCAGTCTTCTCCTCCTCTGAGATAATTTGCAAGCCCCCCGCCCAAGATTTTGACTGCCTAGGGGCCTCGACAGGGTTTAATCTGACACTGGGGTTGGACTAGATGACCCTGGAGGTCCCTTCCAACTCTATGATTCTACTAACCAGAACCGACCCTGCTGAGTTCCTGAGATGCGACGAGTTCAGGCTAGCCTTCTTTAGCCCTCTTTTAAAAGATTATTCTTCCACCCTTCTTTTGTTATAGCTGCTTTAAGCTGCTTTTAGTTTCAGTATGAGTAGGTTTATTTGATTTCTTGAAAGCTTCTTTCCACATCCAGCTGTTCGGCAGGCTTTTTAAGTTCTACGCTGCTGGGAGGACATTTGCTAGGGGCAGGGACACCAGAAGAGACAGCGAAGGGGTTAGGGTTGCCAAGTCCAACTCAAGAAACATCTGGGGACATTGGGGGTGGAGCCAGGAGACCTTGGGGGTGGAGCTAGGAGACTTTGAGGGTGTGTGACAAGCATGATTGAACCCCAAACAGAACTCTGGCCATCACATTTAAAGGGCCTGTGCTCCTTTGAAATGCCTTCCTTCCCCAGGGAATAATGGAGGATAGGGGCACCTTCTTTGGGGGCCCATAGAATTGGACCCCCTGGTCTAATCTTTTTTGAAACATGGGGAGTGTTCTGAGGAAAGACACTGAATCCTATTCTGAAATTTTGGTGCCTCAACCTCAAAAAACAGCCCTCCCAGAGTTCCTGATACCCCCGGATCAATCTCCATAGGGTATAATGGAGTGCCCAGCGGACAGTTTCAGACAGCAGGCATTTTGGCCTGCAGTCTAGGGTTGTCAGTCTCTAGGGGATCACCTGGTTTGGAGGCCCTCCTCCTGCTTCAGGGTTATCAGGAAAGGGGGGGGGGGAGAATGTCTGCTGGGAACGCCATTATTTCCTACTGTAAGCTCTTGGAGGATTGGCTACATCAGGGGTGTGTGGCCTAATATGCAAAGGAGTTCCTGCTACATAAAAAGCTCTGCCTGTGAGGGCATTAAAGACCGTCTCCTTCCATCAAAGGCAACTGGTTGGTCATGAAAGGTCTTCTCCTTGCAGATCCCCTGATAATTTCCCTGGGGTTTTGCAGAGTACTGCTGTCAGTCGGGCAAGCTTCCCGATGCAGCTTGGCATTCAGATGAATCGCAGGGAGGGTAAAGAGCAGCAAAGAGAACTAAGCAGTGTCTCCTGGGCGTCGTTCTTCTTCTTCTTCTTTTTTTAAAGCTCAGCCTGTTATGATGCAGCAAGCGATGCAAATGCAGTTGGATAAACGTAGATCACAGGGCAGCCTTTATCCTTTGCATTCTGGGTGCAGTCGCTGGATTCCTGGAATCTCAGAAGCTGAGGGGCAGAGTCTAGGGACTTTAGAATCATGCCAGTTGGAGAAAAAAGGTGGAGTCTTGTGGGCACTTCAGAGATCTACATCTCAGGCTCTGCTAACTCTTCAATACCCCAGAGCAGGAATTTTGAGCTCTCTCCTAGATGTTTCCTTCTGTACAGAGGTGGAATTCTTGCAGTAGTTCATTTGCATATTAGGCCACACACTCCGGATGTAGCCAATCCTCCAAGACCTTACAAGGCTCTTTTTTGTAAGCTCTTGGAGGACTGGCTACATCAGGGGGTGCATGGCCTAATATGCAAAGGAGCTCCTGCTAGAATTCCACCCCTGCTTCTGTAAATGTTCATTGCAACCTGTGAAGAACTATGGGGAGGGGGATACTTTGGAAATTTCCCCCTCTGGGATTCTCTAAAGTCGCAGGGTTATGAACAGATAGATTTCTCCTTCCCCTCCTCCTTTTTCCTCTCACAGACTCTTAGTGGCTATCCATACTCTGTCTCTTCTGGAGAATTTTTAAGTCCAGATTTAGGGCTTATTGGGGGTTTTTTTTGGCTAATTTACAAACTCATAAGAACACAAGAAGAGCCCTGTTGGATCAGACCAGTTGTCCATCTAGTCCAGCATCCTGTCTCACACAGTGGCCAACCAGTTCCTCTGGAGAGCCAACAACAGGGCAGAGAGGCTGAGGCCTTCATAAGAACATCAGGAGAGCTCTGCGGAATCAGACCAGTGGTCCATCCAGTCCAGCATCCTGTTTCACACAGTGGCCAATCAGTTCCTCTGGAAGGCCAACAATGGGGCAGAAAGGCTGAGACCTTCATAAGGACATAAGAAGAACCCTGCTAGATCAGACCAATGGTCCATCTAGCACAGGAGCTCAGGTGAGCCCTAATGTACTTGAGAGCCAGTTTAGTGTAGTGGTTAAGTGTGTGGACTCTTATCTTGGAGAACCAGGTTTGATTTCCCACTTCTCCACTTGCAGCTGATGGAATGGCTTTGGGTCAGCCATAGCTCTGGCAGAGGTTGTCCTTAAAAGGGCTGCTGCCGTGAGAGCCCTCTCAGACCCACTCACCTCACAGGGTGTCTGTTGTGGGGGAGGAAGGTAAAGGAGATTGGAAGCTGCTCTGAGTCTCTGAGATTCGGAGTGGAGGGCGGGATATAAAATCCAATATCATCACCATCGTCTTCTTCTTCTTGGAGGCTTCTGGTGTACCTCAGTGTTGAGTCACTGCTCTGGACAGAACTCTTTAAGAGAGCCAGTTTGGTGCAGTGGTTAAGTGTGCAGACTCTTATCTGGGAGAACCAGGTTTGATTCCCCACTCCTCCACTTGCACCTGCTAGCATGGCCTTGGGTCAGCCACAGCTCTGGCAGAGGTTGTCCTTGAAAGGGCAGCTGCTGTGAGAGCCCTCTCAGCCCCACCCACCTCACAGGGTGTCTGTTGTGGGGGAGGAAGGTAATGGAGATTGTGAGCCGCTCTGAGACTCTTCGGAGTGGAGGGCGGGATATAAATCCAATATCTTCATCTACCTCACAGGGTGTCTGTCGTGGGGGAGGAAGGGAAAGGAGATTGTGAGCCACTCTGAGACTCTTCGGAGTGGAGGGCGGGATATAAATCCAATATCTTCATCTACCTCACAGGGTGTCTGTTGTGGGGGAGGAAGGGAAAGGAGATTGTGAGCCGCTCTGAGACTCTTCGGAGTGGAGGGCAGGATATAAATCCAATATCTTCATCTACCTCACAGGGTGTCTGTTGTGGGGGAGGAAGGAAAAGGCGATTGTGAGCCGCTCTGAGACTCTTCGGAGTGGAGGGCGGGATATAAATCCAATATCTTCTTCTTCATCTTCTTCTTTAGTCATATTCTGGGCAGGGATAATTTCCCTTTGTCTTTGCACTGGGAGTCGTCACGGGAGCTAAACTCAACCAATGAAAGGTGTAAATGAATTCCTAGTCTGCAGAGGTGTCCTGCGATTTCTCTGCATGAGTCTCTGTTCTGGCCAGACTTCACTCAGTCGTCCTTTGATGTGGGGAGGGGGAATTCTGCTGTGCTTTTGCACTGGGAATTGTCGAGTGACCGAACACAACCAACGAAGAAAGGCAGCAGGCTTGCCAACCCTCTGAGGTTTTCCGTTGGGCCTCTGCCCAAGTCATAAGTCAATATAAAAAACGGGTAGAGTTCACCTTCTGTCACTTTTTAGAATGAAAACAGATTCAGGTGGGCGGCCATGTTGGACCGAAGCAACAAGACAAACTTTGACTCTGGGGGCACCTTGAAGACCAACGAAGCTTAATTCTTGGCAGGCCTTGAATTCAGCAGAAGCTCACAGGAGCACAGCTCCTGAACCTTTCTGAGGGTTCCCCCTCTTCCTCCCCACCTACCTTGTCCATTGAATGGTAGGTGCAGCTGCATAACAATCCCTGGATTAGGAGAGCGGGCAGCCAGCCAGCCACCAGGGGCTTTGCCATGCCCCCAACAGCCCTCATTAACCCCTGGAGAAGACCACGCCACCCTTTCTCCACTTCTTGTGTGATTTTGGGTGGTAGGTGCCTTGCTGGCCTTTTGACTGTGGGGGGTGGTGGAAGCAAGGAGGGCCCCAGGTGAGCGAGGCCTGCTTGGGCTGGCTGGATCTCTAGCCAGCCCAAGCAGGCCTCACTTGTCCGGGGCTCTCTTTTCTTGAGTCGGGTTGCTTTTGGCTGGTGAGGGGGGCAGCATATGCTAATAAGTTACGCTAATGAGCTCCACCACCTATTTTGCTACAAAACGACACCTGATTCTGGGTATAAGCTTTCGTGTGCATGGGCAGATACACTGAAATACAGATCTATTCAGTGTATCTTAAAAAATGCACACGCACATGAAAAGCTTTTAACCAGAATTAAACTTTGATGGCCTTAAAGCGGCCAATGGACTCAATCTTTTTTTGTATAGAGTGAAAGGTACCTACGGTTTTAATTCACTTTTAAAAATGCCTTGCTATTAGAAATTTTGGTTGACACTTAAGAGTTGCCAACTTCCAATTGGGGGCAGGGGTTCCCCTGGCTTGGAGGCCCCCCACTTTAGGGCCATCAGAAAGCGACGGAGGGGGGAGGAAAATTGCTGCTGGGCACTCTGTTATACCCTATGGGGATCGATTCCCATAGGGTATAATGGAGAATTGATCTGTGAGTATCTGGGGCTCCAGAGGGGTTGTTTTTTGAAGGCCCCAAAATTTCAGCATAGCTTCCGGTTCCTCTCCTCAAAACAACCCCCCAAGTTACAAAAAGGTTGGACCAGGGGGTCCAATTCTATGAGCCCCATAAGAAGGTGTCTTTATCCATAAGAACATAAGAGAAGCCATGTCGGATCAGGCCAATGGCCCATCCAGTCCAACACTCTGTGTCACACAGTGGCCCAAAAAATTATACACACACACACACCCACACAGAGTAGCTAATAGCCACTGATGGACCTCTGCTTCATATTTTTATCTAACCCCCTCTTGAAGCCGTCTATGCTTGTAGCTGCCACCACCTTCTGTGGCAGTGAATTCCACACGTTAATCACCCTTTGGGTGAAGGACTTCCTTTTATCCGTTTTAACCCGACTGCTCAGCAATTTCATCGAATGCCCACGAGTTCTTGTATTGTGACAAAAGGGAGAAAAGGACTTCTTTCCCTACTTTCATCCATATCTCCAAACGGAGGGAAGGCATTCAGAAAGTGTGCAGTCCCTTTAAATGTGGTTGCCAGAACTCCTTTTGGAGTTGTCACACCCCTTCTCCTGCCTCCACCAAGTCTCCTGGCTCCACCCCCAAAGTGCCCAGATATGTCTTGAGTTGGCCTCGGCAACCCTATTGACATTCCCCCGCCTTTTCTTTCATGCCTCTCTTTTTCTCCCTCCTCCAAAAGTATCTGTTTCTGGGAAGGGTGGTGGAGTAGCTCTCGTGCCAAGTTTCCTCATAGCCGGCTCCCTTCACCTGCTTGAAGAGGGAGCGATGGAGTTTCTTTTGTTGCTGCAGATGCTCGTATTTCCCGGGGCTTTCCAGGGCGGCCCAGACTGACTGCGTGGGGCTCCGTGCCAGAAAGGCTTTCAGGCCTGAGATGCGGCCCAGGAGAGCAGAGGAGAAGCCCAACTCTCTCTCTTAGGCCACCGAACCTGGGGGCGGGCGGGGGGGGGGAAGAGGCACCACCCCACAGCATCTCTCACAGGGCAGATCTAGCTTCTATCTGCAGCAGGACGAAGCGGTCGGTCTCTTCCAGACCGAAGGTCTGATTCAGTAGAAGGCAGCTTCATATGTTCGTATATGTTTTAATTGCAGTCGCGTGCTGAGTTGATGTCTCCGCGGATGGCCCCAAGCTCCACCCCCCAAATCTCCAGGAATTCCCCTGCCTGCAGTTGACAACCCTAGGTAGAAGCGGGGCTTTTTTTGCAGCAGGAACTATTTTGCATATTAGGCCACACACCCCTGACGGTAGCCAATCCTCCTGGAGCTGACAGTAAGTAGGCCCTGTAAGATTAGGTAGCGGAGAGCTCTGTAAGCTCTTGGAGGATTGGCTACATCAGGGGTGTGTGGCCTAATATGCAAAGGAGTCCCTGCTGGAAAAAAAAAGCCCTGGGTAGAAGGGACCTCCCCCCCTTCCTCCCTCCTTTCTCGTTGATCTCGCTCTCTGCTCTCCCCCCGCAGTGGCTGTGGACACCAGCACTTTGCACGTCGAGTGGAACGAAGCGAAGCCCCTGCCAGCTCTCTCCCCCCTTGGCCACACCCGGACCTCACTGGTGCGCCGACCGGTTCGCCAAAGCTCTGTGGACAGCCAGGACTTTCTCGAGGTGTGCCCGTTTTACTCGCTCTGCTTCTGTCCCGCCCCCCCCGCCCCCCGCAGAACCATGCGTGGGAAGATTCGCTGCGCTTTGCTGCGCATGAAGTTACAAGCTGGGCTGGTGCATGGAGCTTTGGGCAGGCTGGTGCATGGTGGGATCGGAAACTGTGTGGCCCAGGGGGCTGGGTGGGGTTGCCAAACTCCAGGTGGGGCCTGGAGATCTCCCAGGTTTACAGCTCACCTCCAGACCAAAGAGATCAGTTGCTCTGTTGGAACAAAACGGCGCTTTTGGAAGGTGGGCTCTAGGAGGTGTCAAACTCATATGCTATGAGGGCCGGATCTGATGTAAATGAGACCTTGTTGGGCCGGGCCATGTCGGGTTGGGCCGAGGCATGTCGGGCCGGGCCATGTGTGCACCTATTTAAGATTAGGTAGCGGAGATATACATTTTGTAAAGAACAAAGACAAACACAATTAAAGTTTTCTTTAAAAAAAAACACCTTAAAACATGCTTAAAACGTTAACACTCATTGGTCTTAAAGATGCTTTCTTTTTATTTCCTGGGCAAAGGAAGCTCTGGCTCTTTCCTTCCTTCCCCAGGGGACTGGAGGGGGAGCCTCAGTCATTAGAAGGAAGAGAGGCTTGGCTCAGTAGCCCTGCTGTGTGATTGAAGAAAACAATTTCTGCCTCCTCCCCCCTTCCTCCCCAAGGGAGGAGCCTCAGCCAATAAAGAAAATAGAGGTTTTGTTCTGTAGCTCCTGTGTAATTGAGCAAGCCTGGCAAAGCAAGCTGTCATGCGGAAGGAAGCAAGAGAGAGGGAGAAGGAAGCAGATGACAGTCAGTTGCTCGGGGGCCTGATAGGAGCCCTCCGGGGGGGCCTGATTCGGCCCCTGAACTGCATGTTTGACACCCCTTCCTAATGTTGAGCTGAAAATTCTTCTGATTTATTTTCAACCCATTGGTTCTGGTCTGACCTTCTGGGGCCACAGAAAACAGCCACACACCGTCCTCTAGATGACAGCCCTTCAAAGACTTGAAGATGGTGATCCTATCACCTCTCAGCCGCCTCCTCTCTAGGCTAAACATGCCCAGCTCCTTCAGCCTCTTCTTGTAGGACTTGGTCTCTCCAGACCCCTCACCATCTTCGCTGACCTCCTCTGGACCCGTTCCAGGTGAGGATGGGAAACCACCTGCCAAAGTGATGCTCTGTTAGACTTCCAGTGCATTAGAACTCAAACCTAATAGGCAAGAGGGTCCCATGGACTTGGGGTTCCCAGGTCCCCTGGCCATTGGCAGGGGATGGGGGGGTAGGGTGGCCAGATCTGGATTAATAGAATCATAAAGTTGGAAGGGACCTCCAGGGTCATCTAGTCCAACCTGCACAGTGCAGGATATTCACAAATACTTCCCCCTTGGGAAACTCTGGGAGATTTGGGGATGGAACCTACGGAGGACAGGGAAACTCACAATGGAGAACAATGCCATAGAGTGCAAACCATCCTTTTTCTCCAGGACTATCTCTGTAGTCTGGAGAGAAGCTGTAATTCCAGGGATTCCCCAGGTCCCACCTGGAGACTAGCATCCCTAGATTGGCTTTGCACTCAGTGGTGTCCCCTCTGAGTTAGCGTGATCTAGCTCAGATTTTTAGCCTCCAGCTCACACACTTGCGTCTTAGAAGAAGAAGATATTGGATTTATATCCCGCCCTCCACTCCGAAGAGTCTCAGAGCGGCTCACAATCTCCTTTATCTTCCTCCCCCACAACAGACACCCTGTGAGGTAGATGAAGATATTGGATTTATATCCCGCCCTCCACTCTGAAGAGTCTCAGAGCGGCTAACAATCTCCTTTCCCTTCCTCCCCAACAGACACCCTGTGAGGTAGATGAAGATATTGGATTTATATCCCGCCCTCCACTCCGAAGAGTCTCAGAGCGGCTCACAATCTCCTTTATCTTCCTCCTCCACAACAGACACCCTGTGAGGTAGATGAAGATATTGGATTTATATCCCGCCCTCCACTCCGAAGAGTCTCAGAGAAGCTCACAATCTCCTTTATCTTCCTCCCCCACAACAGACACCCTGTGAGGTGGGTGGGGCTGAGAGGGCTCTCACAGCAGCTGCCCTTTCAAGGACAACTCCAGCGAGAGCTATGGCTGACCCAAGGCCATTCCAGCAGCTGCAAGTGGAGGAGTGGGGAATCAAACCCGGTTCTCCCAGATAAGAGTCCACACACTTAACCACCAAATTTAGCTCGGGAAGGATGCCCCCAGAGCACAATACTATATTCAGCCACTCACAATGCCAGTAGCCACAAAGTAGAATTTTTGCTCACAAGACTCTGCAGCTTAGAAGGAACATTGGTGCTCAGGTCTATGTGCCTTTAATGAGGAGGACTGTCTGTTTGGAGTGTAGGCACACAGCAGGGGTCCCCGAGGAACGCGAAGGAAGGTAGCTGTGAATTTCCTGCGTTGTGCAGGGGGTTGGGCTACATGTCCCTTGAGGTCCCTTCCAGCTCTATGTTTCTATTTTTCTTCAAACGGGGTGCCTTTTGATGCTGAGCCACTGATGGGGTGTTTCCGTTTTGAGCCCTGGAGGCTCAGCACAGTAACACCGCCAAGTCTATTCTGAATATCATCGCTCAGGACACAGGCAATAACTGTGAAAAAGAGAACCTCCAAGGATGGGCAGATTGCATTTGTGTGTCTGCTTCTGCTGGGCTATCTGGTTAAGATAGGAGAGCTTTGCCCGGGGATAGGAGGGTGATACTGAGTGCTGCAAATAAATCTCCCGAGTAGATTGCAAAAAAAGGTCAACTTACATTTATTCAAGTAGATCCAGTTGACATTCAGGCTGCAGTCAAAATAAGAGAGAGAAGAAGAAGAAGATATTGGATTTATATCCTGCCCTATACTCTGAATCTCAGAGCGGTCACCATCTCCTTTACCTTCTCCCCCCCCCCCCCCCATAACAGACACCCTGTGAGGTAGGTGGGGCTGAGAGAGCTATGACAGAAGCTGCCCTTTCGAGGACAACCCTGCAAGAGCTGTGGCTGACCCAAGGTCTTTCCAGCAGGTGCAAGTGGAGGAGTGGGGAATCAAACCTGGTTCTCCCAGATAAGAGTCCGCGCACACAACCACTACACCAAACTGGCTCTCAGAGAGAGAAGCCTAATCTAAAGAGAGAGAGAAGCCTTATCAAAAGAGTCCTTTCCCTACCACAACCAGCCACCTTGTCCAGCATCATGGGTGAGGGAGTAGGAGGGCACTGTCTCTACAGGAGAGATCTGCAGAAATAATGTGTCTGCATGGAAGGCCATGTGAAGCAAAGGGAGAGGACAAAGTGGGGAAGAGAAAGGTGGGGTCAGAGGGCAGCTCCCAGATAAAGACAAAGACAGGCATCCCATTCAAAGCAGTAACAGACACATAGAATGATGTAGTGCCCCACAGTGTCCAGGCATTTGCTGAGTTGCTCATTCCAGCAACTACATCACAGTGGACCTGTATGTTTTCAAGTTAGGATTAAAGGCAAAGGGTTCAGCTTGACAGGGGAGCGTCTGGGCAGTTCTGAGTACAGATCTGTCTCTGTTTAGAAATGCACTGCTGTAGATATGCCGGGTTTCGGCACCAAAAAGCCCCGTGGCACAGAGTGGTAAAGCTGCAGTACTGCAGTCCGAGCTCTCTGCTCACGACCTGCGTTCGATCCCAGAGGAAGCTGGGTTCAGGTAGCCAGCTCAAGGTTGACTTAGCCTTCCATCCTTCTGAGGTCAGTAAAATGTGTACCCAGCTTGCTGGAGGGAAAGTGTAGAAGACTGGGGAAGGCGTCGGCAAATCACCCTGCTAAAAAGTCTGCCGTGGAAATGTCACGATGTGATGTCACCCCAGAGTCGGAAACGACTGGTGCTTGCACAGGGGGCTACCTTTACCTTTTTTAGATATGCTGCAGATCTTGAGTGGGGCACGGATCAACCCAGCAGACCTTGTCTAATGCCAGATCTGTAATCTCCATATGCATTTTTTTAAAAAAACCCCTCCTTTTGTTACTTTTTAAATTTTATTCATACAGAATCTATCAGAATACAAACCATTAGACATAAAATGTCAATATCATTGACATAAAATGTCAATTTCATTGACATAACGGATCTAGGTGGGTAGCCGTATTAGTCGGTAGCAGAAGAAACGAGAAGGAGCATCTTAAAGACTAACACAATTTGTGGCGAGGCATACACTTTCGTGAGTCACTGCTCACTTCTTCAGCTACGGCAAGAATGAGAGTCCATCCGTCCTTATATCTTGGAGAGCGGGGTGATTTCAGATGCCAGATGACAACTGCAGGGGAATGGCAATAGCAGCAGCTGCGATTGGATTAGGTGTGATATGCAGAGGCGTAGTAGGGGGGGGGAGAAATCAGCATTGGTAACGATGCAGGAAACCTGGATCGTGATTCAGTCCAGGAGGATGCCTTGTCTTGAGCTTCATTATCATAGAATTATTGCGTTGGAAGGGACCTCCGGGGTCATCTAGTCCAACCCCCTGAGCAATGTAGGAAACTCACAAATACCTTCACCTAAATTCACAGGATCTTCATTGCTGTCAGATGGCCATCTAGCCTCTGTTTAAAAACCTCCACGGAAGGAGAGCCCACCACCTCCCGAGAAAGCCTGTTCCACTGAGGAATCGCTCTAACGGTCAGGAAGTTCTTCCTAATGTTGAGCCGGAAACTCTTTGGATTTAATTTCAACCCATTGGTTCTGGTCCTACCTTCTGGCGACATAGAAAACAGTTGTAATTCAGTAGTCTCAGTGGAGATCATCATCTAACTGATTTAACCCTATATACATTTTTACCCCATCCCACCCCCCCAAGGAGCTAAGGTTGTTATTCTCACGACAACCTTGAGAGGTAGGATTAAGAACATAAGAGAAGCCATGTTAGATCAGGCCAATGGCCCATCCAGTCCAACACTCTGTGTCACATAAGAGAAGCCATGTTGGATCAGGCCAATGGCCCCTCCAGTCCAACACTCTGTGTCACATAAGAACGTAAGAGAAGCCATGTTAGATCAGGCCAATGGCCCATCCAATCCAACATTCTGTGTCACACAGCGGCCAAATATATATATACACACCCACTGGGGCTAATAGCCACTGATGGACCTCTGCTCCATATTTTTATCTAACCCCCTCTTGAAGGTGGCCATGCTTGTAGCCGCCACCACCTCCTGTAGCAGTGAATTCCACGTTAATCACCCTTTGGGTGAAGAAGGACTTCCTTTTATCCGTTTTAACCTGTCTGCTCAGCAATTTCATCGAATGCCCACGAGTTCACATTAGGCAGCAAGAACTTCCCAAGCGGCTGCATAAGCATTTGAACCAGCATCTCCATGGGATTCCGCCATGCCGTCTATGCTAATAAACAGTGACAGGCTTTGTGGGGAGAGGAAAGCAAACCATGCCATGCGACGCTAATTGTCTCTCAGAACATCATGTACCGATAAGTAACAGAACACCAGAAGCCCCACCAGTCGGACCACTATTATTTAGAGTAGGGGAGGCCAAAATGTGGCTTGGGAGCCACATGTGGCTCTTTCACAACACATTAGCTGGCTTGGACAAGACAGTTGTCTCTTTAGAAAGCCAGTTTGGTGTAGTGGTTAAGTGTGAGGACTCTTCTTTGGGAGAAACTGGGTTTGATTCCCCACTCCTCCACTTCAAAAATACCTTGAAGTAGACCCATATATGTGTGCATGCATGCACAGAAGAGATGCTCTCATGTGTTCTCAAGGGTTGCGTTTGCATGCACTTGCATCTTGTCTCATTTGGGTGAATGCATGACTATGCAAAGCTGCCTACTACTGAACCAGACCCTTGGGCCATCAAAGAGAGAGAGCCAGTTCGGTGTAGTGGTTCAGTGTGTGGACTCTTATCTGGGAGAACCGGGTTTGATTCCCCACTCCTCCATCTGCACCTCCTGGAATGGCCTTGGGTCAGCCATAGCTCTCACAGGAGTTGTCCTTGAAAGGGCAGCAGCTGTGAGCGCCCTCTCAGCCCCACCCATCTCACAGGGGGGAAGGAGATAAAGGAGATTGTAAACTGCTCTGAGTCTCTGATTCAGAGCGAAGGGAGGGGTATAAATCTGCAGTCTTATTATTATTATTATTATCACTTCTCAAGGCCAAGCCAGCCCGCAGTTTGGAGAATGCATTTAAAGTTGAAGTTGCTTTCTTTCCACCTCTCCCCCATAATCTATCTATCTATCTATCTATTGGCCATGCTGGCTGGGGCTGATGGGAGTTGTAGGCAAAAAACATCGGGAGAGCTACCGTTGGCCACCCCTGGTATAGCCCCAATCTACGGTGGCCCACAGAGCCTGTATAAAAATGTCCTGTTGGCTTAACAGAAGCCTAATAGGCTGTGATTTACCTCCCCGCCCCTAATGAAGAGGGGGAACGGCCCTGTTAAGGTGAACCTGCCTGCATTTTTCTCCAGGCTTGTAGCAACCCCAAGGGTGACATCGGCTAGCCCAGGGGTCCCCAACCCCCGGGACCGTGGCCTGTTAGCAACCTGGCTGCGAATTGTATAATTATTTCATTATATATTACAATGTAGTAATAATAATAATAAGACATTGGATTTATATCCTGCCCTCCACTCCGAATCTCAGAGTGGCCCACAATCTCCTTTATCTTCCTTCCCCTCATCAGACACCCTGAGGTGGGTGGGGCTGAGAGAGCTCTCCCAGAAGCTGCCCTTTCAAGAACTCTGCGAGAGCTGTGGCTGACCCAAGACCATCCCAGCAGCTGCAAGTGAAGGAGTGGGGAATCAAACCCAGTTCCCCCAGATAGGAGTCTGCACACTTAACCACCACACCAAAATAAAGTGCACAATTGTATCATCCCAAAACCATCCCCCCCCACCCCGTCTGTGGAAAAACTGTCTTTCACAAAACCGGTCCCTGATGCCAAAAAGGTTGGGGACCACTGGGCTAGACGACAGGCTCCCTCTCCCCAGGCAGGCTCAATCTATGGGGAGAAGCGTCTCCGGGGTTCTCTATCAGCCGTCTCCAGGTTTAGACCTTACAAACAAAGCGTGCAGCAGTTGGCTCCCTCCCAGCTCAGCAACAAGGCGGCGCGCGCGGAAGGCAGGGAAGGAAGAAGCACGTTCCTGTTGCCACGGCAACCGCCCGGGGAACGGCGGGGCTGACGCCGCCAGGCCCTGGGATAAGGCTGCTGACGTCGGATCTGTGCCCATTTGCAGCGGCGTGACCGTGCCAGCCAAGCGCCAGGCGCACGTTTCCCCTACCCCGCAGGAGACAGCGAAGGGGGGCAGGGAGGAGCGGCGCTTGTTGCATGCTGGATTAGCCTTTCGTGGCGCTGCGATCAAATGCAAACGCTGCATGCAACCTCGGGTCCAAAGGCAGCATGCAACCTCGGGTCCAATGCAGAGCGCAACGGCAGGCCAAACCTAGCATGCATGCAGCCGCGCGCGTCGAATGCAAAACGCGACGCCTGGACAAATGCACAAAGCCACAAGGTGCAAAAGGCAAACGCAGAGCGCTGCTCCGTTTTTCAACCCAGGCCGTTCAGGCATCTCATAAAATGCCTCTTAATCAACCGTCTGCATGCCTTTCAGCTCACTGTACCTGACCCCCTCTGAAGAAGTGAGCTTTTAGCCCATGAAAGCTTAGGTTCTGAATGAAACTTGGTTGGTCTTAAAGGGGCAACTTGATTCCATCTTTGTTCAACTGCTTCAGACCAACACAGCTGCCCTGTTGGATCTAAGAACATAAGAAGCCATGTTGGATCAGGCCAGTGGCCCATCCAGTCCAACACTCTGTGGCATTCGGGGGCCGAAAAACCCAAGTGCCATCAGGAGGGCCAGGACGGAAGAAGCCCTCCCACTGTACCCCACCCTCCCCAAAGCACCAAGAATACAGAGCATCACTGCCCCAGAGAGTTCTAACAATTTTTGTTGTTCAGTCACACAGTTGAGTCTGACTCTTTACGACCCCATGGACAAAGTCATACCAGACCCTCCTGTCTTCCACCATCCTCCAAAGTCTGCCCAAATTCGTGTTTGTTACATCAGTAACGCTGCCCAGCCATCTCATCTTTTGCCCTCCCCTTCTTCTTTTGCCTTCTGTCTTTCCTAGCATCTGGGTCTTCTCCAAGGAGTGCTCCCTTCTCATTGGGTGACCAAAGTATTTGAGCTTCAGCTTCAGCATCTGACCTTCCAGGGAACAGTCAGGGTTGATTTCCCTTAGGACTGACAGATTTGATCTTCTTGCAGTCCAAGAGTCTTCTCTAGCACCATATCTCAGAAGCATCTATTCTTCTGCGCTCAGCCTTCCTTATGGTCCAGCTCTCACAGCCATACATTACAACTGGGAATACCATCACTTTGACTACACGGACTTTTGTTGGCAGGGTGATCTCTGCTTTTTATTATAATATTATAACAACAATGCGCTGTGGCTAATAGCTGCTGATGGACCTCTGCTCCATATGCTTATCTAGTCCCCTCTTGAAGCTGTCCATGTTTGTAGCTGCCACCACCTCCCATGGCAGTGAATTCCATGTGTTAATCACCCTTTGGATGAAGAAGGACTTCCTTTTATTCGTTCTAACCCGATTGCTCAGCAATTTCATCAAATGCCCACGAGTTCTCATATTGTGGGAAAGGGAGAAAAGTGCTTCTTTCTCTACCTTCTCTGTCCCATGCATAATCTTGTAAACCTCTATAATGTCACCCCTCAGTCGACGTTTCTCCACGATAAAGAGCTCCAAGTGATTTAACCTTTTTTCATAGGGAAAGTGTTCCAACCTTTTAATCATTCTAGTTGCCCTTTTCTGCACTTTTCCCAATGCTGTATCTTTTTTGAGGTGCGGCGACCAGAACTGTACACATTACTCCAAATGAGGCCGCGCCGTCGGTTTATACAGGGGCATTATGATACTGGCTGAATTGTTTTCAATTCGCTTCCTAATAATTCCCAGCATGGCATCGGCCTTTTTTATTGCAGTCGCACACTCTCGACATTTTCCGTGAGTTACGGTACCACGACCCCAAGATCTCTCTCTTGCTCAGTCTCTTCCAGTTCACACCCCATCAACTTGTATTTGTAGCTGGGATTCTTGGCCCCAATGTGCATTACTTTGCACTTGGCCACATTGAACCTCATTTGACACGTTGATGCCCACTCGCCCGGCCTCGACAGATCCCTTTGGAGTGCCTCACAATCCTCTCTGGTTCTCACCACCCCTCCCCACCTGTCATCCCCCCTTCCCTGCCCTGCCCCCCCCCACTGCATGCGTTTGGTGCGCTCCCGGGGAGGCCTCCTTTCAAACGCTGGGATTAATTCAATTACCAAGCCCCGGGTGGGCACTGTGCCTGAGTCGCATCTTAACGAAGAGGCGAAGGAACTGGCCGCTGGAAGCGCTGCACTTGGCTGTGCTGCTGCTCTGACGCCTCAGGGTTCCCAGCCTCCAGGGGGTGGCTGGAGGTTGCCTGGGATTCAGGGGCCAGAGTTCAGTTTCCAGGGAGAAAGTGGCCGCTTGGGAGGGTGGACTCCAGGCCTCAGATTCAGCAGGAGCTCGCAGGAGCACAGCTCCCGCACCTTCCTGAGGGTTCCCCCTCTACCTCCCCACCTACCTTGTCCATTAAATAGTAGCTGCAGCTGCATAAAAATCCCTGGGTTAGGAGAATGGGCAGCCAGCCAGCCACCAGGAGCTTTGCCACACTCCCAGCAGCCCTCATTAACCCCTGGAGAAGCCCACACCACCTTTTCTCCACTTCCTATGTGATTTTAAGTGATGGGTGGCTTGTTGGCCTTTTGACTGGGGGAGGCAGCCCAGGAAAGCCCCAGGCGAACGAGGCCTGCTTGGGTTGGCTGGATCTCTAGCCAGTCCAAGCAGGCTTCACTCATCCGGGACTCTCCTTTCCTGCGTCAGATTGCTTTTGGCTGGGGAGGACGGCATATGCTAATGAGTTATGCTAATGAGCTCCACCACCTATTTTTCTCCAAAACGACCCCTGGTGGACTCTATGGCCTTGTCCCCCACTGAAGTCCCTCCCCTCCCCGAACCCTCCTCTGGCTCCGCCCCAAATTCTTGGACTTTCCCAACCTGGAGCTAACAAGCCTACAGACCAGGGGGTGGCCAAACTTGTTGCATAAGGTAAGAGTCACATAGAATAGACGTCAGATGTTTGAGAGTTTACAAGACATAAACGTCAGATGTTTGAGAGCTGAAAAACAGGAAGGAAGGAAGGAGAGAAAGGGAGGGAGGAGTGGAAAGAAAGCGACTTTATCTATAAATGCATTCTCCAAGGTGCCGGCTGGCTTGGCTTGGAGAAGTGATTAAAAGAGACAAATGCCTTCTCAATAGGGGTTTCAAGAGCCACACAATATGTGTAAAAGAGCCACATGTGGCTCCCGAACTGCAGTTTTACCACCCCGGCTACAGACTCTTTCTACAATAATGTTACCAACCTCCAGGTAGGACCTGGAGATCTCCAGGGATTAGAACTGAACTCCCAATGAGAGATCCATTCCCCTGGAGAAAATGGCTGCTTTGGAGGGTGGATTCTACGGCACTGTGCCCTGCTGAGGCCTCTCTCCAGATTCCAACCTTAAATCTCCAGGCATTTCCCAACTCAGAGTTGGCATCCCTACTCCACAGGAAGCCTGGGAGGAGATAGAGTTGCCAACTGACCAGGGTCTGACGTACTGCTGTGCTTTGAGCAGTTTGAAGTGGATTATCTCTTGCTAGTATTGACAGAGCAAACTCCATTTAAAGATGCAGGAGGAAGACATGGTTAAAAAGCTGGCAAACCTATGTGGGTTTAGAGCGGGGGTGGCCGAACAGTGGCTAACCCGGGAGCCACATGTGGCTCTTTCAGACATGTTGTGTGGCTCTTCAAGCCCCTATTGTTTGGTGCAGTGGTTAAGTGTGCGGACTCTTATCTTGGAGAACCGGGTTTGATTCCTCACTTCTCCACTTGTACCTGCTAGCATGGCCTTGGGTCAGCCATAGCTCTGGCAGAGGTTGTCCTTGAAAGAGCAGCTGCTGTGAGAGCCCTCTCAGCCCCACCCACCTTACAGGGTGTTTGTTGTGGTGGAGGAAGGTAAAGGAGATTGTGAGCCGCTCTGAGACTCTTCGGAGTGGAGGACGGGATATAAATCCAATATCATCATCATCATCATCATCATCATCATCATCATCATCATCTTCTTCTTCTTCTTCTTCTTCTTCTTCTTCTTCTTCTTCTTCTTCTTCTTCTTCTTCTTCTTCTTCTTCTTCTTCTTCTTCTTCTTCTTCTTCTCCTATTGCCCTGTTGGCCAGCTTGGAGAAGGCATTTCTCTCTTTAAATCACTTTGCCAAGCCAAGCCAACCAGCATCTTGAAGAATGCATTTAAAGTTAAAGTTGCTTTCTTTCCACATCTCCCTCTCCCCTTCTATTTGCCTCCCTCCCTCCCATCCATCCATCTTGCGGCTCTCAAACATCTGACATTCATGTCTTGCATCTCTCAGACATCTCACGTTCATTCTATGTGGCTCTTACGTTAAGCAAGTTTGGCCATCCCTGGTTTAGTAGATTTGGAAGAAGACACACTGGAGACCCCAGGGCCAGAAGAAGGTTAGTCCAAGGGGCCAGCGTTCTGTTTCCAATAAAAGCCAGCCAAGGGCTTCTGGGAAATCCAACCATATGGCACCCGTTGTTTGCATCCCAACAATTCCTGTTCTCAGGTACACTGCTTCTGAGCTTGGAGGTTTCACATAGCTAATAGCAATCGACAGACCTGGCTTCTGTGAATATGTCCAGACTTTTTAAAAGCTATCCAAGATGGCTGACATCACCACATCTTGCGTCAGTGAGTTCCGTAAGTTGCTCAGGAGGTGGGAAACAGAGATTGTCAGGTATCTGGACAATATCATGTAAGGGATGGTTGAAGCAAATGGATATCTAAGATAGTTGTCACCACATCTTGTGTCAGTGAGTTCCATAAGTCAATCGGGAGGCTCTTGTTTGCTCTCCAGCAGTTCATATTCTCAGATATACTGCTTTTGAACCTGGAGGTTCCATATAGCTAGAAGTGTTTGACAGCCCTAACTTAAGATAGATGTCACCGTCGCATCTTGCATTGGTGAGTTCCAGAGACCAGTTGGAGGCCTTCAAGCATAGGCTGAACATCTGTCAGGAATGCTCAATGATCGGACATCCCACCTTGGGCAGGGGGTTGGACTAGATGACCTCTGAATAACCCTCTATGAGAAGTCCCTGGTTTCACCTGGGGTGGCTCTGCTGCTGAATCAAATTCCACAGACAACAATAAGCTCTAATTGTTAGAGGGAGTGAAAAAATGTTTTTATCTGTTGTCTTCATACACGTCATTTTTATAAACCTCGATCGTGACTCCCCTTAGATGTCTTCATTCAAATGATAGTCCCCCGGGGTCGTGTTACTATTTCTGGACCTTGCCAGCCTCTCTGAATGGAAGGCAGAATTTTCCGAGATGTAGTTTTTCCAGGTGTAACAAAGGACAGCGACTGCAGCTGGTTCATTACCCCTTTTCTCTGAAACTTTTAATGGCTTGCATGAGTTCTCTCAAGAGCTGGATATTTTAGGCAGGGTTTCCAGGAGAAAAGAATTTCAGACTGGACTTGTGGGTGGCAGTTCATGTGACTGGAACTGGGTCAACTTCACTGGAACTTAGTTGGTTAAGCGCTTGTTCACAGGCTGTGTTCAAAGTATCACTTTGCATATTAGGCTACACCCCCCTGATGTAGCCAATCCTCCTGGAGTTTACAGTGGGCCCTGTACTGAGAGCCCTGTAAACTCATGGAGGATTGGCTACATCAGGGGTGTGTGGCCTAATATGCAAAGGAGTTCCTGCTACAAAAAAGCACTCTGGCTTCATACCCTTCAAGCCCTCAGCTGTCCTGCGATGAAGGGTTTCTCTGCTCTGATCCCATTCATTTCAGTGGTTTTACATGGCACTGAAATTCCACCACGGGTGTAATCTCAAGAATGACCCGTTCCCAGATGCCTGGGAAGTAAGTCCAGGGCTGGCCCTGACCCTTTGGCACCCTAGGCAAAGCTAACTATTTGCACTCCCCCCCCCCCCACTTCTCTGGAGTTGCTGTGGCCAGATCTTTCCATTCTATCCTATGGGCCCACTGGCCGTAAATTGGCCACAGCTTAAACTTTCTGCCATGTAATTTCTGTGCTCTGCTTTATCGCTCTATTTATTACTTTAGTTTTCTCTCTCGCCCTTTCCGCAAGCGGACACATTTGGGTCTTAATCTGTGTGTGTGTGTGAGGCTGTTCCTTTAAAAAAATTGCGGGTACTAATTGTTTGAGAACTCTTTTCGTGCCTGCTGGTTTTGGATCGATTCTAACGCTGCCTTTGGTCAGATCGGCCTTTCGTTGGTGTCTTCTTGGTCGAACGTACTTTGTCAATTGGAAACCACCTGGACCCCTCTGTTGGGAGTGTGGTGTTGAAATATATTAATCGATGGCTTAATTAACTCTTGCCTGAGCTAGCCAGGTGTGCCCTTAGCTTTGGCGCTTAGCCTGGGTAATCCCTGAACTTGCAGGATATTATTTCGAAACATACACAGAGTGCCTTTCCCCCCCCCCACTTTCGGCGGGTGTTTAGTGATCTGATGGCGGATTTACATACAGGAAGCATAACCAGGGGTCATGTTGTAGAAAAAGAGGTGCCGGATCTCATTAGCACAATTCATTTGCATATACTACACACCCCTGACATCACCGGAAGGTGGACTAATACGATTGCCAAGTCCAACTCAAGAAATATCTGGGAACTTTGGGGGTAGGGCCAGGAGACTTTGGAGGTGGAGCCAGGAGCAAGGGTGTGGCAAGCACAATTGAACTCCTAAGGGAGTTCTGGCCATCACATTTAAAGGGGCCACGCTCCTTTTAAATGCCTTCTCTCCGTTTGGAATAATGAAGGATGGGACACCTTCTTTTGGGGCTCAAAGAATTGGACCCCCCCAGTCCAATCTTTTTGAAACCTGGAGGACATTTTGAGGAGAATCACCAGATGATATGCTGAAAATTTGGTGCCTCTACCTCAAAACACAGCCTCCCTAGAACCCCAGATACCTGCAGATCAATTTTCCATGATACCCTATGGGAATTGATCTTCATAGGGAATAATGGAGTTCCCAGCAGACATTTCCCTCTCCTCTCCACGCGCTTTCTGATGACCCTGAAGCAGAGGGAGGGCGTCCAAACTGGGGGATCCCCTGCCCCCACCTGGGGATTGGCAACCCTATGTACTAAATTAGATCAGATCAGCATTTTCCTTAAAAAGGTGAATGTGAATGTGCTCTACCCGCCACCTCCATTACCCATCAGGCCTCAGCTGTGATATCCCTGACAATCCATTTTAACAGCATCAGGCCCAACCTTGGTTAGGGTTTGTCTGCCTCTCTGGGCCTACAAATCGGCCACCAGCCTCAGTCCCTCATCTTTTTTAACGATTCTTTAAAAACAGACTGTGCCAGTTCTTTGGTCTTCTGTTTCCTGATTTAAGATTAGTGACTGGTAGCCATGGTGACTGAAGAAAATCTCCACATCCAGAGGCAGTCAGCCTCTGAATCCTGGAACCAGAAGTAGGGTTGCCAAGTCCAATTAAAGAAAAATCTGGGGACTTTGGGGGCGGAGCCAGGAGACTTTGGGGGTGGAGCCAGGAGACATTGGGGGTGGAGCCAAGAACAAGGATGTGACAAGCATAATTGAACTCCAAGGGAGTTCTGGCCATCACATTTAAAGGGACAGCACACCTTTTAAAATTCCTTTCTTCCATAGGAAATAATGAAGTATAGGGGCACCATCTTTTGGGGCTCATAGAATTGGACCCTCTGGTCCAATCGTTTTGAAACTTGGGGAGTATTTTGGGGAGAGGCACTAGATGTTATACTAAAAATTTGGTGCCTCTACCTCAAAAAATAGCCCCCCCCAGAGCCCCCAATACCAACGGATGAATTCCCTATTATTCCCTATGGGAATCGTTCTCCATAGGGAATAATAGAATGCCCAGTAGACATTTCCCTCCCCTCCCCCACGCTTTCTAAAAGGGGGGAGGGCCTCCAGACCAGGGAATCCCCTGCCCCTTCCCTCTCTCTCTCTCTCTCTCACACACACACACTTACCAGATCTTCTTCCGGAGAACTCTTGTGAAAGCGAAAGCAAAAGAAAGGGCGGGGCTGTTCTCCCAAGCCCTTCCTGCTCCCTGCCCAGCCTTAAAGGGGCAGACATTTTACAAACGGCTCAGGAGCTCTATAATGAAGCCTACAGGTATGCTCTCCCCCCCTCCACCCCCCACCCCCCGCTTCCCACTTCTTGAAGACTGGGAGATGAGGCTGCAAACCCAGGGGATTCCCGCCAGAGCGGGGGGGTTGGGAAGCCTAACCAGAAGGCAACATCAGGGGAAGACCTCGGTCTCTATGCCCTGTTGTTGGCCCTCCAGGGGAACTGGTTGGCCACCGTGTGAGACTGGATGCTGGACTAGATGGACCAGTGGTCTGATCCAGCAGGGCTCTTCTGATGTTCTTATGAAGGCCTCAGCCTCTCTGCCCTGTTGTTGGCCCTCCAGGGGAACTGGTTGGCCACCGTGTGAGACTGGATGCTGGACTAGATGGACCAGTGGTCTGATCCAGCAGGGCTCTTCTGATGTTCTTATGAAGGCCTCAGCCTCTCTGCCCTGTTGTTGGCCCTCCAGAAGAACTGGTTGCCCACTGTGTGAGGCAGGATGCTGGACTAGATGGACCACTGGTTTGATCCAGCAGGGCTCTTCTTATTTAGAGGCACTAATCCTCTGAATACTAGAGCCAGGAGGCAACAATAGGGGAAGGCCTCAGCATCTATACTCTGTTGTTGCCCCTCTCGAGGAACTTTTTGGCTATGGGTGTGAGTGAGACAGGATGCTGGACTAGATGGACCACTGGTCTGCTCTACTTATGTTCTTGTGTATAGTATAGCACTACTGGGGTTTATTCCAGATGTGGCCGGTTCTCCACACATCACCCTCCCCAGGGCTTTTATGGTAGCAGGAACTCCTTTGAATATCAGGCCACACATCCCTGATGTGGCCAATCCTCCAAGAGCTTACAGGGCTCTTCGTACAGGGCCTACTGTCAGCTCCAGGAGGATTGGCTACATCAGAGGTGTGTGGCCTAATAGGTAAAGAGTTCCGGCTACAAAAAAAGCCCTGCTCCCCCCCACTCCGAAGCTGATACGTTTACAGCCCTCAGGGGTGGAATTCTAGCAGGAGTTCCTTTGCATATTATGCCACACCCCCTGATGTAGCCAATCCTCCAAGAGCTTACAAAAAAGAGCCTTGTAAGCTCTTGGAGGATTGACTACATCGGGGTATGTGGCCTAATATGCAAAGGAGCCCCTGCTAGAATTCCACCCCTGACAGCCCTTATTATGCTTTCATATGTCGGACAATCAAACAATATCACAATTTGAGGAGAGGCTTGTCTGAAATACCACTGAGCCTTGCCTTTGCGTGCAGAAGTCCCCGGGTTCGATCCCTGGCATCTCCAGCTAAAAGGATCAGGCGGTAGGTAAGATGAAAGACCTTCACCGGAAACCCTGGAGAGCCTCTGCCTGTCAAAGTAAATACTGACCTTGATAGACCGAGAGTCTGACGCAGTAGAAGACAGCTTCCTGTGTTCGCGTGAAATGTGACTATTTTGCTTTCCCCCGTTTCCAACGCCTGTCAGTTCCAACAGCCGTCCCCTTGACATTGTCGCGGCCAGCTGCAAGCAAAGACCAGGTGGTTTCCCGGAGCGTCTCCTGGACTGTGGAGATGTCACCCGTCAATGTGCTCCAGAAGCACAGACTGTTTAGTGTAGTGGTTAAGCGTGCGGACTCTTATCTGGGAGAACTGGGTTTGATTCCCCACTCCTCCACTTACAGCTGCTGGAATGGCCTTGGGTCAGCCGTAGCTCTGGCAGAGCCAGTTTGGTGTAGTGGTTAAGTGCGCAGACTATTATCTGGGAGAACCGGGTTTGATTCCCCACTCCTCCACTTGCACCTGCTCAAATGGCCGTGGTCAGCCATAGTTATCACAGAGCTTGTCCTTGAAAGGGCAGCTGCTGTGAGAGCCCTATCAGCCCCACCCACCCGACAGGGTGTCTGTTGTGGGGGAGGAAGATAAAGGAGATTGTAAGCGGCTCTGAGTCTCTGATTTGGAGAGAAGGGCAGGGTATAAATCTGCAGTCTTCTTCTTGCTCACAAGACGTAAAGAGCTCAGATGTACACCCCCCCCCCCCCGCTGCAGTTGCCTAGGGTGTTTGTGTGCCTGGGTTAGCTCTCCTCCTATGGGGTCAGCAGCTTTCCCAGGAGAACTAGGGTTTCCAAGTCCGACTCAAGAAATATCTGGGGAGTGGAGCCAGGAGACTTTGGGGGTGGAGTCAGAAGCAAAGGTGTGACAAGCACGATTGAACTCCAAAAGGAGTTCTGGCCATCACATGTAAAGGGACCGTGCTCCTTTTAAATACCTTCCTTCTGTAGGAAATAATGGAGGATAGGGGCACCTTCTTTGGGGGCTCCTAGAATTGGACCCCCTGGTCCAAATGTTTTGAAACTTTGCAGGTGTTTTGGGGAGAGGCATTGGATGCTATGCTGAAGTTTTGGTGCCGCTATCTCAAAAAACAGCCTCTCTGGAGCCCCAGTTACCCATGGATCAATTCTCCATTATACCCTATGGGAATTGATCTCTATAGGGTATAATGGAGTGCTCAGCAGCAATTCCCCCTCCTGCTTTCTGATGACCCTGAAGTGGGGGGCGGGCCTCCAAACTGGGGGATCCCCTGCCCCCAACTGGGGATTGGTATATAACTTAGAACACTCCGTGAGAGCTTTAACTAATACATATATTGAAAACAAAATTTTAAACCACAGTATTTTTCACATTTAAATTGGAATAAAATGCATTGCGTTTGCAGTGCCAAACTGAAATTGCACTGAGTATATATGACAGTATATATGGAAGTACCTTCAATAAGACTAGAAAAAAAAATGCAATTGAATGTATTGTTAGCTGGGAAAAATTTATTTTGTGACATGCCCGTCCTTTGGTGCACTGCCAGAAGAAGGATTCTCTGAAAGTGGACGGAAGCAGCCGTCCAGTTGCAGCCGCACCAGTTGGGGAACTGCAATCACACCTGCGTTGGACTTCAGGAAGTCCTACAAACGAAGAAAAATGTTGTATATCCAAATTAATATGTGAAAAAGACTGTGGCTTAAAACTTTGTTTTCAATACATGTATTAGTTAAAGCTTTCACAGAGTGTTCTAAGTTATATACCTTACTCATACCTGTGAGCAATGTTCCCTCTAAGCCAGGGGTGTCAAACATAAAGTTCAGGGGCCGAATCAGGCCCCTGGAGGGGTCCTATCAGTCCCCCGAGCAACTGGCTGTCATCTGCTTCCTTCTCCGTATATCTTGCTTGTAGTGGTTAAGTGTGTGGACTCTTATCTGGGAGAACCGGGTTTGACTCCTTCACTTGCACCTGCTGGAATGACCTTGGGTCAGCCATAGCTCTAGCAGGAGTTGTCCTTGAAAGGGCAGCTGCTGTGAGAGCCCTCTCAGCCCCACCCACTTTACAAGGTGTCTGTTGTAGGGGGAGAAGATATAGGAGATTGTAAGCCGCTTTGAGTCTCTTTCAGAGAGAAGGGCGGGGTATAAATCTGCAATTCTTCTTCTTCTGCATAACAGCTTGCTTTGCAAGGCTTGCTCAATTGCTCAGGAGCTACAGAGCAATACCTTTATTTTCTCCATTGGCTGAGGTTCTCCCCCGCCCCCGCAGTCCCCTGGGGAAGGAAGGAAGGAGCCCCAGCTTCCTTTGCCCTGTTCCCTGGATCCCATGGGAGAAACACAAAGAAAGCATCCTTAAGACCAATGAGTGCTAACGTTTTAAGCATGTTTTAAGTTTAAAAAAAATATTTGCGTTTGCCTGTGTTCTTTATAAAATGTGTATCTCTTCTTAAATAGGTACACACATGACCTGACCCAACATAGCTCGGCCCAAACCGACATGGCCTGGCCCAACAAGGTCTCATTTAGGTCAGATCCAGCACTCATAGCAAATGAGTTCGACACCCCTGCTCTGAGCTGTGGAGTCTTGCGAGCAACAATTCTACTTTGCGAGCTACGGGTATTAAAGTTGTGAGCCCCTGACATTAAAATTGTGAGCTGCTGCCTAAATTAGTTTGCTCCGGGGCCATTTTTCCTGAGCTAAGACACAAATGTGTGAGCTGGAGGCTAAAAATCTGTGAGCTAGCTCATGCTAACTCAACTTAGAGGGAACACTGCCCGTGGGCACTCTGGTTTCCCAACTGGAGATTGGCAACCCCTAAGGAGAACCCAGGGGGGCAAGACACGAGTTCCTTTCTGCTAGGTATAGCTGAGGGCCTTCGTCTGCAATTGGCTACTCCGGGTGCTAATTGAAGCAAACAGCTGGACAGATGCTGCGTGCCCAATAATGGCAGGTTGAACCAATCTTGTGCATCGCTGTCATTTTTCCCCCCTGGCGACAGCCTTGGCTTTTGCGGGCAGGAAAGTGCCGGGGTATAATAGGAGACTATCGGCCTTGTGTACATACACCTACCAGAGATTATTCTCCCCTCCCTTATTCAATGGATTGGTTATAGGGCTTAAATGACAAAGGGCCCAGCTGTTTGCAAGATAGCAGTCTAGGTGGAAAGTGTCCATATACCCGGTCCCCCCCGCCAGCGTCTGCTCCAGCCAGCAGACGACACCTGTTCTACCGAGCGGCTTTCCAGCAAGCGGTCCGACGCTGGCGTTATGAAACCAGAGCGCTGTCTGTGTTTGGTTTCCAGTGGCTGCGAACTGTCTGTTTTGTAAAATGATTTAAATCCTCCCTGAACTCTCATGGACCGTCTGAGCGAAAGTCCAACTGGGGTTTGTGAAATTGGCAAAGGGTGTTTTTTTTGTTTGGCTGCAAACCACGGGGTAGAGAAGTCAGACCGATTTGGAGAAAGGGGCTCTCTGGGCTTTGGAGGGGTCGGAGTAAATCGCTTCCTGTCAGAGGGGTTTTTTTTGCATGGATTCAGCACATCCAGCGATGATGGCGTGCCGCGGAGAAGTGTTAATCCTGACATAATCCGAATGGCCGGCGGGCTTCATAGCCAGCTGTCTCGTCCAGGGTACTTTGCAACGAGCCGTAATCTCTGTGCCAGGGAAAATTTCACCTGCGGACTCTTTCTTAGCAAACCTCTATTAACTGCGTGGGAGCAAGCCAGGTTAGTTAATTCTCTTGGCCCTACCAAGCCAGCAGGAAAAGTGGTCCAGAAAAAAAAGTGTCCACAAGCCCAGGCTGTTTCTGCCTTTATTTTGTGCCAGTTACCAGGCTGTTTGGTGTAAAAGCCTGGGTTTATTGGAATGGAAACCGGCCTCATGATTTTCATCAAACGTAAATGGCCAATACAGTGTGGTGCTGCGGACAGAGCGGGGGACTGGGGCCCTGGGTGACCTGGATTTGAATCCCCAATTCTACTATGAAAGCTTGCTGCGTGACCTTGGGCCCATCACAGTCTTTCCCAGCCAGTTCGGTGTAGTGGTTAAGCGTGTGGACTCTTATCTGGGAGAACCGGTTTTGATTCCCCACTCCTCCACATGCACCTGCAGGAATGGTCTTGGGTCAGCCAGGAGTTGTCCTTGAAAGGGCAACTGCTGTGAGAGATCTCTTAGCCCCACCTGCCTCACAGGGTGTCTGTTGTGGGGGAGGAAGGTAAAGGAGATTGTAAGCTACTCTGAGATTCAGAGTGAAGGGCAGGGTATAAATCCAATATCTTCTTCTTCGAAAGGATGCTTTCCTCCAGGCCAGAGGGCAACCTTAGGCTGGGAATCTAATTCTCTCTTGTGCTCATTTTTAGTGGCTCAGCCCTCTCTCTGGGAGGGGCTGTGGCTCAGGGGTAAAGCATTCTCTTGGCATGCAGAAGGTCCCAGGTTCAATCCCCAGCACCTCCAGTAGAGAATCAGCCAGTAGATGATGTGAAAGACCTGAGACCCTGGAGAGCTACAGCCAGTCTGACTGGACCATACTGACCTTGATAGATCAGCAGTCTGATTCAATATAAACCAGCTTCTGGTGTACGCTTTTGGGGAGGGGCCATAGCTCAGTGGAAGAGCATCGGCTTGGCATGCAGAAGGTCCCAGGTTCAATCCCCGGCATCTCCAGTTGAAAGATCTGGCAGTAAGTGTTGTGAAAGACCTGCCTGAGGCCCTGGAGAACTGCTGGCAAAGCAAAATTGGAGTCAAGTTGTACCTTTAAAACCAACTTAGTTTTACTCAGAACGTAAGCTTTCGTGTGCTCTAAGCACACTTCATCAAACGAGGAATCCAGTACAGCGAGCAGAGTCACACATAGCTGGTAGGCAATGGCTTAGAATGCAAAATGGTACAAATTTAAGATCCAATGGAAAGGAAAGGGCCCCTGTGCAAGCACCAGTCGTTTCTGACTCTGGGGTGACATTGCTTTCGAAACGTTTTCACGGCAGACTTTTTACAGGGTGGTTTGCCATTGCCTTCCCCGGTCATCTACACTTTCCCCCCAGCAAGCTGCGTACTCATTTTACCAACCTCGGAAGGATGGAAGGCTGAGTCAACCTCGAGCTGGCTACGTGAAAACCCAGCTACCGCCAGGGATCGAACTCAGGTTGTGAGCAGAGCTTAGGACTGCAGTACTGCAGCTTTAACACTCTGTGCCACGGGGCTCTTAAGATCCAATGAGAGAATTGTAAAATTATCTGGTAGGCAGTGGTTTAGAATGCAAAATGGTACAAATTTAAGATCCAATGAGAGAATAGTAAAATTAACAAATTCAGCAAACCTTTGATCTAAGTAGCATGAGCGTGCAAAAGCAATAAAACAATATGTCAAAATGTGAGAATGTCTGTTAATGGCTCTATTGTTATAAGCCTGGGCCATCCAACTATTTTACCTTTTAACATATAACATACACATAGTTTGCCATTAGGAGAAAAATACATTAAAATATAGTGGGAGATGGGTTCAGTATATGTAATGGGATAAACAGCCAATATCCCTGTCTGTGTATGTCAATACAGCTAAAAAAGAAATACATTGGCAGAGCAGACAATACCGACCTAGACACACCAGTGGTCTGATCTTGTCTCAAGCAGCTTTGTGTACCGGGCGGTCTTGTGTCTTTTGGCAGACTCAAACTGGTCTCGGCTGTTACTAAAATGGGAAGCTTTGCAACACAGAAAAGTAGCACATCGAGGGTCAAGCCTTGCCCTGTCCCTGAGAAGCTAGATTTCTGCCTGCAGGGACACATTTGTGTTTTCATGTGAGCCCCCCCCACCCGCACACCCCCGCTTGCTGTCTGAAACGGTAAGGCCTAACTGCAAGTCGAACCACCACCTAACTGAGACCGGGGTCTCTCTTGGGTCCCTTTATCATCGCCTCTCCCTCCCCGCCCCCTTCATTTGCGGCCTCCCTAGTTCCCTAGTTATCATGCCTCCTGTGTTGCTCTGACGTCAGCATAAAGCCAGGCCTGTATCCTGGGAGAAATCCGTCCATGGTGACCAGTTGCCATGGCAATACACCTTGTTGCAAAGCTTACAAGTCCAGAACTGCTTCTGAAGAAGGCCCTGGCTGCAAGCCGCTGTGCCGGGCAGGGAGAGACGAGCCTATAAGGCCAGGTAGGAAAGCACCATGGGTCACTTTAACCTTTGAGGCTCACGGAGCTGGTCCCCGAAGGCCTTCAGCAGTGCAGGGGCTGGGAAGGAGTGGGGAGGTCTCCTGGCAACCGAATCAACATGCAGCCTGTGAGGGTCGTTTGGTTCAACTGCTTTAAGCCCCCCCCTCCTTCTCTCTCTTTACTGCCTTAGGGTTGCCAGCCTCCAGGGAGGGCCTGGAGATCTGGACTGATCTCCAGAGGACGGAGATCCGTTCCTCATAGGGTTGCCAGCTCCAGTTTGGGAAAGGCCTGGAGATTTGGGGGTGGAACCTGAGGAGGGTGGAGTTCGGGGAGGGGAGAGACTTCAGTGGGGCAAAATGCCACAGAGCTCCCCCCCCCCAAAGTGGCCATGTTCTCCAGGGGAGCTGGTCTCTGTCGCCCAGAGATCAATGGTAATAGCAAGAGATCTCCAGCTGACACCTGGAGGTTGGCAACCTGTTCCTCTGTTGCTTTGGCGGATGAATTCTATGGCATTACAACCCCACCAAGGTCCCTTCCCAGGTTGGACTGCCCCCCCCCCCAAAAAAAAATCTGCTTGTGTTGCTGATATTGGTGGTGGAGGAGACAGTGTCTCCCGCCTTTGTGGCCTGTGATTTCCTCGCACAAAATGCGTTGCAAGTGCCTTTATGGACGCTTGAAAGTGTCAAGGTTGCCCAGTGTGTGTGTGTTGGACGTGGCTGTGCTCTGGGTGCAAACATTGTCTTTGTCCTGCAGTACAGAAATATTAGGGTGTGGGAAAGGCCTGGGTTCGAGTCCTCCTTCGCCTGTCTAGAAGTTTGCCAGGGAAAGTGTTGATTCGAAATTTCGACATCGTGATGCCTGAATGTTAATATGTGGGAGGGGAGTTGTTATAAAGCACTTGGGGACACTGCATGAAATGACCAAGCAATGTGGGAAGGGGCAGAGGGCGTGCCTATGTGCAACAGGGAGGGAGCAAGGACATCAGTACCTAGGGTTGCCAGATCCAATTCAAGAAATATCTGGGGACTTTGGGGGTGGAGCCAGGAGACTCTGGGGGTGGAGCTAGGAGACTTTGGGGGTGGAAGCAGGAGCAAGGTTGTGACAAGCATGATTGAACTCTGAAGGGAGTTCTGGCCATCACATTGAAAGGGACCATGCACCTTTGAAATGCCTTCCCTCCATTGGAAATATTGAAGGATAGGGGCGCCTTCTTTTGGGGCTCACAGAATTGGACCCCCTGGTCCAATCTTTGTGAAACTTGGAGGTCATTTTGAGGAGAGACACTAGATGCTCTGCTGCAAATTTGGTGCCTCTACCTCAAAGAACAGCCCCCCCCAAGAGCTCCAGATACCTGCAGATCACTTTTCCATTATACCCTATGGGAATTGGTCTCCATAGGGAACGTTGAAGCGCTCAGCAGACATTTCCCTCCCCCCCCCCCACTTTCTGATGACCCTGAAGTGGAGGGAGGGCCTCCAAACTGGGGGATCCCCTGCCCCCACCTGGGGATTGGCAACCCTAACACACATACTGGAACTGTTTGCGTTTGCTTCCTCCTGGTTGCCCGTGCGGGAGGCGCTTTCTGTAAGCTGAATGGAGCTGGATGCCAGGCCACGCGGAAATGGCCCCGGATGGCGGTCGCTGTGTGTTACTCGACTCTAATAACGAAATCGTTTACCCATGATCAGGCTTTCTGTTTCCCCTCCCGCCAGCCCCTTGATTGTTCTGCTGTGTGCAACAAAGAGGATTTATACTTGTTCTGTTGAAGAACGTAAGAGAAGCCAACGGACTGTTCAGGCCAATGCTCAGAGTCACACAGTGGCTAAAACCCAGGCGCCGGCTTTTTTTGTGGAGAAGAAGCCCGGTAGGAACTCATTTGCATGTCAGGCCCCACCTCCTGAAGCCAAGCCAGCCGGTAGTGCATTCCTGTGTGTTCCTGCTCAAAAAAAGCCCTGCCCAGGTGCCATCGGGAGGCCCACCAGCAAGGCTAGAACTCCAGAAGCCCTCCCACTCTTGCCCCCCAAGCACCGAGAATACCTTGAAGCAGCCCCATTCGGGTTGCCAAGTCCAATACAAGAAATATCTGGGGACTTTGGGGGTGGAGCCAGGAGGCATCGGGGGTGGAGCCAGGAGAAAGGTTGTGAGAAGCATAATCGAACTCCAAAGGGAGTTCCGGCCATCACATTTAAAGGGACCGCACACCTTTTAAATGCCTTCCCTCCACTGGAAATAATGAAGGATAGGGTACCTTCTTTTGGGGCTTATAGAATTGGTCCAATCCTTTTGAAACTTGGAGGGTATTTTGGGAATAGGTACTGGATGCTATGCTGAAAATTTGGTGCTTCTACCTCAAAAAACAGTCCCCCAGAGCCCCAGATACCTGCAGATCAATTTTCCATTATACCCTATGGGAATCGATCTCCATAGGGAATAAGAGAGTGTCCAGTAGACATCCCCCCCCCTGCTTTCTGATGTCCTTGAAGTGGGGGGAGGGCCTCCAAACCGGGGGATCCCGTGCCCCCACCTGGGGATTTGGTAAGACAAAAGAAACACCGCGTACCGAATGTTACAATATAAGTGCACACAAACTCTTTTACTAAAACAATCTAACAGAACAATTCCTGAATGTCCTTTAAAGCAACAAAATCAGTCTTTAGTAGAAACTCAAACTTGAAATGCTGTCAGGTGCAAAGTCCGCTGTCATTCTCTTCCTTCTGTTGAAAGACGCAGATAGACCCTTCTGCTCCTCTTTGTGGAGTAATTCAACAGGTGTAGTGGCGGCGACACGAGTCCTAGGTTCAAATCTGTGTTTCCTTTACCCTTCCTCTGGCTGCAGTTTTTACACTCCGGAACCCGTGATTAAGGCAACAGCTCACAGTCACATCTTACTAGTATGCATGAGCAGTCTATCTTACTAGTATGCACGAACCGTCTATCTGCGTCTTTCAACAGAAGGAAGGGAATGACAGTAGACTTTGCACTTGACAGCATTTAATGTTTGAGTTTCTACTAAAGACTGATTTTTTTTGCTTTAAAGGACATTCAGGAATTGTTCTGTTAAGATCGTTGGAGCAAAAGAGTTAAGATCGTTGGAGCAAAAGAGTGCGTGTGCACTTATATTGCAACATTTGGTACGCGGTGTTTCTTTTGTCTTACCAAATTCCACACCGCTAGTTTCCTTATTATCCCACCTGGGGATTGGCAACCCTAAACCACATGCATGTGTGCATGCATGCACAGAAGAGATGCCCTGATGTGTTCTCGAGGGGTGCATTTGCATGCACATGCGCTTGCGTCTGGCCTCATTTGGGTTAATGCATGAACACGCAAAGCTGCCTACTACTGAACCAGACCCTTGGGCTATCAAAGTCGGTATTGCCTACTCAGAGTGGCAACGGCTCTCCGGGGACTCAAGTCTTTCACATCACATACTACCTGGTCCTTTTAATTGGAAAGGCCAGGGATTGAAACTGGGATTTTCTGCATACCAAGCAGAGGCTCTGCCATTGAGCTCCAGCCCCTCCTTTTGGTGCTGTGGGAAGAATGTCAATCAGTAAGAACATCAGAAAAGCCCTGCTGGATCAGACCAGTGGTCCATCTAGTCCAGCATCCTGTCTCACACAGTGGCCAACCAGTTCCTCTGGAGGACCAATAACAGGGCATAGAGGCTGAGGCCTTCATAAGAGCATCAGAGGGGCCCTGCTGGATCAGAGCAGTGGTCCATCTAGTCCAGCATCCTAACACAGTGGCCAACCAGTTCCTCTGGAGGGCCAACAACAGGGCCGAGAGGCTGAGGTCTTCCTCTGATGTTGCCTCCTGGCCCTGTTGTTCAGAGGTTGACCGCCTCTGGATGTGGAGGTTCCATTCAGTCCCCATAGTTAGTAGCCACTGATAGCCTCCATGAATCTATCAAATCCCTTTGAAAGCTATTTGTTCCTGTGGCCATCACTACATCCTCTGGCTGCCAATTCCACATTTTAATCACTCCCTGTGTAAAGTCGTATTTCCTTTTTGTATGCACGCGTTGCTTATCTGAGCAAAAAATGGTCAGTCCTGTATCCTCCTGCTCTCTGTTTTATTCCCGCACACTCCTCGTTGTGAGTTGCCTTCCAGCTTCAATGTGAAATCTTGCATTTCCCCAGCAGCCTCATTGCGAGGAGGACAGAGCTGCCTTGGCCGCTGGGCATAGACTTCCCGAGGCCCAGCAGAGCGAGAGAAGAGGAAAAACTCCTTGCCTTTGAGGCATGCACCAAAAGAGGAAGAATAAAATTGAGAGGAGTAGGAGAAGAAAGGCATGACGCAGGAACGTAATTCCACCGGAGCGGAAAGATAGGAAGATGCTACACACACAAATTCAGGGCTCACTTTCTAGCAGGAGCATCTTTGCATATTAAGCCACACCCTCCTGATGTAGCCAATCCTCCAAGAGCTTACAGAGCTCTTCTTACAGGGCCTTGGAGGATTGGCTACATCAGGGGTGTGTGGCCTAATATGCAAATAGGATTGCCAAGTCCAATTTAAGAAATATCTGGGCACTTTGGAGGTGGAGCCAGGAGACTTTGGGGGTAGGGCCAGGAGACATTAGGGGTGGAGCCAAGATCAAGGCTGTGACAAGCAAAATTGAACTCCAAAGGGAGTTCTGGCCATCACATTTAAAGGGACGGCACACCTTTTCAATGCCTTCCTTCCATAGGAAATAATGAACGATAGGGGCACCTTCTTTTGGGGCTCATAGAATTGGACCCCCTGGTCCAATCATTTTGAAACTTGCGGGGTATTTTGGGGAGAAGCACTAGATGCTATACTGAAAATTTGGTGCCTCTACCTCAAAAAAACAGCCCTTCCAGAGCCCCAGATACTCGCGGATCAATTCTCCATTATTTTCTATGGGAATAAATCTCCATAGGGAATAACAGAGTTCCCAGCAGACATTCCCGTCCCCTCCCCCCGCTTTCTGATGATCCAAACCGGGGGATCTCCTGCCCCTACCTGGGGATTGGCAACCCTATATGCAAAGGAGCTCCTGATAGAAAGTGAGCCCTGTACAAACGCACTATCCTAGCTCAGGTGGGCTGACAGGTGTGTGTCTCGTAGGGCAGGCAGGGGGTACATTGGCCAGCTCTGGGTTGGGATATACCTGGAGATTTTGGAGGTGGAGTCTGGGGAATCTGGATTTTGAGGAGGGGAGCACTGCCGGGGATAATGATTAGGATATTTGGTTCATATAGCGGAGTTTTGGGAGCGTGATGCTGTAAAGAAATCTCAGCAGTATATTGCAAAGAAGGCAAACGTTTATTCAAGTGGATTCAGTTCATGTTCAGGTTGCATTTGGAAGGATAGAGAGAAGCCCTCACCTAAAGAGTCCTTTCCCTACCACAAATGGTCAGCTTGCCCGGCATCGTGTGTGGGCGTGTGAGGGGATTGTACAGGAGAGACCTGCAGAGACGTGTGTCTCCGTGGAAGGCCATGTGCAGAGAGGGAGATGACAAAGGGAGAGAGGAGGGTCAGAGGGCGGCTCCCAGATTAGGACAAAGAGATGCGTCCCATTCAAGGAGATAACGCCCTATGCATAATAAAGTTTGAGTCCAGATTATGACTAAGAGAGGTGTCCCATTCATGGAGGATAACATGTACCCGCCGTCTAAAGTTAGAGACCAGGTTACAGCAAAGGGGGGGGTGTCCCATTCAAGGAGATAACATCTATACACAGAATAAAATTAGAGGCCAGTAGTACGTTTAAGACCAACAAAGTTTTATTGAAGGTATAAGCCAGGGGTGTCAAACTCATTTGTTATGAGAGCCGGATTTTACATAAATAATTCCTTGTTGGGCCAGGTCATGTCGGGCCAGGCCATGTGTGTACCAGTTAGGTAGCAGAGATATAAACTTTATAAAGGACATAGACAAAGATTTTTTTTTAAAAAAAAAACACCTTAAAATAAAACATGCGTAAAACATTAGCACTTGTTGGCCTTAAAGGTGCTTTCTTTTCATCTCTCCCATGAGATCCAGGGAACTGGGCAAAGGAAGCTCTGGCTCTTTCCCTCCCTCGCCAGGGGATCAGGAGGGAGGGAGCCTCAGCCAATAGAAGGAAGGGAGGCTTGGCTCAGTAGCTCTGTCGTGCGATTGAGAGAGCCTGGTAAAGCAAGCTCAGCCTCCCCACCTTCCTCCCCAAGGGCGGATCCTCAGCCAATGGAGAAAATAGAAAATGGTGAAAAACGGGTCTGAAAGTTTTCCGGATAATACGACAAGAACTTTCAGACCCGTTTTTCACCTTAGTTAAGCCTTGTCACAGTTTTCATTTCTGGTCTAAAGAAGAAGATTTCTTTTGCGAGAGGGTTGCTCAGACCCAGCTGTCAGCTCTGGAGGAGGCTTAGAGTGGGCAGCATGTCAGCTGCAATAACATCCTTGCCCTCTCGCAGCACTGAGGCTACATCAGCTACTGAATCGTCTGGCAGGGGAGGTGAGAGCGGGGTACAGCTGGATGCTGTGCATACAAGTTGACATTGTTTCCGTCTCTGGCTTTTCCAGTGAACAACCATCTCAGCAGGGCCGAGGCAGGCTCCCTGCTCTAGAATCTTCCAGGAGAGCTTTTCCCAGCCAAAGTAGAGCTCCAAGGAAGCATCTGACTTGGCTGAAGCCGGCTACATATGTTCCTTGATGGTTCTGGCAAAACCACAGCTGGCTCGAGGTCAGGGACCATCAGGACTTTGGTACTGCAGCCTCAGAGCTCCTTCCCTAGAGACCAGCACGGGCCTTAAAAGCAAAAGACGTCTTGCCTAGTTGCGGTGCGGGCGCTGAAAACCCTGCCGATAAGGTTGCCAGCTTCCAGGCCGCAAGCAGAACTCAGAGAAAACCCAGGTTGACGTTCAAGTGTGGAAAAAGGGCCACAAACGAACACAGAGACACATCTTGATTAGGGTTGCCGATCCCCACGCTGGCTGGGGCTGATGGGAGTTGTAGGCAAAAAACATCTGGAGAGCTACTGTTGGCCACCCCTGCCACGGTATAATGGAGAATTGATCCGCGGGTATCTGGGGCTCGGGGGGGGTTGTTTTTTGAGATAGAGGGACCAAATTGTCAGCGTTGCATCTGATGCGTCTCCTCAAAATGCCCCCCTCTAAATTTCAAAAGGATTGGACCAGGAGGTCCAATTCTATAAGCCCCAAAAGTAGGTGCCCCTGTCCTCCATTATTTCCAATGGAGGGAAGGCATTGAAAAGGTGCGCGGTCCCTTTAAATGTGATGCCCAGAAGAACTCCCTTTGGGGTTCAATGATGCTTGTCACACCTTTGCTCCTGGCTGCGCTCCCAAAGTCTCCTGGCTCCGCCCCCAAAGTCCCCAGATATTTCTTGAATTGGACTTGGCAACCGTAGCTGATATGAATAAAACGTTTCACTGAAAGGCACCATTGCATAATACACCAGAAAGTGAATCAGATGCTTGATTCAGGAAGAAGTATTGGTGGTGGTGGTGGTGGTGGGGAAACCTCTCTGGATTTGACTGTTTTAATAAAAGGTGTCTTCGTAGGCTGCAGCTTAAGAAGCAGTTTTGTGTTGCCACTGATGTTCTCTGTCTGGCATCTGTGAAGCCATCCATTTGCTAATGGGCTGCCCTGATCGGCTGATAAGTTCTCAGTGGGCAGTCCGGGACTGAACAAAAGAACCCCAGGGGTCCTCAACCAATGGGGAGTGCAACTCCTGAGTAGGATTGAGGGCACCCCCCCCCCCCCCCCCCGCAGCAGCAGAGGAAGAGACAGAGAGCGAGGAGTACCAACCTCCAGCTGGTTGTCAGGTTGCCCATTTCCAGATGGTGACTGGCGATCTCCCCCTGTCGCAACCGATCTCCAGGCGACAGAGATCAGGCTCACCTGGAGACACTGGAAGGTGGACTCTGTGACATTTGACCCCATTGAAAGCCCTCCCTACTTTTCTCCCTTTCTCACAATACAAGAACTCGTGGGCATTCAATGAAATTGCTGAGCAGTTGGGTTAAAATGGATAAAAGGAAGTCTTTCTTCACCCAAAGGATGATTAACATGTGGAGTTCACTGCCACAGGAGGTGGCGGCAGCTACAAGCATAACCAGCTTCAAGAGGGGATTGGATAAAAATATGAAGCAGAGGTCCATCAGTGGCTATTATCCACAGTGTGTATATATATGTGTGTATAAATATATATAATTTTTTTGGCCACTGTGTGACACAGAGTGTTGGACTGGATGGGCCATTGGCCTGATCCAACAGGGCTTCTCTTATGTTCTTCTGTGACACAGAGTGTTGGACTGGATGGGCCACTGGCCTGATCCAACAGGGCTTCTCTTATGTTCTTATGTGACACAGAGTGCTGGACTGGGTGGGCCATTGGCCTGATCCAACAGGGCTTCTCTTATGTTCTTATGTGACACAGAGTGTTGGACTGGAGGGGCCATTGGCCTGATCCAACATGGCTTCTCTTATGTTCTTATGTGACACAGAGTGTTGGACCAGAGGGGCCATTGGCCTGATCCAACATGGCTTCTCTTATGTTCTTATGTGACACAGAGTGTTGGACTGGATGGGCCACTGGCCTGATCCAACATGGCTTCTCTTATGTTCTTACGTGACACAGAGTGTTGGACTGGATGGGCCATTGGCCTGATCCAACATGGCTTCTCTTATGTTCTTACGTGACACAGAGTGTTGGACTGGATGGGCCATTGGCCTGATCCAACATGGCTTCTCTTATGTTCTTACGTGACACAGAGTGTTGGACTGGATGGGCCATTGGCCTGATCCAACATGGCTTCTCTTATGTTCTTACGTGACACAGAGTGTTGGACTGGATGGGCCACTGGCCTGATCCAACATGGCTTCTCTTATGTTCTTATGTGACACAGAGTGTTGGACTGGATGGGCCACTGGCCTGATCCAACATGGCTTCTCTTATGTTCTTATGTGACACAGAGTTTTGGACTGGATGGGCCATTGGCCTGATCCAACAGGGCTTCTCTTATGTTCTTATGTGACACAGAGTGTTGGACTGGATGGGCCATTGGCCTGATCCAACAGGGCTTCTCTTATGTTCTTATGTGACACAGAGTGTTGGACTGGATGGGCCACTGGCCTGATCCAACATGGCTTCTCTTATGTTCTTATGTGACACAGAGTTTTGGACTGGATGGGCCATTGGCCTGATCCAACAGGGCTTCTCTTATGTTCTTATGTGACACAGAGTGTTGGACTGGATGGGCCATTGGCCTGATCCAACATGGCTTTTCTTATGTTCTTATGTGACACGGAGTGTTGGACTGGATGGGCCATTGGCCTGTGCCAACAGGGCTTCTCTTATGTTCTTATGTTCTCCCCTTCCCAAACTTGCCCTCCCCTGGCTCCACCCCCAAAATCTCCAGGTATTTCCCTACCCGGAGCTGGTAACCTTAGGAGGTGAGATTGTGTGAGAGAGAGCGGGAAGAGATGAGCCAGTGCTCAACTCTAGGAGCCCTTTCTTATATGCCCAGGGTAATGCCAATTGCTACTTCGGGGTCTGGAAGGGATTTTCCTCCAAGCCAAATTGGCCCAGGGATCCTGGAAGCTTTTTGCCTTCCCCTTGCCCGAGGTAGAGTGTCATCAGTGAGCTTCACAGCTGAGTGAAGACTAGCCCACTGTCTTAACAGCTTCAGCCTGCCAGCTCAGTTTTGATTGGCTGGTTTATACATTTTAGAAGCACAGATTGGTGCCTGTTAAGTGTGTGGCGGGGACAGTTGGGAGGGTGGTCTACAAAGGAGCATTGGACGTTATTCTGGAAACCTTATGGGGGGGGGGAGAAATATTTGTTATACCTATTGATCAGAGGGAAGGCAGCGTGGTAACGCCGAATTTCATCTCTAATGAGTAGCTAAGCAGCGTCAGTCTTGCTTAGTCCTTGGAAGCGAGACCACCACGAAGGCTCTGCAGAGAAAGGCCATGGCCAGTCACCTCTGCTTCTCACTTGCCTTGAAAGCCCCTTGCTGGGGGAAGCTAAGCAGGGTTGGTACTTGGAAGCGAGACCACCAAGGAAGGCTCTGCAGAGGAAGGCCATGGCCAATCACCTCTACTTCTCACTTGCCTTGAAAGCCCCTTGCTGGGGAAAGCTAGGCAGGGTTGATACTTGGATGAGAGACCACCAAGGAAGGCTCTGCAGAGGAAGGCCATGGCCAACCACCTCAGCTTCTCCCCTGCCTTGAAAGCCCTTAGTGGGGTCACCATAAGAGCTGCGACTGACAGCATTTTATGCACGCGCATCCCTGTTGATGATTTATTTTACTACCGGCTCCCTCACCGTGCCTCTGTAATTCTGTCTCTTTCACTCTAGTCCAAGATGAAGCGTCTGTTTCAGTACTCTTGTGGCAGCTTCTGACCCCGCTTTCCCCCCTCCCTCTTTCAGGTAAATGTTGAGGATACTGTCGAAATGTTACCCAAGTCCCGGCGAGCACTCACCATCCAGGAAATCGCGGCCCTCGCACGGTCCTCTTTGCATGGTAAGTGATGAGGGATCTGGGGGCCTCTCGTCTCTCTATGGAAGTTGCGTGCCAGCAAAATCCTTTGGAAAAGAGCCATGGAACCCCTTAGGGATATCTTAAGGGGCGTTGCAATTTTAGGGCACCACAGAAGGTCAGATGAGATCCCCCGCTGCTTGTAAATTCCCGGCTGCAGTACCCTAACTGACCACCTGCAATGATGGCGCTGTAGAGCCACAGAGATCAGACTGGCAGTTCTTCTCTCACCATGTGTTCAACGTGGTGCAGGGGAGAGCTCTGATGATTCGCTACAGCTGGGGTGGCCAAATTGTGGGGTGGCCAACCTGTCACCCAGCAGGGGTGGCCAACCTGTCAGCCATCCTGGAGAAGGCATTTGTCTCTTTAAATCACTTCTCCAAGCCAAGCCAGCAGGTGGCTTGGAGTATGCATGTAAAATTCAAGTTGCTTTCTTTCCACCTTTCCCTCCCCCATCTTCCTTCCTTCCTTCCTTCCTTCCTTCCTTCCTTCCTTCCTTCCTTCCTTCCTTCCTTCCTTCCTTCCTTCCTTCCTTCCTTCCTTCCTTCCTTCCTTCCTTCCTTCCTTCCTTCCTTCCTCCCTCCCTCCCTCCCTCCCTCCCTCCCTTCCTTCCTTCCTTCCTTCCTTCCTTCCTTCCTTCCTTCCTTCCTTCCTTCCTTCCTTCCTTCCGTCCTTCCTCCCCCCTCCCTCCCTCCCTCCCTTCCTTCCTTCCTTCGAGCTCTCAGACATCTGACATTTGCACTTTGCGGCTCTCAAACATCTGACGTTTGTTTTATGTGGCTCTTACATTAAACAAGTTCAGCCACCCAGGCTTCTCCAGCGGCTTGTACCCCTCAGTCACTGAACCTCAAAACTGATCCAAGAACAGCTTTCAGAAGCTTTTAAAAGATGCAAGAAGAGGGGGGGGGGGAAGGTCAAGTGCAGCGGCTCCTCAATGTCTGGAACAGGAAACAAACAGAGTAAATGCAGTCAATCAATACAATCGGTCCCTTACTGGATGGACACATCTACCTCTATGCACAGCTCTGCATGAATAAGGGATTCCCGTAGCCATCCCCGCATCAATGGCTAGAGCTCAGCAGGTGCACGACTGCTTTCAGGGGGTACAGGCTACTGCAGTGTTCCCAGTAGGGCTGCCCACTCTGCCTCGGGAAATTCCTGGAGATTCAGAGGAAGTGCTCGGGAAGAGGGGGGAGTTTGAGGAGGGAGCTCAGGAGACATGGGATGCTGTAGAGCAGGGCTTTTTTTGTAGCAGGAATTCCTTTGCATATTAGGCCACACCCCTGATGTAACCAGTCCTTCTGGAGCTTACAGTAGGCCCTGTACTGAGAGCCCTATAAGCTCTTGGAGGATTAGCTACATCAGGGGTGTGTGGCCTAAACCAGGGTTTTTTTTGTAGCTGGAATTCCTTTGCATATTTGGCCATGCCCCCCTGATGTAGCCGGTCCTTCTGGAGCTTACAATAGACCCTGTACTGAGAGCCCTACAAGCTCTTGGAGAATTGGCTAATCAGGGGTATGTGGCCTAAACCAGGGTTTTTTTGTAGCAGGAACTCCTTTGCATATTAGGCCATGTCCCCCTGATGTAGCCGGTCCTCCTGGAGCTTACAGTAGGCCCTGCACTGAGAGCCCTATAAGCTCTTGGAGGATTAGCTACATCATGAAATGCAATTTACCAAAACAATTAATACAATTTTGGGATCACTAGACAGAACAGGTATATAATTAAAACCACATATCATTCAATACATATCATTTTGAGTCTTTCAAGCTCTGCAACCTAATTTTGGTATATATATGCAAAAAACCCCCTCAATTTTTCTTGAAATTCATATTCTGGTCTATTACACAGGTATGTGTTCACTTTGCCATGGTCATATAATCAGCTAGTTTATTTTTCTAATAGATCAATTCTGGCATTGTTTCAGCTTTCCATTTTGATGCAAATCCCACTCTTGCCGCCGTCACCATATATTTAAATGTTCGTTATGAATTTTTGATGGATTGAATGGTACATCGTTTAATAACATATTTTTTGGGATTCATCGGGAAGCTGACTTTCCATATCTTTTGTATTTCTTCATGGATCTTTAGCCAATATTTTTTTAGCTTTGTTAACGCCACGTATGACAGAAGGTTGGGTCTGTACTCTTGCATTTCCAACATCTGGCATTGGGGCTCTTGTTTGCTTTTATATCAGGGGTGGCCAACGGTAGCTCTCCAGATTTTTTTTGCCTACAACTCCCATCAGCCCCAGCCAGCATGGCCAATGGCTGGGGCTGATGGGAGTTGTAGGCAAAAAAAATCTGGAGAGTTACCATTGGCCACCCCTGTTTTATATCATAGAATCATAGAGTTGGAACGGACCTCCAGAGTCATCTAGTCCAACCCCCTGCACAATGCAAGAAACTCACAAACACCTCCCCCTAAATTCACAGGATCTTCATTGCTCTCAGAAGGCTATCTAGGCTCTGTTTGAAAACCTCCAAGGAAGGAGAGCCCACCACCTCCCGAGAAAGCCTGTTCAGGAAGTTCTTTCTAATGTTGAGCCAGAAACTCTTTTGATTTAATTTGAACCCATTGGTTCTGGTCCTACCTTCCGGGGCCAAAGAAAACAATTCCACACCCTCCTCTAGATGACAGCCCTTCAAGGACTTGAAGATGGTGATCATATCACCTCTCAGCCACCTCCTCTCCAGGCTAAACAATCCCAGCTCCTTCAACCTTTCCTCTTAGGACTTGGTCTCCAGACCCCTCACCATCTTCATCACCCTCCTCTGGACCCGTTCCAGCTTGTCTGTATCCTTCTTAAATTGTGGTGCCCAAAACTGAACACAATACTCAAGGGGAGGTCTTACCAGAGCAGAGGAAAGCGATACCATCACATCACGTGATCTGGACACTATACTTCTGTCGATACAGCCCAAAATTGCATTTGCCTTTTTAGCCACCGCATCACACTGTTGACTCATGTTCAGCGTATGATCCACTAAGACCCCTAGATCTTTTTCGCACATACTACTGCTAAGACAAGTCTCCCCCATTCTATAACCATGCCTTGGATATTTCCTACCTATGTGCAGAACTTTACATTTATCCCTGTTAAAATTCATTTTATTGGTTTTAGCCCAGTTTTCCAGCCTGTCAAGGTCATCCTGTATCCTGTTTCTGTCTTCTTCTGGGTTTGCAACCCCTCCCAGTATCTGAAGCGGGGGAGGGGCCTCCACACCAGGGGATCCCCTGCCTACAACTGGGGATTGGCAACCCTACTTTACACACAGAGTGACTAAAATGCGGAATTGGCTTCCAGGGACTGTAGTAATGGCCACAGGCATAAACAGACTGAAAAGAGGATGAGATAGATCCGTGGAGGATAAGTCTATCAGTGGCCGCTAGCCATGGGGACCGAGGGGGATCTCCACATTCAGGGGCACTCAGCCTCTGAATCCCAGTGGCAGAAGGCAGTGAAGGCCCCGGCCTCTATGCCCTGTTGTTGGTGCTCTAGAGCAGGGGTGGCCAAACTGTGGCTCAGGAGCCACATGTGGCTCTTTCACACATGTCGTGTGGCTCTCAAAGCCCCCACCATCCCGTCAGCCAGCTTGGAAAAGACATTTCTCTCCTGAAATCACTTCTCCAAGCCAAGCCAGCCCAGTGGCTTGTAGAATGCATTTAATGTGAAAGTTGTTTTCTTTCTACTTCTCCCTCCCTGCCTCGAGGCTCTCAAACATCTGACATTTATTCTATGTGGCTCTTATGTTAACCCTAACCCTAACCCTGCTGTAGAGGAACTGGTTGACTACTTGCGAGATATGATGCTGGGCTAGATGAACTATTGGTGTGATCCAGGAGGGCTCTTCCGATGTTCTGATGAAGATCTCAGCCCCTACGGCCTGTTGTTGGCTGTCGCTTTCCCACTGCATCGGTCTCAGGTAGTCCTTGGCCTGTGAGGCTAAAAAATGCCTCGCTCCACCTAGGCTTCCCTCTCCCAGCAGCTCCAAGCTGGGATGGGCTTCCCAACTAAAGCTGTGTCCCACAAAACCCATTCTGCCATATAAGAGCCCGCACACTTAACCGCTACGCCAAACTGGCTCTCTAGCTCGGATCTCTACCCCCCTCACTCATGAAAAGCCCATCCTAGCCTAGGGCTGCTGGGAGAGTGAAGTCCAAGTGGAGCGAGGCACTTTCTAGCCCCGCTCTTCCACGTGCAACTGCTGGAGTGATCTTGGGTCAGTCATAACTCTGTCAGAGCTGTTCTGCTCAAGAGCCGTTCTCTCAGAGCTCTCTCAGGCTGATTTCGCACTCACCTTACGCCGCTCTCACGTCCGTCTTCTCAGCGTGGTGTCCTCCCGATTTCTCACTATTTGCATTGGGGCTGCAGCAAACATTGCGGGTTTCATGCAGCAAACGGAAAGTGGTTTTTAGTGGTTTCCATTTGCTGCGCGAAAACCTCAATGTTTGCTGCAGCCCTGGCGCAAATAGTGGGAAATTGGGAGGATGCCACGCTGAGAAGACCGACGTGAGAGCAGCATAAGGGTGAGTGCGAAATCGGTCTCAGTCCCACCTACCTCAAGAAGAAGAAGAAGACGACATTGGATTTATATTCCGCCCTCCACTCAAGAGTCTCAGAGAGGCTCACAATCTCCTTTATCTCCCTCCCCCACAACAGACACCCTGTGAGGTGGGTGGGGCTGAGAGGACTCTCACAGCAGCTGCCCTTTCACGGACAACCTCTGCCAGAGCTATGGCTGACCCAAGGCCATTCTAGCAGGTGCGAGTGGAGGAGTGGGGAATCAAACCTGGTTCTCCCAGATAAGAGTCCGCGCACTTAACCACTACACCAAACTGGCTCTCACAGGGTGTCTGTTGTGGGGAGGGGAAGGGGAAGGAGATTGTAAGCCGCTCTGAGACTCCCAGTGAAGGGCAGGGTATAAATCCAATTTCTTCTTCCTCTTATACTTCCTGACCCCCATTCTCCCAGTTTAGTGTAGTGGTTAAGAGCAGAGGCTGTCATCTGGGAGAACCGGGTTCGATTCCCCACTCCTCCAGATGCAGCCAGCTGGGTGACCTTGGCCAGTCCCAGTTCTCTCAGAGCTGTCCTCTCAAGAGCCATTTTCAGTCAGAGCTCTCTCAGTCAGGGTGTCTGTTGTGGGGACGGGAAGGGAAGGGAAGGCGATTGGAAGCCGCTCAGAGACTCCCAAGTGAAGGGCGGGGTATCAATCCAATCTTTTCTCCGTCTTCTTCGTCCCCCGCTGCTCTTGGGGCTATTTCAGAAACAGACGTGGGCAGAAAGCATCTCCGAAGGAATGAGCAGCTTCTGTTCCCTAAAAATAGGGAGAAGTCGACGAGAGATAAAATTAAAATCTGAACCCGAAGGAAGAAGGAATGCGAATCCACATGGCTGGTGAACAGCTGTGGGGAGGGGAGGGGATGCAAATTGGGAAAGGACAAGCGAAGGGAGAGGTTGGATCCTGCTTGGGGTCGTTTTGTAGAAAAATTGGTGGCGGAGCTCATTAGCATAACTCATTAGCATATGCCGCCGCCCCCCAGCCCAAAGCAACCTATGCAAGAAAGGAAAGCCCCGGGCGAGCGAGGCCTGCTTGGGCTGGCTAGAGATCCAGCCAGCACAAGCAGGCCTCGCTCACCAGGGGCTCTCCTCGGCCACCCCCCCCACACACATAGTCAAAAGGTCAGCAAGCCACCCGCCACCTAAAACCCCATAAGAAGTGGAGAAAGGGTGGTGCGGGCTTCTCCAGGGGTTAATGAGGACTGCTGGGGGCGTGGCAAAGCCCCTGGTGGCTGTCTGGCTGCCCGCTCTCCTAATCCAGGGATTGTTATGCAGCTGCACCTCCTATTCAATGGACAAGGTAGGTGGGGAGGAAGAGGGGGAACCCTCAGAAAGGTTCAGGAGCTTTGCTCCTGTGAGCTCCTGCGGAATCTGAGGCCTGATCCTGCTTCATTCCAACCTCCCCTCCCCCAGCCTGCACTTGCAAAAAAAGAAGGGGGGGGGAATGTTTCCCTGTCTTTGCCTCCCTTGTTGACAAGGAATGTCAATCAGTCCTGCATTTGACAACGTGATATTCTCGCCAATAGGTGCTGACAGTGCACAGACTCTAAGTTCTTCCTTTTCAAGGAGCCCAGGGAATTTTCGTTGTCTGGGGCAGCAACTGAGCACATGGGCAGCTGCCAGTTCTGAAACTCATCAGCTGCAATTCAACTGATGATGGCCCTTGACTGCCGCCGCCTGATTTCCCCGCCTGCCAACTGATTTTCCTTGGCTTCTTAACAGCAGGGTGGGCATTTGGCACTTACTTGGGCACCAATTGGTGGGCCGCCTGGCACAGCTGTTTGAACGTTATTAAAATGCTCATTTATGAGGATTGTTTCATCCCTCTCTCTCCCTGCCTTCCAAGAGCAGTTTCTGTCAGCGCTCTCTCAGCCCCACCCACCTCACAGGGTGTCTGTTGTGGGGAGGGGGAGGGAAAGGAGATTGTGAGCCGCTCTGAGACTCCTATGGGTAGCGAAGGACAAGGTATAAATCCGATCTTCTCCTTTTCTCCTCCTCCTCTTCCTCTCCCTGAGAGCCAGTTTGGTGTCGTGGTTAAGTGTGCGGACTCTTATCTGAGAGGACCGGGTTTGATTCCCCACTCCTCCACTTGCACCTGCTGGAATGGCCTTGGGTCAGCCACAGCTCTCGTAGGAGTTGTCATTGAAAGGGCAGCTGCTGTGAGAGCTCTCTTAGCCCCACCCACCTCACAGGGTGTCTGTTGTAGGGGAGGAAGATAAAGGAGATTGTGAGCTGCTCTGAGACTCCTATGGATAGTGAAGGACAAGGTATAAATCCAATCTTCTTCTCCTTTTCTTCTCCTCCTCCTCCTCCTCCTCCTCTTCTTCTTCTCCTTGAGAGCCAGTTTGGTGTAGTGGTTAAGTGTGCGGACTCTTATCTGAGAGGACCGGGTTTGATTCCCCGCTCCTCCACATACACCTGCTGCTGATGTGACCTTGGGTCAACCACAAGTTCTCTCAAAGCTGTTCTGCTCAAGAGCAGCTTCTGTCAGAGCTCTCTCAGCCCCACCTACCTCACAGGGTGTCTGTTGCGGGAAGGAAAAGGAGATTATAAGCCACTCAGACGCCTTCAGTTAGCAAAGGGCAAGGTATAAATCCAACCTCCTCCTCCTCCGAGCCAGTTTGGTGTGGTGGTGAAGTGCACAGACTCTAAGTGCTCTTTTGGGTAGCGAAAGGTGGGCTATAAATCCAAAATCCTCCTCCTTCCCAGATTCCACTGGACACAATGCAAACTCTTCACCATTTATTTTTCAAGGGTTCCCTCCCTTCTATCCTTCCGAGGTCGGTAAAATGAGCACCCAGCTTGCTGGGGGTGGGGGGGGGGGAAGTGTAGATGATTGGGGAAGGCAAGGGCAAACCACCTCATAAAAGGGTCTGCCGTGAAAATGTTGTGATGCGACATCATCCCAGAGTCGGAAACCACTGGTCCTCGCACAGGGGGACTACCTTGACCTTTACTCCCCCTTTTGTAAATTTTTCTGCCCAAGACTCTTTTATCAAGGAGAAAGGTGGCGGGGGGGGGGGCGGGATCTTACCAGAGCAGAGTAAAGCGACCCCTTCACTTCACGTGATCTGGACGCTATACTTCTGTTGATGCAGCTCCAATTTGCATTTGCCTTATGATCAGTGTTCCCTCTAAGCTGAGTTAGCGCGAGCTAGCTCACAGATTTTTAGCCTCCAGCTCACACCTTTTTGTGTTAGCTCAGGAAGGATGAGCCCAGAGCACGCTAATTGATGCAGGAGCTCACAACTTTAATGCCAGCAGCTCACAAAGTAGAATTTTTGCTCACAAGACTCTACAGCTTAGAGGGAACATTGGAGAGTAGGTAAGGGGGGAAACCTCAACCCTTCCATCTCTTGCCATTTTCCAATGGGGCGGGGTGGGGGGACCGCCCCTAGATGCTTTTAATTCCACTGGGGGTGGGGAATTTGGTAACTGTGGATTTTCTCCTGCAGAGGGAGGAGCAGCTGGGACATTTCTTTTTCGGTCCAAAAAACAGGAGAGGAGGGGAGGGGTGGGGATTCTGTTCCTTGAAGCAGCACTCCTAAGCCGAGTTACATCTTTTCAAGTGCTCTGAAGTCTTTGGGCTTCGAAGGATGTTGACTCTGTCGTGGATTGCACCCTGCCATTTGCAGCAGATGAAACCCACACCTTTTGAATCTCTATTTTTGAACTATAAGATAAGAACATAAGAGAAGCCATGTTGGATCAGGCCAATGGCCCATCCAGTCCAACACTCTGTGTCACATAAGTACATAAGAGAAGCCCTGTTGGATCAGGCCAATGGCCAATCCAGTCCAACACTCTGTGTCACATAAGAACATAAGAGAAGCCATGTTGGATCAGGCCAATGGCCCATCCAGTCCAACACTCTGTGTCACAGAAGAACATGAGAGAAGCCCTGTTGGATCAGGCCAACGGCCCATCCAGTCCAACACTCTGTGTCACATAAGAACATAAGAGAAGCCTTGTTGGATCAGGCCAATGGCCCATCCAGTCCAACACTCTGTGTCACTTAAGAACATAAGAGAAGCCATGTTGGATCAGGCCAATGGCCCATCCAGTCCAACACTCTGTGTCACATAAGAACATAAGAGGAGCCCTGTTGGATCAGACCAATGGCCCATCCAGTCCAACACTCTGTGTCACATAAGAACATAAGAGAAGCCATGTTGGATCAGGCCGATGGCCCATCCAGTCCAACACTCTGTGTCACATAAGAACATAAGAGAAGCCCTGTTGGATCAGGCCGATGGCCCATCCAGTCCAACACTCTGTGTCACATAAGAACATAAGAGAAGCCCTGTTGGATCAGGCCAATGGCCCATCCAGTCCAACACTCTGTGTCACTTAAGAACATAAGATAAGCCATGTTGGATCAGGACAATGGCCCATCCAGTCCAACATTCTGTGCCACATAAGAACATAAGAGGAGCCCTGTTGGATCAGGCCAATGGCCCATCCAGTCCAACACTCTGTGTCACATAAGAGAAGCCATGTTGGATCAGGCCGATGGCCCATCCAGTCCAACACTCTGTGTCACATAAGAACATAAGAGGAGCCCTGTTGGATCAGGCCAATGGCCCATCCAGTCCAACACTCTGTGTCACATAAGAACATAAGAGGAGCCCTGTTGGATCAGGCCAATGGCCCATCTAGTCCAACACTCTGTGTCACATAAGAGAAGCCATGTTGGATCAGGCCGATGGCCCATCCAGTCCAACACTCTGTGTCACATAAGAACATAAGAGAAGCCATGTTGGATCAGGCCGATGGCCCATCCAGTCCAACACTCTGTGTCACACAGTGGCCAGAAACCACCAGGTGTCATCAGGAGGTCCACCAGTGGGGCCAGGACACTAGAAGCCCTCCCACTGTGGCCCCTCCCAAGCACCCAGAGCATCACTTGCTCCAGATAGAGAGTTCCAACAATACGCTGCGGCTAATAGCCACTGATGGACCTCTGCTCCATATGCTTATCCAATCCCCTCTTGAAGCTGGCTATGCTTGCAACTGCTGCCACCTCCTGTGACAGTGAATTCCATGTGTTCATCACCCTTTGGGTGAAGAAGCACTTCCTTTTATCTGTTCTAACCCGACTGCTCAGATAGCTAGAATCCTATCGTATTCACATAGGGAAATAACACATGGAATTCACTGCCACAGGTGGCAGCTGCAAGCATAGACGGCTTCAAGAGGGGATTGGAGAAACATATGGAGCAGACGTCCATCAGGGGCTGTTAGCCACAGGGTATCGTTGGAACTCTCTGCCTGGGGCAATGATGCTCTGTATTCTTGGTGCTTTGGGGGGCACAGTGGGAGGGTTTCTGGTATCTTGGCCCCACTGATGAACCTCCTGATGGTGCCTGGGTTTTTTTTGGCCACTGTGTGACACAGAGTATTGAACTGGATGGGCCATTGGCCTGATCCAACATGGCTACTCTTATGCTCTTATGCTCTTAATTGTTACTTTATTCACTATAGGCTAAAGCAACTATTGCTCCTTACTGGAAAAACCCAGCAGCCCCCCCGCCCTTATCTCTATGACATAAAAAGCTTTGGGAACAGTACCCGGTGACAAATATAACTGATCCTTTTCATTATGAACCATTAGGCGCACACAGATTAGGGTTTGAAATTGTTCGGAATCCTATCCCAGATTATATAGGACACCAAGGTGAAATCTTTTTGAATGCATGAATACCTTATCTGTACTTGTGAATTAATTATCTAGTATTTATAATTCCTTTGGAAAGATGCATCGGAAACTTTAGTGAAATTAAAGGGAAATTAAAGGAACAGGACACCCTGTGCTATTGTTATCCAGAACCTGTGGACTCACATATAAGAGCTATAAGAGATATAAGCAGGCCTCAGCTTCAGCAGGAAGCTCCTGAACCTTTCGGAGAGTTTCCCCTCCTCCTTCCCACCTACCTTGTCCATCGAATAGCAGGTGCAGCTGCATAACAATCCCTGGATTAGGAGAGTGGGCAGCCAGCCAGCCCCCAGGGGCTTTGCTACACCCCCAACAGCCCTCATTAACCCCTGAAGAAGCCCGCGCCACCTTTCCTACACTCATTATGTGATTTTGGGTGGCGGGTGGTTTGCTGGCCTTTTGACTGGGGGGATGGTGGTCCAGGGGAGCCCTAGGTGAGTGAGGCCTGCTTGGGCTGGCTGGAGCTCTAGCCAGCCCAAGCAGGCCTCACTCGCCCAGGGCTCTCCTTTCTTGTATCAGGTTGCATTTGGCTGGGGGGGGCAGCATATCCTAATGTGTTATGCTAATGAGCACCACCACCTATTTTTCTACAAAATGACCCCTGCCCCATGTTATATGGGTCCAGAGGAAGGCGACGAAGATGGTGAGGGGTCTGGAGACCGAGTCCTATGAGGAAAGGTTGAAGGAGCTGGGGATGTTTAGCCTGGAGAGGAGGCGGCGGCTGAGAGGTGATAGCATCACCATCTTCAAGTCCTTGAAGGGCTGTCATCTAGAGGAGGGTGTGGAATTGTTTTCTGTGGCCCCGGAAGGTAGGACCAGAACCAATGGGTTGAAATTTGATCAAAAGACTTTCCGGCTCAACATTAGGAAGAACTTCCTGACCGTTAGAGCGATTCCTCAGTGGAACAAGCTTCCTTGGGAGGTGGTGGGCTCTCCTTCCTTGGAGGTTTTTAAACAGAGGCTAGATGGCCATCTGACAGCAATGAAGATCCTGCAAAGTTAGGGGGTGGTAGAGATGGCCCTCTGACAGCAATAAAGATCCTGTGAATTTAGAGGGAGGTAGAGATGGCCCTCTGACAGCAATGAAGATCCTGTGAATTTAGGGGGAGGTAGAGATGGCCCTCTGACAACAATGAAGATCCTGCGAATTTAGAGGGAGGTAGAGATGGCCCTCTGACAGCAATGAAGATCCTGTGAATTTAGGGGGAGGTAGAGATGGCCCTCTGACAGCAATGAAGACCCTATGAATTTAGAGGGAGGTAGAGATGGCCCTCTGACAGCAATGAAGATCCTGTGAATTTAGGGGGAGGTAGAGATGGCCCTCTGACAGCAATGAAGATCCTGTGAATTTAGGGGGAGGTAGAGATGGCCCTCTGACAGCAATGAAGATCCTGTGAATTTAGAGGGAGATAGAGATGGCCCTCTGACAGCAATGAAGATCCTGTGAATTTAGAGGGAGGTAGAGATGGCCCTCTGACAGCAATGAAGATCCTGTGAATTTAGGGGGAGGTAGAGATGGCCCTCTGACAGCAATGAAGACCCTATGAATTTAGAGGGAGATAGAGATGGCCCTCTGACAGCAATGAAGATCCTGTGAATTTAGGGGGAGGTAGAGATGGCCCTCTGACAGCAATGAAGATCCTGTGAATTTAGAGGGAGATAGAGATGGCCCTCTGACAGCAATGAAGATCCTGTGAATTTAGAGGGAGATAGAGATGGCCCTCTGACAGCAATGAAGATCCTGTGAATTTAGGGGGAGGTAGAGATGGCCCTCTGACAGCAATGAAGACCCTATGAATTTAGAGGGAGGTAGAGATGGCCCTCTGACAGCAATGAAGATCCTGTGAATTTAGGGGGAGGTAGAGATGGCCCTCTGACAGCAATGAAGATCCTGTGAATTTAGGGGGAGGTAGAGATGGCCCTCTGACAGCAATGAAGATCCTGTGAATTTAGGGGGAGGTAGAGATGGCCCTCTGACAGCAATGAAGATCCTGTGAATTTAGAGGGAGGTAGAGATGGCCCTCTGACAGCAATGAAGACCCTATGAATTTAGGGGGAGGTAGAGATGGCCCTCTGACAGCAATGAAGATCCTGTGAATTTAGAGGGAGGTAGAGATGGCCCTCTGACAGCAATGAAGATCCTGTGAATTTAGGGGGAGGTAGAGATGGCCCTCTGACAGCAATGAAGACCCTATGAATTTAGGGGGAGGTAGAGATGGCCCTCTGACAGCAATGAAGATCCTGTGAATTTAGAGGGAGGTAGAGATGGCCCTCTGACAGCAATGAAGATCCTGTGAATTTAGGGGGAGGTAGAGATGGCCCTCTGACAGCAATGAAGATCCTGTGAATTTAGAGGGAGGTAGAGATGGCCCTCTGACAGCAATGAAGATCCTGTGAATTTAGGGGGAGGTAGAGATGGCCCTCTGACAGCAATGAAGACCCTATGAATTTAGAGGGAGATAGAGATGGCCCTCTGACAGCAATGAAGATCCTGTGAATTTAGGGGGAGGTAGAGATGGCCCTCTGACAGCAATGAAGATCCTGTGAATTTAGAGGGAGATAGAGATGGCCCTCTGACAGCAATGAAGATCCTGTGAATTTAGAGGGAGATAGAGATGGCCCTCTGACAGCAATGAAGATCCTGTGAATTTAGGGGGAGGTAGAGATGGCCCTCTGACAGCAATGAAGACCCTATGAATTTAGAGGGAGGTAGAGATGGCCCTCTGACAGCAATGAAGATCCTGTGAATTTAGGGGGAGGTAGAGATGGCCCTCTGACAGCAATGAAGATCCTGTGAATTTAGGGGGAGGTAGAGATGGCCCTCTGACAGCAATGAAGATCCTGTGAATTTAGGGGGAGGTAGAGATGGCCCTCTGACAGCAATGAAGATCCTGTGAATTTAGAGGGAGGTAGAGATGGCCCTCTGACAGCAATGAAGACCCTATGAATTTAGGGGGAGGTAGAGATGGCCCTCTGACAGCAATGAAGATCCTGTGAATTTAGGATTTCCGGTTCCGGCAGGGCGGTGCGGTAGCGTCTTGAGAGAGCTCCTCAAGACGAGCCGAATTTCTAACCTTCCAGGGGGGCCCTAGGGTCTGCACCACCTCCAGTCGAAGGAGGGGTGTGTATGAAGAGCGTGGGGAATAGTGGGGGCTGGAAACACAGTCTCCAAGTGTTCTACCTTATCTTCAAGACCCCGAGGTTGGAAGCACGTAATGGCGAACTAGCCCTAGCCACCGGAGTGTGGAGGTGAGCGGTGGTTGGCGAATTTGGAGAGTGGTCGATGTTAAGAACATTACCTGAGCTACTCGAGCTAACATTCCCGAGTGGTCTTCGTTCTCCGGCTTCTAGCAGTTGCGGAGCAGTTGCGGAGCAGTACGTAGTGGGTGTGTGTCCTGCTGAAGTCTGCGGCTGCGGCTGTGGCATAATTTTCAAAAGCTGGACTGGTGGGTGTACTGAGAGAGCTCTACTTGGCCGTGACCCGACTGGGCTAATTTGAGGTGGAGTGAGTTCTCAGCTGTAACGACGGGGACGCCCGGGAGTGCAGGGCGGAGGCGGAGAAATCTGCGGGCCAGGCTGTTGGAGTGCTGGAGTGAAGTTCGGGCGGAGGAATATAGCAGCTGATTTTGCGGACGGCTTCTCGAGTCCAGAGCCCAGAGAGCCGAAGATTGGAAAGTACTGTGCCGGGACTTTCAAGGAAGAGATTTTAGGTCCCCCCGAAGAGACGAGGCTAGCGGTTGCGAAGGGGTTAATCCGAAGCGGTCAGGGCGGCGGCGTAACACGCAGCACGCTGCACGTTGTGCGTGCTGCGTAAGGACGTTCCGACGTCAGGACGACCAAGGAGTTAAGGGGCCGAAATAAAAGGTCATTAACTTTTAACGGCTGGTTGTCGTGGAGGATTGTTTCTCTCAGGGTTGGAGATAGAGCAGGAAGTTTTTGACCAGCTGAAGGGTCTACCCGAGGGACGGCAGCAGCTCTTAGAGGGCTTTGATAAAAGTTGACGACGTGGAAGCCGGCAACTGTAATGGTCGTTTGCTTTGATCTTAATGTGAACTGGCTTGGCTGATTTATAGGACTGAATTGACATTGAACTGACATACAGAATAGAGTGAAGAGAAACTAACCGGGACGCGGGGAAAGGGGAAAGGAATCTTTTTGGATTGTGGGGTGTTGCCAATTGACAGGAGATTTGAAGTTATTGTGCCTCTAGATTTGAGACCTGTTGGTGAGTCAAGACAGGAAGAGACTACAAGAGTTATTATAATTATACTGAGGTCCTCAATAGATGGTTAGAGAATATAGGAGTAAGAAATAGGTATATAAGGAAAATTGTTCATTAATTTAAAGAGAATGTCTCAGGCAGGGAAGGTAAAATTCTCACCAGGCCAACCAAAGGCGGTGGGAGCTGCCCTATCTCAAGATGCACTAAAAGACATTCAAGTAAATTTTTCAGAAGCCTTAAACCAACTGAAGGATTCTCTAACAAAACAGATGGAGGGAATAGTGGCTAAAATGGAAAGTCTTGATGATAAATTTGGAGAAACTAGGAAAGACATAACCGAAGTAGTCAGAGTAACAAAATCTATTGATGACAAATTTAAATTACTGGAAGGTAAAATAGAAGAACTGGAAGGGAATCAGGACAGATTAGAGACAAAAACTATGCAATTGGAAATGGGTCAAGCTGAATATGTGTTAAGGTTTTTAAATATCCCAGAGGAAAAAAATGAAAATTTGGTTGCAGTACTGGCAGGGGCTTTAGCTGATCTTTTGTCAATAGAGCAGACTGAAATGGAAAGAGAAATAGATTGGGTTTACCGAGTAAGTACTACATATGCGAGAAGGAACGGTCTTAATAGAGAGGTCCATGTGAGATTTGTTCGTAGGATGGTTAAAGAAAAAGTTTGGCGGGAAGCTAGAGACCAGCAGTTAACTATTAACGGAATCAAGATTAGGGTCATGAAGGATATTCCTTGGCAGATTAGAGCGAAGAGAAGAGATTATAAGCGTTTGGCACTGAGTTTGCAGAGAAAAGGAATTCAGTATAGGTGGCTGACCCCAGAGGGAATGATATTCACGTATCTCAATAATAGAATTAGAATAGACTCCTCTGCCAAAATGGATGAGTTTCTTAAAACGCATGGCTTTAATTGGCAAAATGAGAAATTTAGGGGAGACCAGGTAGAGGACCAGTCAGTTATTATAGATCCTCAAAAAGAACATCAACTTTTAGAGTTAGAGGAAGGCGAAGAGGGTGAGGTTCCGCAGGCCGAAGATTTAAAAAGGGAGACTAGGTCGTTGAGAAAGAAAAAAAATCCTTAGAGACAAGTAAAGAATACAAAATGGCTCAAAGCTTAAAGATTGTCTCGATTAATGTAAATGGTCTGAATTCCCCCAGAAAAAGGAAACGCACTTTTCTACAATTAATTAAACTTAAAGCAGACATAGTCTGCGTGCAAGAAACACACATTCGGAAAAAGGATGAATCTCTTTTACATAATAAAAAACTTGGTAAGGCTATAATCACCTCGGAGGAGGATAAAAGAAAGAGAGGGCTGGTGACTTATGTCAAAGGTACACTGCAAGCAGAATTAATTTTTGAGGGCAAGGATGCCAGAATGCAAGCTATTGAAATAATAAAGGATTCTAATAAATTTTTACTGGTAAACTTGTATGCACCTAATGAAAACCAAAGACCGTTTTTCAAAGAATTATACAGTAAAGTGAATAAGGCTCAATATGAGAACATCTGTATTATAGGTGATTTTAATGCGGTCGAAAACCCAGAATTAGATCGAAGTCCTAAGAATGATAAAAACCGATTTAAGAAAAGCAGGAGTAATATTCTACCCTGAAATTTTTTAAAATTGGTGGATGAATATGCTTTGGTTGATGTCTGGCGTACTATTAATCCCAAGAAAAGAGATTATACGTTTTTCTCAAGTAGACACGGAACCTGGTCTAGGATTGATTCAATTTGGATATCCATTGGGTTAATGAAATTGGTATTAGAAACTGAGATTCTCCCATCAACAATAGCTGATCATTCTCCTATTATGTTAATGTTGAACGTGGGGAAAAGACGTTCAGGTTGGAGAATGAATCCAAATTTATTGAAGGACAAGAATTTTATTCGGTATATAGAGGAAGAAATGAAGTTTTTCTTTAAATTAAATACACAGAAGGACATTTCGATGACAACTACTTGGGAAGCTAGTAAAGCCTATTTCAGAGGCTTGGTTATTAGTTATACTGTAAAAAAACGGCGTCAGGAGAAGTGTAATGAATCAAAATGGACAGATCTAATTAAGAGTAAAGAAACAATACTAAAGGCAAATCCCTCTTTGCAGGAGCTTAGAGCGGAGATAAGAAACTTACAGCATAAGATACAATTATTACACTTAGAACAGATGGAGGCTAAGATAGCATATTCTAAAGCCTATTTTTTTGACAATGCCAACAAACCGGGTAAGTGGTTATCCTATAGGGTAAGGAAAGAAAGAGAGAAGAGAATGATTAAAACATTGCAAGATAAAGATGGTCGGAACACCTCTAAGTTACAGGAAATGAAAGATATAGCCCAAGAGTTTTTTAAAAAATTATATAGTAAGGAGGAGAGAAATGAAGAAGAACAAATAAACTATATACGGAATAAAAATAGGATAAATTTAACAGTTGAACAGAGTGAGTCACTGTCGGGTCCAATAACTATGGCTGAGGTAGTAGAAGCCTGGGGTAAAATCAAAAGTAATAAGGCAGCGGGCCCCGATGGTATACTGCCAGAATATTATATAATTTTTAAGGAAATTTTGATAGATCCATTTAAGGACTTATTAGAGGAAGTTTGGAATAATGCTGTTATCCCTGATTCATGGCGTTACAGTAATGTGGTCCTCATCCCAAAGCCAGGTAAAGACGCCGAAGAAATTTCGAACTATCGTCCTATATCTTTATTAAACATAGATTACAAAATATATGCTACAATCCTCGCAAATAGAATGAAATTGATCATAAAGGATATTATACACCCCGACCAAACAGGGTTTTTACCAGGAAGACATCTAAGGACAAATACCAGAATGCTTTTTAATTTTTTGGAATATGCCGAGTTGAATAGTGACAAAAAGTTAGCGTTTTTGTTTCTCGATGCGGAAAAAGCATTTGATAATGCAGATTGGAGTTTTATGTTGCAGTTATTAGAACAATCTAATTTTGGAGATAAATTTGTAAAAAACATCCGTACTATTTATGATAATCAATATGCAAAGATTATAGTCAATGGAGACTTGACGGAAAAAATTACTTTAAGCAAGGGAACTAGACAAGGTTGTCCCTTGTCTCCTTTGCTATTTATTTTTACTTTGGAAATATTAATTCAAACGGTTAGGCAAGATAAGCGAGTCGAAGGCATAAAAATCAGAAAAGAAAATTATAAAGTGTTAAGCTATGCTGATGACATGTTATTTGTCCTGCAAAACCCGGTGGAATCAATGGGGCAGGTATTAAAGCATTTAGAAGAATATGGCCGGGTTGCTGGTTTAAAGATTAATATAAATAAATCGAAATTTCTAGCCAAAAATTTGTCCGATCTAGATATTATGGAGTTGGAAAAGAGGTCAGGATTTCAGAGAACCAGAAAAATAAGATATTTAGGTTTAATAATTTCGGCAAAATGTAGCACAATCTATGAAGATAATTTTGAACCCCTGCTGAAAGAAATAGCTATTCTGTTCCAAAAATGGGAAAATTTGAAAATATCATTTATGGGACGTGTGGCCTTATTAAAAATGATAATTCTTCCCAAAGTTTTATTTTTGTTTCAAACGGCTAATTTTGCCGTAAAGGATAATTTTTTTGCTAAGCTGAATCACCTATCTAAAAAGTTTGTATGGCAGGGGAAAAAACCACGAATTAGCTGGAAAAATTTAACAGACGTAAAAGAAAATGGAGGTCTTGGCCTTCCGGATTTTGAAATTTATCATATGGCATGTGCAACCGCATGGTTGCAGGAATGGATCATGCTAGAAGACACTCGTTTGCTAACAATTGAGGGTGTAGACTTACAAGCCGGCTGGCATAATAATTTATGGTATGTTCAAAAACCACAAACTTATTTTCAAAGACATTTGGTCCGAAAAGGTTTATTTAAAGTATGGCATAAGATAAGAAAGAAAATTTATGACAAGACACCTAGGTGGCTATCTCCGGTGGAGGCCACACTGCATCCACAATTATGGTCCCCGAACAAAACATTAAGATATACTGAAATTTTAGACGAAAACGACAGAATGAGAAAAAAGCAGGATTTGGAGGTTAGCGGATTCACAATAGACTGGTGGACGATGATTCAAATCGCGGCCAAGTTTAATTTGGATAAACTCAAGGGATTCACAAAATCAAATTTTGACTTTGATATTATAATGACAGCCAGAACTGGTAAAATGATCAAGAAAGTTTATAATTATTTTCTGCACATAAAACTGGAGGATGAGACGGTTAAGCATGTCATGATAAAATGGGCCAAAAATTTTGAGTCTAGCATTTCGCTCGAACAATGGGAAATCATATGGAAGAACAATTTTAAGATTATAAAGCCAGTTAATTTACGAGAAAATTTTATAAAGCTCTTCTATAGATGGCATATCACCCCGATCTTACTTAATAAAATCAATAAAGCATTTTCTCCCATTTGCTGGAAATGTGAATTAACAGTAGGAACATATTTCCATTTATGGTGGTCATGTAATATGTCGAAGAAATATTGGAAAGAAATCCATAAAATCTTAGCCGAGATATTGAAGGTCAATTTGCCTCTCAAACCAGAATTTATGTTACTCTCATTAGTCAAAGATGCGGTGCCAAGAGAGGATGAATTAATTACAATATATATAATCACGGCTGCCAGAATTTTATTTGCACAGTATTGGAAACTGAAACACATACCTGACAGAGAAGAAATAATTCAAAAAATTTTAAGTATAGCTGAAATGGATATACTAGCAAATATAATCAAGGGAAACACAAAAGAGAAAGCAACAGGAAGATGGAAAAAGGTTTATTTATGGTTAGAAAATAATTAAAATACAAAATGTTATTGGTAATTTTTATGCTACAGATTCTGTATTGTATCGATTTGGATGTCAATAGTTGATTTTGGTTGTTCCATTGTCTCACCTCCTTTCGAACTTTTTAGATGGTAGAGGCAAGTTACCTCATAGGTAGTCTGTAGAGTTTAATAAGCCGGACAAATGATTTGTTTGTATAAATTTATTTGTTTGCTTGATGGAACTGTACGGTAAGCTGGATTAATAAAAATTGAACTTCAAAAAAAAAAAAAAAAAAAAAGATCCTGTGAATTTAGAGGGAGGTAGAGATGGCCCTCTGACAGCAATGAAGATCCTGTGAATTTAGGGGGAGGTAGAGATGGCCCTCTGACAGCAATGAAGACCCTATGAATTTAGGGGGAGGTAGAGATGGCCCTCTGACAGCAATGAAGATCCTGTGAATTTAGAGGGAGGTAGAGATGGCCCTCTGACAGCAATGAAGATCCTGTGAATTTAGGGGGAGGTAGAGATGGCCCTCTGACAGCAATGAAGATCCTGTGAATTTAGAGGGAGGTAGAGATGGCCCTCTGACAGCAATGAAGATCCTGTGAATTTAGGGGGAGGTAGAGATGGCCCTCTGACAGCAATGAAGATCCTGTGAATTTAGAGGGAGGTAGAGATGGCCCTCTGACAGCAATGAAGATCCTGTGAATTTAGGGGGAGGTAGAGATGGCCCTCTGACAGCAATGAAGACCCTATGAATTTAGGGGGAGGTAGAGATGGCCCTCTGACAGCAATGAAGATCCTGTGAATTTAGAGGGAGGTAGAGATGGCCCTCTGACAGCAATGAAGATCCTGTGAATTTAGGGGGAGGTAGAGATGGCCCTCTGACAGCAATGGAGATCCTGTGAATTTAGAGGGAGGTAGAGATGGCCCTCTGACAGCAATGAAGATCCTGTGAATTTAGGGGGAGGTAGAGATGGCCCTCTGACAGCAATGAAGATCCTGCGAATTTAGAGGGAGGTAGAGATGGCCCTCTGACAGCAATGAAGATCCTGTGAATTTAGGGGGAGAGATGGCCCTCTGACAACAATGAAGATCCTGCGAATTTAGGGGGAGGTATTTGTGGGTTTCCTGCATTGTGCAGGGGGTTGGACTAATGACCCTGGAGGTCCCTTCCAACTCTACGATTCTATGATTATTATCCAGAACCTGTGGACTCAGGTATAAGAGCTATAAGAGGGGAAATGCTGGTTTGTTTTTTCTAAATTTTGGCTCACAAGACTACATCTTAGAGGGAGCATTGCACCCAACACCTTTGTCCTTTTTTTTGCAACTGAAAGAAGTCTGCAGCTCAGTTCTCCAATGCGGGCTCTAGCAGGACGAGTTTTGACTCTTTGGAGACCTGTTGCAGAGAAGCTCTTTCAACTCAACTCTCCGTTTTTCCCCCGGCCGCTGCATCAGACAGGGTGCTTGACAGTCCCGCGGAATGCCTGTCAGCAGGCAGGTTCTCACGTGAGATGGTTTCTGGCGATTGTGAAAGTCCTGACTCGAAAACCCTCGATGTGGGAAGCTGCTATCATCGGTCATGGGAGATCGCCGCCTCTCTGGGTGCTTGATAATTACCCAGCTATGGGAGCTGAGCCAGAGAGGTGATGAGCAAACTGTGGCTTGTCTGTCACCTATTACACCATTGCCTGTCGCTGGAACTGACTGTGTGACGTCCCAGGAGAGCAAATGCTTTCTGGGGATGCCAAAGGCTGGATTTTTCATGTTGCAGGATTTGTTAAATTAGTGTCAGGTGGGCGGAAAGATTTCAAGTGCAAGGCTCAGTTTTGCTATTTTGACTTTAAAAAAAGAAAAACTACTGATGTCTTAATTGTGCATCGCCTGGACAGAACTCGATAATTGTTTCTTCGGGTCCAGGGCAAACTGGGAAGAAGCAGTCCATTGTGAAACAAGCACATGAGTCACGGAAGCGAAAAAGAATCTGTTTTATTTCTGGGATCGCATCACAACCTTTTACTGAATCAGAGCGTTGGCCCATCAAAGTCACAGGATATGGAGCACAGAAGTCAATCAGCGGCTATTAGCCACAGCGTATCGTTGGAACTCTCTGTCTGGGGCAGTGATGCTCTGTATTCTTGTGCTTGGGGGGGGCACAGTGGGAGGGCTTCTAGTGTCCTGGCCCCACTGATGGACCTCCTGATGGCACCTGGTTTCTTTGGCCACTGAGTGACACAGAGTGTTGAACTGGATGGGCCATTGGCCTGATCCAACATGGCTTCTCTTATGTTATTACGGAACTCTCTGTCTGGGGCAGTGATGCTCTGTATTCTTGTGCTTGGGGGGCACAGTGGGAGGGCTTCCAGTGTCCTGGCCCCACTGATGGACCTCCTGATGGCACCTGGTTTCTTTGGCCACTGAGTGACACAGAGTGTTGAACTGGATGGGCTATTGGCCTGATCCAACATGGCTTCTCTTATGTTCTCATGGAACTCTCTGTCTGGAGCTCTGTATTCTTGTGCTTGTGGCGGGCACAGTGGGAGGGCTTCTAGTGTCCTGGCCCCACTGATGGACCTCCTGATGTCACCTTTTTTTTTTTTTTTACTACTGTGTGACACAGAGTGTTGGACTGGATGGGCTATTGCAGGGGTGGCCAACAGTAGCTCTCCAGATGTTTTTTGCCTACAACTCCCATTGGCCATGCTGGCTGGGGCTGATGGGAGTTCTAGGCAAAAGACATCTGGAGAGCTACTGTTGGCTATTGGCCTGGGCTATTGACCTGATCCAACATGGCTTCTCTTATGTTCTTAATCACAGAGTCGGAAGGGGCCATAGAGGCCATCTAGTCTAACACTGTGTCCCCCACCCAAGCACCAAGAATACAGAGCATCACTGCCCCAGACAGAGAGTTCCAACAATACACTGTGGCTAACAGCCACTGATGGACTTCTGCTCCAGATGTTTATCCATTCCCCTCTTGAAGCTGTCTATGCTTGAAGCTGCCACCACCTCCTGTGGCAGTGAATTGCATGTGCCGATCACCCTTTGGGTGAAGAAGTACTTCCTCTTACCCGTTCTAACCCGACTGCTCAGCAATTTCATGGAGTGCTCTATAATAACATAAGTAAGGCAGACCAAAGGTCTAATTCAGTATAATTCAGCTCCATGACTGTTTTTGGATATTCTGTTTTGGTGGTGGTGGGGGAGGCTTTTTTGTAGTATGGGGGGTATCCGTGGGCTCATAACTGCCCCCTAACTCTGCCCTGTTCTCTTTCAAGGTATTTCCCAGGTGGTGAAAGACCATGTCACCAAACCCACAGCGATGGCGCAGGGCAGGGTGGCACACCTCATCGAGTGGAAGGGGTGGTGCAAGCCAATGGACTCCCCGGTGGCCCTGGAGAGCACGTTCAACTCCTACTCGGACCTCAGCGAAGGAGAGCAGGAGGCCAGGTTTGCCGCAGGTGAGAACCCATACGGACAAGTGGGCGGGCTGGGGGGAAGGGCTAATGGGGGGGCAAACCCATAAGGATGCCAACTCCAGGTGGAGGAATCCTTGGAGATTTGGGGGCAGGATATGGGAAGGGGAGGTACGTCAGCTGGGTACAATGGCTTATGGTGTATGCTCCAAAAGCAGCCATTTTCTCCAGGGGAATTGATCTCTGTAATCTGGAGGACATCAGAAGAGCTCTGCTGGGTCAGACCAGTTGTCCAGCATCTTGTCTCACACGTCGGACAGCCAGTTCCTCTGGAGGGCCAACAACAGGGCATAGAGGCTGAGGCCTTCCCCTGATAAGAACGTAAGAAGAGCCCTGCTGGATCAGACCAGAGGTCTATCTAGTCCAGGGGTGGCCAAACTTGCTTAACGTAAGCCATGTAGAATAAACATCAGATGTTTAAGAGCTACAAGACATGAATGTCACATGCTTGAGAGCCACAAGGCAGGCAGGCGGGAAGGGAGGGAGGGAGGGATAGAGGGAAATGGTGGAGGGGAAAGGGAGAGAGAGGGGGAAAGAAAGCAACTTTAACTTTATGCATTCTCCAAGCTGCCGGCTTGAAGAGACATGAACGTCAGATGTTTGAGAGCCGCAAGGCAGGCGGGAAGGAAGGGAGGAAAGACGGAAGGGAGGGATAGAGGGAAATGGTGGAAGGGAAAGGGAGAGAGAGAGAGGTGGAAAGAAAACAACTTTAACTTTAAATTGCATTCTCCAAGCTGCCGGCTGGTTTGGCTTGGAGAAGTAATTTAAAGTGAGAAATGCCTTCTTCAAGCCAGCCGATGGGGTGCTGAGGACTTCGAGAGCCACACAATATGTGTGAAAGAGCCACACGTGGCTCCCAGGCTCTGCAGTTTGGCCACCCCTGATCTAGTCCAGCCTCCTGTCTCACACAGTGGCCAACCAGTTCCTCTGGATGGCCAGCAACAGGACATCGAGGCCGAGACCTTCATCAGAACATCGGAAGAGCCCTGCTGGATCCCACCAATAGTTCATCTAGTGCAGCATCATATCTCACAAGTAGCTGACCAGTTCCTCTGGAGCACCAACAACAGGGCATAGAGGCTGAGGCCTTCATTGCCTCCTGGCTCTGGGATTCAGAGGCTTAGTGCCTTGGAACGTGGAGGCTGCCCTCGGTCACCATGGCTAGGAGCCGCTGATGGACTACATGATTCTATCTGATCTCCTTTTCAAGCTGTCTATGCCTGTGGCCATCATGACATCCTTTGGCAGAGAATCCCACCTTCTAATCACTTTCCGGTTTCCTTTTGTCTGTCCTGAGCCTCCTGCCCATCAGCTTTATTGGTCAGTGGGAGGCTGCCAACCCCCCATGGATTCTTGACAAGAGAGTGGTATTCCCAGTGCTGTGTCCGTCTTGCCTTGGAGTGGCAGCGGGCAATCGGCATTGAGTGCCATTTTCAGAAGGGTCAGAGGTCTGAGCTTATGGAGAAAGGAGAAAAAAACAGCATTCTTGATGTGGTTCTTTTGTGGGATGGTGGGATGGGCAGGAGTTAATGAGAACCAATCTATTTGAATTGGATTTCCCAGTTGGTTTTCTTATTAATTGACATATGGGATTCACTGGCTCAGGAAGTGGTGCCAGCTGCAAGCCAAGACAGCTTCAAGAGGGGACTGGATAAACATATGGAGCAGAGGCCCATCAGTGGCTATTAGCCACAGGGTATAGATGGAACCCTCTGTCTGGGGCAGTGATGCTCTGTATTCTTGGTGCTTGGGAGGGGCAACAGTGTGAGGACTTCTAGTGTCCTGGCCCCACTGATGGACCTCCTGATGGCACCTGGGCTTTTTGGCCACTGTGTGACACAGAGTGCTGGACTGGATGGGTCTTTGGCCTGATCCAACATGGCTTCTCTTATGTTCTTATGTTAATTAAGACCAGGGGTGGCCAAACTGTGGTTTGGGAGAAGGCATTTTCTCTTGAAATCACTTATCCATGCCAAGCCAACTGGTGGCTTGGAGAATGCATTTAAAGTTGCTTTCTTTCCACCTCACCTCCCCCAATTTATTTTCCTTCCTTCCTTCCTTCCTTCCTTCCTTCCTTCCTTCCTTCCTTCCTTCCTTCCTTCCTTCCTTCCTTCCTTCCTTCCTTCCTTCCTTCCTTCCTTCCTTCCTTCCTTCCTTCCTTCCTCTGACATTAATGTCTTGTGGCTCTCAAATATAAGGTGTTTATTCTATGTGGCTCTTACATTAAGCAGGCTTGCCCCCCCCCCAATTAAGACTCCTCTGCTGTTGTCTAGCAAGGCTGCTTGAAGGCGGGGCAGTCTCTAAGCAACGGCTGGACATACCCTTGTTAGGGATGCTTTAGGCTGATCCTGCATTGAGCAGGGGGTTGGGCTAGATGGCCACTAGGGCCCCTTCCAACTCTAGGATTCTGTGCGATTCTATGAAGCCGTTAGTGCCACAGTACTGAGCTCTGTTGTCTGGAGATAAGCGGTGACTCTGGGAAAACTCCAGTCCCCACCTGGAGATTAGCAAGCCCAGGGTAAAAGAACTGTGCCCTGGTTTGCTGTATCTGCTTTTAGGTTAAGTCTTTGCGTTGCCCCAAGGTTTGGCTTTTTTCGGCGCACATCAGAAGGCTTTCTCTTCCTTTGTGTGGCCAGCTGGGGTTTTGAACATATGAACATATGAAGCTGCCTTATACTGAATCAGACCTTTGGTCCATCCAAGTCAGTATTGTCTACTCAGACTGGCAGCGGCTCTCCAGGGTCTCAAGCGGAGGTTTTCTACACCTATTTGCCTGGACCCTTTTAGTTGGAGATGCCAGGGATTGAACCTGGGACCTTCTGCTTCCCAAGCAGATGCTCTACCACTGAGCCACCGTCCCTCCCCTTTATTCTTCTAATGGCAATCTAGAATGATGAACATATTGAACGTATGAAGCTACCTTATACTGAATCAGACCCTGGGTCCATCCAAGTCAGTCTTGTCTTCTCAGACTGGCAGAGGCTCTCCAGGGTCTCAAGCTGAGGTTTTCCACACCTATTTGCCTGGACCCTTTTTAGTTGGAGATGCCGGGGATTGAACCCGGGACCTTCTGCTTCCCAAGCAGATGCTCTACCACTGAGCCACCGTCCCTTCCAAAAGGGGGCTGGTTACCCACTAGCAGGGACCTCTTTGGCAGCCCCTGCTGGGGGAAGCGGCTGGCTCCGTCCCTGGAAGAACACAGCTAGCACAAGGCCAGCAGCTGAGTCACCAAATGATCCGGGAACCAGGGAAACGGAGCCCGAGAGGGAATTGTTCCTTCCCTTCTTTCTCCGCCCTGTTCTGCCGACGATGGTAGGCTGCAGTGCCTCTCTCTGCCAAGCCTGGATTTGCTGTGCTGGCACGGCACAACCGGGGCTGGCCGTAGACTGTCTGGTGCCCTCGGCAAGGCTACCTTCTGGCACGCCCCCCCCCGCACCGATAACACGGGGGGGTGTGCCCAATTCGACGCCCCAGAAGGCTGGCGCCCTAGGCAATCGCCTAGTTTGCCTAGTGGCAGAGATGGCCCAGGACCCGACATAGGGCTGCCAACTCTGTGTTGGAAAATTCCTGGAGATTTGGGGCAGGAGGGTGGGGTTGCCAATCTCCAGGGGGTATCTGGAGATCTGCTATTACAACTGCTCTCCAGGCCACAGAGATCAGTTTCCCTGGAGAAAATGGCTGCCTTAGAGGGTGGACTCGAGGGCTGAACTCCCTCCGTTCCCCAAACTCTGCCCTCCCCAGGTTCTAACCCTAACCTCCCAAATCTCCAGAGATTTCCTAACCTAGGGCTGCCAACCCTAGAGTGGAACCTGAGGAGAGCAGGGTTCGGTGAGGGAGGGACCTCAGTGGGGTACAATGCCATAGAGTCCGCCCTCCAACGAGCCATCTTCTCCAGAGGAACTGACCTCTATCATCTGGAGAGCAGATGTAATGCCAGGAGACCTCCAGGTCCCACCTGGAAGTTGGCATCCCTGAGACATGGCCTCCTGTGGCCAAAGCTCCCAACACGTGGGCTGTCTCCTGACATGGCTGTTGCCCAAACACCGAACATTCAAACTCAGACAATGATATCTCGAAATTCACAGAGAAATGGTTTTCCTTTTATTGAGTTCATTACAGCAAATAATATTCAACCACACAACCCAGAATAACTTGATCTTCTCTGCTTATAAGTTTTTAATATTTTTCTTCAGTTTTGTTTTTGGTTTCTTTTCCGTTTATGAGTACTTTTTCATTTCTCTCTTTTTTCTACCTTCCTTTGCTTTTACCGTGTTAGTTGTGGATCGCACCTGATAGTAATTACTCGATAGTAATGTTTGGAATAATCTGTGCTAGTTTGCATAAAAATTATTTAGGCAGTTAAGGATTCTTAGCAATGCTTACTTAACAGTTTAATGAAGAAGATGAAGATATTGGATTTATATCCTGCCCTACACTCTGAAGAGTCTCAGAGCGGCTCACAATCTCCTTTCCCTTCCTCCCCCACAACAGACACCCTGTGAGGTAGATGAAGATATTGGCTTTATATCCCGCCCTCCACTCCGAAGAGTCTCAGAGCGGCTCACAATCTCCTTTACCTTCCTCCTCCACAACAGACACCCTGTGAGGTGGGTGGGGCTGGAGAGGGCTCTCACAGCAGCTTCCCTTTCAAGGACAACTCCTGCGATAGCTACGGCTGACCCAAGGCCATTCCAGCAGCTGCATGTGGAGGAGTGGGGAATCAAACCCCACCAGTTTGGTGTAGTGGTTAAGTGTGCGGACTCTTATCTGGGAGAACCGGGTTTGATTCCCCACTCCTCCGCTTGCAGCTGCTGGAATGGCCTCGGGTCAGCCATAGCTCTGGCAGAGGTTGTCCTTGAAAGGGCAGCTGCTGGGAGAGCCCTCTCAGCCCTGCCCACCTCACAGGGTGTCTGTTGTGGGGGAGGAAGATAAAGGAGATTGTGAGTGCTCGGAGACTCTTCGGAGTGGAGGGAGGGATATAAATCCAATATCATCATCATCATACAGCTAGAACAGGGGTGTCAAACTGTTATGAGGGCTGGATCTGACATAAATGAGTCCTTGTCGGGCTGGGCCATGTCTCATGAAATGTAATTCCTGGTAGCGGAGATATAAACTTTATAAAGGGCACAGGCAAATACAATTGATGATGGGTTTTTTTTTTTAAACTGCTCTCCCTTTCCCCCCAAGGGAGGAGCCTCAGCCAGTAGAAAAAATAGAGGTTTTGCTCTGTAGCTTCTGTGCAATTGAGCAAGCCTTGCAAAGCAGGCTGTGATGAAGAAGGGGGCAAGAGAGAGGGAGAAGGAAGCAGATGACAGCCAGTTGCTCGGGGGCCTGAGAGGAGCCCTCCTGAGGCCTGTTTCAGCCCCCAGACTGCATGTTTGATACCCCTGAGCTAGAATGTGAGTCCATCTGTCCTGTATATTGGAAAGTGGAGTGATTTCAGATGCCAAATGACAACAGCAGGAGTGATTGGATTAGGTGTGATATGCAGAACTGCAACTGCTAATGAAGTTCAAGACCATGCGTCCTCCTGGACATAACCGAGACCTCGGTTTCCTATCAGCAGGAGGAAAAGAAGAGCTGGATTTATACTGCACCCTTCACTCATAGTCTCTGAGCAATATACAGTCTCCTCCCCTTCCTCTCCTCACAACAGACACCCTGTGAGGAAAGTGGGGCTGAGAGAGCTCTGAAAGAACTCTTCTTGAGAGAACAGCTCTGAGAGAACTGAGATTGACCCAAGGTCGCCCAGCTGGCTGCATGTGGAGGAGTGGGGAATCAAACCGGGTTCTCATACGAACACATGAAGCTGCCTTCTACTGAATCAGACCCTCGGTCCATCAAAGCCAGTATTGTCTACTCATACTGGCAGCGGCTCTCCAGGGTCTCAAGCGGAGGTTTTTCACACCTACTTGCCTGGATCCTTTTTAGTTGGAGATGCCGGGGACTGAACCTGGGACCTTCTGCTTCCCAAGCAGATGCTCTACCACTGAGCTACCATCCCTCCCTTCTCCAGATTAGAGTCTCCCTACTGCTGTTCTTAGTGGGCACGACCTGAGAAAGTCCTATTCTGAGAGATTATGCGGTTGTGGATCCGGCTCTGTTGAAACTGTAGAACGTGTGCTTTTTGCTTGCCAAAGGTACAACTACTTCAGAAAACAGTTTATCGACCCATTGATTTCCAATATTGATCTGCCTGTGGCAGATAAGCTCCAGCTTTTGCTTGGTGGCTGGGATCTAACCATCCCAGTTAGGGTTGTAAAATTTCTTCTGGGAGTGCTCAGATTTAAGCGACAAGAGGAGGATTTTAAGAAAACGGGGAAGGATGTTTTACGTCGGGCACGCGGCCGATTCTAAATGCTTATTTTGCGAAATCTGTAAAATCGACATTATCGACGAATGTTGTATTTCGTTGCCATTTGCTTATGACCACATGGTCTGTAAGCAATATATCTATATCTATCTATCTATCTATCTATCTATCTATCTATCTATCTATCTATCTATCTATCTATCTATCTATCTATCTATCTATCTATCTATCTATCTATCCATCTATCCATCCATCCATCCATCCATCCATCCATCCATCCATCCATCCATCCATCCATCCATCCATCCATCCATCCATCCATCCATCCATCCATCCATCCATCCATCCATCCATCCATCCATCCATCCATCCATCCATCTATCTATCTATCTATCTATCTATCTATCTATCTATCTATCTATCTATCTATCTATCTATCTATCTATCTATCTATCTATCTATCTATCTATCTATCTATCTATCCATCCATCCATCCATCCATCCATCCATCCATCCATCCATCTATCTATCTATCTATCTATCTATCTATCTATCTATCTATCTATCTATCTATCTATCTATCTATCTATCTATCTATCTACCTACCTACCTACCTACCTACCTACCTATGCTGTGTTCCCTCAAAGCTGAGTTAGCGTGAGCTGGCTCACAGATTTTTAGCCTCCATCTCACGGATTTCCGTCTTAGCTCAGGAAAAAATAAACCCAGAGCGCACTAATTGATGCAGGAGCTCACCGCTTTAATGCCAGCAGCTCACAATTTGAATGCCAGTCGCTCACAAAGTAGAATTTTTGCTCATAAGGCTCTGCAGCTTAGAGGGAACATTGTATACATCAGCGCTGGACAAGGGTAGCTCTCCAGATGTTTTTTCTTTTGCCTACAACTCCCATCAGCCCCAGCCATTGGCCATGCTGGCTGGGGTTGATGGGAGTTGTAGGCAAAAAACATCTGGAGAGCTATCGCAAGATCAGCCCTGGTATATATGGAGATTAGAGTCTGCTCCTCTTAGCCAGTACGCCAAAGCCAATCACTCCTGCTAATGCCATTCGGCATCTGAAGTCACTCCACTCTCCAAGCTACAAGGACAGATGGACTCACGCCCTAGGTGTATATGAAGAAGTGAACATGGATTTGCAAAAGCTCCTACCCTGCCATACATGTTGTTAGTCTTTCAGGTACTTCCGGACTCTTGCTCTTTTCTCCTGGTATGTACTCAAGGCATGCAGGACTTGGGGGGGGGGGGGGGGAGCTGCCGTGATTCATGCTTTGGGACACGCACTGCCTGTCCTAATATGCAAATAAGTTCCCGCTGGGTTGCTTCTACAAAAAAGCCCTAATTGCAGGGGTTCAAGGAGACCCTGGTTTGAATCCCCATTCCGCCATGGAAGTCGGCTGAATGAACCACTGGTCTGATCCAGCAGGGCTTTTCTTGTGTTCTTATGAAGGCCTCAAACTGGAGAGCCAGTTTGGTGCAGTGGTTAAGTGCGCGGACTCTTATCTGGGAGAACCGGGTTTGATTCCCCAGTCCTACAGTTGCACCTGCTAGCATGGCCTTGGGTCAGCCATAGCTCTGGCAAAGGTTGTCCTTGAAAGGGCAGCTGCTGTGAGAGCCCTCTCCAGCCCCACCCACCTCACAGGGTGTCTGTTGTGGGGGAGGAAGGTAAAGGAGGTTGTGAGCTGCTCTGAGACTCTTCGGAGTGGAGGGTGGAATATAAATCCAATATCTTCTTCAGCTTCTGTGCCGTGCTGTTGGCCCTCCAGAGGAACTGGTTGGCCACTGTGTGAGACAGGAGGCTGGACTAAAGGAACCACTGGTCTGTTCCAGCGGGGCTGTTCTGATGGAAGAAGAAGAAGACAATGATATTGGATTTATACCCTGCCCTTCACTCTGAATCTCAGAGTCTCAGAGCGGCTCACAATTTCCTTTACCTTCCTCCCCCACAACAGACACCCTGTGAGGTAGGTGGAGCTGAGAGAGGTCTCACAACAGCTGCCCCTTCAAGGACAACCTCCGCCAGAGCTATGGCTGACCCAAGGCCATTCCAGCATCTGCAAGTGGAGGAGTGGGGAATCAAACCCGGCTCTCCCAGATAAAAGTCTGCGCACTTAACTACCGATCTGGGTCTCAAATCTTCAGTCTCTATGTCCTGTTGTTGGCCCTCCAGAGGAACGGGTTGGCCACTGTGTGAGACAGGAGACTGTGTGAGATGGGGGCCAAAGTTAGTTTGTCTAGGGGGCCAAAAAGCCCTTAGGCCAGCCCTGTCTGAGTCACCGTACTTGTGGATCACCAAACCAAGGTTGGTTGAGAAAACGTCTATGTGGCTTCTCTGGAGGGCTGATCAAGGCAGCTTATAACGAAGACAATGGAACAAAGCCGGTGAAATGCAACCATTAAGAAACCAAAGCCGTTTTCAAAGCCACTAAATAAAACAAAAAGCCGCGCTGTTAAAACACATCTTGAAAAAACAAACTATTAAAAGAGACCGGGCGCAACTGTACAATATGCATAATGAGTCACTCCCTTGGGTCAGAAGCTGATCATAAAATGCTTAAGAGGCAGAACTCTTCTGTTAAAAGCCTGGCGCCTAAAAGAACAAAACAAAATCAGGTTGATACCAGCTCATCTTTGAGGGGGATTACAAAAAAGGGGCACGACAGCTCCATGTATAGTATGAGCGACAGCTCCATGTATAGTATGCCTCTTATCGATTCCCTGTCTTCAAAAGTCCAATCAAAAACACTTTCACAAAATATGATTTTATATTCCAAGTTTTTTTTACTGGTAGCAAAAATTCTCAAATAAGTTCGGATTTGCACAACGTATGCAGAGGATACTCCATCACAATTTTAAGTCAACAGTAAACAGTTAACAGGAAAGGTTGGAGTGAGTCGAATAAGAATGATTACAGAAGTGTGAGGAGTAAAGCAAACCGGTGGTTCAAACTGTAGCTTGGATAAAGCATTAATGTGAAACAGGAGTATAGACCCGATATGCCTGTAAGCTGATTGTGGTACTTAAAATTGTGTTGGGAGTATCCTCTGCATAAGAGCCCCGTGGCACAGAGTGGTAAAGCTGCAGTTCTGCAGTCGGAGCCCTCTGCTCACGACCAGAGTTCGATCCCGGCGGAAGCTGGGTTCAGGTAGCCGGCTTGAGGTCGATTCAGCTTTCCATCCTTTTGAGGTCGGTAAAATGAGTACCCAGCTTGCTGAGGGGAAAAACGTAGATGACTGGGGAAGGCAATGGCAAACCACCCCGTAAAAACTCTGCCGTGAAAACGTTGTAAACTGAGTCCCCAGCTTGCTGGGGGGAAGTGTAGATGACTGGGGAAGGCAATGGCAAACCACCCCATAAAAAGTCTGCCGTGAAAACGTTGTGAAAACAACATCACCCTAGAGTCGGAGACGACTGGTGCTTGCACAGGGGACTACCTTTACCTTTTTATCCTCTGCATACATTGTGCAAATCTGGACTTATTTGAGAATTTCTGCAACTGGTAAAAAGACTTGGAATATAAAATCATATCTCGTGAAAGTGTTTTCGATTGGGCTTTTGGAGATAGGAAATTGATCAGAGGAGTACTCATGCCCTTAGCCAGAAAATTTTAGGGGGGGGGGCAGAGGATAAAATTTTCGGTGGGGGGAGGGGGCCTGCGGGGCACAAAATGACTTCACGAACTTTTAAAAAGCAGACGTCATTGGCTACCACGGCATTTTTGCACTCTCTAGGAATTGCCTTCTGCTCCGTCTGCACGCTGGAAAGAGAGTTTGGGGAGTGGCACAGCTTCTCTTGGGCAGAGCAGAGCGCGGGGCTCAGTGGGAGCTGCTCGAAGGCCCTCCAATGGAGGGGCCATACAAATGGAAGGGGGGTTTGAATGGAGTGGCCTGGCCCCACTGTAGCTGCAGGCCTGGGCGTACTATGCACGGAGCTGTTGCTCATTCCTTGTCTCCTTTCTGCGTGACTTTTTCGTGTTGCTTAATCTCCAGGCGAAGACAGGAGGTCTCCCAGAATTACAACTGTTGTCCGGAGGATAGAGATCAGTTCCCCTGGATTTCGAGGGTGGACTGTCTGGCATTATATCCTGCTGAGGTCCCTCCCCAGGCATCCCGCACACACACAAAAAATCTCCAGGGATCTGCTGACCCAGAGTTGTGTGTGTGTTTTGCTGTCCAGTCATGGCAGTCTTATGGCTACCCCAGGGGTGTCAAACATGTGGCCCAGGGGCTGGATGAGGACACCCCCCCCCCCGGAGGGCTGCTATCAGGCCCGCGAGCCAATCTGCTTCCTTCTCCCTCTCTCTTGCTTCCTTCTGCGTCACTGTAACAAAAGGAAAAACTGCATGGAAGTATCAGCCGCTAAGACAAGTCTTGGCTTGCTACTCTATTTTTTGAAACAAACAATTTATGGTCAGTATTAGTAACAAAAAACACTAGATGTCAGATTTTAACAACAATTGGCAACATTACAATAGAGGGGTGATGTTACGGCAACAGCGGCAATGGATTGCCTAGGTAACTATCGATTTAATTCACATTCTTCAGGCTGCAGTACGCTAGGTAAAGCGTTGAATTTGATAACTGAATACCCAGTATTTCCTTCAAATTTATGCTTGGACATTCTCCAGCTTTTACAACTAGAATCATAGAGTTGGAAGGGACCTCCAGGGTTATCTAGTCCAATCCCCTGCACAATGCAGGAAACTCACAAATTTGTTGTTGTTCAGTCACACAGTCGAGTCTGACTCTTTGCAGCCCCATGGACAAAGTCACGCCAGGCCCTCCTGTCTTCCACCATCCTTCGAAGTCTGCTCAAATTCGTGTCTGTTACATCAGGAACGCTGTCCAGCCATCTCATATTTTGCCGTCCCCTTCTTCTTTCTTTTGCCTTCTGTCTTTCCCAGCATCAGGGTCTTCTCCAGGGAGTGCTCCCTTCTCATTTGGTGGCCAAAGTATTTGAGCTTCAGCATCTGACCTTCCAGTGAACAGTCTGGGTTGATTTCCCTTAGGACTGACTGATTTGATCTTCTTGCAGTCCAAGGGACTCTCAAGAGTCTTCTCCAGCACCATATCTCAAAAGCATCTATTCTTCTGTGCTAGGCCCTCCTTATGGTCCAGCTCTCACAGTCATACATTACCACTGGGAATACCATCGCTTTAACTATATGGACTTTTGTTGGCAGGGTGATGTCTCTACTTCTTATAATACTGCCCAGGTTCGCCATAGCTGTCCTCCCAGGGAGCAAACGTCTTTTAATTTCATGGCTACAGTCACCATCTGCAGTGATCTTGGATCCCAGAAATGTGAAGTCTGTCACTTCCACGTCTTCCCCTTCTATTTGCCAAGGTGTGATGGGGCCGGATGCCATGATCTTAGTTTTTTTGATGTTGAGTTTCAAGCCTACTTCTGTGCTCTCCTCTTTCACCCTCAACAAGAGGTTCTTTAGGTCCTCCTCATTTTCTGCTGTTAGAGTAGTGTCATCTGCATATCTGAGGTTGTTGATGTTTTTCCCGGCAATCTTAATTCCCGCTTGTGCTTCTTCCAGGCCAGCATTCTGCATGATGTACTCTGCATATAATTTAAAAAAGCAGGGTGACACTATACATCCTTGTCGAACTTCTTTTCCTATTCTAAACCAATCAGTTGTTCCATATCCTGTTTTGTGAGTTGCTTCTTGACCCTTATACAGGTTTCTCAGAAGACATGTGAAGTGGTCTGGTACTCCCATCTCTTTAAGGACTTGCCACAGTTTGTTGTGATCCACACAATCAAAGGCTTCAGCATAGCCAATGAAGCAGAAATAGACGTTTTTCTGATACTCCCGTGCTTTCTCCATAATCCATCGAATGTTGGCAATTTGATCTCTAGTTCCTCTACCTCTCCAAAACCCAGTTTGAACTAATACCTCCCCCTAAATTCAAAGGATCTTCATTGCTGTCAGATGGCCATCTAGCCTCTGTTGAAAAACCTCCAAGGAAGGAGAGCCCACCACCTCCCGAGGAAGCCTGTTCCACTGAGGAACCGCTCTGACTGCCAGGAAGTTCTTCCTAATGTTGAGCCGGAAACTCTTTTGATTTAATTTCAACCCGTTGGTACTGGTCCTACCTTTCGGGGCCACAGAAAACAATTCCACACCATCCTCTAGATGACAGCCCTTCAAAGACTTGAAGATGGTGATCATATCACCTCTCAGCTGCCTCCTCTCCAGGCTAAACATTCCCAGCTCCTTCAACCTTTCCTAATAGGACTTGGTCTCCAGACCACTCAACATTTTCGTCGCCCTCCTCTGGACCCGTTCCAGCTTGTCTATATCCTTCTTAAAATGTGGTGCCCGAAACTGAACACAATACTCCAGGGGAGGTCTTACCAGAGCAGAGTAAAGCAATACAGTTGTTGTTTAGACAGTTGCAGTTGGAGCCTCCGAGATCAACAGTCTTCCATTCGGGGTTACCCTTGGTCAGATTCAAAATGTCTGTGCAAGGCTCCTTCCATGTCACAGCTTGCCTTGCCAGAATTTCTCAATGGCACAGGAGCCACGGAGCAAAGCCTCTATTTCCCCCATTGGCTGAGGCTCCTCTCTTGGGGAGTAAGGGGGGGAGAGGGAGAGCTTGCTTTGATACTGACCGCAATATTGCAAAAGTGCTCATACTTTAAGCATATTTTATTTTAAGTTTTTTTTAAAAAAAACCCATTTAATTGTGTTTGTCTGTGTCCTTTATAAAGTTTATATCTCCACTACCTGGCATTAGATGTTACGGCACACGTGACCCGGCCCTACAAAGTCCCATTTGTGTCATATCCAGCCCTCATTACAAATGAGTTTGATACCCCTGAGCTACCCTGTGGGGTTTTCAAAGCAAGAGGCGTTCTGAGGCAGTTTGAGGCTCTTTAGCTTGGAGAAACGTCGACTGAGCGGTGACATGATAGAGGTTTACAAGATAGTGCATGGGATGGAGAAAGTAGAGAAAGAAGTCCTTTTCTCCCTTTCTCACAATACAAGAACTTGTGGGCATTCAGCGAAATTGCTGAGCAGTCGGGTTAGAACAGATAAAAGGAAGTACTTCTTCACCCAAAGGGTGGTTAACATGTGGAATTCACTGCCACAGGAGGTGGTGGCGGCTACAAGCATAGCCAGCTTCAAGAGGGGATTGGATAAAAATATGGAGCAGAGGCCACTGTGTGACACAGAGTGTTGGACTGGATGTGCCGTTGCCCTGATCCAACATGGCTTCTCTTATGTTCTTAAGGGATCTGAAGAGGGGTGGAGGGTTTCTGAAGAAGGGTGCATGCCCATAAGAGAGGTGGTGGTGGCTACAAGCATAGCCAGCTTCAAGAGGGGGATAGATAAAAATATGGAGGAGAGGTCCATTAGTGGCTATTAGTCACAGTGTGTTTGTGTGTATGTGTGTGTGTGTATGTGTATATATATATATAGGCCATTGGCCTGATCCAACATGGCTTCTCTTATGTTCTTAGTTTGCCATCACATAGGGTTGCCAAGTCTAATTCAAAAAATATCTGGAGACTTTGGAGGTGGAGCCAGGAGACATTGGGGGTGGAGCCAAGAGACTTTGGGGCGGAGCCAGACTTTCCCATTTCCAATATAAATGCATTAAAACTACAGCAGTGCAGTTCACCTGAACAGTCACTATTTCCTCATCCCCCAATAGCTGCAATTCTAGTAAATGAAAGTGTAAACACACAAAAAAGCAGCCAAAATGCACAGAGTTTGCAAGCTCACATTTTTGTGATTTCACTATGGCTTTACTCACAGGAACTGCTGTTGCCTAACACAGGCAAACGAAAGAGGGAGAGGTGGAGTTTTCCTCTATCCCATAAACAGGCTCCTATACAAAGACTCTGAAAACAATGCAAAACAAGCACAGAGACAGACACACACTATTGCTGCCTCCCCTACAAAGACTTCTGAAAAGTACTCTCTCTCTCACCGGGTCTGGTCCCTCCACAACAACATCTGACAATTACAGGGGCTACGCTGCTCCCTCTCTTTCTCTCTCACGCACGCACACTCTTACTTGCTGTGAAACGAAAGCAAAACAAACGGAGGCTCTGCTTCTGACCCTTCCCCACGAAGAACTTCCTGCTCAACTTTAAAGGGCACACACACACTCAAAGAGGCATTTTAAAGCAGGACCTGTTTGCAGGTTTCTTAACTTGTAGGAGATCTAGAGGTACTGGTGGCTGTGGGGGCGGGGCTTCCCCCTGCCAGCCAGCTGGCTGGGGGCTGGGAGAAGCCTGTAAAACTGGGGGATCCCCCGCTGGGGCCTGGGGATTGGGAAGCCTATCATCACGTCACGGCCCTGCTATTTCTTGGTGGTCTCCCCTACAAATTCTGACCATGTCCAACTCTACTCAGCTTCTGAGATCTGATGAGATCAGGCCAGCTTGGGCTTGAGTTGGCAATTCTAACTCCAAAGCCGAAGGCCACTAATGAAAACCTCCATCTCTGGGTGTCACGTGCCTCACTTCTGAGGACGGAGGAAGAGAGAGAGCAAAGCTAGAGAGTCTTTACATCTATAATTTCTCTCTTCTCAGGAGGCTTGAAAAGTTCGTTCTCTCTCTTGGCTTGCTGTCAGGGGGTGTGGCCTAATACGCAGGGCTTTTTTTTTTTGGTAGCAGGAACTCCTTTGCATATTAGGAATCCTCCAAGAACTTACAGGGCCTACTATAAGCTCCAGGAGGATTGGCTACATCAGGGCTGTGTGGCCTAATATGCAAAGGAGCTCCTGCTACAAAAGCCCTGCTAATATGCAAATGATTTCCTGCTGGGCTTTTTCTACAAAAAAAATCCCGGGGGGGGGGGGGAATCCTTGTTTTCCAATAATATATGCAAAATGGCAGGAAAGGTGGGCCAGAAATCAAATCAATCAATCAATCAATCAATCAAATGAAGTCTCATCATGCTAATTTTCTTAATTTGCACGCAGGTTCAAGTGGGTAGCCATGTTGCTCTGAAGCAGGCCTTGAATTCAGCAGGAGCTCACAGGAGCACAGCTCCTGAACCTTTCTGAGGGTTCCCCTTCTTCCTCCCCACCTACCTTGTCCATTGAATAATAGGTGCAGCTGCATAACAATCCCTGGATTAGGAGAGCGGGCAGCCAGCCAGCCACCAGGGGCTTTGCCACACCCCCAGCAGCCCTCATTAACCCCTGGAGAAGCCCACGTCAACCTTTCTCCACTTCTTATGGGATTTTGGGTGGCTGGTGGCTTGCTGGCCTTTTGATTGTGTGCGGGGGTGGGGGGCAAGGAGAACCCCAGGTAAACGAAGCCTGCTTGGGCTGGCTGGATCTCTAGCCAGCCCAAGAAGGCCTCGCTCGCCTCGCTAAGATGCTAATGAGCTCCACTACCTATTTTTCTACCAAATGACCCCTGCTCTGAAGCAAAGCTTAATTCTGGGTGTATGCTTTCACGCACTTACAGTCTTAAAGGTGCCACTGCACTCAGACTTTGTTCTGAACATGCACATTTTTAAAAATCTCTGCCTGGAGATCAGTTGTAAAAGCAGGAGATCTCCAGGCCTTGCCTGGAAGCTGGCAACTCTGCTCAAACAGGCTTAGAAATACTGTGGCAGGCAGGGGGGTGATCTTGGGATGCCCCAGTTTGGCGGGCCCCAACCCACTGGTAGGGAAGAAGCCGCCAGGGGGATCCCTGCCCCCCCAAAGAGCTCATCACCGTGTGGCACGATGATGTCACTCAGAATCATAGAGTTGGAAGGGACCTCCAGGGCCATCTATTGCACAAGGCGCAACATGCAGGATGCTCTAGGAATTTGGTTGAAATTCTATGGTTTTGCAGGGGGATGCTCTAGCAATTTTGGGGAAACTCTATGGTACCAATGGTAATGCCTCTGCTTGGCATGCAGAAGGTCCCAGGTTCAATCCCCAGCACCCCCAGTTAAAAGGACCAGGCAGCAGGTGATGGGAAATAATAATTATTTATTATTATTATAAAGACCTCAGCCTGAGACCCCGGAGAGCTGCTGCCAGTCTGAGCAGACAATACTGACTTGAATGGACCACAGTTCTGACATAATATAAGGCAGCTTCGTGTACGTTCTCCAGGCGCCACCTGGAAATTGGCAAACCTTGCTAAGCCCCCGCACTTGGATCCAGCCCAGTTTCTATCCTTTTAATGGTCTTTTGTACTTTTGGGGGGGTCTATATGAATCACATTCGGTGTCAGTTTTTGGCTATAGCGACTGTATGAACAAACACTTGTGTGCATAGTGACCATGCAGGGTCAATCCTACCACTAGTCAAACTAGGCGATTGCCTAGGGCGCCCGCCTTCTGGGGGCACTGAATTGGGCACCCCTCATGTGACTCTGTGATGTTACGGGGGTGGGGGGCGGCCAGAAGTTAGCTTTGCCTAGGGTCCCAGACAGTCTTAGGGTAGGATTGCCAAGTCCAATGCAAGAAATATCTGGGGACTTTGGGGGTGGAGCCAGGAGACTTTGGGGGTGGAGCCAGGAGCAAGGGTGTGACAAGCATCACTGCACTCCAAAGGGAGTGCTGGCCAATACATTTAAAGGGACCCCACGCCTTTTGAAATGCCTTCCTTCCGTAGGAAATAATGAAGGATAGGGGCACCTTCTTTTGGGGCTCATAGAATTGGACCCCGTGGGCCAATCAATTTAAAACTTGGCAGGTATTTTGGGAAGAGGTACTGGATACTACAATGAAAATGTGGTGCCTCTACCTCAAAAAACAGCCTCCCCAGAGCCCCAGATACCCGCCGATCCATTCTCCATTATTCCCTATGCGGGAATAAGTCTCCATAGGGAATAATGAAGCGTCCAGCAGACATTTCCCTCCCCTGATGACCCTGAAGCGGGGTGGGGGGGGAGGGCTCCAAACCGGGGGATTCCCTGCCCCCACCTGGGGATTGGCAACCCTAGCTGTTCCCATGTGACCCATTCTTTCCTTTGCCCCCCCCCCCCCCCCGCTCTGCCCTTGACTGACAGCTGTTCTTCCTCCCTAGGGGTCGCCGAACAATTCGCCATCGCCGAAGCCAAGCTGCGGGCCTGGTCTTCGGTGGACGGAGACGATTCGAACGACGAATCCTACGACGAGGACTTCGCCACCCCGACGGAGCCCACCCAGCCGGCCGGTGAGTGAGCAGATGGCGTGTCTTATGACGTCCAGCAGGGGGAGCCCCAGGCGGCTCTTTCCCCCCCAGCGGAATTCCTGGCGGTTGCCTGTTCAGCGGGTGATCTGAGAACCTCCCGACCTTTGGGGAGGGGAAAGAGCGTCCCCCGCCAAAGAAATTGCCCCGTCAATGCTGAGCAGACAGGTTAAAACGGATAAAATTGCTGAGCAGTCGAGTTAGAACGGATAAAAGGAAGTACTTCTTCACCCAAAGGGTGATTAACATGTGGAATTCACTGCCACAGGAGGTGGTGGCGGCCACAAGCATAGCCACCTTCAAGAGGGGGTTAGATAAAAATATGGAGCAGAGGTCCATCAGTGGCTATTAGCCGCAGTGTGTGTGTATATATAAATTTTTTTGCCACTGTGTGACACAGAGTGTTGGACTGGATGGGCCGTTGGCCTGATCCAACATGGCTTCTCTTATGTTCTTAATGCTGAGCAGGGAGCATTGGGACATGGAGCAGGGCTCACTGGGTGTGTGTATGCGAGGAAGGCGGGGCTTTTCTTTCTTTTGTAGCAGGAACCACTTTGCATATTAGGCCACACCCCCTGATGTAGCCAATCCTGGAGCTGACAGAAGGCCCTGTACGAAGAGCCCTGTCGACTCCATCAGGGAGGGTGCAGCCTAATAGGCAAAGGAGTTCCTGCTACAAAAAAAAGCCCTGGAGGGAAGTATTTTTTGTGAGTTTCCTGCATTGTGCAGAGGGTTGGTCTAGATGACTCCGGTGGACCCTTCCAACTCTACAAGTCTGTGATCCCCCCCCCCTCCCCACCATGGCGTCCCTTCGCCCTTGGTTTGCCGTAGGTCTTGCCTTCAAAGAAGGCTTTGCCCAGAATGAGTGGAACAGCTGGCGAGCAAAGGCTGGCGAAGTGTGGAATCGTCCTCCTCCTGCACGAACAGAAAGAAAGCTCCTCGTTCCTCCCCTCCCTACAATTAACTGCTGATGAATCCGGGCCCATTTGCATATCAAAGGAAGCCAGCGGTAATCTGCTGGTGTGCGGTGGAAGGAAAGTTCTAATTATCCTCCCATATTATTAGAACGGGTGGGCAATGGAGAGGAATAGGAGGCAAGGATGGGAACGCGCCTCTCTTGGGTGGCGGGTAGGGTGGGAGCCCATGTCACTGTTATGGCAGGAAGCCACATACTCCACATCGGGAGGGTAATTTTATTTATTTATCTTATTGGATTTATATCTCGCCCTCCCCGCCAAAGCAGGTACAGGGTGGCTCGCAACAATAAAAGACATTTACAGTTCTGAACTCCAAACGGTTAAAAACATTAAACAGATTAAACAGCGAACAATTAAAAAACATTCAAAGCAACTGGGTGCTGGTGTTTCCAGTACATTAAGCCCGCTTTGTTGTTCAGTCGCACAGTGGAGTCTGACTCTTTGCGACCCCATGGACAAAGTCACGCCAGGCCTTCCAGTCTTCCACCATCCTCCGAAGTCTGCTCAAATTCGTGTTTGTTACAGCAGGAACGCTGTCCAGCCATCTCATCTTTTGCCATCCCCTTCTTCTTTTGCCTTCTGTCTTTCCCAGCATCAGGGTCTTCTCCAGGGAGTGCTCCCTTCTCATTGGGTGACCAAAGTATTCGAGCTTCAGCTTCAGCATCTGACCTTCCAGTGAACAGTCTGGGTTGATTTCCCTTAGGACTGACTGATTTAACCTTCTTGCAGTCCAAGGGACTCTCAAGATTCTTCTCCAGCACCACAGTTCAAAAGCATCTATTCTTCTGCGCTCGGCCAATCAGTTGCTCCATATCCTGTTCTGACAGTTGCTTCTTGACCCTTATACAGGTTTCTCAGGAGACATGTGAGGTGGTCTGGTACTCCCAACTCTTTAAGAACTTGCCACAGTTTGCTGTGATCCACGCAATCAAAGGCTTGCGTAGTCAATGAAACAGAAATAGAAGTTTTTCTGATACTCCCGCGCTTTCTCCATAATCCATCGAATGTTGGCAATTTGATCTCTAGTTCCTCTACCTCTCCAAAACCCCTCTTGAACTTCAGGTTGTTCCCAATCTACATACTGCTGAAGTCTAGCTTGTAGGATCTTTAAGGTATCCTCATATCTCAGTTGAAGCCGAGTTGAAACAAAGTTGTCTTACAAGCCTTGCAGAACTGGGGAAGGTCCCGCAAGGCTCTTACTTCTGGGAGTTGGTTCCACCAACAGAAGGCCGCTATAGAAGAAGAAGAATTGCAGATTTATACCCCGTTCTTCTCTCTGAATCAGAGACTCAGAGCTGCTTACAATCTCCTTTATCTTCTCCCCCCACAACAGACACCCTGTGAGGTGGGTGGGGCTAAGATAGCTCTCACAGCAGCTGCCCTTTCAAGGACAGCTCCTACGAGAGCTATGGCTGACCCAAGGCCATTCCAGCAGGTGCAAGCGGAGGAGCGGGGAGTCAAACCCGGTTCTCCCAGATAAGAGTCCATGCACTTCACGACTGTAACAGACTGGCTCTGTAACAGTCTGTAACGACTGTAACAGACTGGCTCTGCTGGAATGGCCTTGGGTCAGCCATAGCTCTGGCAGAGGTTGTCCTTGAAAGGGCAGCTGCTGTGAGAGCCCTCTCCAGCTCCACCCACCTCACAGGGTGTCTGTTGTGGGGGAGGAAGGTAAAGGAGGTTCTGAGCCGCTCTTCGGAGTGGAGGGCGGGATATAAATTCAAGATCTTCTTTCTCTCGTGGTCTTCAGTCTGCAGGATGCTGTGCTTACTTTTTAAAATTATTATTATTTGGAACATAATGCATTCGGAAGGTGTCCCAGATAGAAACTCGAGAACTCGAGATTCACAGTCCTGGCTTAAGTCCAAAACTGAAACAAATGTTTTGGCGATTCAGCAGTATATGCAACAGACGAGGGTCAAAACCAAGGCTTTTTCCCTGTAGAAAAAGCCCAGCAGGAACTCATTTGCATATTAGGCCACACCCCCTGACACCAAGCACTGTGTTCCTGCTCAAAAAAATCCCTGGTAAGTCATATAGACGTGATTTTGGTGCGAACTGTAAACTGTCCTGCAAACCACGGTTTGTGTCCTAGATGTTCTGGACAAAGCACGGTTTGTGTTTATCATAATCCGTTTTCCAAATCGTGGTTTGTATCCTAGATGTTCCAGACAAACCATGGTTTCTGCTAACCATAGTCTGTCATCTAAACCAGGGGTCCCTAACCCCCGGACCGTTGACTGGTACGAGTCCATGGCCTGTTAGCTACTGGGCCGTAAGTTGTATAATTATTTCATTATATATTACAATGTAAGAAGATGATGATGACATTGGATTTATATCCCACCCTCCACTCCAAATGTCAGAGTGGCTCACAATCTCCTTTATCTTCCTCCCCCACAACAGACACCCTGCGAGGTAGGTGGGGCTTTGAGAGCTCTCCCAGAAGCTGCCCTTTCAAGGTCAGCTCTGCGAGAGCTATGGCTAACCCAAGGCCATTCCAGCAGCTGCAAGTGGAGGAGTGAGGAATCAAACCCGGTTCTCCCAGATAAGAGTCCGCACACTTAACCATTACACCAAAGTAATAGAAATAAAGTGCACAATTGTATCATCCAAAAACCATCCGCACCCCTGGTCCGTGGAAAAATTATCTTCTACAAAACTAGTCCCTGATGCTGAAAAAGTTGGGGACCACTGATCTATACCATAGCTTGCGCAATTCACTGCCACAAGAGGTGGTGGCGACTACAAGCATAGTCGGCTTCAAGAGGGAATTGGATAAGCATATGGAGCAGAGGTCCATCAGTGGCTATTAGCCACAGCGTATCGTTGGAACTCTCCGTCTGGGGCAGTGATGCTCTGTATTCTTGGTGCTTGGGAGGGCACTGTGGGAGGCCTTCTAACCCCACTAGTGGACCTTCTGGTGGCACTTGGGTTTTTTGGCCACTGTGTGACACAGAGTGCTGGACTGGATGGGCCGTTGGCCTGATCCAACATGGCTTCTCTTACGTTCCAGACAAACCTCCAAGACCAACAAAGTTTAATTCTGCGTGTAAGCTTTTCTGTGTATGCACACTTCTTCAGATACAGTGAAGCAGATTTCCTCAAGTCTCACATATAGGTAGGGGCGGGGTTAGTCTCCAGGAAGGGCTAGTTAGAGTCAAGACGCATAAGTAACTGAGCGATAAGTACAGCTAAGAGTGGATTAAAGCAGTCGGTAAGACATGTGAATAGCAGCAAATTAGCATACAGATACGGGAGCTAATGGACAGATGTGAGATTTGAGTTGGACAGATGTGAGATTTGAGTCCAGTGGCACCTTTAAGAGCAACCAGGGCTTCTTCAGCCTTTACTCCTACGGAGGGCGCTCTAACCCCTGAATCATCTTGGTTGCCATCCATATGAACATATGAAGCTGCCTCATATTGAATCAGATCCTTGGTCCATCCAAGTCAGTATTGTCTACTCAGACTGGCAGTGGCTCTCCAGGGTCTCAAGCTGAGGTTTTTCACGCCTATTTGCCTGGACCCTATTTAGTTGGAGATGCCGGGGATTGAACCTGGGACCTTCTGCTTCCCAAGCAGATGCTCTACCACTGAGCCACCGTCCTCTGTACTTTTTCCAGCTTTGCAGTGTCCCTTTGCAGATACAGTGACCATTCCCGTGATTAAATAACAATTTTCCTGGGATTACCCCCGGGCAGGGCTTTTTTTTGTAGCAGGAACTCCTTTGCATGTCAGGCCACGCCCCCCTGATGTAGCCAGTCCTCCTGGAGCTTCCAGGGCTCTTCATCCAAGGCCTACTGTCAGCTCCAGGAGAATTGGCTACATCAGGGGTGTGTGGCCTAATATGTAAAGGAGTTCCTGCTATTAAAAAAGCCCTGGTCTATAAACAAATTGCAAACTGCAGTCTCCCATAGCCTCGATTTGCCTCAGGCCCCGAAGCCCGCTCTAGCCATTCCTCCTGTGCCGCTAACACCCCCTTCCTTTCTTGCGTTGCAGATGCCGTGAACCAGCTCCCGCCCAGCACCTTGCTGAGAGGTTTCCTGCACAGCCGCCTGTGCCAGCTGAACGCCCGGCAAGGCTCCTGGGACCCGGAGAGCGACTCCTCCCAGACCACCATCTCCCCGGAGACTTTGTGTTCCAGTCTCTGCAGCTTGGAGGACAGCCTCTTCCTCAAGGAGTTGGGCTCGCCTTCTGAACTGGCCGCCAAGCTGCTGGGCTCCGTGTCCGGCGGGGAGGAGATGCTCCTCTCCAAGTTGCCCCCACAGACAGCCGGAGAATGTGCCTTCCGGAGCCTGGCGCAGCTGGAGTGCCAGGACTCCATGTACTCCATGTCCTTCACCGAGTCCTGCCTCTCGCCGATGGAGGATGAGGGGATGCCCTGCAAGGACTTCCCAGGGGGCTGCAGAATCCACGGGGACAGCTGCCAGGTCCGGAGGAAAGTGTCCGACGTGGCCTCCTCCGGCGTGGTATCGCTCGATGACAATGAGGAGGACGAGGAAGGGCGAGAGGAGGACACCGGGGAACAGTGAACTGTCGCCCCCGCTCCGTCCGTGGCATGCTGCACCTGACATCTCGTCCCACTCCGTGGCACCCTCCCTCGACCCCGCTCCGTGGCCCGTTGGTTCTCTCGAAGGGAAGGTTCTCTCCCAGCCCCCCGCAAGGAGGTGTCGTGGACCCGCGCCGGGCAAGGGAAGACCAGTTCGAAGCTGACCGGTCGCCCGCTTGCCCGACCCTGTCTTTTGCCTTCTTCGCCTTCACTGTGCCATCTGAATTCCAACCATTGGATCCGGAGGGGCCTTTCACGTGGCTTCGTGGATTTTGCCTGCTGCATTCTCTCTCTCTCTCTCTCTTTCTCTCTCGTGGCCTGTTTTGTTTTCTTGCATGAGAATGTCTCGAGGGTGGAAAGAAAAGCCCCGAGCGAAACACTGGACCCCCCCCGGGGCAGCATAGACCGGACTTGCCACTAACCCGGGCCGGTTCGGAGCATGCCGCGCGCCCCGTGGCCCCCCCCCAAGGAGGAGAGGTGCCTCGAGGCTTTCCGGGTGGCATGGCTAAACGCTTGTGAAGCAGAACTGTTCATGTTTCTCTGAAGACGATTTTCAAAATTCTCTTCTCGCCCTGTTATCGCTCCCTCCCCCTACCCCCCCCTCCCCAACTCCTTCGGCTCGCTGCCAAGGGCTGAAGCGGAATGTGGAATGCAATGGATGCTTAACATGTTTATGCCTTTTTTTAAAACAAACAAAAAAAAAACCAAAAAAAAAAAAACACCCATACAAACTGTTGTCTGGGCCCAAGCTGGACTCTTCTTGGCTTTTACGGTGTTGAATTTTATACTGTGACTTCACCAGAAGAAATGGGCGATGCGGGAGTTAGGGGTTGCGTTGGGGTGCTTTGACTCGAAGCATGGGGCACTGCGGGGGGGGGGGGAGTGTCCCCTCCTCCATCCCTCCCCTCTCCCTGCGGAGAAGGCCGGGAGCATGCTAAGGGTCAGCGAGGGGGGTGCCCAGTCCCTCCACCCCAGATCTTTTTTCTATATTTTTGTATGTGCGTCTCTGTGTTGCTGTTGTCAGGGGCGTCGGCGCCCCGTGCTGCGGATGGGTTTCCTAAGGGTCTCTCCCCTTTGCTCCTGCCCTGGCCCATCAGGGCGGGCGATACTGTGATCCTCGGCCCAGTCGGTTCCCAGTAACCCGACCGGTGAGACACTTGGCTAGAAAGGGCTCTCGGTTCTTCTGCGCTGGAGCTGCCAGTTTGGTGTAGTGGTTAAGTGAGCGGACTCTTATCTGGGAGAACCAGGTTCGATTCCCCACTCCTCCACTTGCAGCTGCTGGAATGGCCTTGGGTCAGCCATAGCTCCGGCAGAGGTTGTCCTTGAAGGGGCAGCTGCTGTGAGAGTCCTCTCTAGCCCCACCCACCTCACAGGGTGTCTGTTGTGAGGGAGGAAGGGAAAGAAGATTGTAGGCCACTCTGAGCCTCTGTCCTTGAAAGGGCAGCTGCTGTGAGAGTCCTCTTAGCCCCACTCACCTCACAGGGTGTCTGTTGCGGGGGAGGAAGATAAAGGAGATTGTGAGCCACTCTGAGTTTCTTCAGAGTGGAGGGCAGGATATCTTCTTCTTCTTCTTCTTCTTCTTCTTCTTCTTCTTCTTCTTCTTCTTCTTCTTCTTCTTCTTCTTCTTCTTCTTCTTCTTCTTCTTCTTCAATGGGACAGGCCCCGGGGAGCTGTGCGGTGGCACTGGGGAAATGGTGCAGAGGCGGGGCATCTGCGCAACGTGTAGGGTTGCCAATCCCCAGGCGGGGCCAGGGGATCCCCTGGTTTGGAGGCCCTCCCCCCCACTTCAGGGTCATCAGAAAGCAAGGGGAGAGGAGGGAAATGTCTGCTGGGCACTCCATTATGCTCAATGGAGACTGATTCCCATAGAAAATAATGGAGAATTGATCCGCGGGTGTCTGGGGCTCTTGAGGGGGGGAGCTTTTCTTTGAGGTAGAGGCACCATATTTTCAGCATAGCATCCAGTGCCTCTCCCCAAAATACCCTCCAAGTTTCAAAAGGATTGGACCAGGGAGTCCAATTATGAGAGCCCCAAAAGAAGGCACCCCTATCCTTCATCATTTCCTATGGAAGGAAGGCATTTAAAAGGTGTGCGGTCCCTTTAAATGTGATGGCCAGAACTCCCTTTGGAGTTGAATTATGCTTGCCACACCCATGCTCCTGGCTCCACCCCCAAAGTCTCCAGATATTTCTTGAATTGGACTTGGCAACCCTAGCGACATGAGTGTCTCTGAGTTTTTCTCAGTTGTCAAGACTGCTCCCAAAGGACCCTGGGAATTTTAGAGCATTCTGGGTTAGAGGTCCTTAGCCTTTGCTCCGCCCCCCCACCCCAGCCACCAGAAACAGTTAAGTTTCCTGGAGAGAGAGGAACACCCATGAAACCAGTTGAAGTTTGTGCTGTTGCTAGGACCAGAGAAAGGGACACGCAGACGCATGCCTGCACACCTCATTGGCTTGCATTCCTTCATGCGCACACATTTACATGAACATATCCTCGTGTAGGCTTCCAGGTGGTGGCTGGAGATCTCCCTGGATTGCTAGTCTCCTGGCGATAGAGACCAGTTCCTTTAGAGCAGGGGTGGCCAAACAGTGGCTCGGGAGCCACATGTGGCTCCTTCACACATGCTGTGTGGCTCTTGATGCCTCCACCACCCTGCTGACCAGCTTGGAGAAGGCATTTCTCTCTTTAAATCACTTCGCCAAGCCAAGCCAGCCAGCAGTTAGAGAATGTATTTAAAATTAAAGTTGTTTTCTTTCTACCTCTCCCAAAGCCCTCCCTGCCTTCGCCCCTTCCTCCCTCCCTCCCTTTCTCCCTCTCTTCCTCCCTCCCTCCCTTCGCTCTCAGCCATTGTGGATCTCAAACATCTGCCATTTATTCTGTGTGGCTCTTACATTAAGCAAATTTGGCCACCCCTGGTCTAGAGAAAAGGGCTGCTTTGGAGGGTGGACTCCATGAATCTATACCCTGTTCCCTTCCCTGAATGCTGCCCTTCTTAGGCTCCACCCCCAAAATCTCCAGCATGGGCAACTCTGGTGTGCATGTGCGCGTGTATGAGTATGCGCGCACACACACACACAAGGGTTACCAAACTCCAGGTGGGAGCTGGGGATCTCCCAGAATTATAACCGATCTCCGGATTACGGTGATCAGTTCCCCTGGAGAAAACAGTAGCTCCAGATGATAAACTCTATGGCATACCATAGAGTCTAGGAAAACTGAAGCCCGTCCCCAAATCTCCAGGAATTGCCGAGCGCTGATTTTTTCCACCCTGCAACTCCATCACGTGACATCATTTCCTTTTGGCAGGACCGTTCCAGGCAGGAAACTTGTCTTGCCCTCAGTCCCTCTGTCTGGCAAATGAGTCCCCCCCCCCACACACACCCCCATGCATAGCAAGAGAACACACACTCTGTGCCAGAGATGGGCACTGCAGCCTTCCACCCCAGACCCCTGCGTGTCGCATGTTTGCACCAAAAGCTACAAAGATGTCACCCGTGCATGGGTGCTGAAGCAGGCTCGTGCGCATGAAGGCAGGCCTGTACTGCAGGCAGATTTATATCCAATATAAATGGAGAGCCAGTTTGGTGTAGTGGTGAAGTGTGCGGACTCTTATCTGGGAGAACCGGGTTTGATTCCCCTCTCCTCCACTTGCACCTGCTAGCATGGCCTTGGGTCAGCCATAGCTCTCGCAGAGTTGTCCTTGAAAGGGCAGCTGCTGTGAGAGCCCTCTCCAGCCCCACTCACCTCACAGGGTGTTTGTTGTGGGGGAGGAAGGTAAAGGAGATTGTGAGCCACTCTGAGACTCTTCGGAGTGGAGGGCGGGATATAAATCCAATATCTTTATCTACCTCACAGGGTGTCTGTTGTGGGGGAGGGAGGTAAAGGAGATTGTGAGCCGCTCTGAGACTCTTTGGAGTGGAGGGCGGGATATAAATCCAATATCTTCTTCTTCTACTCCTCTGGCAGCAAATTCCACAAGAACATCAGAAGAGCCCTGCTGGATCAGACCAGTGGTCCCTCCTGTGTCACCCAGTGGCCAACCAGTTCCTCTGGAGGGCTGTAACAACAGAGCAGAGAGGCCGAGGCCTTCTCCTGGTGTTGCCTCCTGGCACTGGGATTCAGATAATTAGTGCCTTTGAATATGGAGGTCCTCCTCAGTCACCATGGCTAGCAGCCACTGATAGACTTATCCTCTGGAGAGCCAGTTTGGTGTAGTGGCTAAGTGTGTGGACTCTTATCTGGGAGAACTGGGTTTAATTCCCCACTCCTCCACTTGCACCTGCTGGAATGGCCTTGGGTCAGCCATAGCTCTGGCAGAGGTTGTCCTTGAAAGGGCAGCTGCTGTGAGAGCCCTCTCAGCCCCACCCACCTCACAGGGTGTCTGTTGTGGGGGAGGAAGGTAAAGGAGATTGTGAGCTGCTCTGAGATTCGGCGTGGAGGGCAGAATATGATATTGGATTTGATGATATTGGATTTATATCCCGCCCTATATTCTGAATCTCAGAGTCTCAGAGCAGTCATAATCTCCTTTTACCTTCCCCCCCAACACCCACAACAGACACCCTGTGAGGTAGGTGGGGCTGAGGGAGCTCTTACAGCAGCTGCCCTTTCAAGGACAACTCCTGCGAGAGCTATGGCTGACCCAAGGCCATTCCAGCAGCTGCAAGTGGAGGAGTGGGGAATCAAACCCGGTTCTCTCAGCTAAGAGTCCGCGCACTTCACCGCTACACCAAACTGACCCAAGGCCATGCTAGCAGGTGCAAGTGGAGGAGTGGGGAATCAAACCCGGTTCTCCCAGCTAAGAGTCCGCACACTTTACCACTACACCAAACTGGCTCTCCATTTATATTGGATATAAATCTAATTTCTTCTTCTCCATGATGGAATCCATCCATCCATCCATCCATCCATCCATCCAGGGTGTCAGCTTTCGTATGCACTCACACTTCTTCAGACGCACTTCTTTTAATACCCAGAATAAAACTTGGTTGCTCCTAACGGTGCCCCAAGACTCACTTTCTCCTGCTGCTTCCGACCAACATGGCAACCCGCCTGGATAAGGACCGGGGGTGGAATTCTAGCAGGAGCTCCTTTGCATATCAGGCCACACCTCCCATGACGTAGCCAATCCTCCAAGAGCTTACAAGGCTCTTTTTTGTACGCTCTTGGTGGATTGGCTACATCAGGGGTGTGTGGCCTAATATGCAAAGGAGCTCCTGCTAGAACTCCACCCCTGATAAGGACAAATAATCTCTGAACAGCAAAGGTACAACGGTGACCCAACTTGGAGGCTGTACAGGGAAATGGGGAGTTTAAATCCTTCTACCCAGCTGGGTTCATTTCACTGGTCAAAGACATGCCCCACATCTCCAGTGCTGTTCTTAGCTCTTTAAAGGAAAAGGAGGCAGGTGGTATCTTGGAAATCGAAGTTTCTAGCCCTCATGGGTTCAAGGAAAACCAATGTGGTTGTGGTTACGTTTGTGGAAACACGGGGCTTCCAGGAAGGAACATGGTCATCCAGGATTTCTGTGCTGTCCACCTGCCTTGTATCCCTGGCTCCTAGGGTTGCCAACCAACAGGTGGTGGCTGGAGATCTCCAGGTGCCAGAGATCAGTTCTCCTGGGGGAAACGGAGGTGGACTCTGCAGCAGGATACCCCACTGAAGTCTCTCCCCTCCCCAAAGTTCTCTCTTCCACAGACACCCCCCCCCAAAAAAAAAAATCTCCAGGAATTTCCCAAGCCAGAGCTAGCAAGCTTATGGGTGGCCCTGCTATCAAAGGGACCATGCAGATAATCTTATGGGGAAAGTATTAGATCAAGAACAGGGCATGTGGTGGACTTTGGACGAGCGAGTTGTTCAGAGGAGTAAAAAATATTTGGCGTTAAAGGCTGGTGGGGGTAGGTTCCCTGTTCTGTGGAACAGATAGGGCACGTTTTCCGAACCATCACACACTCCTTTACTGACTGGAGAGCTGGTTTGGTGCAGTGGTTAAATGCACGGACCCTTATCTGGGAGAACCGGGTTTGATTCCCCACTCCTCCGCTTGCAGCTGCTGGAATGGCCTTGGGTCAGCCGTAGCTCTCTCAGGAGTTGTCCTTGAAAGGGCAGCTTCTGAGAGAGCTCTCTCCAGCCCCGCCCACCTCACAGGGTGTCTGTTGTCAGGGGAGGAAGGGAAAGGAAAGTGTGAGCCACTCAGATTCAGAGAATAGGGCGGGATATAAATCCAATATCGTCTTCTTCTTCTTCTTCCTTGGGAGAGCAGGTTTGCACCCGGAGGGGATCTGATCCTTTCAGGTTTACGTAGCTGCCCGGAGACCTTTGTGGGCAGTCGAACAGAATGCCAGCGAGGGAGGCAAGCAGGGGGGTTTTTTTGAGCAGGAACGCAGTTCCGGCTGGCTTGGCTTCAGAGGGTGTGACCTAATGTGCAAATGAGTCCCGCTGGGCTTTTTCCTACAAAAAAGCTCTCTGTGAAACAACGGTGATGCCAGGGGGTGTGTGGCCTAACATGCAAATGAGTTCCTGTTGGGGGTTTTCGACCCCAAAAGCCCTGGGTGCAAGGAAGGAGATCGCTATGGGCCAGAGAGGAAGAGGAACATGGTGGGGGAACCGTCTCCGGGCTCCATTCCAGGTTGTCTCTCATGATTAGAGGCCCGTGAGAGATTCCCCAAGGTTGCCAACCTCCAGGTAGGGCCTGGAGACGTCCTCAAATGACAACTGCAGAGATCAGCTCCCCCCCGGGAGAAAACGAATGCTTCGGAGCGGGGATTCGACGGTGTTATACCCTGCCGTCCCCAGGCTCTGCCCCCCCCCCCAAATCACCAGGATTTCCTATCCTGGAGTTGGCAACCCTATTAATCTCCTCTCCCCCATCCCACCTTGCAATTTTGGGCACAATCCTGTGGACAACCCCCCCCCCATTCTAGGGGCAGCCCCCACCTTGACACTTGCCCTCAACGCCTGCGCAGAGTTGTGTTCCAACGCCTATGCATTCTTCCCCACCCCACCCCACCCCACCCCACCCCATGCCCTCTAGCCTTTGCACTCCCCAATGTACAATATTGTACCTGTCTGTCCCCCTTCCTGCCCCCCTCCCGGTGTATGCCCTCTGGCTGGTACGAGTGTCTATTTTGTTCTGTTTGTATCTGTAATTCATTAAAAGGGTGGTTTTGCCCAACTGGTCTCTCGCTGTCTCTGTCTCTGTGGAATACCCCCCTCCTCCTCCTCCCTGCTTTGCTCACACCGCCCGTCTTCCTTCTGGTGATTGTGACATCATCCCCTACCTCTTGGGTTGCCAACCTCCAGGTGGAGCCTGGGGAACTCCTGGAATTACAACTTCCCTCCGGACAGGGCTGCCAGCCCAGGTGGTCTTTGTAATGTCATCGGTAAGGGAGACAGTGAAACAAGCGTGATATTCTAGCCAAAGCTAAATGCTGTATGTAAAGTTCTTAGCAAGCAATTATTGTCTTTTTATATAGAGCAGGGGTGGCCAAACTGTGGCTTTTTCACAAATATTATGTGGCTCTTGAAGTCCCTGCTGCCCCATTGGCCAGCTTGGAGAAGGCATTTCTCTCTTAAAATTACTTCTCCAAGCCAAGCCAGCCAGCAGCTTAGAGAAAGCATTTAAAGTTCCTTCCTCCCTCCCTCCCTTTCTTCCTTCCTCCCTCCCTCCCTCACCTCCCTCCCTCCCTTCCTTCCTCACCTCCCTCCCTCACCTCCCCTCCCTCCCTCCCTCCCTCCCTCCTTCCTTCCTCCCTCCCTCCCTCACCTCCCTCACCTCCCTCCCTCCCTCCCTTCCTCCCTTCCTTCCTCCCTCCCTCCCTCACCTCCCTCCCTCCCTCACCTCCCTCCCTTCCTTCCTCCCTCCCTCCCTCCCTCCCTCCCTCCCTCACCTCCCTCCCTCCCTCCCATCCTTCCTTCCTTCTCCTTCCTTCCTTCCTTCCTTCCTTCCTTCCTTCCTTCCTTCCTCCTTCCTTCTTCCTTCCTTCCTTCCTTCCTTCCTTCCTTCCTTCCTTCCGCTCTCCCGCCCTCCCTCGCTTCCAACATCTGATGTTCATGTCTTGGGGCTCTCAGACATCTGCCATTCATTCTGTGTGGCTCTTACCTCAGGCAAGCTTGGCCACCCCGGCCCAGGCAGTGGCTGATGTGAAAGAGCTCTCTCTTCCTGAGACCCTGCAGAGCCAGCAGCAGCCTGATAGACCAGTGGTCTGATTGAGGATGCAGCAGCTTTTATGTGTTCATACAGTGTTCATATATCAAAGGCAAACAGGCATTCCCTGGTTTAACAGCACTGACAAACCTTTAGACCAGGGGTGTCGAACTCATTTGTTATGAGGGCCGGATCTAACACAAATGAGACCTTGTTGGGCGGGGCCATGTCAGGTTAGGCCACGCCATGTTGGGCTGGGCCATGCCGGGTCGGGCCTGTGTGTACCTATTTAAGATTAGGTAGCAGAGGTATAAACTTTATGAAGGATACAGACAAACATAATTAATTTTTAAAAAAAAAAAAAAACTTAAAACATGCTTAAAACGTTCGCACTTGTTGGTCTTAAAGGTGCTTTCTTTGTATTTTTCCAGGGAACTGGGCAAAGGAAGCTCTGGCTCTTTCCTTCCTTCCCCAGGGGATGGGGAGGGAGGAACCTCAGGCAATAGAAGGGAGAGAGGCTTGACTCAGTAGCTCTGCTGTGCGCTTGAGAGAGCCTGAAAAAACCTTGCAAAGCAAGCTGTTATGCAATAGGAAGCAAGAGACAGGGAGAAGGAAGCAGATGACAGCCAGTTGCTCAGGGACCTGATAGGAGCTTTCCGGAAGCCTGATTTGGCCCCTGGCCTCGCTCACCTGGGGCTCTCTTTGGCCGCCCCCCTGCAGTCAAAAGGCCAGCGAGCACCCGCCACCCAAAATCACATTCGAAGTGGAGAAAGGGTGGTGCAGGCTTCTCCAGGGGTGAATGATGGCTGCAGGGGGGCGGGTGTGGCAAAGCCCCTGGTGGCTGGCTGGCTGCCCTCTCTCCTAATCCAGGGATTGTTATGCAGCTGCACCTCCTATTCAATGGACAAGGAAGATGAAGAAGAAGAAGATATTGGATTTATATCCCGCCCTCCACTCCGAAGAGTCTCAGAGCGGCTCACAATCTCCTTTACCTTCCTCCCCCACAACAAACACCCTGTGAGGTGGGTGGGGCTGGAGAGGGCTCTCACAGCAGCTGCCCTTTCAAGGACAACCTCTGTGATAACTATGGCTGACCCAAAGCCATGCTAGCAGCTGCAAGTGGAGGAGTGGGGAATCAAACCCGGTTCTCCCAGATAAGAGTCTGCACACTTAACCACTACACCAAACTGGTAGGTGGGGAGGATGACGGGGAACCCTCAGAAAGGTTCAGGAGCTGTGCTCCTGTGAGCTCCTGCTGAATCCGAGGCCTGGATATATCATAAGTAGGCTGGAAAGTGAGTGGGCCGCCTACATGAAGTGTTCTGTCATGTACATGTCTGTATGAGTTTGGAAAGGTGTGAAGAACTATGAGGGTTTTCCCATTAGTTTTGCTGCCAGTTCAACCCAGCATGCACACAAAGATGTTCCTGTGGCTGCAGGAGTTGTTTTGTAGAAAAATAGGTGGTGGAGCTCATTAGCATACAGTATGTCACCCACCCCCAGCCAAAAGCAACCCGATGCAAGAAAGGAGAGCCCTGGGCGACTGAGGCCTGGTTGGGCTGGCTGGATCTCTAGCCAGATCAAGCAGGTCTCGCTCGCCTGAGGCTCTCGTTGGCCACCACCCCACATACGCAGTCAAAAGGCCAGCAAGCCACCCTCTGCCCAAAATCACACAAGAAGTGGAGAAAGAGTGGCGTGGTCTTCTCTAGAGGTGAATGAGGGCTGCTGGGGGCGTGGCAAAGCTCCTGGCGGCTGGCTGGCTGCCCGCTCTCCTAATCCAGGGATTGTTATGCAGCTGCACCTACTAGTCAATGGACAAGGTAAATGGGGAGGGGGGGCATCAGAAAGGTCCAGGAGCTGTGCTCCTGTGAGCGCCTGCTGAATTCAAGACCTGTGTGGCTGCATCATCGCTATTGTTTTGAAGAGAGAAGACTGTGCGTGCACGGATGGCATAGACACATCGAATCATAGAATCCTAGCGTTGGAAGGGACCTCGAGGGTCATCTAGTCCAACCCCCTGCACAACGCAGGAAACTCACAAACAGCTCCCCCTAAACTCACAGGATCTTCATTGCTGTCAGATGGCCCTCTAGCCTCTGTTTCAAAACCTCCAAGGAAGAAGAAGAAGAATTGCAGATTTATACCCCGCCCTTCTCTCTGAATCAGAGACTCAGAGCGGCTTACAATCTCCTTTATCTTCTCCCCCCACAACAGACACCCTGTGAGGTGGGTGGGGCTGAGAGGGCTCACACAGCAGCTGCCCTTTCAAGGACAACCTCTGCCAGAGCTATGGCTAACCCAAGGCCATTCCAGCAGGTGCAAGTGGAGGAGTGGGGAATCAAACCCGGTTCTCCCAGATAAGAGTCCACACACTTAACCACTACACCAAACTTGCGTAGCCCACCACCTCCCGAGGGAGTCTGTTCCACTAAGGAACCGCTCTAACGGTCAGGAAGTTCTTCCTAATGTTGAGATGGAGACTCTTGATTTAATTTCAACCCTTGGTTCTGATCCTACCTTCTGGGACCACAGAAAAGAATTCCACCCCCATCCTCTAGATGGCAGCCCTTCAAGGACATGAAGATGGTGATCATATCACCTCTCAGCCGCCTCCTCTCCAGGCTAAACCACACATCAGTGGGGCATTGGGTTTTGGGGTAGGGGGGTGGGGAGGGATAGTATGCCATGCTTGTGCTGCTCAAGTGGAGGGAAAGCAGAGATGGGGAAAGGAATGGCGATCTGAGGTGCCTCCGCTCGGCCTATAGAAGGTCCCCGGTTCAAGTCACTACATCTCCAGCTGGACGGCTCAGAGAGTAGGTGATGTGGAAGACCCTGGAGAGCAGCTGCCAGTCTGAGTAGACAAGACTGGCCTTTGACGGATCAAGGGCTTGAAACGGTACGATGCAGCTTCGCACGCCTTATTGCTCCAGGATCCACACACCACAATACTCCTGAGCAGGGCTTTTTTGATAGGGAAAAGCCCAGCAGGAACTCATTTGCATATTAAGCCACACCCCCTGGCGTCACCATCGTCCCGCGTGGGGCTTTTTGTCGAAAAAGCCTAGCAGGGATTCATTTACATATCAGGCCACACCCCCTGACACCAAGCCAGCCAGAACGGCGTTCCTGCTCAAAAAAAGCCCTGCTCCCCAAGGTTGTTCATTCACACTCACAAAGCCAGTGTGATAGAGTTATTAGAAATCTGGCCCCTTTCGCCTCCGACTTCTCCTGTAGTGGTTAATGCCTCCTCCTTTTCTTCCAGAGGTCCCTCCGTACCCCAATACCCACCCACCCACCCACCCCCGTTTTCACCTCCAAAATCTCCTGGAATTTCCCAATCTGGAATTTAGGATGGACAAGAGGAAATATACTTTACAGAGAGTTACTAAAATAGGGAATTCACTGCCAGAGGCCACAGGAATAAACAGCTTTCAAAGGGGATGAGATTCATGGAGGAGACGTCTATCAGTGGCTCCTAGGCATGGTGACTGAGGGGAACCTCCACATTCAGTGGCACTCATCAACTGAACCCCAGAGCCCGGAGGCAAGATCAGGGGAAGGCCTCGACCTCTCTGCCCTGTTGGCCCTCCAGAGGAACTGGTTGGCCACTGTGTGAGTAAGACAGGAGGTTGAACTAGAGAGACCGCAGGTCTGAACCAGCAGGACTCTTCTGCTGTTTTCATGAAGGCTTTGGTCTATATGCCCTGTTGCTGGACCTCCAGAGGAACTCGTTGGCCACTGTATGAGACCAGGATGCTGGTCTAGACAGAGCACTGGTCTGATCCAGCAGGGATCTTTTGATGTTCTTATGAAGGTCTCAGTCTCTATGCCCTGTTATTGGCCCTCCAGAGGAACCGGTTGGCCACTGTATGAAACAGGATGCTGGACTGGATGGACCACTGGTTTGATCCAGCAGGGCTCTTTTGATGTTCTTATGAAAGTCTCGGCCTCACTGCCCTGTTGTTGGTTGTCCAGAGGAACTGGCTGGCCACTGTGTGAGACAGGATGCTGAGCTAAATGGACCAATGGTCTGATCCAGCAGGGCTCCTCTGATGTTCTTATGAAAATCTCGGCCTCACTGCCCTGTTGTTGGCTGTCCAGAGGAACTGGCTGGCCACTGTGTGAGACAGGATGCTGAGCTAGATGGGCCACTGGTTTGATCTAGCAGGACTCTTCTGATGTTCTTAGGCCTCAGTCTCTGTGCCTTGTTGTTGGCCCTCCAGAGGAACTGAGTGGCCACTGTGGGGGACAGGATGCTGGACTGGATGGACCACTGGTCTGATCCAGCAGGGCTCTTCTGATGTTCTTATGAGTTGGCACAGCCCTCCCTTCCAAGCCTTGGTAGCTGCGAAACGTTATCGGCAAGCAGTGCAGTGCAGTTCCCAGGTGACCAAAGAGCACAGTTGCGGGGGGTGGGGTGGGCTGGTGCAGCCTGCCCTTCTCCTACCCCCCCCAGCCGCTGCTATCAGGGAATGCACGCTCTTATCTGGCATTCCAGACACCAGGAGGGCACAGCGACAGGGCTAATTATGGGCATCTCTTGAGGCCTTGCCTCGTCCTCCCCCCTCGACTCATCACAGAGGCATCTGGGCAGGCTCTCCCCCTGACCTGTTGCCGTCCAGATCAGTCACCATCCCTGAAGACCATGTCTTCTGTTAGCTCTTCGTCCAGCTTTCGCTCCGAGCACATCAGCACCTACAGTCCAGCTGAGACCCGTTTTGAACCCCTACTGGATCCTCCCCATGGAATCTTCGGCTCAGGGCGACCCCGGGAGTCCTATGGCTACTCAGGTAAGATTCCAAGGCAGTAAGGCCTGATTAGTGTAGCGGTTAAGTGCGCGGACTCTTATCTGGGAGAGCCGGGTTTGATTCCCCCCTCCTCCACTCGCAGCTGCTGGAATGGCCTTGGGTCAGCCATAGCTCTTGCAGGAGTTGTCCTTGAAAGGGCAGCTGCTGTGAGAGCCCTCTCCAGCCCCACCCACCTCACAGGGTGTCTGTTGTGGAGGGAGAAAATGTAGGAGATTGTAAGCCGCTCTGAGTCTCTGATTCAGAGTGAAAGGCGGGGTATAGATCTGCTGTCTTCTTCTAGTGGACCTCCTGATGGCACCTGGTCTTTTTAGCCACCGTTGGACTGGATGGGCCACTGGCCTGATCCAACATGGCTTCTCTTATGGTCTTACGTCATCTGAAGATCAAGTGTAATAATAACAATAATAATATTTTATTTATATCCCTCCCTCCCTGCTGCAGCAGGCTCAGGGTGGCCCACAGCATATATTAAATACATAATTACAATATAAAGCATTATCAATACACTATAATTCACTAATTACCTTAAAACCAATGTAATTAAAACCATCAAAGTTAAAAACTAACATTTATAGGTGCTATGTTCTAGATGTTCTCCTCTTGTAATTTATGATGGCCTTATGCAGTAGACTAAAATCCACCTTAAGAGAAGGCCAGTTGGAAAAGGGTAGTCTTGCAGGCCCTACGGAATTGAGCAAGATTCAGCAGGGATCTTAGTGGAATAGTGGAAGATTGCACAGTGGAATAGTGAAAGATGTCCAGGTACCACCTGGAGGTTGGCAACTTTATTGCCATGGCTGGGGCAGAAAACATGACAGCAGGCCTGATGATGGGAGGAGGCGGGCTAGAGGATGGAGATGCATTCTCTGAAGGCCCAGCACGATGTTGAGTGATCCATCGGCCTCTTCCAGTTCTGCAGCAGACACACTCAGGTGAGCAGCTGCGTTGGTCCAAAGCAGCAGAACAAAGTTGGAAGTCCAGTGGCACCTTTAAGACCCACATAGCTTCATTCGCAGGGCTTCCTTTGTAGCAGGAACTCCTTTGCACATTAGGCCAAGCACCCTTGAGGAAGCCAATCCTTCAAGAGCTTACAGGGCTTTTAGTGCAAGGCCTCCTGTAAGCTCCAGGAGGTTGGCTACAGCAGTGGGGTGTGGCCTAATATGCAAAGGAGTCCCTGCCACAAAAAAAAGCCCTGATTCTGGGTGTAAGTTTCTGCGAACATATCTGAGGAAGTGTGCAAGGGGAACGCTTGGGGCTCTTTAGCTTCGAGAAAGGTTGCCTGCGGGGTGACATGATAGAGGTTTACAAGATTATGCATGGGATGGAGAAGGTAGAGAAAGAAATGCTTTTCTCCCTTTCTCACAATACAAGAACTCGTGGGCATTTGATGAAATTGCTGAGAAGTCGGGTTAGAACGGATAAAAGGAAGTACTTCTTCACCCAAAGGGTGATTAACATGTGGAATTCACTGCCACAGGAGGTGGTGGCGGCTACAAGCATAGACAGCTTCAAGAGGGGATTGGATAAAAATATGGAGCAGAGGCCACTGTGTGACACAGAGTGTTGGACTGGATGGGCCATTGGCGTGATCCAACATGGCTTCTCTTATGTTCTTATGTGATACAGAGTGTTGGACTGGATGGGCCACTGGCCTGATCCAACATGGCTTCTCTTATGTTCTTCTGTGACACAGAGTATTGGACTGGATGGGCCATTGGCCTGATCCAACATGGCTTCTCTTATGTTCTTAAGGGATCTGAAGGGGGTGGAAGGGTTCTGAAGAAGGGTGCATGCCCATAAAAGCTTCTACCTGGAATAAAACTTTGTTGGTCTTCAGGGTGCCGCCGGACTTGAACTTGGTTCTGCAGCAGACACAGATGGGGTTTCCAATCCCCAGGTGGGGCCTGGAGGAAAATGGCAGCTTTGGAGGGTGGCTTCTGTGGCTATGGCTGCCAACCTCCAGGTGGCACCTGGAGCTCTCCCGCTATTGCCATTGATCTCCAGACAATCTTCAGTTGAACGTATGAAGCTGCCTTATACTGAGTCAGACCTTTGGTCCATCAAAGTCAGTATTGCCTACTCAGACTGGCAGCGGCTCTCCAGGTTCTCAAGCGGAGGTTTCTCAATCCTACTTGCCGGGACCCTTTTTCATTGGAGATGCCAGGGATTGAACCTGGGACCTTCTGCTTACCAAGAAGATGCTCTACCACTGAGCCACCGTCCCTCCCCAGTTCTCCTGGAGAACAGGGCTGCTTTGGACTCTGTGGTATTATACCCTGCTGAGGCCCCTCCCCTCCCTAAACCCCGCCCTCCCCAGGCTCCACCCCCAAATCTCCAGTTATCTTCTGCTCAAGAGGTCAACTGGTTTGTTGGGGGGGTGGAATGAGAGGGAACATCGTTGGCAACCCCCCCGTTTCCCAGTGTCCTCTTTCCCTGTCCGCCTCTCCCCTGTGCAGGCTCCTCTTCCTCCGTCCACCCTTCAGCTCTGGGGAGCAGCAACGTGGTGGCCAGCGGGGACAAATACCAGGTCCTGGCCGATGTCAGCCAGTTCGAGCCCCACGAGATCGTGGTGACCACCTACAACTACTGCATCGTCATCCAGGCGGAGAAGGTGAGAGGGCCCAGGCAGACGTGGGTGGGTTTTTTATTCAGAGAAAAAGAAGAATTGCAGATTTATACCCCGCCCTTCTCCCTGAATCAGAGCCTCAGAGCGGCTCACAATCTCCTATATCTTCCCCCCCGCAACAGACACCCTGCGAGGTAGGAGGGGCTGAGAGATCTCTCACAGCTGCTCCTTTTCAAGGACAACTCCTGCCAGAGCTATGGCTGACCCAAGGCCATTCCAGCAGCTGCAAGTGGAGGAGTGGGGAATCAAACCCGGTTCTCCCAGATAAGAGTCCGTGCACTTAACCACTACACCAAACTGGCTCTCTGCCCTCCCCGCCCCCCGCCTTCAGCCATCTGGCAATGGAGCTACCATTTTAGCACTGTGTTTCCCCGGTTCTCATTCACTGCCTCGTGATAAAGGCTGAAACGCCCTCACATGGATCTCCTCAGCTCTTGGAAGCTGAGCAGGGTCAACCCTGGTGAGTATGTGAATGGGAGGCCACGGAAATCCAGGGTTGCCATGGAGAGGGCCTGGATAGTCCAATCCCATCAGCTCTTGGAGCTAAGCAGGGTCAGGCAGGGGTCATTTCATAGAAAAAGAGGTGCTGGAGCTCCTTAGCACAACTCACATGCATATACCACACATCCCTGACATCACCGGAAGGTGGGCTAAATCATAGTCAGTTGAGCGGTGAGAGCCAGTTTGGAGTAGTGGTTAAGTGTGCGGACTCTTATCTGGGAGAACCGGGTTTGATTCCCCACTCCTCCACTTGCATCTGTTGGAATGGCCTTGGGTCAGCCATAGCTCTGGCAGAGGTTGTCCTTGAAAGGGCAGCTGCTGGGGGAGCCCTCCCAACCCCACCCACCTCACAGGATGTCACAGGAGGAGGACAAAGGAGATTGTGAGCCGCTCTGAGACTCTGCGGTCTATATCAGCTCAGCATCTACCTTAAAATGTTTCTTGAATTAGAATGGTCATAATCAAACCTTACTCTACTCATACTTTAAAAAGTTACGTTCTCCTATGTGGCCACAGCGGTACGATGAAGATTTCCATCTATCTGCTTTATATGTTTTGGTTATTTCCCCATTTTTTGTGTGTGGGGGGGGAGAATATTAGAAAGTTTGCCGAATCTTAGAGTTCAGCAAAACTCTCATAGGAGGTTTGAACAGTAGAGCCCAGAAGCAAGTATTTGTTGGGGGTGGGGGAGTAAGAAAGAAAGAGCACAAGTGCAAGTGGAGGAGTGGGGAATCAAACCCGGTTCTCCCAGATAAGAGTCTGGACACTTTAACCACTACACCAGACTCGCTCTTTTGGCTGGAATTCCCGCCTCACCTCCCCAGCATCACAACTGTGCAAGAACTTCACATTAGAACTTTCAGTCCGGTTGATTTAAGGATGGTGAAAAGAATACATGCGTTTGCTTGCCCTGCAGGTGGCGGAAGATGGCACCGTCTTGAACACCTTCACGCACAAGTGCCAGCTCCCAGCAGACATGGATCCCCTGTCCATCAGCTGCGCTCTGAACAACTCAGGCATGTTGGTCATCACCGCCAAGCGGCGACTCCTGACGCCACCCCCTCTCTACCGCAGCGAAGTCAAGCTCTAAGCTGCCTCCCCTTCTCCCACACAGCAAAGCCCCTTTATCCTCACGCCCCCTAACTTGGAGTAGAGACAGATGACCCAGCAGCTGTTTCTCACGCTGTTGGGTGGAGCTCATTAACAGCACAGTTTGTCATGCTCAACTGAGGCGCACTGGAACTTAGAACTTAAGAAGAGCCCTGCTGGATCAGACCAATGGTCCATCTAGTCCAGCATCCTGTCTCACACAGGGGCCAACCAGTTCCTCTGGAGGGCCAACCACAGGGCATAGAGGCTGAGGCCTTCATAAGAACACCAGAAGAGCCCTGCTGGATCAGACCAGTGGTCCATCTAGCCCAGCAACCAGTCTCACACAGTGGCCAACCAGTTCCTCTGGAGGGCGAACAACAGGGCATAGAGGCTGAGGCCTTCATAAGAACACCAGAAGAGCCCTGCTGGATCAGACCAGAAGTCCATCTAGCCCAGCATCCAGTCTCACACAGTGGCCAACCAGTTCCTCTGGAGGGCCAACAACAGGGCATAGAGGCTGAGGCCTTCATAAGAACACCAGAAGAGCCCTGCTGGATCAGACCAGTGGTCCATCTAGCCCAGCAACCAGTCTCACACAGTGGCCAACCAGTTCCTCTGGAGGGCCAACAACAGGGCATAGAGGCTGAGGCCTTCATAAGAACACCAGAAGAGCCCTGCTGGATCAGACCAGTGGTCCCTCTAGTCCGCCCTTCTGTCTCACACAGTGGCCAACCAGTTCCTCTGGAGGGCCAACAACAGGGCATAGAGGCTGAGGCCTTCATAAGAACACCAGAAGAGCCCTGCTGGATCAGACCAGTGGTCCATCTAGTCCAGCATCTGTCTCACACAGTGGCCAACCTTTCTATACTGAAAAGTCCCAGATTCTCTAGCCATTCTTCATAGGGAAGGTGCTCTAATCATCTTGGTTAGCCCGCCTCTGTACTTTTTCCAGCTCTGCAACGTCCTTTAGGATACAAGGGACCACAACGGTACGCAGCATTTCAAATGAGTCTGCAACAGAGATGTATAATACAGGAGCATTATAATATTGACCGTTTTACTTACAATAATGGTGTTGCTGAGATAGAAACGGTTGTATTAAATGGACTTGGGTCCGGTTCCAGGTGGCTTGTCAGTTCATGTGAGGCGTATCTTTCAGCTTCTGGGCCTGTGACCTGGTAGGCAACATCCTGGCTCAGTTGGTGATGCTCATCCCTCCCATGGTGGTGGTGGCCGGCAGTGAGCTGAGCCCCCTGAGTGGATCGGCACCATCTTCTTCACACTGTCCTGAGCGGCTTCTTGGGTAGCCTATTGATTTAGCTAAATAATTTGACTGCAGCTTTTCTCTTCAATGGGAACCCGAAGCAGTTTACATCATTCTCTCCTCCTCCTAAGTTTTCCCTTTATTAGATTTTTTAAAAAGTGCTTTTCCCAGGGCTTGCAAACAGACAAGCAGCAAAGTGTAGTGGCAGTGTTTCGTTCTCATGGCCGCTTCTTTCATGCCCAGGGAAATTCTGATCACCATTTTGTGGTCAGGCAGCAAATTTTTCTCCAGGCTTCTTCGGCCAGGGATCCTGGAGGGATTATTTTGCCATCTTTTGGACATCTGTTCCATGTCACTGGGGGGGTGTGTGGCGGGGGGGGGGGGGCGGTCAGGATTTTACGAATTTCCTGCATTGTGCAGGGGGTTGGACTAGATGACCCTGGAGGTCCCTTCCAACTCTATGATTCTAGCATTTAGTGTCAGACCTGGGCCAGAATCAGTACTCTGCTGTGGTGTTTGTTGGGGGACTAGAAGAAGAAGATATTGGATTTCTATCCTGCCTTCCACTCTGAATCTCAGAGTGGCTCACAATCTCCTTATCTTCCTCCCCCACAACAGACACCCTGTGAGATGGGTGAGGCTGAGAGAGCTCCCTTTCAAGGACAACTCCTGAGAGAGCTATGGCTGACCCAAGGCCATTCCAGCAGCTGCAAGTGGGAGTGGGGAATCAAACCCAGATCTCCCAGATAAGAGTCTGCACACGTAACCACTACAACCAACTGGCTCTCAATTAGCTCAACAAGGTTACCTGACAAGCAGACAGTTCAAACCGGGGCCCTAGTCTGACACTCATAACCCAGGGGTTCCCAATCTTTTTGAGCCCATGGGCTGCGTGGGAATTCTGACACAGGCGCAACCGCAAAATGGCTGCCGCAGGAGGTGCCGCCAAGCACAAAATGGATCTTGGGGGAGGCAGAGGCACACACATAGAAAGAAATGTAGTCATTTTTAACAAACACACTGATAAAGAGGAGGGCGAGAGGATAAAAACAACGCTGCATTGGCGGCGGCTGCCCAAACGGTAGCATTTTAATCTGCACAGCCCATTGGATCTCCAGCTGCCAAACAGAAGCCCTGCTGGGCAAAGCCTCACCTGCTCCCCCTTTTTTCTAAAAAACACTTAGCGGGTGCCAGGAAATGTGCCAATGGGCACCATGGTGCCCGTTGGGGACCCCTACGCTATACCCCATGGCCTGTCTGCGTGCTTGCCATTCTTGCAAGCGTATTGGGCCCCAGGAAAGGCTCTTCTTAACGATCTCAGCGACTTTGACAGCTGAGGAGGTGGGCTTTGGCTAAATGCCTTGGCCGATCCCGCCTGCAGAGATGCCAGCTGCTCCTTCTATCTCTGGCCAATACTAGCCTACGGCAGCGTCACCGTTTCCCACTCTCTTCCCCCTTTCTATCCACAGGAGTCCAGCTTTCTTTCCGGCAGCAAAGAGAACAATGGAAATGAAAACTAGAGCCCCAAAACTGGGGGGAGAAGAAAGGGGTGAAAAACTCTGGGTTTGGGGATGCGATCTTGACTTCCTGCAGTCCTGCTTCAACAAACCAACCAACCCAAAGCTAGGCATGTCCCTGTACCACAGTAGTAAGAACATAAGAGAAGCCATGTTGGATCAGGCCAACGGTCCATTTAGTTCAACACTCTGTCATCAGGAGGTCCACCAGTGGCCAGGACACTAGAAGCCCTCCCACTGTTGCTTCCCCCCAAGCACCAAGAATACAGAGCATCACTTGCCCCAGATAGAGAGTTCTAACAATACGCTGTGGCTAATAGCCACTCAAGGGCCTCTGCTGCATATATGATGATGATACTGGATTTATATCCTGCCCTATACTCTGAATCTCAGAGTGGCTCACAATCTCCTTTACCTTCCTCCCCCACAACAGACACCCTGTGAGGTGAGTGGGGCTGAGAGCTCTCCCAGAAGCTGCCCTTTCAAGGTCAACTCCTACGAGAGCTATGGCTGACCCAAGGCCATTCCAGCAGCTGCAAGTGGAGGCGTGGGGAATCAAACCCGGATCTCCCAGATAAGAGCCTGCACACTTAACCACTACACCAAACTGGCTCTCCCTCTCTCCCTTATCCAATCCCCTCTTGAAGCCATCTATGCATGTACAGTAGCTGCCACCTCCTCCTGTGGCAGTGAATTCCATGTGTTATCACCCTTTGGGTGAAGAAGTACTTCCTTTTATCCGTCCTATCCTGACTGCTCAGCAATTTCATGGAGTGCCCACAAGTTCTTGTATTGTGAGAAAGGGAGAAAAGTACTTCTTTCTCTACCTTCTCTATCCCATGCATAATCTTGTAAACCTCTATCATGTCACTCCTCAGTCATCGTTTCTCCAAGCTGAAGAGCCCCAAGCATTTTAACCTTTCTTCATAGGGAAAGCGTTCCAACCCTTTTCTAATTCTAATTCTAATTCCCTTTTCTGCACTTTTTCCAATGCCTTTTTGGAAGTGCGGTAACCAGAACTGTACACAGTACTCCAAATGAGTCCGCACCATCGATTTATAAAGGGGAATACGATACTGTATTCTCTGGGCAGCACGGAACTAGTACAGAATTTGGCTTCGAGGGGGGGTAACTGGTTTTTGCCTTTGAGGGATTAAAAAAAAAAAAAGCAAGCATTCAGAGTGGGAGAGAAAAGGTTTTAAAATAGCAGAGCCGGTTTGGAAAATGCCGGAGATTAAATCTGGGTCTTTCTGACGACAAAGCCGATGCTTTAGCCATGCCTTCCTTCCCATTCCAGGGACAGAAATACACAAATTTTGGAGGAAATCTGCTCGCTCTATGATATGCTTGGTGAGGGATTGCCCTGCCCTGGATTCTCACTCTTCCTGAGGTCCAGCAACACCTCACTTCCATGATTGCCCACTAGCTTATTTTGGTAGCAGCAACTCCTTTGCCTATTAGGCCACACCTCCCTGATGTAGCCAATCCTCCAAGAGCTTACAGGGCTTTTAGTACAGGGTCTACTGTAAGCTCCAGCAGGATTGGCTATATCAGGGGTGTGTGGCCTAACTAAAAGCCACAGTGTCATGGAGGACAACAGGGGGAGGGGTTGCGAAGTCAGCCGTCCTGAGTGATTCAAATCTGGCCAGAGAACACACAACTAAATTGGTCTAAATCAGGGGTGGCGGTCCAGTGGCTTGGGATCCACGTGTGACTCTTTCGCACACATTGTGTGCCTCTTGAAGCTTCCACCGCACCACCAGCTGGCTAGGAGAAGGCATTTCTCTTTTTGAATCACTTCAAGCCAAGCCAGCTAACGGCTTGGAGGATTAATTTAAAGTTGCAGTTGCTTTCTTTTTACCTTTCCCTCCCCATCTATTTCCTTCCTTCCGTCCTTCCTGTACTCAAACATCTGACATTCATGTCTTGCGGCTCTCAAACATCCGACGTTTATTCTATTTGGCTCTTATGTTAACCAAGTTTGGCCACCCCTGGACTAAAGCAACAAGAATTTCACTGTACCAGTCCTGTTTTTTTGGGTTTTTTTAATGTTATAGGCTGCACCGTGTATCTGAACATGGGCCGAGCGTACGTTTCCAATGAACTCTCATATGTGGAATGCGGGGGAGCATTTCACCCAGTGTCGCCCACATCCTTTTAAAGGCCGCTGGTGGCTATTCTAAAATACAAGGATCATCGTTTCAATTTAGGGTTGCCGCCTTGGGAGTTGGAAAATTCCTGAAGATTTAGGCACAAAGCCTGGGGAAGGTGGGGTGTGGGGAGAGGAGGGGCCTCCATGGGACATAAAGCCGTAAGAGTCCACCCTCCAAAGCAGCCATTTTCTCCAGGGGAAGTGATCACTGTGGCCTGGAGATCAGTTCTCATTCCAGGAGATCTGCAGGCTTCACCTGGAGGTTAGCAACCAGGGCCATAGCCAGTGGGGGCCGCTGGGGGCGATGCCCCCCATATAATCCTCAGCTCCCACAAACAATTCTCCCCAATAGAAGAGCCGGGAAGATTGGGTGGGTTGGTGCAGATTCCATAGGGGCACTGTCCCCTGCTGGCTATAGCCCTGCTCGCAACCCTATTCCTGATCCAACTTCCTGACAGGCCCTATGTCTCCAACATTTCCTGATTTAGAAACACCTGCCCCTGAAACAAAAGGTGTTTCAATTCTCGATAGCTTATGCCTTGAAACTCTGGTTTGTCACTAAGAGACTATGGGTCAAATCTGTTAGATTTCCTTCTGCGTCTCACGCTCCCTAATCCTTCTAGCCCCTTGCAAACAGTTCCCCTTTCCTTTCTTCTAGAACAGAGGCTAGATCAGGGGTGTCAAACATGCAGCCCAGGGGCCGAATCAGGCCCTTGGAGGGCTCCTATCAGGCTCCCAAGCAACTGGCGGTTATCTGCTTCCTTCTCCCTCTCTCTTGCTTCCTTCTCTATTACAGCTTGCTTCGCAAGGCTTGCTCAATCGCACAGGAGCTACAGAGCAAAGTCTCTATTTTCTCCATTGGCCGAGGCTCCTCCCTTGGGGATGAAGCGGGGTGGAGGGAGAGCTGGTTTTGTCAGGCTCTCTCTCAATTGCACAGTAGAGCTATTGAGCCAAGCCTCTTTTCCTTCTATTGGCTGAGGCTCCTTCCCCTCCTGGTCCCCTGGGGAAGGAAGGAAAGAGCCAGAGCTTCCTTTGCCCAGTTCCCTGGATCCCATGGGAGAGATATAAAGAAAGCACCTTTAAGACCAACGAGTTCAAATGTTTTAAACACGTTTTAGTTCAAGTTTTTTTTAAAAAAAATCTGTGTTTGTCTGTGTGTTTTATACAGTTTATATCTCTGCTACCTAATCTTAAATAGGTACACATACAGCCCGGCCCGACATAGCTTGGCCCAACAAGGTCTCATTTAGGTCAGATCTAGCCCTCATAACAAATGAGTTTGACTCCCTTGGGCTAGATGGCCGTCTGACAGCAATAAGGATCCTGTGAGTTTAGGGGGAGGCGTTTGTGAGTTTCCTGCATTGCGCAGGGGGTCAGACTAGATGACCCCGGAGGTCCCTTCCAACTCTTATGATTCTATGCGTGGCAGCAGCCAGCAACAGAACGGGCCATGCCATGCTGCTCGCCTGTTAACCTTCAGGAACCTCTGTCCAGCTGCCTCTCTCTCTCTCTCTCTTGCTGCTCGCTCATTAAGTGGCAAAGTCACCTCAAAGTTCTTCTCAGGGCTTGAGCCGAACCCAGCACAGCAGGTAACGGGGGGGGGAGGGAGAGGGGATGGAGCCAGATGCAGCCAGTCAAGGCAGAGAGCCCCCAAGGCAAGAGGGGTCAGAAATGCTGGCCGGCTGCATTAATGACAAGGACGTGCCAGGGAGAGCTGGGCCCAGTGTCCCGCATGCAGCTTCAGCTGGAGGGAGAGATTCACCTTCGAAAGAAGGAAGGAAGCTCGGGGAAGGAGAGCATGGATGTGGGGGGAGCATCAGCATCTGGGCAGGCCTAACAGAGATCTGTTGGGGGAAGCGGCCGCTGCTTCCAAATGCGGGCAAAGGAGATGGGTAGGGTCGCCAAGTCCAATTCAAGAAGTATCTGGGGACATTGGGGGTGGAGCCAGAAGACACTGGGGGTTGGAGCAAGAAGCAAGGTTGCGACAAGCATCACTGAACTCCGAAGGGAGTTCTGGCCATCACATTGAAAGGGACCCCCCACCTTTTAAACGCCTTCCCTCCACTAGAAATAATGGAAGGATAGGGGCAGCTTCTTTGGGGGCTCATAGAACTGGACCCCCTGATCCAAACTTTTTGAAACTTGGAGAGTGTTTTAAAGAGAAGCACTGGATGCTGTACTGAAAATTTGGGGCCGCTAGCTCAAAAAACAGCCCACCCCAGAGCCCCAGATACCCGCAGATCAATTCACCATTATACCCTAAGAAAATCGATCTTCATAGGGAATAATGGAGTGCCCAGCTGACATTTCTCTCCCCCCCACCCCGCTTTCTGGTGACCCTGAAGTGGGGGGGAGGGCCTCCAAACCAGGGGATCCCCTGACCCCACCTGGGGATTGGCAATCCTACAGAAGAGCGAGAAGCTGGATACCGAGACGGACAGATGTCCTTCATGTGGAAGCACGTGCCTCCTCTTTTGCAGGGTTCCCCACGGGAGGGTTTTCCCAGCCGCGCACTTCACACCACCTGACAGGTGACCGCTATTAAGAGTGTCACGTAGCAGCGACCACCTGCCTGAACCAGAAGGCAAGAAAGGGATTCCCTTGTGGCACATTGAGAGCATCTTGCAATGACAAACCGGCATCTGGGAACTTGCTACTCGGATAGCCAGAGTCAGAGTCGTTGATAAAAACAGCAGATCTTTTAGACATAAGCCAATAGTACATGCGGATGGGCTCACACGGAGCACAGAGGGACAGTGTCGAACGATGGTTCCTAAAAATTCCGCCACTCGAAGATGAAGATATTGGATTTATACCCCCTGCCCTCCGATCTGAATCTCAGTGCAGCTCACAATCTCCTTTACCTTCTTCCCCCACAACAGACACCCTGTGAGGTGGGGTGGGGCTGAGAGAGCTCTCCCAGAAGCTGCCCTTTCACGGACAGCTCTGCAAGAGCCATAGCTGACCCAAAGGCCATTCCAGCAGCTGTAAGTGGAGGAGTGGGGAATCGAACCCGGTTCTCCCAGATAAGCTTCCGGGCACTTAACCACTACACCAAACTGGCTCTCTTAGATTATAGATACCTAGATTATGGATGGTCAGTCTCAGACCAATTTTGCACTAGGTTTGTTCCAGGTGGATAGCCCTTTTGCCTCCAGCGCTTCTCTCTGTTTTTGCACGTTGCCACGGAGCTTCGAGTTGGCGCGCCGCTTTCCCGCAGCAAGCGAGATCCTCTGACAAACAGTTTCTGCTTGCCGCAGAAAAGCTGCACACCAACTCATAGCTCCGGGGCAACTTGTGCAAAAGGGTTCTCCACCCAGAACAAGCCCTAGTGCGAAATCGGTCTCTGGAACACCAGATTCAGATAACTGGCTACCTGTCCTAACTGTGCTCCTGCTAAAGTGGCCAGCCTCCAGGTGACACCTCTCCCGGTGTTACAACTGATCTCCAGACTACAGAGGTCAATTCACCTGGAGAAAACAGCTGCTTTGGAGGATGGGGACGCTATGGCATTCATCCCGAAGGCAGAATGTCTCCCATCCCCGAAGTCAGCCCTCTCTAGTTTCCACCCCCCTAAAATAAAATCTTCTGGAATTTTCCAACCCAGATTCGGCAATCCTATTCGTTACACCCTTTTGTCCAACGACTCAACAACCTGCTTGTTTTAGAGCTCTATTTTTATTAAATTAATATAAAAACCCACCTCACAATCTCATTTATTTACATATCAGGTCCCGGCCTCTCCATTCCCTCCCTCCCCCTGGGATCCGGGAGAGGCACTGGTGAGAGGGGCGGGATGGTGGCGGTAGGCAGCAGCCAGGAGTCCTTGTGTGGAGAGAGGTTTGTTGGGGAAAATAAAGTGTCCCCCCGCCCCCCCAGGGCTCAGTAGCTCAGAGATCCAGTGTCCTCTCGCTTCCGCCTACAAGCAGAAGACGGGAAAATAGACGGTCCTTTGGGTGACCCCCACCTTCCTGCACTCCATCCTTTCCGGGCCATTTGCACTGAAGTGATGGTTTCCCGTTACAAGACAGAGGGAGGGATAGGTAAGCTGAGAGACGGGGGGGGGTGGCAGTGGTCATCGGGATACGCCCAGGACCAGCATCAGTGTACTCTCAGGTGGGCAGTCGCCAGGGTTGACCCCTCCAACTGCGTGGTGCCAGGAACGGATCTGCAGGTGATGGGCAACGATGGCACTCTTGGCAGGCATGGCGGTGGTGTTCCTACCTACATACGCCCCCTGCTGGAGAACGGCCAGTAGGAAGGCTCACGAAGAGGTGGAGGGAAGGAGGAAACAAAGCAAGTGCCAATGTGGGTGGGCCAGAAGGAGGGCAGAAGTGGGGTCCGGGTGGTGGTGAGAGGGGGAGGGGGCCCCCTGGACACTCTATGCCCATGGACCCCTCTCAAAACCTGGAACTGGCCCTGGGTAGGTGCAAACCCAGAACTGTGCTGGAGACCATGGACTTGGCAGGGTGTGCGGCTGAGAGGCAATGGCCAGACCGAGCAGGAGGCTTGTGTCGTTCCGGGAATCCGGACCGAGGTTCTCTCTCCACTGTGAGCAGGAGTTCTTTTGGGTCATCCTGTCCTCCAGAATCGAGCCGGGTTCAGCCGCTGCCCCGTAAGCCTCTGGGATGCTTGGGTTTCTAGGCGGAAGTCAATCCTCGCACCTGGACCGTTGTGCCATTCCTCGGGGCGCGCAGGCTGAGCGAGGTCCCGCCTCGAGGCTTTGGCTGGAAGGGCAACTGCTACGCTGCGGCCGCCATGTCACATCCATGGGGGTGGTCTGTGGCGGCCCTTCTCCCGTTATTGGCATTTGTCATCGCTCTCGGAAGGGCTGGACTCGCGGGGGATGGAGTGCCGGTGCTGCCGGTCCCACAGCTGGTGGATCTCCGTGGCCTCTGTCTCGCTGCTGCTGGTCGTGCTCTCGCGGAAACTTGCCAGAGGGGGCCGTACCTTCACACCCTTGGCAGTGACTGAGCCCTCGATGGCTTTCCGGAGCTGGAGGGGAAGTGGGAAAAGGGATCACACGAACAGGTTTACGCTGCGGCGCAGCAAATCGGGGGTTTTCCCCACGCCAAATGGTGGTGCAGAGAAATCGCCAGCTTGTTCTGGACAGAAACGGAAGCCCGGCGCGGTTAGTTCGGAATCAGCCTGAGATTCTATTTATTATTTACTTATTCCTTTAAATTTATATCCCGCCCTCTCTGCAAGCGGACTCAGGGCGGCTAACGATAAATGATATAATACAGTTTTAAAACCGATAAAATGCAATTAAATGCTGTACAACTTCGATACGGCGGGATCTTTCTTTTTTTTCTGTTAGTCATCCCATGATATTCGCAGCTCCTCAGCGGTGAGAGGGGGCGGTCCTCTCCCGGATTCAGGTGCTGAAGGCCTGCCGAAACAGTTCTTTTTCCTGCCCCAAATCCAGGGCTATTTTTTTTGTAGCAGGATCTCCTTTGCATATTAGGCCACACACCCCCTGATGTAGCCAATCCTCCTGGAGCTTCCAGTAGGCTCTGTACGAAGAGCCCTGTAAGGAATTCTAGCAGGACCTCCTTTGCATATTAGGCCACACCCCCCTGATGTAGCCAATCCTCCTGGAGCTTCCAGTAGGCCCTGTACGAAGAGCCCTGTAAGGAATTCTAGCAGGACCTCCTTTGCATATTAGGCCACACACCCCTGATGTAGCCAATCCTCCTGGAGCTTACAGTAGGCCCTGTATGAAGAAGCCCTGGAAGCTGTTGAAGGATTGGCTACATGGGGGGGGGGTGGCCTAATAGGCAAAGGAGTCAATGTAGCCAATCCTCCTGGAGCTTACAGTAGACTCTGTATGAAGAAGCCTTGTAAGCTGTTGAAGGATTGGCTACATTGGGGGGGTGTGGCCTAATAGGCAAAGGAGTCCCTGCTACAAAAAAAGCCCCACCCAAACCAAACCAAGTAGGTCAGCTCTGATCCCAGATGTCTGGATTGACTCTCTTCTTTGAGCAGGGCAGGGCAGGGCCCTAGACCATCTGGCACCCTAGGCAAAGCAAACTTCTGGTGCCCCCCTCCCCCAATGATAACATCACGGAGTCACATGGCGGGGTGCCCAATTTGGCGCTCCCAGAAGGCTGGCGACCTAGGCAACTGCCTAGTTGGCCTACTGCGGGGGTAGGGAACGTTGGCTCTCCAGATGTTTTTTTTGCCTACAACTCCCATCAGCTCCAGCCATTGGCCGTGCTGGCTGGGGCTGATGGGAGTTGTAGGCAAAAAAAAAAACATCCGGAGAGCCAACGTTCCCTACCCCTGGCCTAGTGGCAGGGCCGGCCCTGGAGCAGGGTGCATGCGAGCGAGGATTGCGAGAGGGGGCCCTCTCCAGCAGAGCGGCACACTCACCTCCTTGAGGGACACCATGCCGATCAGGCGCCCGATGCTGGTGACGTAAGCGTGGTCCACCCCCAGGAGCGAGAAGATGGTGTGAGTCTAGGAAAGGGCAGGATCAGCAGAAAGACTTTTATCAGCATGCAAGTTCCTCTAAGCGACACCACAGATCTTTTGGGTCGGTGGCAGAGGGATGTTACCACCCCTGGCCCGCTAAACATGACATCGTTTCCACTGGTATTCTATTCTGCAGCTTTAGAAAAGTAGCTGCTGTCTGCAGGCCTTTTTTTTGTAGCAGGATCTCCTTTGCATGTTAGGCCACACCCCTCTGACGCAGCCAATCCTCCTGGAGCTTACATTAGGCCCTGTACTACGAGCCCTGTAAGCTCCAGGAGGATTGGCTACACCAGGAGGCATGGCCTAATATGCAAAGGAGTTCCTGCTACAAAAAAGCCCTGGCCCTCAGTATAAACAGTGGCTCCGGGGAGGAGCATCTGCCTGGCATACAGAGAGTCCCAGGTTCAATCCCCAGCATCGCCAGTTAAAAGGATCAGGTAGGAGTTGATCATAGATAGAATCACAGAGTTGGAAGGGACCTCCAGGGTCATCTAGTACAACCCCCTGCATAATAAAGGAAACTTACAAATATGTCCCCCCCTCCCAAGTTCATACCTCCCCTCCTAAGTTCAGCCTAAATTCACAGAATCAGCATTGCTGTCAGATGGCCATCTAGCCTCTGCTAGAACTGGTCCACCACTTGGCTTTTCAAAGTCCTTGTGTGGGTTCCATTCTACCTTCAGGATTTCCTTCTTCCCAGAAGACGTGAGGCGTGTCTCTGCCTCTAGAAGCAGTCATTTTGGGTTTGGCTCCGCCTCCTGTATCAGGAGGCTTCACTCAGCACTCCCTCTCAAAATGCCAAAGATTTGCAGCCTCACAAAGGCCAGAGAAATCTGTGTCTAGCACTTGTGTGGCATTGGCTCTGGGCTGGGAAAGAAGGAGAGAGTTTGAGGGTGGGGTAGGGTCGCACAGCAAAAAATGCAAGCTAGTGACCAATTTACTAAGAAGTATATAGAAATCAGTCCAAATGTCCAAACCATGTACATTCACGTCCCAAAGTCGTGTGGTGACAAGCCAATCGATTAAGTACTTGTTTCTTTCCAGTCTTCATCAGACCTGGGACCAATATTGATTCAATTATATAAATTCTTTACACAATTTTCAAAAAAGAGGGACGAAGAACGTCTCCAGCAGCAATTTCACATCGACTACAGCTCAGTATGTAGCTTCTTGTGCACACTGAGCCGCAGCCAATGTGAAATTGCTGCTGGAGACGCTCTGCGTCCCTCTTTTTTGAAAATTGTATAAACAATTTATATAATTGAATCAATATTGGTCCCAGGTCTGATGAAGACTGGAAAGAAACAAGTACTGGAAAGAAACAAGTACTTAATCGATTGGCTTGTCACTGCACTACTTTGGGACTTGAATGTACATGTTTTGGACATTTGGACTGGTTTCTATATACTGCTTAGTAAATTGGTCGCTAGCTTGCATTTTTTGCTGTGTTATCTATTCTAGCGACCTCTCTCGGATTGCATTCTCAGCCTCCAGGTGGTGGCTGGAGATCTCCCACTGTTACAACTGATCTCCAGGCGACAGAGATCAGTTCACTTGGAGAAAAATGGCCACCTTGGAAGGTGGACTCAACGGCACTGCACCCCTCCCCAGGCTCCACCCCCAAGATCTCCAAGCATTTCCCAACCCAGAGATGGCAATCCTAGGATGGAACCTGAGGACAGAGGGGCTTGGGGGTACAGAAGGGCCTCAATAATGTACAATACCATAGAGTCCACCTTCCAAAGCAGCCATTCGCTCCAGGGGAGCTGATCTCTATTGTCTATGGTACAGGCAGGAGAGCTGCACTTGCCACCTAGAAGCTGGCAACCCTGGTGGCACTTATGGGGCCTTGCAGGACACCCACCTACCTTGTGCAAAGAAGTGCGCTCCACCAGCTGAAAAGGGGCAGGGTCGATCTTGCTGTTGTTGAAGTTCACAAACTGATCCAGCTGCCGCTCCTCCCATTCCAGGATCTGAAAGCGGAGAAACGCTCCATTCATAAGAACGTAAGAGAAGCCACGCTGGATCAGGCAAATGGCCCATCCAGTCCAACGCTCTGTGGCACATAAGAACATAAGAGAAGTCATGTTGGATCAGGCCAATGGCCCGTCCACTCCAACACTCTGTGTCACATAAGAACATAAGAGAAGCCATGTTGGATCAGGCCAATGGCCCATCCAGTCCAACACTCTGTGTCACATAGGAACATGAGAGAAGCCCTGTTGGATCAAGCCAATGGCCCATCCAGTCCAACACTCTGTGTCACAGAAGAACATAAGAGAAGTCATGTTGGATCAGGCCAATGGCCCCTCCAGTCCAGCACTCTGTGTCACATAAGAACATAAGAGAAGCCATGCTGGATCAGGCCAAGGGCCCATCCAGTCCAACACTCTGTGTCACAGAAGAACATAAGAGAAGTCATGTTGGATCAGGCCAATGGCCCCTCCAGTCCAGCACTCTGTGTCACATAAGAACATAAGAGAAGCCATGTTGGATCAGGCCAATGGCCCATCCAGTCCAACACTCTGTGGCACATAAGAACATAAGAGAAGCCATGTTGGATCAGGCCAGTGGCCCATCCAGTCCAACACTCTGTGTCACATAAGAACATAAGAGAAGCCATGTTGGATCAGGCCAATGGCCCATCCAGTCCAACACTCTGTGTCACATAGGAACATGAGAGAAGCCCTGTTGGATCAAGCCAATGGCCCATCCAGTCCAACACTCTGTGTCACAGAAGAACATAAGAGAAGACATGTTGGAATGTAGTCTTCTTGCAACTGATTTGAAATTTTTTGTCCTTTATACAGTTTTTGGTAGAACTTTTGGATTATTATTTTCATCTGGTCCATTTGTGTTACTTCTTCTCCTTCGTCATCTCTAAGCGATTTTATAGTTTTCTTACCCCTTTCCTTTTTTAGTTTATAGGCTAGCCATCTGCTGGTTTTATTCGCATTTTCAAAATAGGTTTTTTTTATCCATTTCATCTTTTTCTCTACTTCTTCCATTAATATTATGTTAATCTGGTGCTGAATAGCCGAAATCTTTAATCTTATCTCTTCTGTATTTTTTATCTTTTGCTGTTTCTCCTGTTCATTTAACTTTTGGACCAATTCATTATAGGACTTCATTCGCTCCCTTTTTCTCACTACTGCATATCTTATTACAATTCCACTACTTATTACAATTTCTCACTACTGCATATCTTATTACAAAGAAAGCCTTAAATGCGTCCCAGATAATATACATACTAGTATCCTTAGTTAGGTTATGTTGAAAGAATTCTTTGGTTTCTTTCTTGGCTATTTCCAAAAATTTTGCCTCTTTCAGAATTTGTAGGTTTAAAGTCCAACGCGAGTTCTTTGGAATTCTTAATAAATTAATCTGGACTGGGTTATGGTCCGCATACGTTCTGGGTAAGATATCCACGTGTTGAACAGATAACATCAAATCGGCCGATAACCAGCACATGTCTATCCTCGACCAGCACTTATGAGCAGAAGAGAAGTAGGTATAGTCTTTAGTTGTTGGATTTTTAGTCCTCCATGCGTCCAGCAAGTTAAGTTCATCAGCTAGTTTTAGAAAGGATTTTGGTAGAACACTCCGTAATTTCCTTTTTTTTGGTTCAAATTTTTTATCTTTTTCTATTTCGAATACCGCATTGTAGTCGCCAATAATGCAACAATTCTTTGGTTCAAATTCCATCAGTTTTCTATGTAAGCTTTTATAAAATTTTTCCAAATTCTCGTTAGGCGCATAGATATTCGCTAAAATCAATTTGTTTCCAAACAGATCTAATTCCACTATCACTATTCTTCCCTCCTTGTCAGTATACAAGCCGCTGGATCTCAAGCACTTAGGTACATATATGGCTACTCCCCCTTTTTTTTTTCGGGATCAGATGAGTAGTGAAGCATACCTAGCTTCTCATTTTGTAAGTATTTTACATCCTTTTCTTGAATATGCGTCTCCTGTAGGCAAATTATTGAGGAGGTAGTCTTTTTCAGCTGTTGGAAGATCCTTCTTCTTTTGGCTGGGTCATTTAAGCCATTAACATTCACTGATGTTATTTGTAGTCCCGTCTTGACATTCATTTTAAAAGGTCTATACTATCCGGTGTTATTCTCTGGTCCTTCTTGATTTGCATCCTTGTCCTTACTCCTCCTTTCCTCGACCTCTGGGTGGTTTCTTCCTCGGATTTATTCAGGCCATCTTCTTCTTCTTGTTCTTCCCCCGTTTCAGATTCCCGACTACTTGGGTCTACAAATTGGTCCCAAAAATCTTCTAACTTTTCCAGAGAGGTTATATTATATCTTCTGGATTGATAGATGAAAAAAATTCCTTCCGGAATTAGCCATCTGAACTGTACTGAGTGCTTCATCAACCAGGTTGTCAATTTACGATATTGAAGCCTACGTTGGTGCACTTCCCAGGGCACGTCTTTCAGTACCTTGATGTTCGCTTCCTTCCATTTCAGCTCCTGCTCCTTAACTTTTTTCAGAATTTTTTCACATGTTGTGAGATGCGTAAATTTAACTTGAACCTCTCTTGCCAAGTTGTGTTTCCTCGTATAGCTTGAGGAGACTCTTTTGGCCCATTCAATATCTCTCTTCCCCTCTTCCAGCCATTCCTCATCTTCAAAGGTCAGTATATCCAAAATTTTGTCTATTAGACTTTCATCCTTTTCCTCTGGTATATTCTGAAAGCGTAATATATAAGCTGCTTTTTCCATCTCTTAACTTTATTACTCTTTCCTCTAGTTTGGACATACTTGCTTTATTTTCCTGAGCTATGTTAGCAGTGTCCTTCCCCTTTTCCTCTATCTTATCCATCTTGGCAGCTAGGCTGCGGACCTGTTGAGTATTAGCTAGCAGTTGTTTTTGGAATTCTTCCACTTGCTTATTGGTTTTTGTTATTTGCCCCATCAAGTCTGCTTTCATCGTCTCTAAGACTTCTTGATTTTGCCATCACAATATTTTGCAATTTCTCAAAAGCATCTTGATTGGCCATTTCTGGTGTTGATTTCCCCCCTCCCCCTGGGGGGGGTGGGGGAGTGCCTTGTCCCAATTTTTTAGCTTTGGTTCCCATCCCTACTTCTTGGTAACTTTGTACACCACTAAGCCAGATATTGATTTTATTTTCCACTTTTTCAGGTATTTTTCTATGCTTCTATTTTTCTACTTATTTTCTACTTCTATTCCTTATTTCCGCCCAAGATTTCTTCACCTTGCAAGCTGTGTTGTTAATTTTACTCAGATATCTATTCAGTTAATTAGTCTAGACCTTATATGATTAGAAACAATTCAATTCATAACATTAAGTTCAGTTCATTAAGAAATATAGTTACTCTGTTGAGAATAATTCAGTTCATTCCATTAAGTTCAATTCATTCAGTAGTACAAATCGAGGCACTGCTGTTGAAGACGCAGCTGCGCTGGGCAGGGCATATTTCTAGGATGGAAAACCACCGCCTTCCCAAGATTGCCCTGTATGACGAACTCTCCACCGGCCATCGAAATAGAGGGGCACCAAAGAAGAGGTACAAGGACTCCTTGAAGAAATCCCTTAGCACCTGTCACATCAACCATCACCAGTGGTCTGACCTAGCCTCAGATCGCAAAGCATGGAGGCACACCATCCACCAGGCTGTCTCTTCCTTTGAGAACGCACGCATAGCTGGTCTTGAGGACAAAAGGAGATTGAGGAAGAATCGCACTGCTACAGCACCAACCCTAAATCAGACTTTTCCCTGCAGCCGCTGTGGCCGGACCTGCCTGTCCCGCATTGGTCTTGTCAGCCACCAGCGAGCCTGCAGCAGACGTGGACTATTGCACCCTTCTTAAATCTTCGTTTGCGAAGCCAAGCCAAGAGAGAAGAAGAGACAATTACTCTAATACACTCTCTAATACACAAATACACAGTTAATTATTAATTCTATTACTTCAGACATAAACTAGTCCTCTTTCCACTTATTCAGCATATATATACACCTTTTAAGTTCTCTACCTCAAACACCCATCTTCAGTGGGGAGACAGCCGCTGCGAAACGGCTGCTCAAAACCGTCCCCCCACCCTTTGCCAAATATACACCTCCCGAGTTCTGTTAAATTAACCATTCCATAATCCGTCATATATTAAGTTCACTCTTTCCAGTTCCTTCTCCCTTCTGTTCTTCCTCTTCTTCCACTATGGAGCACTTTCTTTCTTTCTTCCTTCCTTCCCTTCTTTCTTCTTCCTTTCTTCCTGGAGTTCTTTCTGATTCTGTAGCACTAGCTATTGTCTTTAATTACACCAATTATTCCAACGTCTCCAAATCCTCAAACACCCATCTTCAGTGAGGAGACAGCCGCTGCGAAACCGCTGCTCAAAACCGTCTCCCCACCCTTTGCCAAATATACACCTCCCGAGTTCTGTGTTTTTTCTCTCTTTTTCTTAGTTAGTACTATACAGTCAGTTCTCCACACAGTCTATGCACTTTCTCTCTTGGAAGAGGACGCCATTCCCCTCCTGTCTTGTACTTTCACTTTCAACAACAACCATTCCGCCATTAAGCTTCATTCCACATGGCATTCTCAATCAGTTCTTCCCTTTCCCTTTCTGTTTATTTTTCTTTATCCCTCCTCATTTCTCATCCAGTCCAACACTCTGCGTCACACAGGAACATAAGAGAAGCCCTGTTGGATCAGGACAGGGGCCCATCCAGTCCAACACTCTGTGTCACATAAGAACATAAGAGAAGCCATGTTGGATCAGGCCAGTGGCCCATCCAGTCCAGCACTCTGTGTCACATAAGAACATAAGAGAAGCCATGTTGGATCAGGCCAATGGCCCATCCAGTCCAACACTCTGTGTCACATAAGAGAAGCCATGTTGGATCAGGCCAGTGGCCCATCCAGTCCAACACTCTGTGTCACATAGGAACATGAGAGAAGCCCTGTTGGATCAGGCCTATGGCCCATCCTGTCCAACACTGTGCCAGAAAAGTGTTCCCGTGTGAGTCTGCATGGACTCCGTTGAAACTGTGCCTCAGTTTAGCGCACTGTCCAGAGACCTTTAGTCCCTGCAAATACTGATGTGCAAACTAAGTGTGCGCAGCGGCTTAGCATGAAATGTGCTCAGCTGAAATGAGACCCAGAACCCGTGCAAAGTTGCCCAGGGAAACTTTTCACCCTTCACTTTAAACTGGACCTAAGCAGTCTGGCCTGGGTTAGCCCAATCTTGATAGATCCCAGAAGCTAAGCCGAGTTGGTCCTGGTTACTATGAGCATGAGAGACCACCAAGGAAGTCCCGGGTTGCTACATGGAGGTCGACACTAGCAAGCCTCCTCTGTTTGTCACTTGCACTGAAAACCCTAGTGGTTGGTATAGTGGTTAAGTGCGTGGACTCTTATCTGGAAGAACCGGGTTTGATTCCCCACTCCTCCACTTGCAGCTGCTGGAATGGCCTTGGGTCAGCCATAGCTCTGGCAGAGCTGTCCTTGAAAGGGTAGCTTCTGCCAGAGCTCTCTCAGCCTCACCCACCTCACAGGGTGTCTGTTGTGGGGGGGGGGGAGAAGATATAGGAGATTATAAGCCGCTCAGAGACTCTGATTCAGAGAGAAGGGCGGGGTATAAATCTGCAGTCGTCTTCTTCTTCTATGGATCTTGGAAGCTAAGCAGCGTTAGTGCTGGGTAGTACTTGGGTGGGAGACTGCCCATGGAGTCCAGGGTTGTTACGCAGAGGCAGGCGAAGGCAATCCACCTCCGTTCGTCTCTTGCATTGAAAGCCCCATGGCTGGGGGCGTCACGAGTCAGCTGAAGCTCAGCAGGATGTTTTCATTTCTCGATCAGTTCCACCGTCTAAAAGTGCGCAGTGGAAGACGGACACTGAAGCCGGCGTCCCTGAATCCCCGGGGAGAAGATGCTCCAAGCTTCGGACAGGAGGCACTGACCTCTGCTTACCGTGCCCCGTCACATCCAAAATTCATTTATTACATCCTGCTTCCCAGCCCAGATTGGTCCCAAAGCAAATCACAGGAACAAGAATTCAATACAAACGACGTCACAATTTGACAGACATTTTTCTTGGTGGTGGTGGGCGGGGGGGGGGATGTCTGCTGAGCAGATCCAGGTGCCATGGAGGCGTGTTCTCTGCTTCTGAGAGCCAGTTTAGTGCAATGGTTAAGTGTGCGGACTCTTATCTGAGAGAACCGGGTTTGATTCCCTCCTCCTCCACTTGCAGCTGCTGGAAGGGCCTTGGGTCAGCCATAGCTCTCGCAGGAGTTGTCCTTGAAAGGGCAGCTGCTGTAAGTGCTCTCTCAGCCCCACCCACCTCACAGGGTTTGATTCCCCACTCCTCCACTTGCAGCTGCTGGAATGGCCTTGGGTCAGCCATAGCTCTTGTAGGAGTTGTCCTTGAAAGGGCAGCTGCTGTAAGAGCTCTTTCAGCCCCACCCACCTCACAGGGTGTCTGTTGTGGGAGAAGGAGATTGTGAGTTGCTCTGAGACTGAGATTCAGAGGGTGGGATATAAATTCAATATCTTCTTCTTCTACTGCTCCTGAGAAGAAAGTACGGTGTACAGGACATGGTTCCTTGTGTACAGGGAAAGCATCCACCTGTTGTTGATAAGGTTGTCCGGTCCCCCCTGTGCCGTGCTCGAGTTCAGCTTCAACCGAATTCCCCGCCTGCTGGCTCCACTGGTGAGCTGAGCGGAGAAAAGGTTGAGAGTTCTATTAGATCTTCTAGACCTCGGCATGTTTCGCTAAATGCTTTGTCAGGGGGGGTGTATAAAAAACTGGCTTCCACCTTGAGAAAGCACGTTTCAATTGTTCCCGTAATAAAGCAAGAGCCCCTGATGGAGCATTAAGTGAAACATGCAGGGGTCCTGAAGGTCTAAAAGAACTCTCAACCTGGCACCTTGTTCCTTTTTTCTCTGCTCAGCTCACCAGCAGAGTCGGAAGGCGGGGATGTTTGGTTGAAAGTGGACTTGGGCACGGCACAGGGGGGACTGGCAGCTTTCCTCCCTCCCTCAGACAGTCTCATCAACAATAGGTGGATGCTTTTCCTGAGGGATTGTGCACACTCCTAGTTGGGTGATGAACAACATTGTAAGAACACGAGAAGTGCCCTGCTGGATCAGACCAGTGGTCCATCTATTCCAGCATCCTGCCTCACACAGTGGCCAACCAGTTCCTCTGGGGGGCCAACAACAGGGCAGAGAGGCTGAGGCCTTCATAAGAACATCAGAAGAGCCCTGCTGAATCAGACCACTGGTCCATCTAGTCCAGCATCCTGCCTCACAGAGCAGCCAACTAGTTCCTCTGGAGAGCCAACAACAGGGCATAGAGACTGAGGCCTTCATAAGAACATCAGAAAAGCCCTGTTGGATCAGACCAGTGGTCCATCTAGTCCAGCATCCCGTCTCACACAGCGGCCAGCCAGTTCCTCTGAAGGGCTAACAACAAGGCATAGAGGCTGAGGCCTTTATAAGAACATCAGAAGAGCCCTGCTGGATCAGACCAGTGAGGGTCCATCTAGTCCAGCCTCCTGTCTCACACACTGGCCAGCCATTTCCTCTGAAGGGCCAACAACAGGGCAGAGAGGCTGAGGCCCTCACAAGAACACCAGAAGAGCCCTGCTGGATCAGACCAGAAGTCCATCTAGTCCAGCCTCCTGTCTCACACAGTGGCCAACCAGTTCCTCTGAAGGGCCAACAACAGGGCACAGGGGCTGAGGTCATCCCCTGATGTTGCCTCCTGGCTCTGAGATCCTCTGCCTCTGAATGTGGAGGTTCCCCTCCGTCACCATGGCCAGTAGCCACAGATAAGACTTACCTTCCATCAGTCTATCTAACCCTCTTTTCTTATTCCTGTGGCCATCACTAAATCTCCTGGCGGGGAATTCCGCATCGCAATTACTCTTTGCATCAAGCAGTATTCCCTTTTGCCCCCCCTGAACCTACTGCCCACCACCACCAGAAGACAATCTCTCTTTTTGGATTCTGGGCGGGACAGACGCTCACCTCCGCCAGGGTCATCTCAGTGATCACTTCGAATTCCTCCTGCAAGAGAGAGAGACAGGATGCAATTTCCACACCTGAACAGGAGGGGGTGGAGTTGGCCAAAAGGGAAATGTGACCGATGGAGAAGGAGCAAAGAGTGCGCCCAGCCTGTGCCAAATAAAGGTGGGGTCTGAATTGCCCACCGTTACAAAATGGGTGGGGGGCAGAAAATGCTATGCATCTGAAACAACCAGAAAACACCGAGCATCTCCCTTATATAATGAGAGCCAGTCTGGTGTAGTGGTTAAGTGTGTGGACTCTTATCTGGGAGAACCTGGTTTGATTCCCCACTCCTCCCCTTGCACCTGCTGGAATGGCCTTGAGTCAGCCATAGCTCTGGCAGAGGTTGTCCTTGAAAGGGCAGCTGCTGTGAGAGCCTTCTCCAGCCCCACCCACCTCACAGGGTGTCTGTTGTGGGGGAGGAAGGTAAAGGAGATTGTGAGCTGCTCTGAGACTCTTCGGAGTGGAGGGCGGGATATAAAGCCACTATCTTCTTCTTCTTCTTCTAAATATCTCCAGCACATAAATACACAAAATACACACACTGTTGCCAATAAATACAATACGGAATAACACAAACCAAACCACCAAGTTCCATAACAGTTCCAGGCTTCCAAGGAATATGTAAAGACTTATACAACACTCAAAGGTGATAAAAATATATTCTCCAACTGTGCGTAAAGTAGGTTCTCGACGGAATCGCGACCGTTACGTTTTCCCGTTTCGATGAATATCTTTGTCAAGAGATGCACACGCGAATCACTAAAAGCCTTTTGCTCTGAGGCTCTCGAAACCACGTCAGCTTCAAAAATATTTATTTTAATATTGCTCATCTCAGGAGCCTTACAGCCTCTGTAATATTCATGACTCAGTGGTACATACTTTATGCATGGAGAACTACTGGCCCAGCATAAAGTATGTACCACTGAGTCATGAATATTAAAGAGGCTGTAAGGCTCCAGAGATAAGCAATACTAAAATAAATATTTTTGAAGCTGACGTGGTTTAGAGAGCCTCAGAGCAAAGGCGTTTAGTTATTCACGTGTGCATCTCTTGACAAAGATATTAATCGAAACGGGAAACATAACAATCGAAATTCCGTCAAGAACATACTTTATGCACAGCTGGAGAATATATTTTTATCACCTTTGAGTGTTGTATAAGTCTTTACATATTTCTTGGAAGCCTGAAACTGTAATGGAACTTGGTGGTTTGGTTTGTGTTATTCTGTATTGCAGGGAGGGTGATAATCCCTGCACCACTGTGGGTGAATCAGTTCTGAAGACAGTCCAGCAGTTCAGCTACCTGGGGTGCGTCATCTCCTCAGATGCCAAGATCGACAAGGAGATTGACAACAGGCTGGCAAAGGCAGACCGTGCATTTGGCCGACTGCACAAAAGAGTGTGGAGCAACAAGCATCTGAAAAAAGGCACAAAGATCAATGTTTACAAAGCGGTTGTGATGACAACCCTCATCTACGGCTCCGAATCGTGGATTTTATACCGTCATCACCTGCGACTCCTCGAGCGCTTTCATCAGCGCTGCCTTCGCACCATCCTCAACATCCACTGGAGTGACTTTGAGACCAACACTGAAGTCCTCAAGCGGGCGGAGGTTACCAGCATCGAGGCACTGCTGCTGAAGATGCAGCTGCGCTGGGCAGGGCATATTTCTAGGATGGAAAACCACCGCCTTCCCAAGATTGCCCTGTATGGCGAACTCTCCACCGGCCATCGAAATAGAGGGGCACCAAAGAAGAGGTACAAGGACTCCTTGAAGAAATCCCTTGGCACCTGTCACATCAACCATCCCCAGTGGTCTGACCTAGCCTCAGATCGCAAAGCATGGAGGCACACCATCCACCAGTCTGTCTCTTCCTTTGAGAACGCACGCATAGCTGGTCTTGAGGACAAAAGGAGATTGAGGAAGAATCGCACTGCTACAGCACCAACCCCAAATCAGACTTTTCCCTGCAGCCACTGTGGCCGGACCTGCCTGTCCCGCATTGGTCTTGTCAGCCACCAGCGAGCCTGCAGCAGACGTGGACTATTGCACCCTTCTTAAATCTTCGTTCGCGAAGCCAAGCCGAGAGAGAGAGAGAGATTCTATATTGCAGGGGTGGCCAACGGTAGCTCTCCAGATGTTTTTTGCCTACAGCTCCCATCAGCCCCAGCCATTGGCCATGCAGGCTGGGGCTGATGGGAGCTGTAGGCAAAAAACATCTGGAGAGCGACCGTTGGCCACCCCCCACTGTATTGTATTTATTGGCAACAGTGTGTGCATTTTGAATTTTTCTCATACTAGTGCTTTGTGTATTATTCATGTGTTGGAGATACTTAGTGCATTGCTTTCATTATGCAAGGGAGATATTTGGTGTTTTCTGGTTGTTTCGTCTTTCTCCTCATCCCTGTTTTTTCATTGATGCATCTGAAACAAGCAGGGTGTCACGGGTCCTTGCGATTTTATATATTCTGCTGTTTTGTGATACATTTATATTACCAGGCTTGCTTTGCTGCTGCACTCAGGTTTTTCTGTGTAACGCGTAAGTATGCACTCCACTCCACAAATGAATACACAGCTTCACGCTCAAGGCCATCTTTATCTATTCCTGGAGACAGCTCTGCTACCCACTGTCTGCAAAACAGAATGGGCGTTTTCCCACAGAGCTTACCTCGGAGCGACGTACCTCTTCACCGCGCAGCGTCTGCGTGGATTTCCCACCAACTGCTCCGCATAACCAGAAAGTGCCGGACCTTTTGCGTCGCAGATGTAAACCGCTAAAAACCAGTTTACGTTAGCGACGCAAAAGCCGCGGCTCCTCCTGGTTATGCGGAGCAGTTGGTGGGAAATCCGTGCAGATGCTGCGCGGTGAAGAGGAACGTCGCTCCGAGGTAAGCTCTGTGGGAAAACGCCCAAAGTATCGTGAGAGCTAATTTGTATGTGCTTTGGCGGGCTTTTGGTTTTAACTTTGAGCGGGCAACGTCACAGGCCCGAGGTAAGGTATGTAACCCTGGGTTCCTCCCAGGGGCCCTTACTTTTGACACTTCAGCGTGAGGCAGCTGTTCTATCTATCAATCAAGCCAACTTCTGTCTCCTTTACTTGAAGACAGTCACAGAGCTGATACAAGGGACCAGGAAGGAAAAGAGGGCTTGCACGCTCCCGGTTTGAAGGCAACGGAAAGGTCGATGGATGGCTCGTGCCCAGGGGTCGTTTTGTAGAAAAACAGGTGGTGGAGCTTATGGGCATAACTCAGTGGCAAATGTCGCCCTTCCCCCACCAGCCAAAAGCAACCCGACGCAAGAAAGTAGAGCCCCAGGTGAGTTAGGCCTGCTTGGGCTGGCTAGAGATCCAGCCAGCCCAAGCAGGCCTCGCTCACCTGGGGCTCTCCTTGGCAACCCCCCCAGTCAAAAGGCCAGCAAGCCGCCCGCCACCCAAAATCACATAAGAAATGGAGAAAGGGTGGTGCGGGCTTCTCCAGGGGTTAATGAGGGCTGCTGGGGGTGTGGCCCGCTCTCCTAATCCAGGGATTGTTATGCAGATGCATCTACTATTCAATGGATAAGGCAGGTGGGGAGGACGAGGGGGAACCCTCAGAAAGTTTCAGGAGCTTTGCTCCTGTGAGCTCCTGCTGATTTCAAGGCCTGCTCATGCATACGCTTTGGTTCTGTTCACGTGTTACTTTCTTGGATGCCACTCAGTTATATTCAGGGAGGGGAGGGACAGTGGCTCAGTGGTAGAGCATCTGCTTGGTAAACAGAAGGTCCCAGGTTCAATCCCCGGCATCTCCAGGCAAATAACGAAAAACCTCAGCTGGAGACCTTGGAGAGCCGCTGCCAGTCTGAGTAGGCAATACTGACTTTGATGGACCGAGGGGGTCTGATTCAGTAGAAGGCAGCTTCATAGGTTTCCCTCTGCTGAGGCTGCATGGTGAATATAGATTGCCCCATAGCGCCCTCCTGTGGCAGAAGCTGGTATAAGCTCTCCTGGACCAAACTCCGGTCTCCCGGCAATTCACTCCAGCTTGGAAAACAGGTAAGAAGTCTCATGGGCCACACTCCTGCAATTGCACATTTGGGAGTTCCCTCCCCACAGAAGTGGTTAAAGAGGTGGTTTTCAGTTCAGGCTTTGCAAGGCGGCTTTTTGACTGAGCTTGCTGGGGGAGGAGGGGAGGCTAGGAAATAGGCATAGCCAGCTTCAAGAGGGGATTGGATCAACATCTGGAGCAGAGGTCCATCAGTGGCAATCAGCCACAGCATATTGTTGGAACTCTCTGTCTGGGGCAAGTGATGCTCTGTATTCTTGGTGCTTGGGGGGGGCAGAGTGGGAGGGCTTCTAAGCCCACTGGTGGACCTCCTGATGGCACTTGGGGCTTTCTTGGCCACTGTGTGACACAAAGTTGGATGGGCCATCTGCCTGATCCAACAGGGCTTCTCTTATGTTCTTATGTGACACAGAGTGTTGGACTGGATGGGCCATCGGCCTGATCCAACATGGCTTCTCTTTTGTTCTTATGTGACACAGAGTGTTGGACTGGATGGGCCATTGGCCTGATCCAACAGGGCTTCTCTTATCCAATCCCCTCTTGAAGCTGGCTATGCTTGCAGCTGCCATCACCTCCTGTGGCAGGGAATTCCACATGTTAATCACCCTTTGGGTGAAGAAGTACTTCCTTTTATCCATTTTAACCAGACTGCTCAGCAATTTCATTGAATGCCCAAGAGTTCTTGTATTGTGAGAAAGGGAGAAAAGTACTTCTTTCTCTGCTTTCTCCATCCCATGCATAATCTTGTAAACCTCTATCATGTCACCCCATAGTCTACGTTTCTCCAAGCTGAAGAGACCCAAGTGTTTTAACCTTTCTTCATAGGAAAACCTTTAATCATTCTAGTTGCCCTTTCCTGTCATCTCTTTTCTAAACTGTGAAATCACAGACTTTTCAGCCTTTCCTCACAGGGTACTTCAACCAATGCTCCCTCTTAAGTTGTGGAGTCTTGTGAGCAAGAATTCTACTTCTTGAGCTACTGGCATTAAAGTTGTGAGCAAATGATTTGGCTGCTGCTTAAATTAAGTTTGCTCTAAAGCCATCCTTCCTGAGCTATGACAAAATATGTGAACAGGAGGCTAAAAAACTGTGAGCTAGCTCACACTAACTCAGCTTAGAGGAAACACTGACTCCAACCAAGAGTTACGTAGATACAGGGCCTTTTTTGGGGTAGAAAAAGCCCAGCAGGAACTCATTTGCATATTAGGCCACGCCCCTGACACCAAGCCAGCCAGAACTGTGTTCCTGTCCGTTTCTGCTAAAAAAAAGCCCTGCAATGATACATGATTAGGGATTGCGGTCTACGTGGCTGTGTTTAGCTGGCTGAAATGAATGCTGGGTAATTTTTGCATCGTTTAATACGGCACGTTAAGACTCATGCTTGGCTTCAGTTCTGGTTTTAGACTCCCAGTCGGTCCTAGAACCCTATCGCACTGTTCCCTGAACATCCCATCCTGTGGGCTGTAAATAAATACAATGTTAAAAATATTTCCATTGCCCTGGCAGCAAAACAAATTCCAGTGCACCAATTCTTAACGAACCACAGACAACAGAGAGATTTGGGGTTGGGGACAAAGGAGCATGAGAAATTTGAACTAGGGCTGATTCCACGCAAAGGGCTTTTCCCCCCCACGGGGTTAGCGTCGCTGCGCAATTCACACTCACGGCAGAGATTGCACACCGCACAAGGTCATCTGTTTGTTTTTCACCCTTCTTAGCCATCATTTCACCCTTCTGAGCCTCACCCAGTTCCGCAGGGCCTGCAAGACTACCCTCTTTCAATTGGCTTTTCCTTAATCTGGAACCTGTTGTACTGTCGCCACGTAAAATTGTAAGATGAGTAACATCGAGCCTGTAGCGCCGAACTATTGGCTGGAATTGAATTTGAGGGTTTTAATTAGATGGGTTTTAATGTAATAATATCTTAGTGAATTGTATTATGCAATACATTGTGCAACCAGTGCGCTTTTATTATTGTAATGCTGTATTTTATGTTATGCTATGTGAGCCGCCCTGAGCCTGCTTCGGCAGGGAGGGCGGGATACGAATTAAATATTATTATTATTATTATCATCATTTGCTTTGCACAACAGAGGGGGGCTGCATTTCCCACCCCATCCCTGCTGTCACCGTCATCCTCCCCCCCACATTTAAAATGGTTTCTGGAATACACGCAGCTCCAGAATAATGCAACACTTGAATTCTTTTGGTAAGGAAGGGAACTGTGGTCATTTGCACTGATAAGACTAATTTCCTCTCCGCACACGCACTGCTTGAGGGAAGGAGAGAGACAGCTTCAGAAATGCTAATCGAGAGAGCAGAGGAGGAAAGAACTACTTCATCCTGGAGGGGTACTAGTCAGGCCTATTGCCAGGATTTTTAAAAGTTGGGGGGAACGTTAAAAAAGTCGGGGGCACTGAGCATCTTCCCTCCCAGGGCCAACAACAGGGAGCCAGTTTGGCATAGTGGTTAAGTGTGCAGACTCTCATCTGGGAGAACTGGGTTTGATTCCCCACTCCTCCACTTGTATCTTTTTCTGTGCGTCTCTCTGGCTCTGTATCTTTCTCTTTCTCTGCAGACTCTTATCTGGGAGAACCGGGTTTGATTCCCCACTCCTCCACTTGCACCTGCTGGAATGGCCTTGGGTCAGCCATAGCTCTGGCAGAGGTTGTCCTTGAAAGGGCAGCTGCTGGGAGAGCCCTCTCCAGCCCCACCAACCTCACAGGGTGTCTGTTGTGGGGAGGAAGGTAAAAAAGATTGTGAGCCGCTCTGAGACTCTTTGGAGTGGAGGGCGGGATATAAATCCAATATCTTCATCTTCTTCTCTCTCTCTCTCTCTCTTTTGTCTCCACCTCTCTCTCAGTTTGGCGTAGTGGTTAAGTGTGCGGACTTTCATCTGGGAGAACTGGGTTTGATTCCCCATCCTCCGCATGTATCCTTCTCTGTGTGTCTCTCTCTCTCTGTATCTTTCTCTGTCTCTCCCTCTCTCTCTGACTCTCTGTCTCCTCTCTCTCTCTCAGTTTGGTGTAGCAGTGAAGTGTGTGGACTCTTATCTGGGAGAACCAGGTTTGATTCCCCACTCCTCCACTTGCACCTGCTGGAATGGCCTTGGGTCAGCCATAGCTCTCAAAGGAGTTTTCCTTGAAAGGGCAGCTGCTGTGAGAGCCCTCTCAGCCCCACCCACCTCACAGGGTGTCTGTTGTGGGGGGAGAAGATATTGGAGATTGTAAGCCGCTCTGAGTCTCTGATTCAGAGAGAAGGGCAGGGTATAAATCTACAGCCATCTTCTTCTCCACTTACAGCTGCTGGAATGGCCTTGGGTCAGCCGTAGCTCTAGCAGAGTTGTTTTTGAAAGGGCAGCTGCTGTGAGAGCCCTCTCAGCCCCATCCACCTCACAGGGTGTCTGTTGTGGGGGAGGAAGAAAAAGGAGATTGTGAGCTGCTCTGAGTCTCTGATTCAGAGAGAAGGGCGGGGAATACATCTGCAGTCTTCTTCTTTCCTTGGCCACCACGGTTGTGACTCAGGGCATCTGACTCAGGGTGCCTGTCCTTCCTTCTTTCCTTGCTCGAGGGGCCACAGGAGTGAAAGCTGAGAGGCCAAGGGCCTCCCCCTTCCTCCTCTGCAACTTAAATTGCATGGGTGGGGTACCCAGAAGCAGGATCCCGAGTTGGGCCCCCCCCCAGGCCCTCCCGTAGCTACAGACCTGGTACTAGTTGCCCTGATTCCCCGAAATGACGAGAAAAAACCCTCCATTTCAGTGGTGTCAGGAAGAACAGCAAGTCAGCCCACTGTGGAAACGCAGAGAAAGGCACGTTTCTTCAATTCAACCAGTGGGCGGGACTGTGGTTCAGCGGACTCTTTGCTTGGCCTGCCCAAGGTCCCAGGTTCAATTCCCCGGCACTTCCAGTTGAAAGGATCTGGTGTGATGACAGGGCCGGCTTGCCCACTAGGCAAACTAGGTTGTTGCTTAGGGCACCGGGATGGGGGTGCCCAAGACAACAGCCTAAATCTGCCTCTCTCCCCCGCCATCACCACCAGTCCCCTCCCTTCCCTTCTGCCGCGCTCCGTCCACCCCGCCCCCCCGTAAAGTTGGCCGCGATGAGGCTGGCCCTACCAGCTTTGAGGCAGCCGGCATTGCGCATTTTTCGAAGAGAACGCTGGAGCAGGCTTCGCTCCCCCCTCACTTCCGGTTCCGGAAAGGAGAGGGGAGAAGCCTCCTCCAGTCGTCTCTTCGAAAAATGCGCAGATGCCGGCTGCCTCAAAGCCGAAAGGGCCCAGCCTCATCGCGCTTCTCTGAGGGAGGGAGGGTGGGTTGGGGCACTGTGGAAGGAGGGCAGGTGGCGGTGCTCAGGCGGTGAGCAGGGAGCCTGCCTGAGGCGCCATGTGCCCGAGGGCCCTCACTGTGTGATGGGAAAGACCTCTGCGAGAGACCTCGAAGAGCCGCTGCCAGTCTGAAGAGAGACAATCCAACCTTGATGAGACCCAGGATCTGAATCAGTATAAGGCAGCTTCACAGACGATGGTTTAAAAAAACTGTGGCGCTTTCGGCAACTCGGGTTGTTGAAATGGAGAGAAACCTCCGTGTGGAATCAGCCTCGGACAGGAAACCCACCAAAGGCAGCAGGAAGAAATCACCAGTAGAGTTTCAACCCCAGCCAAATCCCCCACTTCCTGGATGCAGACAGAGAAAACAAGGAAACCGATTGCCTGGTCCAGGTTTTCACTACGGGGGATGAGATGGGAGAAAAATTAGCTGGGGAAACGAGGACGAGAGGCGGGGACGGAGGAGGCAAAGGCTTCTCATTGGCTGCTCCAAAAGAGATCACTCTGTGATTGGTTAGTTCATCCAAAGGGGAAGGATATTTTGTTGGCTCCCACTAAAGAAAGGAGAGTAATCAAATATGAGGCCGAACGGTGCTGAAGGTCTGGAGGGTGCCCCACCTTGGCACCAGGGGGGGCGGGGGTTGTGCAGGAAGTAAGGCTGCCGGCCACCCACTGGAGGCGGGGGATTCCCCCCAGGCCCTGTCCCCTGCCGCTGATCAGTTGGTGGTTGGGGGCGGGACTTACGAGGAGCAGGAGGGAGGCCCAGGTTGCATCACCAGCGATGTCACTTATGACATATCCCAGAAATGGCTTCATCGCCTCAGCAATGTCACAGTGACACTCTTTTAGGATAGTGTATCAGAATAATGCTTTTGTATTGACACATTCAAACAAGGGATATTGGCTGGTCATCTCATTACATATACTAAACCCATCTTCCACTATATGTTAATGTATTTTTTTCCTAACGGCAAACTAGAAGGATGTATATATTTACGTTACACGTTAAAAGGTAAATGAGCTGGGCAGGAAAAACTTCTGGGAAAGAAATGCCTTCTTTTTGACCCAGGTTTATTAGCAATAGAATAATTAGCAGGCATTCTCACATTCTGACATGTTACCGTTTTATTGGTTTCCCATGCTAATGCAACCTGGATCAAAGGTTTTCTGAATTCGTTGATTTTACTATTCTGCTATTGGCTTTTCACTTTGTACCACTTGGCATTCCAAACCCCACCAGCTATATGTGGCTCTGCTTACTGTACCTCATTCCCATTCCGAAGAAGTGGGCAGGCACACGAAAGCTTACGTTCTGAATAAAACTAAGTTGGTCTTAAAGGTGCAATCGACTCCTATTTTGTTCTCTGGCATTTGGTAGAAGCCACAGACCGTTTTTTTGCCCCATGACCACAACTCCACCGCGACGCCACAGCCTGATGATATCTCTTCCAGTCAATGCTCCTTTCTACGCTATGGAGACTTGCGAGCGAAAATTCTACTTCGTGAGCTACTAGCATTAAAGTTATGAGCTACTGCACATGTTTATAAGAGCCCCGTGGTGCAGGGTGGTAAAGCTGCAGTACTGCAGTCCAAATTCTCTGCTCACAACCGGAAGCTGGGTTCGGGTAGTCAGCTCAAGGTTGACTCAGCCTTCCATCCTTCTGAGGTTGGTAAAATGAGTACCCAGCTTGCTAGAGGGAAAGTGTAGATGACTGGGGAAGACAATGGCACCCCGTAAAAAAAGTCTGCCAAGAAAACGTTGTGATTCAATGTCACTCAGAGTTGGAAATGACCGGTGCTTGCATGGGGGACTACCTTTTTACCTTCACTGCATAAATTAGTGTGATCTGGGGCTATCCTTCCTGAGCTAAGACAAAAACGTGTGAGCCGGAAGCTTAGAAACTGTGAGCTAGCTCATGCCAGCTCAGCTTAGAGGGAACACTGCTTCCAGTACATGCTCCAAGTGACATTGCTGGCAATGTAGTCTGGGCCTCACACCTGGTAAATCACCTGCGCTTCCTGCCAGTTGCTCTGATGGACGTGGTAACTCGAGCAGGGAACTATTACGGTCTCTACTACAGTCTCTGCCTACCATTACAGGGGTAACTGGAGAGCCTCTGGTTGCTCTCCCAGGTCAAAGCTGCCTCTAGCTTCCCCCCAAAGCTGTCCTCCTCGATTAGAACCACAAGAAGAGGCTGGGAATTTTGTTGCTCTGTCGGGAGGTGACAGAAAGGGCTATCAAGTTACGGCCAACTTGATGATGATATTGGATTTATATCCCCGCCCTATACTCTGAATCTCAGAGCAGTCATAATCTCCTTTTACCTCCCCCTACAACAGACACCCTGTGAGGTGGGTAGGGCTGAGAGGACTCTCACAGCAGCTGCCCTTTCAAAGACAACTCCTACGAGAGCGATGGCTAACCCAAGGCCATTCCAGCAGGTGCAAGTGGAGGCGTGGGGAATCAAACCCGGTTCTCCCAGATAAGAGTCCGCACACTTAACCACTACACCAAACTGGCTCTAGAAGAAGAAGAAGAAGACTGCAGTTTTATACCCCACCCTTCTATCTGAATCAGAGACTCAGAGCAGTTTACAATCTCCTATATCTTTCTCCCCCACAACAAACACCCTGTGAGGTGGGCGGGGCTGAGAGAGCTCTCCCAGAAGCTGCCTTTCAAGGACAACTCCTGCCAGAGCTATGGCTGACCCAAGGCCATTCCAGCAGCTGCAAGTGGAGGAGTGGGGAATCAAACCCGGTTCTCCCAGATAAGAGTCCGCACACTTAACCACTACACCAAACTGGCTCTTTTATGGCGACTCAGTAGAGTTTTCAAGGCAAGACACATTCACCTCTGCGCAGTGACCCAGGACTTCCTCAGCCATTTCCCATCCAAGAACTAACTAGGGCCATCCTGAAGATGGGAGCAGCGACTCTCGAAAATTCCTCCCCTGCCGCAATTTTTTGTTAAGTCTTGAAGTTGCTGCTGGACTCTGGCTCTTTTCTACTGCTACAGGCAAAAACGGTGACTCGTCTTGATCTAGGGCTGACCCTGTTGAGCGTCTGAGATTCGACCAGGGCTAGTCTGGGCCACTCTGGTCAGAGCCCAGTTTTCTATGCCGCTGGACTGAATCTGGTTCTTCCGAAGAAGCTTTTGCAACTCCCGTTCGTGTCAATAAGGACTGCCCAAAAGAACAGTCCTGAGGTAATTCAGGGTTGTGGGTGCACGTGTGGGAAGGTTCCCTCAGATGGACTTCCTGTCTCAGGAACTGAAATATCCTGGGGTTGGTTCAGGCACCGTACAAACCATCAGCACAGCCCTAGGCCTCAACGGACAGATCGGCGTCTCCCTGCCCTATGATTGACCGGCAGGAGTGGACGTGGCGCGGCCCACACTTACCGCCACGGAAATGCGGACACGCTTCGACTTGCGCTTTTCCGTTTGGTCTGAATTCTCTTCCTTTTTTTTTTTTTTTAAATGAAAAAGTTTTAACCAGGAAGGGGAGGGGGGGGGGAAACAATAGGGAAGAGAAAATTACGGGAGAGAATTGTTACGCTCAGTGAAACAGTGAGGAGAGAATGGGGCACTGAGGAGCCTCGGCCCAAGGAATGTCCCCGGCTATGTGGGGTGGGAAGAAAACGAAAGGAGGCCTCACCTCGTTCGGCTCGGCTGTCGTGGAGTTGCCGCAGAAGAGACTCCTCAGGGCGATGCCTGGCGGGTCCACAGTCCCAGCTGCTCACAAAGAAGGACACAAACAGTAATCAGCAAGGCTTCTTTTGCAGAAAAAGCCCAGCAGGCATTCATCTGCATATCAAGCCACACCCCCTGACATCACTATTGTTTCGCACAGGGCTTTCCTTGTAGAAGGAGCCCAGCAGGAATGCATTTGCATATTAAGCCACACCCCCTGACATCGCCATTGTTTCGCACAGGGCTTTTCTTGTCGAAGGAGCCAGGCAGGAATGCATTTGCATATTAAGCCACACCCCCTGACATCACCATTGTTTCACACAGAGCTTTTCTTGTCAAAGGAGCCAGGCAGGAATGCATTTGCATATTAAGCCACACCCCCTGACATCACCATTGTTTCGCACAGGGCTTTTCTTGTCGAAAGAGCCCAGCAGGAATGCATTTGTATATTAAGCCACACCCCCTGACATCACCATTGTTTCGCACAGGGCTTTTCTTGTAGGAAGAGCCCAGCAGGAATGCATTTGCATATTAAGCCACCCCCCCTGACATCACCGTTGTTTCGCGCAGAGCTTTTCTTGTAGAAAAAGCCCAGCAGGAATGCATTTGCATATTAAGCCACACCCCCTGACATCACCATTGTTTCGCACAGGGCTTTTCTTGTAGAAAAAGCCCAGCAGGAATGCATTTGCATATTAAGCCACTCCCCCTGACATCACCATTGTTTCGCACAGGGCTTTTCTTGTCGAAAGAGCCCAGCAGGAATGCATTTGCATATTAAGCCACACCCCCTGACATCACCATTGTTTTATGCAGTGCTTCTTTTGTAGGAAAAAGCCCAGCAGGAACTCATCTGCATATTAGGTCACACCCCCTGATGTCACCATTGTTTTGCACAGGCCATTTTGTAGAAAAAGCCCAGCAGGAATCTATTTGCATATTAGGCAACACCCCCTGACACCAAGCCAGCCGGAGCTGTGTTCCTGCTCAAAAAAAAATCCTGGGCCACACCCCCTGATGTCACCATCATTTTGCACAGGTCTTTTTTGTAGAAAAAGCCCGCCAGAAACTCATTTGCATATTAGGTCACACCCCGTGATGCCAAGCCAGCAGAAACTGCATTCCTGTGCGTTCCTGCTTTTTTTTAAAAAAAGCCTTAGTATTCAGACATTGCAACAAAACAAAGCTTGCTTAGAAGGGGGATTTGTGCTGCAAGCCTTAGTCAGCCTTCCAAACTTAGATAACAAATTCCAGTTTGCACATAAACTCTGCTGCCTCTGCCAACTGTCTCCTCTCAGCAAGAGGAACAGTCGCTGCCACACTCCTGTCCTTGTGGCCAGACAGCTTCAAAGGGCACTGCTACTCAACGAACCGTGATTTGGGAATCTGGCCGACCGTCGCAGCGAACCGCAATTGGTACAAGCCGTGAGTACCAAAGGGAGGAGAAATGACTGGGTTTGGGGCTAACCAAGAAACCCTGCTTTGCTTTATGGCTTTTTTGCAGGGCTTTTTTTTGTAGCAACAACTCCTTTGCGTATTAGGCCACACCCTCTGATGTAGCCAACCCTCTCGGAGCTTACAGTAGGCCCTGTGAGAAGTGCCCTGTAAGCTTCTGGAGGATTGGTTGCATCAGGGGTGTGTGGCCTAATACGCAACGAAGAAGAAGAAGATATTGGATTTATATCCTGCCCTCCGCTCCGAATTTCAGTCTCAGAGCACCTCATCATATCTTCCTCCTCCCCCACAACAGACACCCTGTGAGGTAGGTAGGGCTGAGAGAGCTCTCACAGCAGCTGCCCTTTCAAGGACAACCTCTGCCAGAGCTATGGCTGACCCAAGGCCATTCCAGCAGGTGCAAGTGGAGGAGTGGGGAATCAAACCCGGTTCTCCCAGATAAGACAGCTATGGCTGACCCAAGGCCATTCCAGCAGGTGCAAGTGGAGGAGTAGGGAATCAAACCCGGTTCTCCCAGATAAGACAGCTATGGCTGACCCAAGGCCATTCCAGCAGGTGCAAGTGGAGGAGTAGGGAATCAAACCCGGTTCTCCCAGATAAGACAGCTATGGCTGACCCAAGGCCATTCCAGCAGGTGCAAGTGGAGGAGCAGGGAATCAAACCCGGTTCTCCCAGATAAGAGAGCTCTGGCTGACCCAAGGCCATTCCAGCAGTTGCAAGTGGAGGAATGGGGAATCAAACCCGGTTCTCCCAGATAAGAGCCTGCACACTTAACCACTGCACCAAACTGGCTCTCAAAGGAGTTCCTGCTACAAAAACTGATCATGAGCAACCACAACTTTATTAATTTGCCATTTCTTGCAACATCTGGGCATACAGCAGGGGTCCCGGGGGGACTGGGTAGCTGTGAATTTCCTCCACTGTGCATGGGGTTGGATTAGATGACCCTTGGGGTCTCTTCCAGCTCTACGTTTTTAGGTCTCAACACAACCCCGGATGGGCATAGTCTGAAGGGCCAAGAGGGGGAAAGGGGTCGAGAGACTCACTCGCAGGGCTCTCGGATAAGCTGCTGGAGACTCGTTTCAGAGCTGGTTTGAGAGGTTTGCGGGCCTCATTTCGTGGCGGGACAAACGAAGATTCCTCTGTGCTGATCTGGGTTGAAGGAAAGCAAAGAGGAAATGGGTTATGTGCAGGACAAGCCCATTTAAACCCAATGATGAAAATCAATACTTCCCATTTATTAACTAGTACCTCCTAAATAGAACATAACGTAAGAACATAAGAGAAGCCATGTTGGATCAGGCCAGTGGCCCATCCAGTCCAACACTCTGTGTCACATAAGAACATAAGAGAAGCCCTGTTGAATCAGGCCAATGGCCCATCCAGTCCAACACTCTGTGTTACATAAAAACATAAGAGAAGCCCTGTTGGATCAGGCCAATGGCCCATCCAGTCCAACACTCTGTGTCACGTAAGAACATATGAGAAGCCCTGTTGGATCAGGCCAATGGCCCATCCAGTCCAACACTCTGTGTCACATAAGAACATAAGAGAAGCCCTGTTGGATCAGGCCGGTGGCCCATCCAGTCCAACACTCTGTGTCACACAGTGGCCAAAAACCCAGGTGCCAACAGGAGGTCTGCCAGTGGGGCCAGGAAACTAGAAGCCCTCCCACTGTGCTCCCCCCCAATCACCCAGAATACAGAGCATCACTGCCCTAGACAGAGAGTTCCAACGATAACTTAATAGCCACTGATGGGCCTCTGCTACAGATGTTGATCCAATCCCCTCTTGACATTTAGGGTCACATTCAGATTGCAGCCAAAAGGAGAGAGAAAGAAGCATATCTAAAGAGTACTTTCCCTATAGGAAAGGAAAGGTCCCCTGTGCAAGCACCAGTCATTTCCGACTCTGGGGTGACGTTGCTTTCACAACGTTTTCACGGCAGACTTTTTACAGGGTGGTTTGCCCTTGCCTTCCCCAGTCTTTTACACTTTCCCCCCAGCAAGCTGGGTACTCATTTTACCGACCTCAGAAGGATGGAAGGCTGAGTCGGCTACCTGAATCCAGCTTTCGCTGGGATAGGTCGTGAGCAGAGAGTTCAGATCACAGTACTGCAGTACTGCTGCTTTACCACTCTGCGCCACGGGGCCAAATGGCAGCGATAGCAAAATGGGATGTCAAATGGTAGCGTATGTGAAACAGCAGTGTAAGATGTTGCTCTAAAACTGGGGAAAGCCTTTTCTATCGTCTCAGAGGGCCCCCTGTCGTCTGTTTCTGTAATATTTCCTTTCCTGTTTTAGAAAAAGGATATTCAGCGGGGTCCTCAATCTTTTTTGAGCTTGTGGGCATCTCTAGAATCCTGACACAGCGTGATGGGTGCAGCCCCAAAATGGCTGCCACAAAAAGGCCGCTTCAAGAGGCTGGGCTGGCTACAAGATGGCTGCTGTAGCTTACCTTCTGTCACGAAGCGAAGATCATTTTGCTTGGGTGGCTGCACCCGTGCTCTACAGTATACCGTAGATTCTAGGAGGAATCTCTAAATTCCCCCCTCCATAGGCACAGTCATCAAATTTCCAGGAATCTCTCAGGGCAGATTTGACAACCTTGGATCCAACCCGCTGACGTTTACCCACTCTGGCTAAAAGAGGCTCAGGTCAAGGTTGCATTTTCACCCATTATTTCTGTCATGATCCTAGGCCTAGTGAGGCCTACCTACAGGCTCTAGGGAAGCCAGTATCAAAAGTAGTTACAGGGCCTACATTTCTCACAATCCCTCTGGTTCGGTGGGCAGCAGTTTTGAAGGGAAAACTTGCCCAGTGGAGACCAGAGGGATGGGACCTAGAAGGAAGGAAATAAAAGGCCAAGCTAGAGAGGGGGAAGTGTTCTCTCTGGGTTGGAGGAAGGCTGCAGTCAGGAGAGCTCCCTCATCCCAAGAGTAGTGAGTCAGCTGGAATTAGAGGAAGGGAAAGTATATAGTTAGTTGTGTCAGAGCTTTTTATTGTTTCCATGTTCCCTATTGCACTAAAAGTTACAAGCCGCTTGTCTGTTCTTGAGCAATTACAATAAACTTATTGTTGCTATCCTGCCTGGGTCTGCACACAGATCAAAAGTGCTTGCTGAGAAGGAAGACAGGGGGTCAGGTGGGTGCTCTAGGCCCTCTCAGACAGACCCTTACCAGAGTGGTGGCAGCCAATAGAAGGCCCTTCCTGGTTCACTGCTTGTGACACTTTCTCTACTGCTCCAGCCAGCCCCTCTCCTTTCTTCAGATTATTCCATGCTCGCACCATTGGCATCACGGTCTCTGGCCAATAGTCCTTCTAGGCCTCAGCCCTCTCACCTGGAAGCGTACTCCTGAGTCGGGTGGGGGCTGCCCCTCGTTTTCCGGGTTCTTCTCGGCTGCTCTCCGTTCCGCCTGGGCCTTTTCCCGCATGTACTGCAGGCGGCGGGAGAAGCTCAGCTGCTCACTCAGGAGGGCCACGATCTGGGCGCGCTCGATGGACCCCAGAAGGATCATGGATTCTGGCGAGGGAAACAGGTTGTGCTCGTGAGCAAAGCTGTGGCTCTAAAATAAATGTGGGTGAAGTCGGGGATGACTCTACCAGGAAGAGGGATTTGGATTTTTGAAGCACTTGCCTCTCTAAACCCACAGGCAAGTGAGGTCTAGAGCACGGCTGTCAAACTCATTTGTTATGAGGGCCGGATCTGACATAAATGAGACCACGTCGGGCCGGGCCATAACGGGCGAGGCCATGTGTGTAGCTATTTAAGATTAGGTACCAGAGATGTAAACTTTATAAAGGACACAGACAAACACAAGTAAAGGTTTTTTTTAAAAAAACTTAAAAACATGCTTAAAACGTTAGCACTTGTTGGTCTTAAAGGTCTTAGACACTGACTTCCCAAGACTCCACCCCCAAATATAAGAACATAAGAGAAGCCATGTTGGATCAGGCCAATGGCCCCTCCAGTCCAACACTCTGTGTCACATAAGAACATAAAAGAAGCCATGTTGGATCAGGCCAATGGCCCATCCAGTCCAACACTCTGTGTCACATAAGAACATAAGAGAAGCCATGTTGGATCAGGCCAATGGCCCCTCCAGTCCAACACTCTGTGTCACATAAGAACATAAGAGAAGCCATGTTGGATCAGGCCAATGGCCCATCCAGTCCAACACTCTGTGTCACACAGTGGCCAATATATGTGTGTGCGTGTGTGTACACACACACACACACACACATATATATATACTAATAGCCTGTGGCTAACAGTGTCTAATAGCCACTGATGGACCTCTGCTCCATATTTTTATCCAATCCCCTCTTAAAGCTGGCTATGCTTGTAGCCGCCACTACCTCCTGTGGCAGTGAATTCCACATGTTAATCACCCTTTGGGTGAAGAAGAACTTCCTTTTATCCTTTAACCCGACTGCTCAGCAATTTCATCGAATGCCCACGAGTTCTTGTATGGAGAGAAAGGGAGAAAAGGACTTTTTTCTCTAGTTTAAAACAATTTTATTGGTAACATATGGTAGCAAATCTATATCTATATCTTACAACTTAAAAAAGGAAAGATTTACCTACCCCATATCTTACTTTTTCCCCACCCCTCCCACCGTTACTTGACCCCCGCCAGTGTTATTTACTTAAAGAAAAACAAATATTAAAGGTACCCTTAACTATTAAAAAACCAAAAGTTATATTCTTGTTTTAAAAAACTTAATAATTATCAAAGATTGTCCAATGTCCTCTTATTTTCCACTCTTTTTCTACGTATTTTCTGAACTTCTTCCACTCCATCTTAAAAACTTCTAAATCATAGTCTCTTAATATTCACTTTCACTCCATGACATGACTTTTATAATCCAATTCCATTTCTCTGGTATTTTTTCTTGCTTCCACAACTGCGCATACAATGTTTTAGCAGCTGAGAGCAAGTACCAGATTAAAGTTCTATCTTCTTTTGGAAATTTTTCCATTTGTAATCCCAACAGAAAATCCCTGCAACTTTGTTAAACTCATATCCCAAGATATTAGACATCTCTTAGGAGTTATATACCATCTATACATCATCTTAAAACAGTTTTCCCTAATACTTTGACATGTTGCAAGTTTCATAGAGTTCTTCCACAAATATTTCCAAGATTCCATCTTTATTTCTTTATTTACATTAATTGCCCATTTTATCATTTGAGATTTCACTACTTCATCTTCTGAAGACGATTGTAAAAGTAATTGGTATACTTTTGAAATTAATTTCTCATTGTCTCCAAGCAGAACTTTTTCCATTTCTGTTTGTTCTTTCCTTATTCCTCCAGTTTTGATATCATTCTCCACCAAGCTTTTTATTTGTTGCATTTGAAACCAATCATATTTATGACTCAATTCTTCAGCAGTTTTCAGTTCTATTTTCCCACTTTGTATTTTTAATAATTGATTATATGACAGCCACTTTTCTTCGCCTGTTTTAGCCGTTATCTTTATCACTTCAGCTGGCACTATCCATAAAGGTCTTCTCTCATCACCATATTTCTTATATTTTATCCATGTATTTAATAGGTTGCTTCTTATATAATGGTGAGAGAAAAGACCATCCATCCTCTTTTTTCCATAATACAAATATGCGTGCCAGCCAAATTTATTTCCGTAACCTTCCAACACTAAAAGTTTTTTGTTTAACAATGTTATCTAAGGATTAAAATGAAAATTCTGTCAGATGCAAAAGAGAGAGGCAGATTCCAACTACCAGATCTAAAATTGTATCATGAAGCAGTTTGTTTAGTATGGATGAAAGGACTTCTTTCTCTACTTTCTCCATCCCATGCATTATCTTGTAAACCTCTATCATGTCACCCCCGCAGTCGACGTTTCTCCAAGCTAAAGAGCCCCGAGCGTTTTAACCTTTCTTCTTAGGGAAAGCGTTCCAAACCTTGAATCATTCTAGTTCATTATATCCAGGAATTTCCCAACCTGGAGTTGGCAACCCTGCTCTCAGAGCCAAATTAACATACTCAAAACGTTCATCCAAGGTCCAGGGCAGCCTTCCTGCTGGTGCTGAAAAGCTGCGTTGGACAGGCCAAGTTCAGATTTTTTAAAAAGGAACAGACCCAAGGCCAGGAGGGTGCAAAGAAAAACACTCCGGGCCGGAGACTGTCTAGGTCTTCCCTGCCTTGTCACAGCTAACTTTGACCTTTGCAAATCACTGTTGACAAAGGTGTCGCCCTCTGCTGCTGCCAAAGTCATAAAGGGGAGGTTTGGCCAGCGGAAGAGAGGGATGTCACAGCAGGGCAGATGCCTAGCAGAAAGCGGGGATGAGAAGCAAGCGGGGGGGGGGGAGCAGATCAATGCCCCCCCTCGCAAAAGACATGACAACAGTGTCAGCCATTGAGGTCACGGAGCAGGAAAGGAAAGCGGAGAGGAAGGCTGGGGAAGGTCAGGAGGGCAGAGCATGCTTCAGCTGGGGGGGGCTTTGGGGGTTAGTCCATAACAGCACAAAACGAACCCGTTCGAGAAGATACACCATGCTGCCCTAAACCAGTTTCTAAACTTCAGTTGAATGGGGCTGCAGATTTAGGCGTACTTTCCAGTCTAAGGGTCACACACTGTAGCATCTTACAGATCTCTGCTACACCTCTCTGAAATTTGTGAACACCATGGATCAGGTCTGGACAAAAAGGTTCAAGCACCCAAGGGGTGTGTGTGTGATTTTCAGCACTGTCCTCTCCAGTGGCAACCCTCTAACCCCACCCCTCACACACACACACTTCCGTCTCCTAGGGCTCTTTTCGTTGCTATAACCGAAGGCCGCTGAAATACAGGCTGAAATGAAGAACGTCACTTAGACACAAGCTAATTCGCCCAACAGTGAAGACTTGAAACAACTACCGCTGAAGGTTAAAAGCAGAAAATGCCACCGCAGGATTACAGCTCAACACCGAGAAGACAAAAGGGATAATTATTGGGAAATCACACAACTTATGACAAGGAAGAAATTGAAAGAAATGTTTGAGATGTTTCTGTTCCTTGGCTCCATCATTAACCAAAACAGGGACATGCAACCAAGAGATCAGAAGGAGATTGAGACTGGGTAAGAGTAACCAAAGAGCCCCGTGGCGCAGAGTGGTAGAGCTGCAGTACTGCAGTCGGAGCCCTCTTCTCACAAGCTGAGTTCGATCCCAGCGGAAGCTGGTTCAGGTAGCCGGCTCCAGGTTGACTCAGCCTTCTATCCTTCCAAGGTCGGTAAAATGAGGACCCAGCTTGCTGGGGGGAAAGTGTAGATGACTGGGGAACGCAATAGGAAACCACCCCGTAAAAAGTCTGCCATGAAAATGTGAAAGCAACGTCACCCCAGAGTCGAAAACAACTGATGCTTGCACAGGGGACTACCTTTACCTTTACGAGTAACCATGAAGGAGGTAGAAAAGATTCTGAAATGTAAGGATGCTGGTGACATATCATCATATTCCACATTACTATGTATAGGTGTGAAAGTCGGACAGCGAAGAAAGGTGACAGGAAGAAAGTCAATTAACCGTTTTGGAGGAGAGTTTTATGGGTTCTGTGGGCTGCCAAAAAAGACAAATAAGTCAATTTTAGATCCAATCAGGCCCAAACTCTCCCTAGACATTAAAATGACAAAACTGAGGCTACGGTAATTTGGTCACATGATGAGAAGACAAGACTCACTGGAAAAGACAATAAGGCAGGAGGAAGTTGAAGGCAGTGAGAAAAGAGGAAGACCTGACATGAGATGGATGTCTTAGCAGTAGTATGTGCAAAAAGGATCTAGGGGTCTTAGTGACTGAACATGAGTCAACAGTGTGATGTGGTGACTAAAAAGGCAAATGCAATTTTGGGCTGTATCAACAAAAGTCTAATGTCCAGATCACGTGAAGTGATGGTATTGCTTTACTCTGCTCTGGTAAGACCTCACCTGGAGTATTGTGTTTGGTTTTGGGCACCACATTTTAAGAAGGATATAGACAAGCTGGAACGGGTCCAGAGGAGGGCAACGAAGATGGTGAGGAGTCTGGAGATCAAGTCCTATGAAGAAAGGTTGAAGGAGCTGGGCATGTTTAGCCTAGAGAGGAGGCGGCTGAGAGGTGATATGATCACCATCTTCCAGTTCTTGAAGGGCTGTCATATAGAGGATGGTGTGGAATTGTTTTCTGTGGCCCCAGAAGGCAGGACTAGAACCAGTGGGTTGAAATTAAAGCAAAAGAGTTTCCGGCTCAACATTAGGAAGAACTTCCTGACCATTAGAGCGATTCCTCAGTGGAACAGGCTTCCTCGGAAGGTGGTGGGCTCTCCTTCCTTAGAGGTTTTTCAACAGAGGCTAGATGGCCACGGGGCAGCAATGAAGATCCTGTGAATTTAGGGGAAGGTGTTTGTGAGTTTCACGCATTGTGCAGGGGGTTGGACAAGATGACCCTGGAGGTCCCTTCAAACTCTATGATTCTATGACTTCATCAAGGAAAGGCACAAAGGCCCTCAGCTTGCAAGACATGAGCAAGGCCATTAACGATAAGATGTTGTCATGATCCTGGGCCTAGCGAGGCCTGCAGGCCCCAGGGAAGCCTGCTTAGGAGTACTGGGGAAAGCCTACATTTCCCAGGATCCCCTCTATTCCTCTGATTGGGTGGCAAGGGTTTTGGAGGGAAACAGGCCCAGAGAGGGGTGGGGCCTGGGCAAAGATAAAAGGGCCAAGCCCAGGAAGGGGGTGTTCTTTTCCTAGGAGGCAGAACTGAGGAGGAGCTGCTGTCAGGAAGAGACCCTTGCCCTTAATGGAAGGGTGAGTAGGCTAGGTCTTACTGAGACAGCGGGGACAGTAAGTTCAGACGCGTTAGGGCATTTGTTTATTTTTCCCTTCACCCCTTTTACAGAGAGCCAGTTTGGTGTAGTGGTTAAGTGTGCGGACTCTTATCTGGGAGAACCGAGTTTGATTCCCCACTCCTCCACTTGCACCTGCTGGAATGGCCTTGGGTCAGCCATAGCTCTGGCAGAGGTTGTCCTTGAAAGGGCAGCTGCTGTGAGAGCCCTCTCCAGCCCCACCCACCTCACAGGGTGTCTGTTGTGAGGGAGGAAGGGAAAGGAGATTGTGAGCCGCTCTGAGACTCTTCAGAGTGGAGGGCGGGATATAAATCCAATATCTTCATCTACCTCACAGGGTGTCTGTTGTGGGGGAGGGAGATAAAGGAGATTGTGAGCCGCTCTGAGACTCTTCGGAGTGGAGGGCGGGATATAAATCCAATATCTTCATCTACCTCACAGGGTGTCTGTTGTGGGGGAGGAAGGGAAAGGAGATTGTGAGCCGCTCTGAGACTCTTCGGAGTGGAGGGCGGGATAGAAATCCAATATCTTCATCTACCTCACAGGGTGTCTGTTGTGGGGGAGGAAGGGAAAGGAGATTGTGAGCCGCTCTGAGACTCTTCGGAGTGGAGGGCGGGATAGAAATCCAATATCGTCTTCTTCTTATGCACCTTGTTTGTTATACTGCACTGACCTTTTAAATAAACCTCCCCCCCCCCGGTTGTTAACTCTGCCTGGTCCTCACGCCCATTATTTGGCCTAAGCTAAGGGAGGCCTGAAGGGCTTGGGAGGGGACTCTGGGCCTTCTCAAGGGAGACCCTTAACCCAGAATGGTGGCAGCAAGTGGTAAGACCCCCCTGAGTCATGACAGATGTTTTGGAGGACATTAATTCATAGGACTGCCATGAATTAGAAACAATTTGACAGCACTAAACTCATACACAACTGTTGTTGTTTTTCAGTCGCACGATCGAGTCCGACTCTTTGCGACCCCATGGACCCCAAGTCATGCCAGGCCCTCCTCCGAAGTCCGCTCAACTTCATGCCAGTTACATCAGTAACGCTGTCCAGACATCTCATCTTTTGCCGTCCCCTTCTTCTTTTGTCTTCTGTCTTTCCCAGCATCAGGATCTCCAGGGAATGCTCCCTTCTCATTGGGTGGCCAAAGTATTTGAGCTTCAGCTTCAGCATCTGACCTTCCAGGGAACAGTCAGGGGTGAGTGATTTCCCTTAGGACTGACTGATTGGATCTTCTTGCAGTCCAAGGGACTCTCAAGAGCAGGGGTGTCAAACTCATTTGTTATGAGGGCCGGATCTGACATAAATGAGAACTTGTCGGGCTGGGCCATGTTGGGCCGGGTCATACATGTATCTATTTAAGATTAGATAGTAGAGATATAAACTTTAGAAAGGATACAGACAAACACAATTAATTTTAAAAAAAACCCTTAAAACATGCTTAAAACATTAGCACTCATTGGTCTTAAAGGTGCTTTCTTTGTATTTCTCCCATGGGATCCAGGGAACTGGGCAAATAAGGTCTGGCTCTTTCCTTCCTTTGCAAGGGGACCAGGTGGGGGAGGAGTCTCAGCCAATAGAAGACTTGGCTCAGTAGCTCTGGTGTGCATTTGTGATAACCTGGCAAAGCAAGCTCTTCCTTCCCCCCATTCCTCCCCAAGGGAGGAGCCTCAGCCAATGGAGAAAATAGGTTTTGCTCTGTAACTCCTGCGCAATTCAGCAAGCCTTGCAAAGCAAGCTGTGATGCAGAAGGAAGCAAGAGAGAGGGAGAAGGAAGCAGATGACAGCCAGTTGCTTGAGGGCCTGATAGGAGCCCTTGGGGGGCCTGATTTGGCCCCCAGGCCAGATGTTTGACACTCCTGCTCAAGAGTCTTCTCCAGCATCACAACTCAAAAGCATCTATTCCTCGGCGCTTAGCCTTTCTTACGGCCCAACTCTCACAGCCATAATTACTATGTTCTGCACAACTAACCAAGTTCAAAATCATGCGCATTAATTCGTATTAGAGGCATCGCTTAACATTCAAATAAAAAAGGCATTTGGGGAACCTCAATTTCCCTCAGCACCTGGCTCACATTTTCTCTGATGCCACTGCCAATAAATGCATCCTGATGAGACGCAGATTAATCTTTATCAGACAACGGATAAGCAATTATATCCTGCGGTGGCCAACCGATACACTGAGAAAGATAAAAGGGGAGCTGCACAGAATCAATTCTTCTAAAACAAACATAAGGGATCTCTGGAAAGAAACCTATGAAACAGAAGCCAGAAAGACATATATAAATAAGAGCCAACACAGTATGAAGAAGAAGACTGCAGGTTTATCCCTCGCCCTTCTCTCTGAATCAGAGATTTAGAGTGGCTTACAATCTTCTGTATCTTCTCCCCCCACAACAGACACACTGTGAGGTGGGTAGGGCTGAGAAGGTTCTCGCAGCAGCTGCCCTTTCAAGGACAATTCCTACGAGAGCTATGGCTGACCCAAGGCCATTCCAGCAGCTGCATGTGGAGGAGTCGGGAATCAAACCTGGTTCACCCAGATAAGAGTCCGCACACTTAACCAAACTGGCTTAACTACACCAAACTGGCTCAAATTGTGAAGTGTCAGACTAGTGTCTGAGAATCACACCTCATGGTGTTGTCCCTCCAGCTTTCATCTGGACTTGGTGGAAGCTAAGCAGATTTCACAATAAAAGGTGCAAAGTTCAAAAGAAAGGAAGGCTTAATTTCCAGAAGGGATGGACAATGGAGGCGTAACTTTTATGCCATTAGGCCAGTGCAAAGGAGTGCCGACTTCAATACATCTGTGCATCGGTTTGTGACACTGAAGACTAGAAACTTGAAGAAAAGATATGCTCAGAGCCTTGGGATGATGCTGATTAAATAGTTGATGATTCGGACCAATTCTTCCTTGAGGATTGGTTTATCAGTGGCTATTAGCAATGGTGACCAAAGGGAACCTCTGCATCCAGAGGCAGTCAGCCTCTGAACACTGGTGTGAGGAGGCAACGTCAGAGGAAGGCCTCAGCCTCTATGCCCTGTTGTTGGCCCTCCAGAGGAACTGGTGGGCCACTGTGTGAGACAGGAGGCTGGATCAGATGGACCACCGGTCTGATCCAGCAGGGCTCTTCTGATGTTCTTATGAAGGCCTCAGCCTCTCTGCCCTGTTGTTGGAACTGGTTGGCTATTCTGTGAGACATTCAGAGGAACTGGTTGGCTATTCTCCTTCCTTGGAGGTTTTTAATCAGAGGCTAGATGGCCATCTGACAGCAATGAAGATCCTGTGAATTTAGGGGGAGGTATTGGTGAGTTTCCTGCATTGTGCAGGGAGTTGGACTAGATGACGCTGGAGGTCCCTTCCAACTCTATGATTCTATAATTCTACATGATGCTGGACTAGGTGGACCACTGGTTTGATCCAGCAGGGCTCTTCCGATGTTCTTATGAAGGCCTCATTCTCTATGCCCCGTAGTCAGTGTCCAGAAGAACTGGCTGGCTATTCTGTGAGACAAGATGCTGGACAAGAAGGACCACTGGTCCGATCCAGAAGGGCTCTTCTGATGTTCTTATGAAGGCCTCATTCTCTATGCCCCGTAGTCAGTGTCCAGAGGAACTCGCTGGCTATTCTGTGAGACAAGATGCTGGACAAGAAGGACCACTGGTCCGATCCAGCAGGGCTCTTCCGATGTTCTTATGAAGGCCTCAGTCTCTATGCCCCGTAGTAGGTGTCGCGGAACCGGCCCGATTCTGCCTTCAGACCCGGTCCCGTCAGCTCCCTACGGAGTCGCCAACTCCTGGAGGGAGCTATGTCTCCTCCTGCCCCTTGGGCTCGCTGCCACCACCTGCTCAGTCCCGGGGTTCAGATTGCGAGGAACAGGACTCCCAATCCCCCTCTCCAGCTGTGAGGCCGGGCCTCCAGGTCCTCTGCCACCCTGCACTTGGGTTTCACAGAGACCTCAGCGCTTCTTTGGGGCACCCCTGGAGGATTGGCACCTTATCCAACTGCATGCCTTCCCCCCCTTCACCTGGGGCCCCCTTCTTAACACAGCGTGGTCTAAAGCGGTTTGGGGATCTATGTGGTACAGAGATTGCCAGTATTTAAAACAGAAAAAACATTTATTTAAAAGAGAAAAATATAGGAAAAGAAAAACACCAAAACAAAAGCAGTTGCATCTACAAAATTAGCACAGCACAGCCCAGCACAGCAAAGCCCAGCACAGCAAACAGCATAACAAAATAAAGTTGATTATAAACGCATCCGGCTGGCCCTGATCTAAACTTGCCCTGTCTTGTGAAGTACTTACTTAGTCTGCCTGCCTGGAGGCCTCATTTTCCTGAGCAGGCCTCCCCCCCAGGCAGGAGTCTCCATTGCTCACCACATGCTCGCTCGAGCCCCAGTTCAAATCTGGCCCCTCTTCCTGCCTAACACATGGCAAGAACAACAGCCCTTCCTGCCTCTCTAGGAGACTTTCCCCCTAGCGTTGTTGGTTTGGCTCTGGAAGGGAGGGGGGGGAGTGAGGGGAAGGCTACAAAGCCGGCTGAATGGATTTACTGATCCCTGCCTTTTTGGATGAAGCACCAACACTCCCAGATGGCGTTTCTCCACACGTCCCCCTCCTTAAATTCTGAGCCGGAGGGGTTGCCTCCTACAGAGGTGACCCCGTAGCAGAATCCAAACAAACAAGGAGAAACCCATTAACCAAAATATTACACAAACATTACACAAACATTCAGGTATTTCTCCAATAATACACAAAGTCCAGCACCCTAGGTGCTCATGTCCTTTCTGGACAAAACGTTGCATGCTGCATTCAGAAGGAATGTCCAGTCTTTAAGATGTACTCCTCCGTCTCCCAGGACCACCTCTGGAGTTTGGTGCTCTCCCTCCGTTGCTGCTGTGGCTGGGGTGAGTGGCCCATCAAAGGAGCAAATTCCTGGCCCCACATCTGAAGTTGGAAACTGCCCAGTTCCCACACAGTTGCCTCTTTATCCCTCATTGGTGGAATGTTCCCTCTGTCCACTCTGTCCTCCCAGAAAACTACCTCTGGTGCTCCAAACAATTGCTGTCCCAGCTTCTTTTTGTCTCCTTCCTTCCTACCTCTATGCAACACCATGGACCTCGCAGAGACTGGCTGTGGTACATTCACCTGCACCACTTGAACTGCCTTTCCCATTTTCTCCATAGCCCCCACACAGGTAGCATCGTCTAGGTCATCCACAATCACATGGGGTCTCTCCCATTCCACTTTCCGTTCACCAGTATGAAGTGGCAGGAAAGCCAACACCCTATCCCCTGTCTCAGCTTCTGCGAACTCCACTTTCTGGTCCCTTGCCACCTCACACAGTGTTTCCAGCCTAGGGTCACTTTGAACCTCAGACAGGAACATTTCTGGCTCCCCCAGACTTCCTATCATCTGTTCCTTCAAGCCACCCCTAGTCCCACTGTTTCCAGAACACTCAGCCAAAGTTTGATCTGGGCTCTCCGCCCCCTCAGTTGGTTTTTCAGTGTCAACCAACTGAGCTTCTTCCTGCCTGGAAGGCCCCACAGCATCCTGCTGCCCTTGCGGAAATTGGCACCCCTCTTCCCATTGGGCACACCCTCCTGCAGGGTTTGAGACAGACTGGTCCTCCCCCTCCCTGGTTGGTGGTGAGGTGGCTTCCCTAACGTTGCCTTCCTCCCCCCACCTTCCCCTGAGGGTTTGGCTTGGGTTCTCAGTCCCCTCGGTTGGTTTTTCAGCACTACCAAACTGACCCCTTTCCTGCCTGGAAGGTCCCACAGCTTCCCAGGATTCCTGTCTGCCCTGCTTCAAGACGACCTGTTTTGAGAGCGTCTCGGACGATCCCACTTCCTGATCCACAGCTACTTGGTGAACCGGTTCCAACCTAAGGCCACTCCGGACCCCCTTCTGGAACCGCTCCCGTCCCCCCAAGCCTTCAGCTATGTGCTCCTCTGAGCCCCCATTAGCCTTGCTGCTCTCAGAACCTCCTGTGAAATCTCCACTCTCCACCTCGGTCTCTTCAGCCTGCACATCCTTTATGCTAGACAGGTTCCTTTCCTTGCTAGGAACATCCACAGCCTCTTGCTGCACTTGGGGAAAGCTACACCCCTCTTCCCCTTGGGAACACCCTACTCCAGGACTTGAGATAGGCTGGTCCTCCCCCTCCTGGGTGACTGCCCTCTCTTCGTCCTCAGTAACCTGGGCTACCTCCCCCTCCCTGGTTGGTGGTGAGGTGGCTTCCTTAAAGTTGCCTTCCTCCTCCCACTTCCCCCTGAGGGTTTGGCTGTGGGTTACAGCATTGATAGAGTACTGGCCCACCAACAAATCCCGACCCAATAGCACTGGAACTGTCTGTTCCTTCATTACCCCACATTCAGAATAGGATTTACCTTCTTGTGGAGCCAAACCCCTGAACTGCCTTCGGGAGTGGTCTGGCCCCAGTTTAAACCTGTTAAACACAGTGGCTTTATAGGCCGCAAAAGTTATCCCCCCATCTTCCACAGGCATGCTGTAATAGATGGCTGAAAGCTCTCCAGTCAGGTTGCTGCAGAGGTAAGACATATAGTCCTCCTCTGCAATCCCCCACTGTTTGGCTGCCCTCTCAAAGTTGGAGAGGTACATGGAGGGGTCTTCTCCCTCTTGGTACACTGCAAAGTCCTTGGGGGTGACTTGGATCTCTTTGCTTAGTTCAGCTTCCAGACGTAGCACCTCAAGCTCATGGCGACGTTGCTCTTCCTGTTCCCGTCTGCGGATCGCATCCCTCTCTGCTTGTCGTTCCTCTCTCTCTCTTTCCTCCCGTCTGCGGACGGCATCCCTCTCTGCTTGTCGTTCCTCTCTCTCTCGGTCCGCCTCGATACGCATTCTCTCCAGTTCCAACTGTAGCCGCAAGGTTGCTTCTGACTGGGTGGGGCCCACTTTTGCAGGTGCCCCTGCATGCTCAAGATGCTCCAACAGGAGGACTTGCATATCTACTACAGTCAGGTTGTCACACTCCAGCTCTTGCTTTGCGCACTCTTCCTGGAGCTGTGGCTTTGTCATCTTCAGGATTTCCAGTTTCTTAGCACGCTCCATCCTAACTAGCTAAACTTTCCCTACTCCAGTTGACCCGAAAAGAAAACAAAAATGCCTGGCCAATCAAGTTCTCTGTTTGTTCTTATCCCACCGCTGCCACCAAGTGTCGCGGAACCGGCCCGATTCTGCCTTCAGACCCGGTCCCGTCAGCTCCCTACGGAGTCGCCAACTCCTGGAGGGAGCTATGTCTCCTCCTGCCCCTTGGGCTCGCTGCCACCACCTGCTCAGTCCCGGGGTTCAGATTGCGAGGAACAGGACTCCCAATCCCCCTCTCCAGCTGTGAGGCCGGGCCTCCAGGTTCTCTGCCACCCTGCACTTGGGTTTCACAGAGACCTCAGCGCTTCTTTGGGGCACCCCTGGAGGATTGGCACCTTATCCAACTGCATGCCTTCCCCCCCTTCACCTGGGGCCCCCTTCTTAACACAGCGTGGTCTAAAGCGGTTTGGGGATCTATGTGGTACAGAGATTGCCAGTATTTAAAACAGAAAAAACATTTATTTAAAAGAGAAAAATATAGGAAAAGAAAAACACCAAAACAAAAGCAGTTGCATCTACAAAATTAGCACAGCACAGCCCAGCACAGCAAAGCCCAGCACAGCAAACAGCATAACAAAATAAAGTTGATTATAAACGCATCCGGCTGGCCCTGATCTAAACTTGCCCTGTCTTGTGAAGTACTTACTTAGTCTGCCTGCCTGGAGGCCTCATTTTCCTGAGCAGGCCTCCCCCCCAGGCAGGAGCCTCCATTGCTCACCACATGCTCGCTCGAGCCCCAGTTCAAATCTGGCCCCTCTTCCTGCCTAACACATGGCAAGAACAACAGCCCTTCCTGCCTCTCTAGGAGACTTTCCCCCTAGCGTTGTTGGTTTGGCTCTGGAAGGGAGGGGGGGGAGTGAGGGGAAGGCTACAAAGCCGGCTGAATGGATTTACTGATCCCTGCCTTTTTGGATGAAGCACCAACACTCCCAGATGGCGTTTCTCCACAGTAGGTGTCCAGAGGAACTAGTTGGCTATTCTGTGAGACAAGATGCTAAACTAGAAGGACCACTGGTCTGATCCAGCAGGGCTCTTCTGATGTTCTTATGAAGGCCTCAGTCTCTATGCCCCGAAGTCGGTGTCCAGAGGAACTGGTTGGCTATTCTGTGAGACAAGATGCTGGACTAGAAGGACCACTGGTCTGATCCAGCAGGGCTCTTCTGATGTTCTTATGAAGGCCTCAGTCTCTATGCCCCGAAGTCAGTGTTCAGAGGAACTGGTTGGCTATTCTGTGAGACAAGATGCTGGACTAGAAGGACCACTGGTCTGATCCAGCAGGGCTCTTCTGATGTTCTTATGAAGGCCTCAATCTCTATGCCCCATAGTTGGTGTCCAGAGGAACTGGTTGGCTATTCTGTGAGACAAGATGCTGGACTAGAAGGACCACTGGTCTGATCCAGCAGGGCTCTTCTGATGTTCTTATGAAGGCCTCAGTCTCTATGCCCCAAAGTCGGTGTCCAGAGGAACTGGTTGGCTATTCTGTGAGACAAGTTGCTGGACAAGAAGGACCACTGGTCTGATCCAGCAGGGCTCTTACGATGTTCTTATGAAGGCCTCATTCTCTATGCCCCGTAGTCGGTGTCCAGAGGAACTGGTTGGCTATTCTGTGAGACAAGATGCTGGACTAGAAGGACCACTGGCCTGATCCAGCAGGGCTCTTCTGATGTTCTTATGAAGGCCTCATTCTTTATGCCCCGTAGTCGGTGTCCAGAGGAACTGGTTGGCTATTCTGTGAGACAAGATGCTGGACTAGAAGGACCACTGGCCTGATCCAGCAGGGCTCTTCTGATGTTCTTATGAAGGCCTCATTCTCTATGCCCCGTAGTCGGTGTCCAGAGGAACTGGTTGGCTATTTTGTGAGACAAGATGCTGGACTAGAAGGACCACTGGCCTGATCCAGCAGGGCTCTTCTGATGTTCTTATGAAGGCCTCATTCTCTATGCCCCGTAGTCGGTGTCCAGAGGAACTGGTTGGCTATTCTGTGAGACAAGATGCTGGACTAGAAGGACCACTGGTCTGATCCAGCAGGGCTCTTCTGATGTTCTTATGAAGGCCTCAGTCTCTATGCCCCGAAGTCGGTATCCAGAGGAACTGGTTGGCTATTCTGTGAGACAAGATGATGGACTAGAAGGACCACCGGTCTGATCCAGTAGGGCTCCTCTGATGCTCTTAACCCTGTATTTTGTGCACTGCAGCGGCATGAAATGCCATGCACTTTTCCAGAATCCCTGCTGAGAGCTGGGTGTGACAAGAGCACAGCAACTAGGGCTTTTTTGGTAGCAGGAACTCCTTTGCACATTAGAGCTCACACCCCTGATGTAGCCAATCCTTCAAGAACTTACAGGGCTCTTAGTACAGGGCTTACTGTAAGCTCTTGGCTACATCAGGGTGTGTGTGGCCTAATATGCAAAGGAGTTCCTGCTACAAAGAAAGCCCTGACAGCATCTAAGAGGTACACACACACACACACGGCTGGTGCATGAGCAAGGGCTGGGGCAGAGGAAGTGGGCTGAGGGAGCAGAAGCCCCCTGGAGCTCTCCCCGCCTCAAGCGCTGCACTGCAGTCTTGGAAACAAAACAAAAAAATACATCCATCACTGAGATCTCAGGAACTGAATCGCTAAGCGTCTTAGGCTCGGCTCCACTGCAAATCCCCTGATTGCTCTGCCTTCGATGCTTTTTGGGCCCAATTATAGCAGCCGCCCTGCCGGTGACTCACCAAATGGATCAGCGTCGCCAATGAGCCAATTATGTCAGCTCCGCTTTGCAAGAGAGGCGTCGGGCCAGGAGGGTCTCTCAATCGGCCACCGTGGCGCTTCCACAAAATAATCCATAAACCCGCCTTCGCCAAGGCACCTAGCCGGGTCTTGAGCCGCACTATTTAAGGATTGGCAGAAGCAAAGGAAGCTGATCTACTGAACTGACTTGCTACGCTTCTCCTTGAAGGTCTGTCTCAGTCAAGCAGCTTGAAATTGATCCTCGGAACGTGAGAGCCAATTTGGTGTAGTGGTTAAGTGCGCGGACTCTCATCTGGGAGAACCGGATTTGATTCCCCACTCCTCCACTTGCACCTGCTGGAATGGTCTTGGGTCAGCCATAGTTCTCATAGACCTTCTTCCCCTGTAGTGGTTAAGTGTGCGGACTCTCACCTGGGAGAACCGGATTTGATTCCCCACTCCTCCACTTGCACCTGTTGGAATGGTCTTGGGTCAGCCATAGCTCTGGCCGAGGTAGTCCTTGAAAGGGCAGCTGCTGTGAGAGCTCTCTCAGCCCCACCCACCTCACAGGGTGTCTGTTGTAGGGAGGGGGAAGTAAAGGAGACTGTGAGCTGCTCTGAGACTCTGAGATTAAGAGTACAGGGTGGGATATAAATCCAATACCATCATCATCTTCTTCTTCCTTTCCCAACACATCTCACCCCATTTGGGTTAGCAGAAATTCCAGCCAGTGGCAAAATTTGCAAGTTCCTGAACAGAGGACAGGTGTGTGTCTTCGGTGCAGAACTCAAGGTTTACTCACACAGCACCTCTCCAAGGAAGGAGAGCCCACCACCTCCTGAGGAAGCCTGTTCCACTGAGGAATCTCTCTGTCAGGAAGTTCTTCCTAATGTTGAGCCGGAAACTTTTTGGATTTAATTTCAACCCATTGGTTCTGGTCCTACCTTCCGAGGCTACAGAAAACAATTCCACAACATCCTCTATGACAGCCCTTCAAGTACTTGAAGATGGTGATCATATCAGCTCTCAGCTGCCGCCTCTTCAGGCTAAACATCCCCAGCTCCTTCAACCTTTCCTCATAGGACTTGGTCTCCAGACCCCTCACCGACTTCGTCGCCCTCCTCTGGACCCGTTCCAGCTGGTCTATATCCTTCTTAAAATGTGGTGCCCAAAACCGAACACAATACTCCAGGTGAGGTCTTACCAGAGCAGAGTAAAGCGATACCATCGCTTCACGTGATCCGAACACTATACTTCTGTCGATACAGCCCAAAATTGCATTTGCCTTTTTAGCCACCGCATCACACCGCTGACTCATGTTCAGTGTATGTTTCACTAAGACCCCTAGATCCTTTTCACACATACTGCTGCTAAGAGAATTCTCCCCCATCCTATAACCATCCATTGGATTTTTCCTACCGAAACGCATAAATGCCCAGCCTGTGCTACTTCAGACGGTGCCTGTGGGAGGATTGCCAAGTCAATGAAGAGAAATTCCTGGAGATTTGGGAACAGATTGTGAAGGGCCGAGTTTGGGGAGAGGAACGTGCTTGGGAGGGATGAAATGCCACAGGGTCCACCCCCTTAAAACTGCCACTTTCTCCAGAGGAACTGATCTCTACTGGAGATCACAAGGTGGGCAGAGAATGCACACGATTCCCTACGGGCCCAGCTTCCTCCTTGCAAGCTTTCCATTTGAGGGGAGGAGAGGTACGGAAAAGAATCTGAAGCAGACTGGCGCAGACAGAGCTTCACCGGCTCCGAGATAATTCAGCCATGGTCCCAGGGCATTTTTCCCCGGCTTTCCTCTTACCGGCCGATTCCACCAGCGCCAGGCTCTTCATCTTGGTGTTGTGAAGCACGTCCTGAAGGTCTCGGTAGCGGCAGTTGAGGGTTACGTAGCGCACGTCTCGCACCATGATATCCTCCACTCGGACGTTGTACTTTCTGCAAGCAGAACACACGATTCAGAGGTCCTCTCCTGGAGGTCACAGCTAGACAACACACGCTTCAGGGGTCATTGGAATGTCCCTGGGAAATCCCAGAGGGTGAAGAAGCTTCAACAGCGAATTCTTTGGGTCTTTGCCGAACTACACTTCCCAAGATTCCTTGCGGCAGAGGCCATAACAAGGGCAGAAAATAGGGGAGAGAGTGGGGTGGATCCAACCACCCTCCAAGTAGCTTTCCTTCAGGCTAAAGGCGCCTTCCACCACCTGGATTTGGTAGAAGTCACCCTAGATCAGAGGAAGGATTCAGACCAGACCCAAAAGAGAAGGTGGTGAATGAATATTTAAATTAATAAAAACAGGGCTTTTTCTTTTTGTAGTAGGAACTCCTTTGCATATTAGGCCACGCACCCCTGATGTTGCCTATCTTCCTGGAACTTACAGTAGGCCCTGTACGGAGAGCCCTGTAAGTTCTTGGAGGACTGGCTACATCAGGGGTGTGCGGCCTAATATGCAAAGGAGCTCCTGCTACAAAAAAAGCCCTGGATAAAAAAAGGGTTTTGCTCAGTACAGTGGCAGAATAGGGGTTGGTGTAAAAGTTGCACTAGAACACCACAAGCCCAGGTTCAAATTCCCACGCAGTCACAAAACACGCGCACTGGTAGTTTTCTATCCAGACTTTCTAACATTTTTTTAAAAACCTCATTTATCAAGCACACGGGGGGGGGGGGGGGGGCTGATTTCAGATCCTGAACACAGTTTAAGGCATGGGATGGTGGGGAGGCAGTAAGTTTTGCTCCAGACCATTTCCCCAGGTGGGACCCACTGGGGTAAACTTAAGAGTCCCAAAGGTTTAACCCCCCCCCCCATCCAAATTCCTCACACTGTAATCTAAATCAGGCTCCCACATACCTAAGGAAAATTTGGCCTCATCTGTTACTGGAAGTTCTGACCATATCGTTCCTTGCGCTTCCTAGAGCTACCTCTAGGTGGCTCTAGCAATCACCAGAAATTCCATGGTGATAGATCCAGTGTTGGTCGGAATCAATAGAACAGGGGTGGCCAAACTGTGGCTTGGGAGCCACAGGCAGCTCTTTCACACATATTGCATGGCTCTTGAAGCCCCCATTGGCCAGTTTGGAGAAGGCATTTGTCTCTTTAAATCACTGCTCCAAGCCAAGACAGCCAGTAGCTTGGAGAATGCATTTAAACTTAAAGATGCTTTCTTTCCACCTCTCCCTCCCTCCTATTTTCCTTCCCTATGTTCATGTCTTGCAGCTCTCAAACATCTGACATTTATTTTATGTAGCTCTTACATTAAGTAAATCTGTCCACCCCTGCAATAGAACAAAGTTCTATTAGGGGAGGGATGGTGGCTCAGTGGTAGAGCATCTGCTTGGGAAGTAGAAGGTCCCAGGTTCAATCTGATTCAGTATAAGGCAGCTTTATATGTTCATATAGTTAGACTCCAAAGGGACCTTTAAGAATAAAATTCTTGCTGGTCTTAAAGGTGCCATTGAATTTTAACTTTGTTCAAGAAGCTCCATGGTCACGTAGAGTTGCCAGCTCCAGATTTGGAAATACCTAGAAATTCTGGAGGTGGAGCCTGAGGAGGGTAGGGTTCAGGGAGAGGAGGAAATTCAATGGGGTATATTGGCAAGGGACGGTGGCTCAGTGGTAGAGCATCTGCTTGGTAAGCAGAAGGTCCCAGGTTCAATCTCCGGCATCTCCAACTAAAAAGGGTCCAGGCAAATAGGCGTGAAAACCCTCAGCTTGAGACCCTAGAGAGCCACTGCCAGTCTGAGTAGACAAGACTGACTTTGATGGACTGAGGGTCTGATTCAGTATAAGGCAGCTTAGAGTCCTCCTTAAGCAGTCATTTTCTTCAGGGAAACTGATCTCCGTTGCCCAGAGCTCCACTGTAACAGCAGGAGATCTCCAGCCACCACCTGGAGGCTGGCAACCCTAGAACTTCTTGTTAGTAGATGAGATCTTATTTTGCTCAGGATGCTGCCAGGCCGCCTCAAGATTCTGCCATGCCACCCCCCCCCCTCCTATTTTGCTCAGGATGCTGCCAGGCTGCCCCAAGATGCTGCCAGGCCATCCCCCCCTTATTTTGCTCAGGATGCTGCCAGGGTGCCTCAAGATGCTGCCATGCCGCCCCCCCCCTATTTTGTTCAGGATGCTGCCAGGCTGCCTCAAGTTGCTGCCAGGCCGCGCCCCCCCCCCTATTTTGCTCAGGATGCTGCCAGGCTGCCTCAAGATGCTGCCATGCCGCCCCCCCCCCTCTTATTTTGCTCAGGATGCCACCAGGCTGCCTCAAGATGCTGCCATGCCGCCCTCCCCCCCTATTTTGCTCAGGATGCTACCAGGCTGCCTCAAGATGCTGCCAGGCCGTCCCCTCTTATTTTGCTCAGGATGCTGCCAGGGTGCCTTAAGATGCTGCCAGGCCGTCCCCCCTTATTTTGCTCAGGATGCTGCCAGGGTGCCTCAAGTTGCTGCCATGTCACCCCCCCCCCTTATTTTGCTTAGGATGCTGCCAGGCCGCCCCCACTTATTTTGCTCAGGATGCTGCAGGGCTGCCTCAAGAAGCTGCCAGGCCGCCCTCCCTTATTTTGCTCAGGATGCTGCCAGGCCACCCTCCCCTGCAGAGGTTCCCTGGGCATCACCCCAGCAGAGGGAGAGGTGGAAGCGGTCACTGCTCATGCAGTCGCACAAACACCAACACGCACACATGCACTTACTCCTGATGCCCCCAGCCCAGTTCGGGCAAGTAGGGGAGCTTCTTGATCCGGATGATGCTGTCGTAGAGGGAGGGCTGCAGGCTCTGGGCCACGGCGTTGGCCAGGATGACGGCAATCATGACGGGCAGGATGTGCGAGATCTGGCCCGTCAGCTCGAAGACGATGACGGCCGTGGAGACGGTGTGGGTGACGGCTCCGGAAAGCGCGGCCGCCCCTGTCGCAAACAGCAGGGATGGGCTCGGTCAGAGAAATGCCCTACACGCAGAGGCGTCAAACTCATTTGTTACGAGGGCCAGATCTGACATGAATGAGACCTTGTCAGGCCGGGCCACATCTGTCATAAAATGCAATGCCAAGTACCAGAGATATAAACTTTATAAAGGACAAAGACAAACACAAAGATTTTTTTTTAAAAAATTAAAATAAAGCATGCTTAAAACATTAGCACTCATTGGTCTTAAAAGTGCTTTCTTTGTATCTCTCCCATGGGATCCAGGGAACTGGGTAAAGGAAATTCTGGCTCTTTCCTTCCTTCTCCAGGGGACCAGGAGGGGGGAGGAGTCTCAGCCAACAGAAGGAGGTCACCGTGACGTCCAGGTGCATGCACACGCACACACGCTCAAACACAAAACTACAAAAATATCGAAAAGAAAAGAAAGCTTGCAAACTTTGGCTCACAGGGGATGCAACCGGGGTAGAATTCTAGCAGGAGCTCCTTCGCATATTAGGCCACACACCCCTGATGTAGCCAATCCTCCTGCAAGGCTCTTCTTACAGGGCCTACTGTAAGCTCCAGGAGGATTGGCAACATTGGGGGGGGGGGTATAATATGCAAAGGAGCTCCTAGTAGAATTCCACCCCTGGATGCAATTGCCCCGATTCCTCTTCAGTTCCCAGTGGCGCTTGCATCGCAGGGGCCCTGACCCATGACGTGGGCTGTGGGCCATCCTTCCAACGCTGCCCGAGAGCCCAGTCCTTCCCTGCTCTGTGACGGGGCTGAGTGCCCCCAGTGCTTGGAAATGGTATGAGAGAGAGGCTGCGTCTTACCCACCACTGCGTAGCCCCCTGGCACAATGCGGTAGACGTTGCTGTCAGTGTGGATGCCGTCTGGGAACCAAGCCGCCATGCTCTCGCCCACCAGGCGTCCAAACGCTGCCCCTGAACGGGGAGAAAGGGTGAGGCTTGAGGGAAAGCAGAGATGCACACCATGGTTCCCATGAGGAAGCCTGCCTCCATGCTGCCCCGGGGCATGGGAAGCAATGCTGACGGCAAGGATGGCCTCTTCAGCCTGTTTCGTCAGCCGCGCAGAAATCTAAGCGCCCAGGTTCACATTTGCATATGGAAAGTTTTCAGGGCTTCTTTGGGTAGAAAAAGCCCCACAGGAACTAATTTGCATATCAGGCCACAACCACTGACATCACCATTGTTTCACATGGGGCTTTTCTTGTAGAAAAAGCCCCGCAGGAACTCTTTTGCATATCAGGCCACACCCCCTGACATCACCATTGTTTCACACGGGGAGTTTCTTGTAGAAAAAGCCCAGCAGGGACTCATTTGCATATTAGGCCACACCCCTGGCACCAAGCCAGCCAGAACTGTGTTCCTGTGCATTCCTGCTCAAAAAAAAACCCTCTGGAAATTTTTATTAGCCACCTTTCTCCCTTGTAAAACTCAAGACAGCTTACAATATAAATGAAACGATTATTAGAAAAGGCAATAAATACAGTATCAGTAAAACAGTAATCACAAAACCCACAAAAAAGTGACAGAATTGTAAAGTTGGAAGGGACCTCCAGGGTCATCTAGTCCAACCCCCTGAGCAATACAGAACACTCAGAAATCCTGCCCCCCACCCAGTGACACCTATTCTATGCTCAGAAGATGGCAACAAAACAAAACACCAGGATCCTTGGCCAAACTGGTCTGGAGAAAAAACTACCGCCTGACTCCAACTGAAAAACTCCAATCAGAACTGCCAACAAATAGAAACAAATTTCGAGACCAACAAAAGTTTATTAAAGGTATGAGCTTGTGCATGCATGCACGCTTCCTCAGGTACATAGAAATGGAAGCTAATGTTTCATACAACACACACACACACATGAATGTGTGCACACGAAAGCTCATATCTTAAATAGACTTTTGTCGGTCTTAAAGGTGCCACTAGACCCAAAATTTGTTCCGCTCCTTCAGACCAATAGGGCTGCCCATCAAAATAAATAAAAATAGTCAGACTCAGTCCTTAATAAAACTGTCTTCAACTGCCTCCTGAAGACTGAGACGGAGGAGGACAGCACCCCCGCCCCCGGGGTTGTTCCATAATTCTGGGGCTGTCACCAAAAAGGCCTTCTCTCATTTGACCACCAGACAAACATCTTTGACAGGTGGGACAGTCGGACCAAGGGGACTGAAACGCTTGGGTCTGGCAGGTGAGCTGTGACAGAGGATAGGAAGTAAAGGTCTCCCTGTTCATGGGCTCTTGAGTTTTGCAAGGTAAAATCCGACACAAATCGCATGCCGCTGATACCAACTAAAAATTAATTTAATATAATATAATTCAATTAAAAAGGCCTAAAGAAACAGCACTAGAAGGAGGGCCAATAGCTGTTACTGGGGGTATGCCAGATGGGGAAAAAAACCAGCCACCTGCTGGCAAAAGACACAGAAGAGAGAGACAGATGACTGTCCCTGGGGAGGTAGTTCCAAGATTTTGGGGCCACCACAGAGAAGACCCTTTCTTGGGATGCCACCTATCCGGCCTCAGACATCAGGGGGCAACTTAAGCAGGGCCTCGGAGGATGACCGGAGAGAATGGAGGTTTGTACAGAAAAAGTCAGCCCTTATGCTATGTTGGTGCCAGGCTGCCTACGGCCAATGGCTGCTCTAACCTCTGGGGTTGGACTTGACAGAAGAAGTTGCCCTGCTCCATTAGGGAGAGGCAGGCCTTGAATTCAGCATGAGCTCACAGGAGCACAGCTCCTGAACGTTTCTGAGGGTTCCCCCTCCTCCTCCCCTTCTCCATCGAATGGTAGTAGGTGCAGTTGCATAACAATCCCTGGATTAGGAGAGTGGGCAACCAGCCAGCCACCAGGAGCTTTGCCACACCCCCAGCAGCCCTCATTAATCCTGGAGAAGCCTGCACCACCCTTTTTCCACTCCTTATGTGATTTTGGGTGGCGGGTGGCTTGCTGGCCTTTTGACGGGGGGGGGGGGCAGCCAAGGAGAGCCACAGGTAAGCGAGACCTGCTTGGGCTGGCTGGATCTCTAGCCAGCCCAAGCAGGCCTCACTTGCCCAGGGCTCTCCTTTCTTGCATCAGGTTGCTTTTGGCTGGTAAGGGTGTGGCATATGCTAATGAGTTATGCTAATGAGCTCCACCACCTATTTTTCTACAAAACAACCCCTGGGGACAGAATACCGACTTTTGCACCCCCCAAAACAAGAGAAGGGAGAGCAGAGCTGCTACTCACCGATGACGAAGACTGGCATGAAGGCGCCGCAGGGGACGGGGATGGTGGTGGCCAGGGCCGACATCCAGAACTAGGGAGATGGCACAGAGAGACCACAGTAAGGAAGAGGCGGGGCTTGCAGAGGCCACACCCCCACAATGAAAAGTAAGTCAAGGGCCCGATTTCTGTGGCAGAATGGGGGGGGGGCTACAACAGGGGAGGGGACAGAAAAACTGGGTGAATTTTTGTGGGACTGCCTGATTTGCAGAGAGGATTTTCAAGAGGAGAAAGGCGGCCTTAAAGGTGGAACGGAAACAGCAGAGAGCACTAGGGGATTCCCCGGTTTGGAGGCCCTCCTCCCGCTTCAGGGTCATCAGAAAGGGGAGGGGGGGGAATGTCTGTTGGGCACTCCAGCACACCCTATAGAGATCGATTCCCATAGGATATAATGGAGAATCGATCTGGGGTTCTAGGGGGCTGTTTTTTGAAGCAGAGGCACCAAATTTTCAGCATAACATCTTGTGTCTCTCCTCAAAACACCCCCCCCAAATTTCAGGAAGTTTAGACCAGGGGGTTCAATTCTATGAGCCCCAAAGAAGTTGCCCCTATTTTTCATTATTCCAATTGAAGGGAAGAAGAAGAACATGATATTGGATTTATATCCCGCCCTAAACTCTGAATCTCAGAGTGGCTCACAATCTCCTTTACCTTCCTCTCCCCACAACAGACACCCTGTGAGGTGGGTGGGGCTGAGAGAGCTCTTACAGCAGCTGCCCTTTCAAGGACAACTTCTACGAGAGCTGTGGCTGACCCAGCAGCTGCAAGTGGGGGAGTGGGGAATCAAACCCGGCTCTCCCAGATAATTGTCCGCGCACTTAACCACTACACCAAACCAGCTCTCCGCAAAAAATTCACCCACTATGCCAAACTGGAAGGCATTGAAAAGGCGTGTGGTCCCTTTAAATGTCATGGCCAGAACTCCTGTTAGAGTTCAATTGTGCTTGTCACACCCTTGCTCCTGGCTCCACCCCCAAAGTCTCCTGGCTCCATCCACAAAGTCCCCAGGTATTTCTTGAGCAAGACGTGGCAACCCTAGAAAGCACGAGGGGGCTGAAGCTACTTGGATGGCCCAGACTGGGGCATACATAAACACACAGACAGCTGCCTTATACTGAATTCATCATCCATCGAGGTCTGGATTCAGGATGGCAGTAGCTCTCCAGGGTCTCAGGCCAAGGACCTGTAGATACCAGGGATTGAACCTGTGACCTGCATGCAAAGCAAAGGCTCTTCCACCGAGCCACATCCCCTCACCCCATCCAGGCTTCTTATTGTGTGCATATGTTTTTGTGTGAGTGGAATCTGGTTGCCATTAAGGTGGTAGACCACTGCTCGGGTAGTACCAGTAGGCACATGCAGGTGAAAGCTTCTAGGATCCCCTCAAACCTCCCGACAATCCAGCATCTAGAAACCTAGCACATCAGGGTTAAATTTCTGCTCCCAAGTTACAGGCTTCTCTCTGACGTGTTAACTTCCAGGGGCAGCGAGTGCTTTCAGACATGCAGTTTTCCCCATATGGATATCTACAACAGCGCAGTTGTGGGGAACTCTTGCAGCAAGTAATTTATCAGCAATGAGGGGTTTTAAGCCTGCTGGCTGTACTTCAGCCCTCTGCCGATCACACTATGGATTCAGGTAGAGGGCTGGACGAGAATCCTTAGACCTGGCTAGGCTGCACAATGGTTTGGTATGTGACAGTTCTGTATCACTGTACATCTTCCCATTCTGTCCAGTAGTGGCTCTGGGATGATCATAAGAACAAAAGAGCCCTCATAAATCACACCAGTGGTCCATCTAGTCCAGCATCCTGACTCATGCAGTGGCCAAACAGTTCCCCTTGGAGGGCCAAAAACAGGGCAGAGAGGGTGAGGCCTTCATTAGAACATCAGAAGAGCCCCTACTGGATCAGAGCAGTGGTCCATCTAGTTCAGCATCCTAACACAGTGACCAACCAGTTCCTCTTGAGGGCCAACAACAGGGCAGAGAGGCTGAGGCCTTCATAAGAACCTGCTGGATCAGAGCAGTGGTCCATCTAGTTCAGCATCCTAACACAGTGACCAACCAGTTCCTCTAGAGGGCCAACAACAGGGCAGAGAGGCTGAGGCCTTCATAAGAACATCAGAAGAGTCCTGCTGGATCAGAGCAGTGGTCCATCTAGTCCAGCATCCTGTCTCACACAGCCAACAACAGGGCATAGGGGCTGAGGCCTTCATAAGAACATCAGAAGATCCCTGCTGGATCAGACCAGTGGTCCATCCAGTCCACAATCCTGTCTCACACAGTGGCCAACCAGTTCCTCTGGAGGGCCAGCTACAGAGCACAGAGGCCGAGGCCTTCTTAAGAACACCAGAAGGGCCCTGCTGGATCAGACCAGTGGTCCATCCAGTCCACAATCCTGTCTCACACAGTGGCCAACCAGTTCCTCTGGAGGGCCAGCTACAGAGCACAGAGGCCGAGGCCTTCTTAAGAACACCAGAAGGGCCCTGCTGGATCAGACCAGTGGTCCATCCAGTCCAGCATCCTGTCTCACACAGTAGCCAACCAGTTCCTCTGAACGGCCAACAGTTCCTCTGAACAGGACAGAGAGGCCAAAGGCTTTCTCTGATGTTGCCTCCTGGCACTGGGATTCAGAGGTTAACTGCCTCTGAATGCAAAGCTTCCCTTTAGTCACCAGGGCTAATAGCCACTGACAAACTTGTCCTCCATGAATCTGTCTAACCCCTTTATAAAGCCATCTACGCCCATAGCCATCACTGTATCCTCTAGCGGCAAATTCCACATTTTAATCGCTTGCTGTGTAAAGTAGTATTTCCCTTTGTCTGTCCTGAATCTACTGCCCGTCAGCTACGAGATGGCCAAGTGGAGGAAGCCCTGTTGTTTCCAGGTATGATGAACAATACCGGTACCTGGGAGCCTGGAAGAATTCAGAAAGCCTCCCACCCACCTTCATGACGATGAAGACGACCAGAGTGACAAACACATTGGCGTGGGGATGCTTCCAGGCTGCAGAGACGCCGACATATTCAAATTCTTCTGCCAGGCCCTGCTTGGCCCAGGTGCGGTTGTCGAATAAAGTCACCAGGGTTTCCTTCTGTGTGAGCTGGCAGAGAAAGAGCAGTAAAACAGAGGCAGACACACCTGCCTAAATTCTACCTGCCCAAATTCTAATTTTGGGTGGGTTAACAGCATGCAACGTAAGCCCCACTGAACACTGGACCAGACCCAGATCGGTCTGATCCAGCATTCCAATGGCAGGTGGCCAGAGAAGAAGAAGAGATTGGATTTATACCCTGCCCTTCAGTCGAAGTCTCCGAGCAGCTTGCAATCTCTTTTCCCTTCTTCTCCCCACAACAGACACCCTGTGAGGTAGGTGGAGCAGAAAAGCTCTGAGAGAGCTTGTGACTGACCTAGGGTCACCCAACTGAGTGCATGTGGAGAAGGGGGGGATCAAACTAGGTCCTCTCAGATTAAAGTCTGCCTCTCTTAACCACTACACCAAATTAGCTCTCAGAGCGTGCGAGAAGGAAGACATAATTCTCCATCTATCCATTACTTCCAGCACAGTGGGCACCTAAGGTGCTTGGCCACAGCCTCCATCCCTTGGCAGCATTTGAGGTAAACACCGAAAGTAACGTTATGATGTTGAGGGACACTCTGTAGGATTTGCCACAGAGTTTTTGGGAATCCTAGAATGTCCCCCATACGATGACATCACTTCCGTTTCCCCCCAGAAGTGACGTCAGCATGTGGTGTAATGCTGGCCTGTGCCCCCCGTTTCCCTCCAACATGAAATCTAGGTGCCAACGGGCAGTCACTGAGTTTGGCAACCACACAGGAACCTCCTGAATCGTGCCAACCTTGGCATCTGCCAAGTATGTCGTGATGCGGCCTAGAGGGCAGGGAGAAGCCTGAATAGGAGTTGCTAGTGGGCCTACATCTCCCAGGATTCCTTCTGTCCCTCTTGATTGGGTGGCAGAGTTTTGGAGGGAAATCTAGCCCAGACGCGGCTATGAGGAGTAGGTGACTTCTGGGCAATTAACCTGGCCAATCACAAAGAGAGGAGAAGAGAAACTAAACCCACCAAGCAGAAGTCTCCAAAGGAAATTTACAATACTAAGGGCCACAGGTTAAAAACAGCCCTAGTTATGGACAAAAGTACATGTTTATTATAAAAATATATTTTAAAAACCTGTAGGGGCCCAAGTGAAGCCTCATAAAACCATCAAAGCGACAAATGCACATGAAAGATACATATATAACCTGGCGTGTTTCGGCCTGCAGAGGCCTTCTTCAGAGGTCAAATACAATAAATCCCCAGTTACACTTATAAATCAATATACAATAAAGGACCCAAAATGGAAGGTTCCAATCTGGAAATGAACAACACTATTTTTGGAAGGCCACAAATGCATCTGGCTTTACATCAGCAGCAATTACATACACCGCAAATAATAATATTGCCAATATGTGCCTTCCCGTTTAGGTCCTAAGAGGCAAATCCCATTATCAGGGCCGGCGTAACATCGGTATGTTATCAGTCCGTTTACCTGGCCAGCCATGAACTGCCCAAACCCCGGCGGGAAGGTCAGCGTCGCTATGAGGAGAGTGACGAGGGCAGGGAAGAGAAGGCGTCTGAAAAGGGCACAAACCGAGAATGAGAGTCCACCCGTGGCCACCCCAGACAGCAGACTCTGCTGCTCTCCCCCCATCCTTCAACACCCATTAGCTTGCAGAAAAGACTGGCCTAGGGCCACCAAGCTCACGGATGGGGTTCTCCCCCCTTGGAGGTCCCCAACCTGCCAGCCCGCAATGGGCCAGTGGGGGGATCCCCACCCGACATTGCCGGCACGATGATGGCACTCACAAATGACGTCATTGTGCTGGTGACGTCGCACGCCAGCCACTCTAGGAGCTTCCAGGAAAACTATGGTTTTCCGGGAAACTCTAGCAATTTTCTAACAATTCTTCCCAAATTGCTAGAGCGTTCATGTGATCCTGAGAATCACAGCAGTCTCTCCTTCAGGCTGAGGCTCTGAAGTGGAGGAGGAAGGCTGAAATCTCAGAAGCCGCGATGGGAGCTGGGAAGAATTTCTTAGAATATAACAAAGCGGGGCCTGACCCAAATGATGAATATCTCTTTTCCTTTTCTGTGGAGACGCCGAAGCAGAATAAATTATAGGCAGGTCCATAACTCATCCCACTTTCAAAGTAAAATCTTTTCAGCTTAATTTTTCTACAGAATCCCTGGACATCGGTTGCCTGCTTAGAGCGAGACAAGCCTCTTTTATGTCTAAAAGGAGATAGGGATCTCCCCCCCCCCCATCTTAATGATTTAGGTAAAATTCAAACATTTCCACTTTAATCGGTTCATCTGGCTTAATTCTGTTCCAGAAAACAGTGAAAGAATATGGGCACCGGCTTTTCCCTTTTGGGTTGAAAAAGGATTCTTATAACTGGTGCTATATTGAGAAATTGCTTGTCTGGCTGCATGTAGAATTGTGTTCTGTTCTGGGTGGACGGCTTATCTCACCGTTTATCTGAATATATTATAATGTAAGTATTTATTTAAAAAAATAAAGGAGATAATGGATGACTGCAGCAGGCAGGGAGCCAATGCAGAGAGGAGACAGCGGCACATCAGATTTCCCTCTCTGTACCATCTCCTTTGCCTTCTTTATCACGTTTGGGAGCCAGACGGTGGCTCCTCAGTCCAACTCGATACGTCTGACTTCAGAGTTCCACAACCTTTTTGAGCCAATCAGTACCTTTGGAATTCTGACGCAGAGTGCTGGGCACAACCACAAAATGGCTGCCACACGAGGAGGAGAAATAGAAGAGGAGGAGGAGACTGGATATTTAACCCCACCATTCACTTGGGAGTCTCCGAACAGCTTACAATCACCTTCCCTTCCTCTCCCCACAACAGACACCCTGTGAGGTAAGTGGGGCAGAGAGAGCTCTGAGAGAACTGCTCTTGAGAGGGCAGTTCTAAGAGTTATGACTGACCCAAGGTCACCCAGCTGACTTCACGTGGAGGAAGATGAGGGGAATCAAAGCCGGTTCTCCCAGATCAGAGCCCATGCTCCTAACCACCACACCAAACTGGTCCTCCAGCGGGATGAAGCCACACACACAACCAGAGGAAGTACAAGGATGGGGGGAAAGAAGAGTAGTTTTAAAAAATACATTGAGAAAGAGGAATGGGACAGCGAATAAAAGCAACACCGGAGTGGCAGCCGCCACTGAAGCAATGTTATCTTCATCTGCACAGCCCATTGGCTCTCCGACAGCAATCAGAAGTGACTCCACCCTCTCTCCAAAAAACACTCAGCGGGCACCAGGTAAAGTATCAGTGGGCACTGTGGTCAGGGCTTTTTCTGTAGCAGGAACTCCTTTGCATATTAGGCCACACAGCCCTGATGCAGCCAATCCTCCTGGAGCTTCCAGTAGGCCCTGTACGAAGAGCCCTATAAGGAATTCTAGCAGGACCTCCTTTGCATATTAGGCCACGCCCCCTGATGTAGCCAATCCTCCTGGAGCTTCCAGTAGGCCCTGTACGAAGAGCCCTGTCAGGAATTCTAGCAGGACCTCCTTTGCATATTAGGCCACACACCCCTGATGTAGCCAATCCTCCTGGAGCTTCCAGTAGGCCCTGTACGAAGAGCCCTATAAGGAATTCTAGCAGGACCTCCTTTGCATATTAGGCCACACACCCCTGATGTAGCCAATCCTCCTGGAGCTTCCAGTAGGCCCTGTACGAAGAGCCCTATAAGGAATTCTAGCAGGACCTCCTTTGCATATTAGGCCACACACCCCTGATGTAGCCAATCCTCCTGGAGCTGACAGTAGGCCCTGTACTGAGAGCCCTGTAAGGAATTCTAGCAGGACCTCCTTTGCATATTAGGCCACACACCCCTGATGTAGCCAATCCTTCTGGCGCTTCCAGTAGGCCCTGTACGAAGAGCCCTGTAAGGAATTCTAGCAGGACCTCCTTTGCATATTAGGCCACACACCCCTGATGTAGCCAATCCTCCTGGAGCTGACAGTAGGCCCTGTACTGAGAGCCCTGTAAGGAATTCTAGCAGGACCTCCTTTGCATATTAGGCCACACACCCCTGATGTAGCCAATCCTCCTGGAGCTGACAGTAGGCCCTGTACGAAGAGCCCTGTCAGGAATTCTAGCAGGACCTCATTTGCATATTAGGCCACACACCCCTGGTGCAGCCAATCCTCCTGGAGCTTCCAGTAGGCCCTGTACGAAGAGCCCTGTCAGGAATTCTAGCAGGACCTCCGATGCCTATTAGGCCACACCCCCTGATGTAGCCAATCCTCCTGGAGCTCACAGTAGGCCCTGTACGAAGAGCCCTGTAAGGAATTCTAGCAGGACCTCCTTTGCATATTAGGCCACACACCCCTGATGTAGCCAATCCTCCTGGAGCTTCCAGTAGGCCCTGTACTAAGAGCCCTGTAAGCTCTTGGAGGATTGGCCACATCAGGGGTGTGTGGCCTAATATGCAAAGGAGTTCCTGCTACAAAAAAAAAGCCCTGACGGTGGCACCCATGGGCTCCATGTTGGGATCCCCTGTCTTACTTTTTCATCAAGAAGCGGTTAATGGTCTTCTGCTTGCGCATGAACTGGACAATCTTGCGGTTGAAGAAGACAAAGAGAGCCCCGCCAAAGCCGCTGGCGATCCTGAGTTGGGAGAAGGGCATCAGTCAAGGGGAGGAATGTACAATTTCTAGAAAGGAAGAAGCCGCGGTTCCCCCAGGAAGAAAATACAGATTTTTTTGGGGGGGAGGGGGGCGATTGAAACATGCAACAGTCGCTTTCCTACCAAACCTAAACTTCTTTTAGTGCCTTCACACAAAATACATCGTTTACAACTGAGTTTGCATACGAAATGGTACTAATTGTCATATTTTTTGGCATTCGGAACCATAAATATCTTCATTTTCCATCAAAAACACAGCAAGCACACCAAATATTTGAGGGAAAAGTCGCAATTTGCTCTATCCATAGCTACCACGGCACACGTGCCTTTAATTTTTGCCGTCTGAGATGTAAGGAAAAAAAATTAAGCTAATCTTTAGAACACATACATTACCCATTCTTTGATAATGTATTATTTAGCCTTGACCTGGATAGCCCAGGCAAGTCTGATCTTGTCAGGGTTGACTCTGGCAAGTACCTGGATGGGAGACCTCCTTGAAATACCAGCAGTCGGGAGGGCAGGGGCAGGCTCTCTTCAGCCACTCTGAATATCCTCAATAGGGGTCAGTCACCAGAGGTTGCCATGACATCGAGGTGCAGACAAACACACACAACAACCCCCTTCCCCAATATATTATTTAACCCTGAACTGTTTAACAATGTATTCTTATTAACACACCCAGGCTAGCTCGATCTGGTCAGCTCCCAGAAGCTAAGCAGGGTCAGCCCTGGCTAGTTTTTGGATGGGAGACCTCTAAGGAATACTAGGGTCGGGAGGCAGAGGCAGGCAATGGCAAACAGCCTCTGATAGATCTCTTGCCCTGAAATCCCCACCAGGGGTCCCCAGAAAACTGCGACTTGAAGGCTCTTTCTACCACCATCGTTAAGCACCTAGTGACGTATTAATTGTCGCCAAAATTATTCACAATTAAATAAAATAAACAATCCTTTTTATACTATACATGTCGAGTGCCAAAAATCTTGCCTTAAGATGTGCATTAGTCATTCTAGAGGAGAAAATGTTTCATGGGAGCTTTGTTCCAATGTTTTGCATTTCTCCTCTGGGCCTTCTCATCTCTAGTCAAGCAGAAGAAGGAACTGGTTGGGAGATTTCCCAATCCAGCAATGAGAAAGGTCTACAGAACCCTGAGACTCACCCAATCACTGCAAAGGCTGGCAACTCCTGAAGGTCGAAAGGGAAATCCAGCCGGAAGCGGGTTTTGAAAAGAGCTGTGATGGTCTCTGAAGAGGACACAGAGAGGGAATGAATGAATGAATGAATGAATGAATGAATGAATGAATGAATGAATGAATGAATGGTTTGTAGTGACAAAGTTGTTGACAAGATCCCTAGATGTATGTGATGCTCTGTATTCTTGGTGCTTGGGAAAGGCAACAGGGTGAGGGCTTCTGGTGTCCTGGCCCACTGAGGGACCTCCTGATGGCACCTGGGTTTTTTTTTTTTTGTCACTGTGTGACACAGAGCATTGGACTGGATGGGCCATTGGCCTGACACTAGAAGCCCTCCCACTGTGGCCTCCCAATCACCAAGAATACAGAGCATCACTTGCCCCAGACAGAGTTCCAGCTGCTGGAATGGCCTTGGGTTAGCTATTGAAGGAGTTGTCCTTGAATGGGCAGCTGCTGTGAGAGCCCTCTCAGCCCAACCCATCTCACAGGGTATCTGTTGTGGGGGGGAGAAGATATAGGAGATTGTAAGCCGCTCTTTGATTCAGAGAGAAGGACGGGGAATAAATCTGCAGTCTTCTTCTTCTTGTGGCTAATAGCCACTTATAGACCTCTGCTCCATATGTTTATCCAATCCCCTCTTGAAGCCATCTCTGCTTGTAGCTTCCTCCACCTCCTGTGGCAGTGAATTCCATGTGTTAATCACTCTTTGGGTGAAGAAGTACTTCTTTTTATCCGTTCTAAACCAACTGCTCAGCAATTTCATTGAGTGTCCATGAGGGAGAAGAGAACTTCTTCCTCTACCTTCTCTATCCCATGCATAATCTTGTAAACCTCTATCACGTCACCCCTCAGTCATCGTTTCTCCAAGCTGAAGAGCCCCAAGCGCTTTAATCTTTCTTCACAGGGAAAGTGTTCCAACCCTTTAATCATTCTAGTTGCCCTTTTCTGCCCTTGAATGAATGAACAAATGACTTAAAGCATGACAGATCCTACCCTAATGCTCCAACCAGTACACCATGCTGCCTCCTTATGAACTGGAACTCTATTAGTTCAGGATTCTAGAGACAAGAAACAAGAAAGGTCTGCATATGGTCTTTTTTGCTACCTAATCTCCTGGAAGCAGCAGATACCTTGTGATCTGATACTGGGCTGCAGCTGCCAACCTCCAGGCAAGGCCTGGAGATCTCTGGGTAATATAACCGATCTCCAGACAGCAAAGATCAAAGAGAAAGATCGGTTCCCCTGGAGGAAAAGGATACTTTGGAGGGGGGACTCTCTGGCATTATACCTTCCTGAAGTCCCTCCCCTCCCCCAACTCAACCTTCCCTAGGTTCTGCCCCAAATCTCCTGGAATTTTCCAGCCCTTAGTTGGCACCCTTACACTGGGCTCACTGCTCCACCCGCTGAGCAGCCCTGGTTGGAGGACAGCCTTGTGGTCAGGGAGGAAATGGTGTCTGTGTGTGTGTGTGGTACCTTCGTCCTTGTTCCACACGGCGAGTACCCGGAAGATGAAAGCGCTGAAGGTGGCCGCGAAGAAGCCGCGCCAGTAGTTGCGGACCGCAAAGAAGGTCGAGGTGACTTCGATGCTGAAGAGGACGCCTGGGTGGGTGGGGGACGACAGAGAAGAGGGAAGCGTGAGGCAGCCACCGGAGTTCTCGGCCCTCTCGCTGCTACCACACGAACGCGACAAGCTGCCTTTTACTGAGTCAGGGGATACTCCGTATAGGTTAGAACAAACAATGGAAAGCCGAGTAGCAGAAAACACATATATTCTCGAAGATGCAGTACCCAGGCTGGAACAAAATATTCGAAAAGTCAAAACAGAGAAGAATTTGTCCAGAAATGTAGAAAATGAAGTCCTTAACGTCCGTCGTTTCTCGATGTGAATCAAGGGGCCATCAACGTAGCAATAAATTAGTCCATAGATAATAAGTCCACAACAACCAATGCATCATGGCTTCCCAATAACTATAATTATTTATGAGTGGGGACACCGGTACAAACAATTCAATCGGCCGCAGCCTCCTAACATTCTTCTTACTGGTAACAGGGACGTTATCAGAAAGAAGAATGTTAGCCGGCTGCGCGGATTTATTGCTGCGTTGATGGCCCCTTGATTCATGTCATGTCGAGAAACGACAGACATCGAGGACTTCATTTTCTACATTTCTGGACAAATTCTTCTATGTATTAGAACATAAGAACACAAGAGAAGCCATGTTGGATCAGGCCAATGGCCCATCCAGTCCAACACTCTGTGTCACATAAGAACATAAGAGAAGCCCTGTTGGATCAGGCCAATGGCCCATCCAGTCCAACACTCTGTGTCACAGAAGAACATAAGAGAAGCCCTGTTGGATCAGGCCAATGGCCCCTCCAGTCCAACACTCTGTGTCACATAAGAACATAAGAGAAGCCATGTTGGATCAGGCTAGTGGCCCCTCCAGTCCAACACTCTGTGTCACATAAGAGAAGCCCTGTTGGATCAGGCCAGTGGCCCATCCAGTCCAACACTCTGTGTCACATAAGAACATAAGAGAAGCCATGTTGGATCAGGCCAATGGCCCATCCAGTCCAACACTCTGTGTCACAGAAGAACACAAGAGAAGCCATGTTGGATCAGGCCAATGGCCCATCCAGTCCAACACTCTGTGTCACAGAAGAACTTAAGAGAAGCCCTGCTGGATCAGGCCAATGTCCCATCCAGTCCAGCACTCTGTGTCACATAAGAGAAGCCATGTTGGATCAGGCCAATGGCCCCTCCAGTCCAACACTCTGTGTCACATAAGAACATAAGAGAAGCCATGTTGGATCAGGCCAATGGCCCATCCAATCCAACACTCTGTGTCACATAAGAACATAAGAGAAGCCCCGTTGGATCAGGCCAGTGGCCCATCCAGTCCAACACTCTGTGTCACATAAAAACATAAGAGAAGCCCTGTTGGGTCAGGTCAATGACCCCTCCAGTCCAACACTCTGTGTCACACAGTGACCCCAAAAAAATTATATCTATCTATCTATCTATCTATCTATCTATCTATCTATCTATCTATCTATCTATCTATCTATCATCTATCTATCTAAGCTGGCTATGCTTGTAGCCGCCACCACTGACTTTTCGAATATTTTGTTCCAGCCTGGGTACTGTATCTTTAAGAATATATGTGCTTTGTGCTACTCAGCTTTCATTGTTTGTTCTAACTTTCACTGAGTCAGGCCCTTAGTATACCAAGGGCAGCACTGTTGACTCTGGCAAGCAGCGGCTCTTCAGGCAAAGGCCTTTCACATCCCCCGATCTTTTTAAAAGGGAGATAATGTGGGGAATGGACCAGGGACTGACTTTCTTTTTTTCTTTCCAAGAGCAAGATTTTTATCGAATATAAAACAGGATACCATTTAAAAAACCTAAAATCTAACATAAACCACATGAAAAGGGATATAACCCACTAATAAGTCCATCAGATAGACCCAGGTGGGTAGCTGTGTTCGTCTGAAGCAGCAGAACAAATCAGGAGTCAAGTAGCACCTTTAAGACCAACAAAGTTTTATTCAGAACGTAAAAAGAAGAACTGCAGATTTATACCCCGCTCTTCTCTCTGAATCAGAGTCTCAGAGCTGCTTACAATCTCCTATATCTTCTTCCCCCCACAACAGACACCCTGTGAGGTGGGTGGGGCTGAGAGGGCTCTCCCAGCAGCTGCCCTTTCAAGGACAACCTCTGGCAGAGCTATGGCTGACCCAAGGCCATTCCAGCAGGTGCAAGTGGAGGAGTGGGGAATCAAACCCGGTTCTCCCAGATAAGAGTCCACGTACTTAACCACTACGCCAAACTGGCTCTTTCGCGTGCTCTAAAGCTAAGCACATTTCATCAGACAGTAGGATGGAATGGCAAGCAGTCCTAAATATAGAAAAAGTGGGCAGTGAATCAGCATGCAGAATCATAGAAATGTCCCTTAACATTTTACATGTTTAAAGTAAGCCTCTGAGTACCTTATGCCCTCCTGAGAGCCAGTCTGGTGTGAGAGCCAGTTGGGTGTAGTGGTTAAGTGTGCGGACTCTTACCTGGGAGAACCGGGTTTCATTCCTCCCTCCTCCACTTGCAGCTGCTGGAATGGTCTTGGGTCAGCCAGAGCTCTTGTAGGAGTTGTCCTTGAAAGAACAGCTGCTGGGAGAGCTCTCTCAGTCCCACCCAACTCACAGGGTGTCTGTTGTTGGGGGAGAAGATATAGGAGATTGCAAGCTGCTCTGAGTCTCTGATTCAGAGAGAAGGGTGGGGTATAAATCTCCAGTTCTTCTTCTTTTAACCCAGAGCGGACTCTCATTTATTGTAGGATACTTAATGGACATCAATTTGCTATTCTGACATTTATTACTGTTTTTGTTTTCTTAGCCCAGTGGACACAGGCTGGCAGTCGCTGGGCTCGGCTTGTGGTTCTTTTAATCGGCTAAGGGACATTTCTGTGATTCTACATGCTGATTCACTGCCCACTTTCCCTATATTTAGGACTGCTTGCCATTCCATCCTACTGTCTGTTGAAGCGTGCTTAGAGCACACGAAAGCTTACGTTCTGAACAAAACTTTGTTGGTCTTAAAGGTGCTACTGGGCTCTGCTTTGTTCTACATCCATCAGAATGATCAAGAACTTGAAATTAAGTTGTCAAGTGCATTGAAAAAATAAAAAAAAACATAATATACTGTATACTTCACAACCAAAATATTAGCAGAGTTCACTGTTTGCGCAAGGTAAATAATCAAAAACACCAAGCAAAGGTAACCACAATAATAGTAATCGGAAGTATAACATTCTTTTATCGATATGATTATTTGGGAAAACCTCATTTTCTGCCCCGTGGCATAGAGTGGTAAAGCAGCAGTACTGCAGTACTGTGATCTGAACTCTCTGCTCACGACCTGAGTTCGATTCTGGTGGAAGCTGGATTCAGGTAGCCGGCCCAAGGTTGACTAAGCCTTGCATCCTTCCGAGGTCGGTACAATGAGTACCCAGCTTGCTGGGGGGAAAGTGTAAAAGACTGGGGAAGGCAATGGCAAACCACCCTGTAAAAAAGTCTGCAGTGAAAACGTTATGAAAGCGACGTCACCCCAGAGTCGGAAACGACTGGTGCTTGCGCAGGGGACCTTTCCTTTCCTTTCCCTTTCCATTTGCAGTAAGATAATTAATAATGGGATACCAAATTGCAATCAGTAATTAGTACAAACAGCCCACATTGCCTTCGCTAAGACAGAAACATATACCATAAGCGCTAAAAACATTTTCACAGAGAGGGAACAAACGCGGGGAATCTAGAAACCATCTGAGGGCCTCAAATCAGCACTCTCTGCTCCGTGCGGAGACTTATTCAGAAACACTCACAATAGGTTATTTTTTCAAAATACTGGATTTCAATTAATATCTTCAAAGATCTTTAATTTTTTTTGTTTTGTTTTAATTTTTAAGCTACCTCAGGCAGCTTTGCGGAGAGGCGGCAACGGTGAGGTCCTCTCTCAGCCAGCCTACCAGCCAACATCCAATTTTTTATTTGCTTCATCACAGTATAAATCAGCAGAAATGAGGGACAAACAGTCTCTCACACATTCCCCCCAACATCTTTGGGAAAGGGAGCACGTCCTGGACCAGTCAGGGAAACGACAAACATCACAAGGGCGAGACAGAGCAAACACAGTGGGAGACCCAGTCGGGCATGGAAGTCAACACGCAAAGACAGTTAAGACGGGTCACCAACCTCAGAGAGCAAAGTGGCGACAGAGTCAGGCTGCGCGGAAAGCCTGCCTGGGCGGAGCATGCAGCAGGGGGGAAAGGAGGAGATGACATTATGGTGGTCAGTGAGACAGAAGGTTCCCCTCTCCCCTGCAAATCCCGTCCCATGCCCCATAGGGCTGCCAAACTCTAGATAAGGGTGTCAAACATGCAGCCTGGGGGCCAAATCAGGCCCCCGGAGGGCTCCTATCAGGCCCTCAAGCTGCTGGCTGTTTTCTGCTCCCTTCTCCCTTTCTCTTGCTTCCTTCTGCATCACAGCTTGCTTTGCAAGGCTTGCTCAACTACACAGGAGCTACAGAGCAAAACTATTTTCTCCATTGGCCGAGGCTCCTCCCTTGGGGAGGAGGAGGGGAGAGGCAGAGCTTGTTTTTCCAAGCTCTCTCAGTCACACAGCAAAGCTACTGAGTCAAGCCTCTCTTCCTTCTATTGGCTGAGGCTCCTCCCCCACCCCAGTCCCCTGTGGAGGTAAGGAAAGAGCCAGAGCTTCCTTTGCCCAGCTCCCTGGATCCCATGGGAGAAATACAAAGAAAGCACCTTTAAGACCAACGAGTGCTAACATTTTAAGTATCTTTTGTTTTAAAACATATATACATTTAATTGTGTTTGTCTGTGTCCTTTATAAAGTTTATCTCTCTGCTACCTAATCTTAAATAGGTACACACATGGCCCAGTCCGACATGGCCCGGCCTAACCTGACATGGCCTGGCCTGGCCCAACAAGCTCTCATTTATGTCAGATCCGGCCCTCATGAGTTCGACACCCGTGCTCTAGATGGTGGCTGGAGATCCCCTGGGATTACAACTGGCTTCAAGGCAATAGAGGTCAGTTCACCTGGAGAAAATGGCCACTTTGGAAAGTGGACTCTATTGCGTGATACTCCACTAAAGTCCCTTCCTTCCCCAAACCCCACCCTCCTCACTCCAAATCTCCGGGTGCTTCCCAGCCTGCAGCTGGCCACCGTATGTAGCAACCAAAACTCATGATAGTCAGGATAGCATTGCAAGAGCGAAGCAAGGCATGAAACTGCCTCATACTGAACTAGACCCTTGGTCCATCAAGGTCAGTGATATTGTCTACTCAAGACTGGCAGCAGTTCTCCAGGGTCTCAGGTTGAGGTCTTCTACATCATCTACTGCCTGGTCATCTTAACTGGAGATGCCAGGGATTGAACTTGGGATCTTCTGCATGCCAAGCAGATGCTACGCCATTAAGCCATGGCCACTCCCTAAACATGAAGCTGCCCTATATGAACATATGAAGCTGCCTTCTACTGAATCAGACCCTCGGTCCATCAAAGTTAGTATTGTCTACTCAGACTGGCAGCGGCTCTCCAGGGTTTCAAGCTGAGGTTTTTCACGCCTACTTGCCTGGACCCTTTTTTAGCTGGAGATGCCGGGGATTGAACCTGGGACCTTCTGCTTACCGAGCAGATCCTCTACCACTGAGCCACCATCAGACCCTTTGTCCATCACGGTCATTACTTCTACTCAGACTGGCAGCGCTCTCCAGGGTCTCAGGCAGAGGTCTTTCACATCACCTACTGGTTGGTCCTTTTTGCACTGAAGATGCTGGGCACTGAACCGGGGACCTTCTGCATGCTGAGCAGAGGCTCTTCCACTGAGCCACAGCCCCTTCCCTGAGTGTTGTCTACTCAAATTGGAAGTGGCTGTTCAGGACCTCAGGCTGAGGTCTTTCACATCACCTGCTGCCTGGTCTTTTGAACTGGAGATGCTGGGGATTGAACCTGGGACCTTCTGCATGCCAAGCAGATGCTCTTCCACTGAACCACAGAAACTCCTCTTTGTGACATGGTGGTGGTCTCTGTGGAGTTAGGGCTTATCACAGCCAGCTCCCATACCCCTGGTGTAAGGGGGCAGGAGCTTCAAGGTAGATTTCCAAACAGGGTTTTTGCACAGCTAAATAATGTCCATAAATGGTTCATAAAGTCGCTTCTTTAAAGGGACAGGGACCGTGGCCTAGGCACTGTATTGCTACCCATCGCAGTAAGTACACTCCAGACTAGGCAGTTTCTACCTCCTATAACATGCCATGTTTAAAAGCTAAAGGGCACTTTCATTCAGGCTGAATAATGCACTGTCAATCTACTTTCAATGCACTTTTGTGAGAGCCAGTTTGGTGTAGTGGTTAAGTGTGTGGACTCTTATCCGGGAGAACCGGGTTTGATTCCCCACTCCTCCACTTGCACCTGCTGGAATGGCCTTGGGTCAGCTGTAGCTCTGGCAGAGGTTGTCCTTGAAAGGGCAGCTGCTGTGAGAGCCCTCTCAGCCCCACCCATCTCACAGGGTGTCTGTTGTGGGGGAGGAAGGTAAAGGAGATTGTGAGCTGCTCTGAGACTCTTCGGAGTGGAGGGCGGGATAGAAATCCAATATCATCATCTTCTTCTTGTTGTTGTTTGTAAGTGGATTTTGCTATTCCACACAGTAAAATCCAGTTGCAAAGTGCATTGAAAGTA